>NC_053028.1:103766274-104366274 GCF_003073215.2 Triticum urartu | reverse complement strand
TCTCTATGCTTCTCAGATTTTTTTTTGTCCTTTTTTACTCACCTTGCTCATTTTGGGTTTCCCTTTTTCAGTTCAAAGACATAACTAAAACATGTTTCATGGAAAAGCCATCATGTACTCCATCGTCTCATTCTTTGCCAAATGGAGTTGCTCAGTTCATCGACGGACTTATCCCATCTGATGATGATGTGAGTATATGGAGTATCTACTGTTTTCTAACAATGTGCTGTCTCTACTCTTTTCTAACAATGTGTCATGATTTTCATGTCTCAGTTCAGGGCAAAGATGAAGGAGATGTGCGCCGAATTTTACAAGACGTCAATGGATGCATGCCTTAATGCACTACAGCCTGTCCTTGCAAAGCAGATGTGCACAATGGTTGAAACTATTCAGAACCAGGTCAATAACAGAGCTTCATCATCTTCAGCACCACCAGTCAATGAACTCACCTGCAAGGAATGTAACTCACAGAAATGCACAATGCGGGATGGTGTATCCGCCACAGCGCTCCAAACAGTTATAGATGCAGAGTTTCACAATCCTTCAGTGGGTCCAGCACTGGGTACGGTAGAGAGCACTGGTGGTGGTGATATATTTCATTACGACCCAACTGATGAAGATGTGGTTAATGTCCTGCTGCAATTAGGCCACCATGGAGGATCTGTTATGAGGGATACACCTTTTGGTGCCCTCGTCGCTGACCAAGCTGTTGCCATGTCAAGTGAACAAGATTTTGGTACGGAGGATCCGCCGTCAGCTGGTACTGAAGGTGGACACCCAGAAAGCAATCAAATTTCTGCTGCTGAATGCTCCAGGGCCTCCAAGAGGCACATTGACCTCGCTGCTTACATTGATTCTGAATCTGAATCCTCTAGGCCCCTGAAAATTCAGAAAACCAGAAATTCAGCTTGCGGAGACAAATAGAAACGTCGGGCTGGTAATGATTTTGCAAAACAGGTCCTAAACCCCAAACCTCCCCAGGTTTCTGCATCGATACCAGAATGCATGAGAACTAATCCCAAATCCTGAACGATTCGGTTGGGTGCTTTTGCAAAATTTGTACTGGAATTATCCTGCTCTGTTGCTAGCTGAAGCCTGACAATCAAAATGGCTGAAGTTATCTTGTCGTTCTAAAAGAGTGAAGTACATGGTTTGGTGGACTATAGAGAATATTGTTGTAAAATTTTGTTGGAAGTTGTATTCTCTCGAACTGCAATGTTATTCTGCCTGATGGATGTGGATCTGAACCCTGAAATCACATGCTCTACTCATTCTGCTCTTGTGCTTCTTGTTACAGTTTTTTTTTTACGTCTCAGAGGTTAGAGGACTCTGATAATAACGTCACTTTTAGGAAGTTGTTAATCTCTCGACTTGATAGTACCATTTTTATCAGTATTGTCCCGTCCTCAGACATCACCAAGGAACTTTTTCCTTGTCTGCACCTTTCCCTGAAAATAAAAGAACTTCAGAAAACACATGCATAGATTTTTCCTAAAAAAAACAAGAGTCTTAAATTTTTCTTGGTTTATATACATTGAGCATAATAGAAAGCTTCTTCGTCCGACTCGACCGTCACGGCAATTCGTGGCCATTTCTCTCAACTACCAAGTACCAAGTACCACTAACCTCTCCTCATGTGCTACCAGTAGTAGTACAAGTAATAGACAGGTCGACCAGGTGGTTAGACATACGAATATACAGATTAAAGTGATGCATGTGCCTTGCCCTTCTTCTCCCCCCCTTCCCTTGGTCTCGATTCTCAAAAGCAGATCGACGAGAAACAAAAAACAAAAGAGAGAGGGCAAGGCTCATCCCCACGCCGACAAAAAGGCCAGTGAGTAGTACTGTACTACTCACACTAGTGTAGTGTAGTAACAACGCTAACGATCTGCATTGCCTTCTGGGGATCCGGTCAAATGCCAGGTTGTTTGTTAGTCAGTGAATATGCTCTACTACTACTTACATCGAGCTAGAGCTACGCGATGGACGGGATGAGACTTTGAGAAAGGATCCAGTGAGGGATGGGATCGATGCATGGTCCTGACAGGTGGGGACTACCGGCAGAAAGAACTTAACACTGGCCATGACACGTCGAGCTCATGATCACTGTCATGGGCTCACGGTTCACGAGCAAGATGAGAGCTCTCGCTCCCAGTTCTTGTTTACTCTGACTTTGCAGAAGCGCTGAATTCTATGGCTCCCTCTATCCTCTTCTTCCAAGATCACCAGTATGATGCAGATCGAGGCTGGAGGTTTTTCTTTTGGGGTGTAAGTTGAAAGCTAGAGCATAGAAATTAAACTCGATCGTGCACTTGACTTGCAATGCGTAATTAGTATTAGCAGGACGTGTACTATGTGAGTGTCCGCGTCCTCTGTCTTCTTTTTTTCCAACAGCTTAACCGCAAGTTGAGATGATTGTGCGTCACTATGATGTACTCCCTCCGTCCTATAGTAGTATAAAAGTAGTGTCGTCCCATGGTATAAGAGTAGTGTCAAAAACGCTCTTATATTATGAGACAGAGGGAGTAGAAGCCGGAATTTGACCTCCTTAATTTTGAAAGAAAAATTGCAAGTTGATAGAGAACAGAAATTAAAGCTGGTGCACTTGATTTGCGACGTGTAATCGCTATCAAGGCGCTGAAAATCTGGTGCCCTTGTAAACAAAATCATGGAGATTCCTTGACTATTTTCTCTCGACTGCTCACCTCCCAATTGTGTTCATGTGCTGCCCACTCTTTTAAGCTACTACTGCCGTGTGACTTGACACTAACATATTTGACCTTTGGCCCAGGAGTCCAGGACCCTTTTCCTCTTTTGACCTCTACCCCTAATCCCATGGTCCATGGATTCATACAGGCCTACCACTCCTGAAGCACATATTCTTGCTTGTTCCTAACCTCCTTGCCATCCACTCCAGATCATGATGTTGATCGTTGCTCCCGGCATCCTAAGCATGGTCAATTCTTCAGCCTGCTTTTGTGCCCCGGTTTGTGGGCCAAATGATGCATGTAGCATGAAACGTCCGCATGCTCGGCTTGACAGCAACACAAAAATAACTAACCGGTGCGCTTTACTCTAGCTGAAGCTGCGTGTGGTCCACTGCCCTACCAAAACATTGACTTAATTTATACCTGCTTGCTTGATGGTAACAGCACAAGGCGTTGGCTGCAGCGTCGTAGCCTTGCGCAGGGTTGATGGCAACGACACGAGCTATATGCTGCGCCGTGTATCATGATTCCTGAGCATGTAATGTAGCCTTGCGCTGAGTTATTTCTCTCTCGTTATTTTTGCTTATGTTTTGTTGTAAGAACCGAATGGCGGTTTTTCAAATGGATCAACACATGTTTGTGGTCTGGTCTACAAATTTTTTGGTGTGTTCCGGGGAAATTGTGTACGTCAACATATATTTATAGGTACTCGTTCTCCAACGCAGTCACATTATTTAAAACTAAAAGTAGATAAGTGTTTTCAATATCTTTTCCCTCACTAGCAATCGGTGCATTGCACATGGTGGCAAGCGTAATATGCTGTTTTTTTTTTCCAAAGGCCATGTATGTTACATAGCCACGTTTACACCTAAAGATAGGTACTCTCTCCGGCCCTTTTTACTTTCCATATAAGATTTTTCTGAAGTCAAATTTCATCAAGTTTAACCAACTTTATAGAAATAATATCAACATTCACAATACAGAATCAATATCATTAGATCCGTCATGTATTTACTTTTGATACTGTATACCTTTAGTGATGTAGATGTTGATATTTATTCATATTAATATGGTCAAATTTTACAAAGCGAGTACAATCGCCAAGAGTTGTCAACAATCTTAGTAACTTGTTGGGAACTATGGATGACCAAATTATTTCATGTAAAGTTAACATCTTTGTTTGCCTGCTTTTCCATAGTGCCCAATAAATTTACTAATTTTTTTTCATATGCGGAGTGAAAAAGAATGGAGGGAGTAAAATCACCAAGAGTCGTCAATAACCTTACGGCTTGTTTCTCTAAACCGATGAGCCCATAAAGTGAAGTCATCATAATATTTTTTATCGCAGTAGTGTTGTGTTGGTAGATGTTATCAAAGAACATTGCATTCCTATTGTCCCAGAGTTTCCACGAGATGGTTGATGCAGTGCCAAACTTCTTGTAGAGGTATGAGCATCCGCTCAAAGTCCCAAAGGCAATTGATGTCGTCATCCTGGTGCAGTTGGGGTCCTATGCCAAACCCTAAGGGATAGGGGCATCACATGATAAGTGTGATGTGGACTCTTGAGGTGGCAGAAACGCAGGGCGGGTGCTGGAGTCGATGATATGCTTGTGGTAGGTTTACTTGGGTGTCTAACTGTTAGCACCCCAATACACCAGGATGGCACTGTGTTGAGGCCAGTGACTGAAGGCGGGTGGGCCCTAGCTGCCAGGATGAGCAAGAGAGAGAAGAGGGCCAACCCACGCATCTCAGAGGCGGAGTAGACCCGATGCTTGGCCGCCAGAACAACATATGTGTGGGTGGCGTGTGAGGATGAGGGGGCATCGATTGATTAGGAATTAGACTTGCAGCGACCAGTTCCTTCTCTCTCTCTCTCTCTCTCTCTCTCTCTCTCTCTCTCTTCTTCCCTAAACTCCTTGGAATTCTCCTTTGTATTGCTAATAAATTGGATTCCAACTGAGTGAATTAATAGAGTAGATTGTTAATGGTGGTATCAAAGCTAGGGCCACCATGCCCACCTGGGGGCCTTCCCAGGGGGATGGGGTGTTAGATTGCTAGGTCATTGGACGTTGCTAGTGACTTTAGTCCCACTTTGGTTATGGGAGGAGGCTAGGAGCACCTTATAAGGGTGAGTGCCATCCTCCATTCAGCCTAGTCTTTTTGGATGTGATGGGCTCTCCTCTTGTAGTTGTGTGTCTGGTGCGCACTGGAAACGTTCAAACATGGGCTTGTAACTTTAGTCTCGGAAAAGCAGACAAACAAAGATGCTAACTTTGTTGGGCACTACGGACGACCAAATGGTAGAACCGTTCTGGTCACTGAAGTCTTCTAGCAATAGGAGGTTGTAAGCATGCTTGGCGGAGAAGTGAACTCCTCTGTTAAGGAATCAATCATCCGGGCAATCTCCAAATTGAAAGTCCTGCAACTAATACATAAGGGACTACAACTTCATGGATGCAACATGGATTAGAAAAACTCCAACAACTCCCTGTCCGTAAAAGATGTCGTTTACGAAAATTAGGGTAAAAAACTGTCAAACAACCCCGTAAACCATCCATAACTTAAGGAGTCTTGTAAACTAGACCCTTTCTTCCCTCATGTTTGGTTTACGGTAAGATGATCTTCCCGTATAATTTTTTTTCGCGAATACGCAAAAGTGCGTATCATTTCATTGATAGGAAGGAGAGTATAGGAGAGGTGGGGGAGGGTTGCAGCTCAAGACTTGTACGCTAGAGGCAAGGCATGGAGACGCAGAGCAATAGTGACGGGGTGCTCGGCCCGATACAAAGAGGGCCTATGCTATCAAAGCGCCAAGACCACGCGCTCCTGCCCGAGCCCACGCGCGGGCCTCTTCCTGGATCGATGAGAAGAGTCGCGAGGGGGAGGGGTTCTCGCCGTCGAAGACGCAGCTGTTGCGGTAACGCCAAATAGACCATGCCGTGAGCACCACCAGCGTGGTAAGGCCCTTGCGGTGTCCGGAAGGGGATCTCCTGATTGTGGCCGAGCACCAGGGAAGGAAGGCTTCGTTGCCAGAAGGGGGGAGAAGTAGCATGGGCCCAAGCAAGAACGTCATGCCAAATTTGATGGGAGAAAGGGCAGCCGATGATGATGTGCTGCATGGTCTCCTCGGCCTGGTCGCACAGGGCACATCGATCATTGTGCGGCAGGCCATGTCGTGCAAGTCTAGCAAACGTCCAGCAACGGTCGAGGTCCGCAAGCCAAGTGAACATCTTGACGCGGAGGGGAGCCCAACATCTCCAGGTGAGGCGCCAGAATGGCGCATAAGTGGATCCGGAGTAGAGTGCTCGATAGAAGGATTTGGACGAGTACTTGGCGTTGGCAGTCCATCGCCAGATGAGGCGGTCCTGGCTGGTGGAGAGGGTGGTGTACCGGAGCAATCTCTAGAGGTGGACGTAATCAGTCACGGCGGTGGGGTTGAGGGCGCTGCGTAGATCAGCGATCTAGCGACGGTCCTGAAGGGCGTCGGCAACAATGCGCTTCCGCAGGCGCCGTGGAACCAGGGGGAGCAGGGACGAAGCAAGATTCAAGATGGTGTGGCCGTTGAGCCAGTGGTCGGTCCAGAAAAGGCATGATTGGCCGTCGCCGACGGCCCATGATGTGGAGGCCCTGAAGATGGCAGAGACATCATGGTCACTCGGGAGGTGGAGATGCGCCCAAGGCTTGAAGGGATCCGTGCGCTGTAACCAGAGCCACCGGACTCGCAGGGCAATGCCCTGGCGATGGAGGTCTTGGATGCCAAGTCCACCGAGCCCGAGAGGCCGGCAAACACGTTGCCAGTTGACGGGACCATGACCGTGGCGGGGTTCCTTTCTGCCGTACCACAGGAACTCGCGGATGGTGCGGTTGATCTGCTTGAGAATCGGCGGGCAGATGGCGATGGCCACCATAATGTGAGAAGGGATCGCGCAGAGGACATGACGAACTAGAGCGAGGCGCTTGCCGTGGGAGAGAAGGGCAGCGCGCCAGGTGGACAGCTTCCTTGCGAGCCTCTCGACGATAGGTTGCAGGAAGGAAGCCGAGGGTTTCCGAACCGACAATGGGATGCCCAAGTAGGTGATAGGAAAGTCGAGGACAGCACATGCGAGCTCAGTGTTGATTCACGCGAGTTCCGACTCACCGCAGCAGATGGGCGTAGCCGAGCATTTTGCGAAGTTGGTGCGGAGCCCGGAAGCCACACCAAAGACGCGCAGCAGCTCGCGGATGACTCGCAGGTCGTGGCTGGAACGGTGGCAGAATATGACCATGTCGTCGGCGAATAGGGATATGCTCGAGGCGGCATGGCGGGCTGTGAGGCGCTAGAGCAGGCCGCGCTGGTGGGCATGCAGCAACAGGGAGTTGAGGACATCGATGGCCATCATGAAGAGCATGGGAGATATCGGATCCCCCTGACGCAGGCCGCATGCGAGGGCGATCGGGGGGCGGGGGGATCCGTTGATGAGGATCCGCGTGCTAGCGGTGGAGAGGAGAATGGCGATCCATTAGATCCAGCGGCGTCCGAAGCCAAGATGCCGGAGGACGTCGATGAGGAAGGGCCAAGAGAGCGTGTCGAACGCGCGTGCAATGTCGAGCTTGAGGAGGACACGGGGTAGCCGAAGATTGTGAAGCTGGCGGGCGGTCTGTTGGACCAACATGAAGTTGTCGTGCACGCAGCGGCCTGCAATGAAAGCGCTCTGGTTCGCGGACACGAGCTGTCCCAGCCGTGGGGTGAGCCGGA
The DNA here is from genome assembly GCF_003073215.2 of Triticum urartu. Taxonomy (NCBI): domain Eukaryota; kingdom Viridiplantae; phylum Streptophyta; class Magnoliopsida; order Poales; family Poaceae; genus Triticum; species Triticum urartu. The sequence goes on along the minus strand of NC_053028.1, from coordinate 104,358,831 downwards.
GGGAGAGGACCTTTGCGATGAGCTTGGCCACAAGGTGGAGCAGGCTGATGGGGCGGTAATCCGAGAGGGCGGAGGCGTCTTGCCTTTTGGGCAGGAGGGTGATTAGAGCTTCGTTGAGGCGCTGCATGCTACGCCCGTTCATGGAGTGGAACTTGTCAAAAACTGCGCAAATGTTGGCCTTGACGATGTCCCAGCAAGCCACAAGAAATTCAGATGTGAAGCCGTCAGGTCCCGGAGCCTTGCCGCGGGGAAGCGCGCGGGCAGCTCGTAGGATCTCCTTCTCGAAAAAATGAAGCTCGAGGTCAGTGAGGTCAAAAGATCTCTCGTCGAACTGATCAAGATCAAGGGCGAATTCGCGTGGCAGGGAGGAACCGAAGAGCGAGGAGAAGTGGTCGAAAGCGGCCTCGGCCATGCCCTGCTCGTCATGTACCGTTGTGTCGTTAACCCGAAGGGAGTGGATGACGTTCTTTTGGCGCCGGTGCGCGGCATGGATTTTGAAGAATGCTTTTGTACCCGTATAATTTCGACGTGCTAGAAACTGGTTGCAACTTTAGGGGGTGTTGTAAACTAAACTGCCGCGGCGCCACCTGCCGCCGCCCGCACCGCCCCTCACTGGCGGCTGTCCCGTGCTCGCGCTGCCGCCCCTCACCGGCGGCCGTCACACGTGCTACTGACTGGCGGGGCCTAAGCCATCATCTATTTTTTGTTTAGTTAACAAAATAGAAGAATAAGTTTACTGGAATTGATAAAAATAGCTTTCGACAACTTTCTCTAAATTTTACGGCCATTCCGTAAAATTACATAAAATCAGTTTTACGGGAAGTTTTTCAAGGGAGCTGTTGGAGTTTCTCTTAGACTGTTTTGAAAGGTTAGATGGTACTATACACCACACTGCATGATCGTTGAGACTGTAATATTTGGTTAGACGGTCTCACCGTGTACTGTCGCAAACAGCATCCAGTGGAAGAAGAAGTGGAACTGCGAGAGCCCAACTACTGCTGCAGCAACAGCCTGTAAATGCAACGTGATACGGAGCACTGTGCCAGCACGCAGAGTCCACCACCACCACCTTGATCCGTTGGAAGAACAGCTCACCATCACCTCCACAAAACCAAGGCCAACCGACCATGAGGATTAAGAAAAGAATTCGAAACGTCCATTCCAGCTTCCTCTCACCTTCTCCCCACATGCAGGCGCACATCGGCACATGCACCACCAGGCACCTGATTTTCTCCAAGTCAAACGCGCCACCAAGGACACCATTGAATGCTAGTTATGACAGCGGAGACACAACGATCAGTTTCTTAATCTGTAGGGACATGGCAAATCTCAAAAACAATGGTAACCACAGCAGTTTACCTGACAAATCTGAACTGGAAAAATGTATCTTCAGAAAGTACAACCATGCTTCTTTTTCGCATGAGTAGCTTCTAAGTTGCCCCATTTCTATTGGGACTATTCTATTGTAGAGTATAGTACTTGTTAGCAAGTTATGCAGATCACAGATCACTATAGATTATGTATGAATGTTCCACAAAACTTTTTGAACCTCTCTCACAATGCAAGTCACAATCATGATTTGAGGATTTGCCACACCTTTCCTTGCACTTTGAGGATTTGCCCTTCTTTATTTTGACACTGATGATTTGCCATTACTTTGTCAAAAACTTGAGGATTTGCCCTTTCTAACCGATTTGAGATTACACTATAGATTGAATGACCAAAATGCCACTCTTGCCAAAACCAATCCAAATTAGATGCTTACGTTTTCTCCTCTGTTCGTCCCGCAGCCGACGGCTCGCCATGCCTCATCCACCTGCCGCCCTGTGTTGTGCTGCTGGTGCTCCTCCTCTCCCCACGCTCCGGTAGCATCGCCGAGCTGCTGCTGCTCCTGTGCGTGTGCCGGATGTGGTGCGTGGAGGATGCCGTCGACAGTCCGAGCCCGAGGACGGTGGTGTCTGTACTGTCCATGGTGAGCTCGGCGAGGGCGCACCAGACAGGAGGCAAGCTCGGACTACGTCGTTTTTCTCTGTGGATGCAGCAGTAGCAGCAGCAACAGCCGGGTGCCCAGGTGCTGGAGCACGCACGCACATATCACGCACTCACGCCCAGGTGCCAGAGCATGAACGCACACAATGTACGTACAGCACTAACACACACAAAGCACGCCCAGGCACACACACGCCTAGCACACATCGCGCACGGCCAGGTGCTAGAGAACGCACGCACACAGAGCACTCACGCCCAGGCACACATCAGCTGGCCGTCCGCCTCGAGGCGCCGCCATCCGTCCGGCTCGAGCGCGACATGCTTTTCAAGGATGCCGTCCAGTGGTCACCGCTGTCCACGGCGGACCGCGAGCTCGACGACGATGAGGCCTGGCTACCAGCTTGAGTCATTGGAGTGGATACGTGAGTCGCCGGCAGCCGCTTCTTGCCCCTTGCGACGCGTACGGCCGATGCTGCTGCCGGCTGGCCTCCCGCCTCGAAGACGAGAGCGTTCCTGCCACGTCGGCCATGCTGCTCGCCGAGGCCGTGCGCGTGGCCACGACAGCCTCGCGCGGCACCGTCCCGAGCGGCGGTACAGGATGGTTCTGCGCCAAGAGATAGCGAGCGAGGAGCAGATATGGCAGGGGGAGGGGGCAGCCGGACAGAGGTCAGCAGCGGTTGGGGATAGCCGGCGGTGAAGCATGGTGGCTGGGAAGCGTCCCGGCTAAGGGAGCGCGGAGAAGAGAGGCGAAGGGGAGCTCGCCGCCGCGGCGTTCATGTCAATACTGCAATACGTGAGACCGTCAGAAAGAATGGGAGAGAGCCGAGCGTGATTCGATGCGCAGTTCAGGGGTATTTTCGTCATCTCATGGTGGGCTCACCTTGTCAGGGGCAAATCCTCAAGTTTTTGACAAAGTTGTGGCAAATCATCAGTGTCAAAAGGAGGGCAAATCCTCAAAGTGCAGGGAAAGGTGTGGCAAATCCTCAAATTCCCCGTGTTTTTACCCTGCTATCTGTGCGCCAATTCGTCCGTCAAATGCCGCAATTCCTGTAACTACAATCAATCTGAACAATTCAAAAGAACTGAAGAACGACGCGAAGAAAAACGAACTGATCTCCTGTGTTCAAACTTCAAAAGTGCAATCTGAATTTCAAGAAGAAGAAGAAGAAGAAGATGTGCAAAAATCAAATGCGGCTCAGGAATGGCTCCCGGCGCTGCTGCTGTTCGCCTGCCACCCGCCGGCGGCCCAGAGCGGCGCCGTCCTCGTCCGCGCGAGCGGCAGCCTCTCCTCCGCAAGGGACGGGGCGCCGCTGCTGCCGAAGCTTCCCGACTGCGACTCCACGTCCCGGCGCTCCCGGTCGTCGGCGCCGTCGTTCCTGCTCGCCTCGGCCATCGCCGGCCACCGGAACGACACGGACCGCCTCGCGCCGGCCAGTGCCCGGCCGTCCTCCTTCTTGGCGCCGCGCACCATCCAGATCTTGGACACGGAGAAGCTGTCCTTGTTGCTCAGCCTCGCGTCGTCGCCGCGGCGCGCTCCGGCGGGCTCCGGCGCCGCGGCCTCTTTCACGGCTGCCTCCCACGCTCCTCCCTTGGCGACGTCGCTCCCGAAGTCGCACTCCGAGAGCGCGTGCCGGCGCCGCGACCTCGGGCGCTTCTTGGCCGGCGTCTTGATGGCGACGCGGAGCGCGGCGTGGTCGTCCATGACGTACTCGTAGGATCCCATGGACAGGCACCTCCTCCGTCCAAGGTCGTCTCTGCTAGCGGCTTGATCGGCGGCGAGATGCCCTGAACCGCCATTGCCGTCCATGCACCGGAGCTTGCCAAGCCTCACCTCGACGACCTCCTCTGCCTTCGGGTAGGCCTCATTCTCATTGCCGTCCCTTCCGCCCAGCGCCTCCGCGGCCGTGTCGGCGCGGCCGTCGGACTCGAGGACGAGCACCACCGGGCTGGACGCGGGCGAGAGGTCGGCGGCGAGGACGCTGCCGCGGCAGAGCGGGCAAGTGGAGTGCGAGAGCAGCCAGGCGTCGATGCAGGGGACGTGGAAGGCGTGGCCGCAGGTGGGCAGCAGGCGGAGCGCGTCGTCCATGGCGAACTCGCACAGGCACACGGCGCAGTCGAAGGGGTCGCCGCCGCCCTTGCGGGCGCCGAGGATGGCGCGGTAGACGAAGACGGGGAGCGCGTCGATGAAGGCCTGGTCGACGCCGGCGTCGTGGAGGTGGAACAGCTGCTGCAGCTGGCCCTGGAGCGCCGTGGGGCTGCTGCCGTCGACGTCGCCCGCGGCGACGCGCAGGCGGTGCCGCCGCGCGCGGCGCAGCCGCAGGATGTTCTGCACCAGCAGGTTGAGCAGGCCGAAGATGAAGAACACCATGGCCAGGATGGCCACGATGAGGAGCACGCCCGGACTCAGCTTGTTCTGGATGGTGTCGAGCACGGAGTGCGTCGGCGGCGGCGCCGCGGGGGTGGACGACGACGAGGCGTCCATGGTAGGCGGGCGTAGGCTATGCCGTGACCGTGATGCGTGCGCCCGAGATGCTGGACATGGTGATTAATGGCGGTGGGTTAAGGTGTTCGGAGGAGATCCGTGGACCGCCGGGATGGTGCGGCGGTGGAAGTCACGGCGACGGAAGGTAAATGTGGGCGAGGGAGAGGCGATCGGTATTTATTGCCTCGTTATTGTGCAGCACTCGCGCATTGGACCTCGGATCCGTTTATCTCCGAGCCATTCTGAATTTGCAGAGGGTGGTGTGCCACAGTGATACGGAGATCGCTTGCTACTATTTGTCTGGCTGACCAAAGCTGCATCGGTACTGAAACCTGAATACTGGGGACCAAAATCACTGTTTTGGCCTTTTTGTTTCAAGTTTAACGTGATTTGAACCCGTGAGAGTTTGCCCGGATTTGACCATTTTTTGTACCGCCAGTCAATCCAGCAGTAAGGTTTCATCACGTATCGTCAGAACCTCACGCGATACGGTTTGTTGAACATTCAGACGATGTTTGCTCGTGGCAAGCAGCGGGTCGCGGCACCCCCCCCCCCCCCCCCCCCCCCCTCTCTGATTGGGCGTGGATGGCTTTTAGCCCGAGGTTTGCTTGGGGACATCGGTTAATGCTTGCCATGTCAGGGTTCATTGAGGTCTTGTCTTGAGTGGTTGATTGTTTCGGCTTAGGTTAAGACTTGTAAATTGTAAGTATATTTCTTTTATCAACGCATGTAGATGCAATCTTTGTGTTTTCGAGAGAGAAAAGTGGTTTTCTGCCCCCTAAGCCCTAAGCTATGGAACGACTATTATGTTCCCCCAAAGCTAGTTGTCAAACATGTATGGAACACTTATGAAAGGATTGAATAGTCAATTAGAGAGAGAGAGAGAGGGTTGAATAGAAAACTACAGATTTTTAGATTAGCTTCCTAATTTTAGGAATAGTGCAGTTAAAGTAAGTCCTTTAGATATGCAATCTAAGACGAGAATAACCTATATGACAAGCAAACTAATGATAAGCAATATCAACCAACTAGCTAGCAAGCAAATACAAGTAAAGGTACAAAACAGATAAACCAATGTGTTTCAAAATTCACACTCTTGGGTGAGTGCTAATCTTCGTTGGAGAGGCGTGAGAGACAAAGCTCCTGAACGCCACCAATTGGCTCACCCTATTCCCCCTTTGAGTCACCCCAACGGACAAGCCTCAAATCACTCGTGATTGGTCTTGAAGGTGAACACCAGACCTTTACAAACTTTTTGAGAGCACATCACGCACACAAGGAAGCTTTCGGGCTTGACTCCTACCACCCAAGAGTCTGAAATCTCCAAGAATAACAAGAACTAGTGATGAACAAGTGTGCGTATCACAAATTGGTTCAGTGGAAGTGTAGATTGGGTGAATATCTTTCAATCCTCAATGTTTGGTGGTGTTTGAGTGGAGGAATTAAGAGGAATCAAGCTTTTAGGGTCTTGGAATTGTTGAGTAGCTCAAATTAGAATAGGTTTAGAGGCGGAAGAAGGGTGAGTATAAATGTCCCCTTCCCAATGTGACTATTGCCACCCCTGGGGACCCCATGGGCACGAGGATAAGGACCATGTGAGCATAGGCTCACCCGAGAGATGAACCCTAAACCACGTGGCACAGGTGTGTGGATAGAAAATGCTCCCGAGACTAGAAGAGATCAGGGCTACTGTGACGAGCCAAAAAATGTCATGGAACAACTTAAAACATCACCGAATACCCATTTGTGACGTTATTTGGGCGTTACTCATAGAATCAACGTCATAGATTCCTCCCAGTGACGGTGCTCACACGATATGTCACAGAACATGGACCTTCATCGACGTTCACTTCATCATAGTTGATATGGTGTTTTTGTGATGTAAGATAAACGTTACATTTTATGGGACCAAATCTGCCATGGCCTACCATATTCAGTGACAAATATATGGTCACTGAATTTCTAATGGCCTGATGTGCCAAGCCTAATAATCATCCCATTTACTTAGATAAAAAGATATTGGGTCATGAAAAATTTACAACCCAATTTTTTCAGCCAATTTTGATAAGTCCAATTTTGCATCACTTTCTTACTTCTTGTTTTACATCATATTCATAATATTATCAAAAATTTATCGCGTTCGCAATCCCTTTTTGGCTGATTTTACCAGGATCCCAATGAAGAAGGAGATTTGAGGCATTAAAAAAGATAACATCAATATGTGGTAAAAATCATGCTAATCAACATGATAATTGCGTACGAAATGAAGCAGCAACCAATTGGGAGAAAAAGCAGTCGCACGGGTGCTTTCAGAGGCAAAGCGGATGTCTAGTATGAGCGCACCCGCTCGTAACAAGTGGTGCCCTCACCCCCAGGACAAATACTTCACCCTTGTGCTTTCAGATGAACAAGAGGAGACACAAAGTGATTAGAACACGCACCAGAACCAAGTACCCTAGCCTCTGGAAGGGACCTAGCGGCGGAATCGGCGGAAGGGCTCCATCACACCATTAATCCAATCAAGGAGACTACAACAGCCATCATCACCCCTCTATTCATTTCTGTGTAATACTAAGACCCTAAGCGCATTCCTATGTGTATCATTGATCATTCATCCATGCTTGTCATTATTATCCCTATGATGCTTGTTGTCTCTATGTCCAGGTAAACCGAAGAGTGCTTTAGCCCTTTCGTTTTTAAGCAATAATGACCGTATTGAGCGCCTTGCATGCTCAAGAACAAGCAACTAGGATGATCGCTTTGTTGCACCCGTGGATACGTTTTCTGCCGGAGAAGTTTAGTTTGACGAAGGATTGGCGAGAGAGGTGGAATAGAAAGCTCGATATGGATTTTGGAGTCTCTGTGCAAGCTGTATGTGGAGAGTCACGTGTACGGTACGGATGGGGGTTCATGCCATCATCCATCTGTTTGTCGAGTTGCCTAGGCTAGTTGCCTCAGGGATAGTGAGTAACCCTAGCATGTTTAGGTGATGAATACCAATAGGATACAAAATTCTCTTTTGTATGTTCATGTTAATGTTCTTCACAATGTTGGGTGAATTCTACCACTCAACACTTGCCTTTAGGGACATGAAGGATATTACTATTATTATGGTGGTGCATTGTGGAGGTACCGTGGTGACAAAGCCACCGCCTTCCTTCCTTGACCTCTTGATGGAGGATCACTAGAGACCGCCTTTACCTACATCCACTGGGAGACCCTTAATCACTATTGCCGAAATATGAATGTGGGGAGGGACGGTGGGGCAGATGTGATATGTGGCTGCATGCTGGCTGCTACGTACATGCACGTATATGTACTTGGCTCCGCCCACTTATAGAAACATGTGAGGTGGCTTAGTGATTAAACCTACAATTATGCATTCACATAATGACGTAGACACATACTAATTGGGAATCCATACTCCCCGAGAATGCCTTATCCCTATTATTGATTTTATCATTTGCATTACTCTCTTGTTCTTTTACTTTATTCTTCCACTCTTACTTTTAGCCACTAATCACTTGAAATATTTCAACCCCGGCATCCGCTCTTGCTTTGGACCACAATTGACTTGCAGATACGTTGCAGTAAGCCTCTACACGAGTCACATACCATTTCTTGTGCTCCCAGTAAGACCGATACTCTTCGGAAAAACTTCAACTAAACTATGTGCCCCTTGCAGATTATAAATTGTGATGACATGTTTTTTAAATAATTTACATTCCTAACACGTGTAGGAATGACCCTAGGCCCATGTACGATGCACGCCCTCCCCTCACAGCCCAATTCACTTGTGCCCTTGCCTCTCAGAATCAGTCTCCTTGCACTAGTTTTCATCCCCAAAATTCCAATCTCCCAACCTAGTCGCCTCCCAACCTTGAGGTTAGATCTAATGTCACAACCTAGGTATGGTGGATCTCCAACAAGTGCTCATGTGGCTTAGATTTCCAGCGCCTAGCATTCTAGCTCTCCCCAACGCTAGCACAGCGCCAGTCTTCCACTATGAGTCCACTTCCCAAGGAACCCAATGGGGAAGATAGAGAAAGTGGTGACGGGATCATGTTATGAAGCCCACCATCATTATTGAAGCAGTTGCATCACATGATCTATGGATTTGGCATGCTCGGGTCTCACAATGACATCAATATGATGCAGCGATCTTCATTGTTTGCTAGGTTGACTTAAGGCCAAGCTCCTCCGTGCAACTACACTATCAATGGGCATGAGTACAACATTGGCTACTATCTAGTTGACGGTATCTATCCTCCGTGGTAACCTTTGTCAAGACCATCTCTGAGCCATTGGTCAGAATAGAGCTCTATTTGCCAAAAGATAAGAAGTTAGAAAGGATGTGGAGAGGGCATTTGGAGTGATCCAAGACTGTTTTGTAGTTGTTTGTCGACCTACTAAACAATGGGATACGGAGGCCTTGTGGGAGGTGGGAATGTTGTGTGATCATGCACAACATGATCGTGGAGGATAAGGGTGAAAATGTTGCCGGAGGTTTGTAATTCAAGAACATGGGTGATCCTATCCAACTCCCACATCAGAATCCGACCACGTTTGATGAGTTTGTCCAAATCATAAACAAATTTGGCATCAAGAAACTCATGAGCAACTCGAGGAATATTTGATTGAACATTTGTGTGTTGTTAAAGGGATAACTATAACATACATGCGAGTTTAATTCAAGTTTGAACTATTTTATTTGAAAGTTATGGCCGCATTTGGATATTTTCACTCATCAAAGATTTCATATGCTATTCAAGTATTTATTTTGAGTGTTCCGGACTTCAAAAAATAAAACACAGACAGACGTTTAGGGGACAAGGTTGGCTAGTGAGGGAGTCTTGGACTAAGGGGTCCTCGGGCGTCCGGCCTGTTGGACATGGGCCGGACTGATGGGCTATGAAGATACAAGACCGAAGACTCTCACCCGTGTCCGGATAGGACTCTCCTTGGCATGGATGGCAAGCTTGGCATTCAGATATGAAGATTCCTTTCTCTGTAACCGACTTTGTACAACCCTAGTCCCCTCCGATGTCTATATAAACCGAAGGGTTTAGTCCGTAGAGGCAATCACAATCATATAGGCTAGACTTCTAGGGTTTTAGCCATTACGATCTCGTGGTATATCAACTCTTGTAACCCCCATACTCATCAATATTAATCAAGCAAGAAGTAGTGTATTACCTCCATCAAGAGGGCCCGAACCTGGGTAAAACTTCGTGTCCATTGTCTCCTGTTACCATCAACCTCAGACGCACAGTTCGGGACCCCCTACCCGAGATCCGCCGGTTTTGACACCGACATTGGTGCTTTCATTGAGAGTTCTAGTGTGTCGCCGTCAGAAGGTTCGATGGCTTTATCCATCATCTGCAATGATGCCGCCCTAGGGGAAGTCTTTCTCCCCGGACAGATCTTTGTATTCGGCAGTGTCGCACTGCGGGCCAACTCACTTGGCCATCTAGAGCAGATCGACAGCTACGCGCCTGGCCATCAGGTCAGGTTTGGAAGCTTGAACTACGTTGTTGATACCCGCGGAGACTTGATCTTCGACGGGTTCGAGCCCATGGCAGCCGCTCCCTGCCATCGCGATGAGCATGACCTAAATCTGTTATCAGACCATACTCAGGAGATAGCACCTGTGAGTGCTTCGGCCCTAGATCCGGAGCATATTGCGCCACCCGAGGACGGGAAGCTCAACCCCGCCACGGGAGCCGCAGACTCAGCGGCGCTGGAGCCACACACAGACCCAACTTCGAACATGACCTGCGTCATCGGAACCTCGGATTTGTCTCCGGCCACAGGTTCCGAACTCTGCGCGCCCACGTTCGTCGAGCCCGATCAGGCATCAGTCGTCAAATTTAGCGCCGCGGACATCTTCCGGCACTCACATTTAAGCGATGTGCTGAAATCATTAAAATCCTTCTCCTTGGCAGGGGACTCATAGCCGAATTATATCCAGCTCGAGCTAGGGGTTGATGACGGGGAATTTTGCTTCCCACCCACCTCCCACTTCATAGCCACTGTCGAGGACTTAACCGACATGCTCGATTACGGCTCCGAGGACATCGATGGTATGGACAACGATGCTGGAGAAGAGGAGGCCCAAAACCCGCCGCTTACTGAACGCTGGACGGCCACCTCCTCGTATGACGTGTACATGGTGGATACACCAGAATAGCGGTGACAACAAGGAAGACCCAGTCGAGGATAAACCTCCTGAGATACAACCAAAGCGTCGATGTTAGCGGCGCAGCACCAAGTCATGCCGTGGAAAGACAGCAATACCGGCACATGAGAAAACAATACCTCGAACGATGCCGAAGACAATGAAGACCCCGTTAAGCCAACTCCAAAATAGGACGAACGGGAAGACGGGCAAGTTAGCCCTGACGAACAGGCCATAAACGAAGACTCGGATGACAGTAATTATCTTCTGCTCTCCGAGGATGAGGAGAGCCTCGGCAACGAGGATTTTATCGTGCCTGAGGAACCTCTCGAGCAGGAGCGCTTCAAGCGCCGGCTAATAGCCACTGCAAGGAGCCTGAAAAAGAAGCAGCAGCAGCTTCAAGCTGACAAAGATCTGCTCAATGATAGATGGACTCATGTCCTAGCAGCCGAGGAACACGACCTCAAGCGCCCATACAAAAGTTATCCAAAATGCAAATTGCTACCTCAATTGGAAGACAAGGCGCTGGAGCCTGTACCATCAACACGTAATGCGGCTGATCGACCATCACGTGGCCGAGACAAAGCGGCAACTCAAGCCGAACACCAGCCCGCACAACCTCACTGTAAAGGTAGAGACAAAACAACTTGGGGACATACATACGACCTACGGAAGGATCTGGACAGTAGAGCAGGTCAGACCAGATCGATCTATGGATCGAGGGGGCGTGCGCCGATGGGTGACAACGGCTATCTAGCCGGACGCATCAATCATAATCACGCCCGGGCTGAAAACCATAGACGGACTCCATTCGAGCTACGTCACGACGTGACCCGATATAGAGGCGCCGCACACCCCTTTGCTTCACCGATGAAGTAATGAAACATGAATTCCCAGAAGGGTTTAAACCCATGAACATCGAATCATACGATGGAACAACAGATCCCGCGGTATGGATTAAGGATTTTCTTCTCCATATCCACATGGCCCGCGGTGATGATCTCCATGACATCAAATACCTCCCACTGAAACTAAAGGGACCAGCACGGCACTGGCTTAACAGCCTTCCAAAGAACTCCATTGGCAGCTGGGAGGACCTGGAAGACGCCTTTCATGATAACTTCCAAGGTACATATGTCCGGCCACCAGATGCCGATGACTTAAGTCACATCATCCAGCAGCCCGGAGAGTCAGCCAGGAAGCTCTGGACTAGGTTCTTAATTAAAAAGAACCAAATTGTCGATTGTCCGGACGCTGAAGCCTTCGCAGCCTTAAAACATAGCGTCCGAGACGAGTGGCTCGCCCACCACATCGGTCAAGAAAAACCAAAATCCATGGCAGCCCTTACCGCTTTGATGACCCGCTTTTGCGCGGGAGAAGACAGTTGGCTCACTCGTAGAAGCAACAGCGCCAGCGATCCGGGTACTTCCGAAGTCCAAGACGGCAACGGCAAGCCGCGACGCAATAAACACAAGCGTCGCAATAATAACGAAGGAACGCAAGACATGGCGGTCAACACCAGATTCAGTAGCTCCAAACCCGGTCAACGGAAAAAGCCATTCAAGGCAAATAGAGACAGATCATCCAATTTAGATAAGATACTGGACCAGCCCTGCCAGATTCATGGCAGATAAACCCGTCAATCATACCAATAGAAGCTGTTGGGTCTTCAAACAAGCCGGCAAGCTTAATGCTGAATACAAGGGGAAGGGGCCGCCCAGCGACAACGATGACGAAGAGACTCGCCCACCAAACATCGGGGGTCAGGAGCAATTCCCCCGAAGTAAAAACAGTAAACATGGTATATGTGACGCACACCCCTATAGGGGAGCGCAAGTGCGCACCACGGGACGCCTACGCCATAGAGCCGGTCCCCCCAAAATTTAACCAATGGGCGGCCTGCCCGATCACTTTTGATCGCAAGGATCACCTAGTCAGTATCCGTCACGCAGGTTCAGCAGCTCTGGTACTCGACCCAATTATCAATGGGTTCTATCTGACGAAAGTCCTTATGGACGGCGGTAGCAGCCTTAATCTACTCTACCAAGACACTGTCCGCAGAATGGGCATTGATCCTTCAAGAATCAAGCCCACCACAACTACCCTCAAGGGAGCAGTATATGGCATAGAAGCTCACTGCACGGGCTCCATCACATTGGAAGTAGTTTTTGGTTCGCCGAACAACTTCCGAATCGAAGGCTTGACCTTCGATATTGCCCCGTTCCGCATTGGCTACCATGCACTTCTGGGGCGTACTGCTTTCGCTCATTTTAACGCGGTCCCACACTACACCCATGCAAAACTTCATATGTCCGGTCCACGCGGCATCATAACAATATATGGAAATACAGAACGCTCCCTTCGGACAGAGGGTCATACTGCGGCTAGTACAACCGAAGTACAAAGCGGCCTCATCAAGCCGCGAATCTTATCGGCCATTAAGCCGCCGGTCTCTATTAAACAGGACCGATCAATCTCAGGACTAGTTTAGCAGTTCGGTCTCCGTCGTTCGCCTCATATACCCACGAAGTCTGTACCGCGCATACATAATTATGCACTTAAAATACCCTGGTCATCGGCGGGGGCACAATACGGACAGGCCTACAAGCACTCACATAGTCTCTTTTTCTTTTCTAACCATTTTTATCTTTTACCACAAGTGGCTCAAAGGCTGCCATCTCACGGACTCTTTCGGAGTTTGGCTTCATACACTTAATCAAAGGCTATTCCTGTTAAGGAGTCCTTTCACCGAGGCAAGGCGGCGCAGACGTGCGGCAGGAGGTCCAAATATTTTTTTGTAGACCGCACTCTCTATTTCGAGTCTGTAAAGTGCCTTTCTCCTCAGCCTTCGACCCCCGGCATGTCAAATAGCCTGGGTTGTGGCGTTATTATCTGTAAAATGGCGATTGACGTATCAATTAGGTCCCAATGAACATAATCCATATTCAGTATTCGCTTTTTCTACAGAACTGAATTTTGCTTCTTCGGTTGTTTCACACACGCACCTCGACACAAATGGCTAGGGGCTCGATATGGGAACAAGTCCGAACAACTTCGGCGTCATGAGTTTGGCCTTATATGCATCAGCTCTGAATCATGCCTTTGGTCAATAGTTGGGTTGTCCGGCTCCTGTTCTTACTACCTTACGTTCTGCTCTATCGGCTAGGGTAGTAAAGGGAGAACTACTGTGATTGTGTTTCCGGTTCATCTGGTCAAGCACCTCAGTAGAGAAAGCCGAAAATTGACTGTCATGATGCGGCGAGAGCTGGTCAACCACTCGATGACTTATGATAATCTTTCATGATTCCTTCCATATTACACGAAGGACCGTTCGTAAGGTCACCTATGTAACGCACTATATTGGGATAACCGCGTACATACCAGGGGCTATATCGTAGACCCACCGTCAAACTCCTATGGCTAAGTGAAAGTGTTAAAGCCCTATAGTCCGATTGCCTAGTTCGCCGCCTTGACACCTCCTTCATGGACCAAGGCATTGGGTTAAGAGTGATCAAGTGCTTTTCTGAACACCCCCTTATTTTATGCATGGGGGCCGAAGCCGACTACTGGAAAACTTTCAGATTGTACAAAGACGGCCGCACAGGAGGAACCAAAACTTTTAGGCAAAAGTATAAAAAGCGTAGCCTTAATATATCATAATATTGTTTTTTACAATCTTGTTACATTCACTCGAAGATCATATCCTTCGAGCACTGACCCTCTATCAAGCGGGCGCCCTCTAGGACATCTTCAAAATAATGCTCCAGCGTGTGTTTATCCTTGACCCTGGGTGGACTCTTCGCTACAATATCAGTGGCCTTCATCTTCGCCCAATACGTCTTAACACGGGCAAAAGCCATCCGTGCACCTTCAATGCACACTGATCGCTTCACGGCATTGATACGCGGCACCACATACAGAAGTCGTTGCACCAAACCGAAATAACTATTCGGAACTGGCTCAGTCGGCCACAGCCGAACCACGACGTCCTTCATGGCAGAACCGGATATCTTGTGGAGCTCGGCCCACTTGGCCATCTGTTCGCTCAGCAACAGTGGGCGCTTTGGCGTGCCGAATTGTGACCAGAAAAGCTTCTCCGTTGCACACCCTTCTTGCGCTTGGTAAAACTACGCCGCATCGGAGGCACTCTTCGGCAAGTCTAAGAATGCGTCTGGAGAGCTCCACATTTGATTATGCGGGGCATACTTCGGATCGCCGAATTTAGTCTATAATAGAAAGGGCTTATCGGCTGCTATCTCCCCGGCTTGCCGGATCTCCTCCCGAGCCGCTCTCGACTCGGATCGTGCCTCTCTCACATCTCGTAAGGCCTTCTCGAATTCGGCTATTTTGGCCTTGTTCTCCTCCTCGAGTGCTTGGCATTTGCCAGTGGCATCCTTTAGATCTTGCTCTATGGAAAATATTCTCTCTTTGCACTGGTGCCGAGCAGCCTGTTCGGCCTTTAACTGCTCAACTGCCTTCTTGGTAGTCACATTACTCATCCTGACTTGCTCCTTGGCCTGGATAAGCTTAGCCCGCAGGGTCTCAACCGCGGCAGCACCATCTGTAGTTATGCATATTTCAGTATATAATTCTCAGCTTCATGCTCATATTATTATGCATACATATACCGATTGTCCCAAAACATACCTTGCGCCCCATCAAGCCGCCTGTTAATAAACATGATGTCGTCATCCGCCACATCAAGTTTCTGCTTCAGATCTGCAATCTCTGTAGCACGAGCAGTCGCCGTGGATGAAACAGCCCGTGTTCCACTTAGTTAGATTATTTCCTGGGCATATCTTTTTTTGATCCTCTGATTGCCTCCTTTCAGACGCCAACCAGAGTCTCAGGGGCTACTATCTATACACAGATGCATTTTCTATGCAATTGAAGATATTACATTGCATACCTCGAAGCCTCTTAGCAGGATCGTGAAGGCTTCATTCAATCCGCTTCTCACGGACATAATCCCCTCAGCTACCGTAGCCATCAAGGCACGATGTTCCTCCGAGATGGACGCATGTTGCAACACGTCCATCAAGGTATCTGGCGCCTCCTAATTCCTGGAAGCGGCGATGGGAGTACATACTCCCTTTGAAGGGATGTGTTTGCTCGACTTTAGAATCGTCTTTGGATGTAAACCGGAAAGTTCGGGGCCTTTACTGTTGGTCCCCGAAGGGGCTGCATACCCCGAACCCTGGGCCGCCGAAGTATCACTTTCGGGTGCGGTCTTCATTGTCCCTCACACCACTTGTTGATCAGGAGAGGTCCTCCGGGACGACACCTCAAAGTCGTTCGCCCTATTGGGCGAGAGGGTCTGGGGAGGTGGCTCGCTTTCCATCATCTCCAGAAGAAGATCTCCCAAGGAGGAGGACTGTTGAGGAAGACCGTGCGCCGGACTGCAAACATATATTTTAGATGTTGCCCTTGTAAGCGGAAAGGAACGGGATATGTTTAGTACACCTTTGTTCACTTACGATTCGGCTAAAAGCTTGTCCTTATGAAGGAACTGCGCGTCAACGTCGTCTTCCGAACCCGAACTGCCCGGCAAGGACATCTTCCCTCGCTTAGGAGCGCCTTCCTCTAAATCTCCAGAGGCGATCCTCTTCTTCCCATACAGGGAAGGGATTCCGGCTTCCCCTTCTCTTTTTTCTTTGGAAGAGGGATCCCCAATCTCTCCAAACATAGCATTTGGTGTACCTTTAGAATGGAGGCCACCTTTGGCCTTCTTGTTCTCCCCCTTGTCCTCCTTCGTCGGCACTTGATATGGCACCGGAGCCAGCATCCTTGTTAACACAGGATCGGCCGAGTCTTCGGGAAGAGGGGTCGAACACCTAATTCGTTCCGCCTACTTTATCCAGCCCCGTGCGAAGATGTTTTCTCAGTACTACGAGACGTTTAACTGAGCTGTGTTCGGGAGTCAAAGTGCTTACCGAGGTATCCGGATGATTGCATTCGAGGCTGGTGTCTTCGGTGGTATCCGGCCACTGCTTTCGTGTCCCGAATAATAACTTCCACATTCCTTTGTGCGTCGTGCCGAAGAAGTGCTGAAGGGTCCGTGGTCCTTCCGGATTGAACTCCCACATGCGGAGGGGCTGTCACTAGCATGGCAGGACCCGACGGACTAGCATTACCTGGATTACATTGATAAGGCTGGTGTCCTTTTCAAGGAGGCTCCGGATGCAGCTTTGTAGCGTCTGCACTTCGTCAATGGATCCCCAGTCCAACCCCTTATTATTCCATGATGCGAGCTACAATAGAGGGCCAGGTCGGAACGCAGTTGTAGCTGCCCACTTGGTACCACGAGGTTCAGTGATGTAAAACCACTCCCGCTGCCATAGGTCGGAAGCTTCTGTGAAAGAGCCTTTGGGCCAAACAGCATTGGTGAGCTTGTTCACCGTGGCACCTCTACACTCTATTTTCTCCCCCTCGATTACCTTCGGCTTCAAGTTAAAGGTCTTGAGCCATAAACCGAAGTGAGGGGTAATGTGGAGAAAGGCCTCGCGCATGACAATAAACGCCGAGATGTGAAGGAAGGAGTCCGGAGCTAGATCGTGAAAATCCAGCCCCTAATAAAACATGAGGCCGTGAACGAAGGGGTGGAGAGCGAACCTAGCCCCCGGAGGAAGCGGGAGATGAATACGACCCTCCCGCTGGATCTGGGAGTAGGAATAACCTATCGTTTAGTAGGGAGCCTATGGGGGATTTCCGCGGTCAGGAATCTTGCCGCCTGGAGCTTCGCGATATCCTCCTCTATGACAAAGGAGGCCACCCACCGGCCTTGAGGGCTGGTCCCGGACATGACTGGGAGGCTTGGAACAGTTAAGTTGAAACCTGGGTGCTAGAACTCAAGGTTGGAAAGGTTGAGGAAGAGGTAGGCGCGGAGGAGAAAGACGAGTCTGTGCCCCTGATACGTCTCCAACGTATCTATAATTTTTGATTGTTCCATGCTATTATATTATCTATTTTGGATGTTTAATGGGCTTTACTAAGCACTTTTATATTATTTTTGGGACTAACCTACTAACCCAAGGGCCAATGCAAATTGCTGTTTTTTTGCCTATTTCAATGTTTGTAGAAAAGGAATATCAAACGGAATGAAACCTTTGGGAGAGTTATTTTTGGAACAAACGTAACCCAGGGGACTTGGAGTGGACGTCAAGAAACAAACGAGTGGCCACGAGGCAGGGGGACGCGCCTACCCCCCTGGGCACGCCCTCCACCCTCGTGGGCTCCTCGTAGCTCCACCGACCTACTTCTTCCTCCTATATATATCCATATACCCCGAAAACATCCAGGAGCACCACGAAACCCTATTTCCACCGTCGCAACCTTCTTTACCCAAGAGATTCCATCTTGGGGCCTTTTCCGGAGCTCCACCGGAGGGGGAATCGATCACGGAGGGCTTCTACATCAACACCATATCCTCTCCCATGATGTGTGAGTAGTTTACCTCAGACCTTCGGGTCCATAGTTATTAGCTAGATGGCTTCTTTTCTCTCTTTGGATCTCAATACAAAGTTCTCCTCGATCTTCTTGGAGATCAATTTGATGTAACTCTTTTTGCGGTGTGTTTGTCAAGATCCGATGAATTGTGGGTTTATGATCAAGATTATCTATGAACAATATTTGGTTCTTCTCTGAATTCTTATATGTATGATTTAATTATCTTTGCAACTCTCTTTGAATTATCAGTTTGGTTTGGCCTACTAGATTGATCTTTCTTGCAATGGGAGAAGTGCTTAGCTTTGGGTTCAATCTTGCGGTGTCCTTTCCCAGTGACAATAGGGGCAGCAAGGCACATATTGTATTGTTGCCATCGAGGATAAAAAGATGGGGTTTATATCATATTGCTTGAGTTTATCCCTCTACATCATGTCATCTTGCTTAATGTGTTACTCTGTTCTTATGAACTTAATACTCTAGATGCATGCTGGATAGCGGTCGATGTGTGGAGTAATAGTGGTAGATGCAGAATCGTTTCGGTCTACTTGTCGTGGATGTGATGCCTATATACATGATCATGCCTAGATGTTCTCATAATTATGCACTTTTCTATCAATTGCTCGATAGTAATTTGTTCACCCACCGTAATACTTATGCTATCTTGAGAGAAGCCACTAGTGAAACCTATGGCCCCCGGGTCTATCTTTTATCCTATAAGTTTCCAATCTATTTTATTTCGCAATCTTTACTTTCAATCTATATCATAAAAATACCAAAATATTTATCTTATTATTATTATTATCTCTATCAGATCTCACTCTCGTAAGTGACCATGAAGGGATTGACAACCCCTTTATTGCGTTGGTTGCGAGGTTCTTATTTGTTTGTGTAGGTATGAGGGACTTGCGTGTAGTCTCCTACTGGATTGACACCTTGGTTCTCAAAAACTGAGGGAAATACTTATGCTACTTTACTGCATCACCCTTTCCTCTTTAAGGGAAAAACAACGCAGTGCTCAAGAGGTAGCAGCCCCTTTATAAAGGCGATGGATATCAAACGCCTCCTCATAGGCCTTAAAGCCTGCCTATTCCCAAGGGATTATGACAAAGGAGCGGTTGGGTTATCCACGCCCATATTGATGAGAATACCGTAATATGGGGACATGATCTCTGCTTCGACAAGACGTGCCAATAAAACCGCATCTTAAAATGTGAAGCGGGGGGCTGAAAAATGGTTCGAAATAATGACCAGGCTGTGACATGATGTCATGCCACAAAAGTTGTTAGTGAGTTAGACTCATAAAATATTATACTCTCTGCGGATATATGTGGTGCTTGTTTTGCAGAGCCGAACACGTTCTTTGTGTTCAAAGGCTGTTTTTGGAGTATTCGGAGGAGGAACCCACCTTGCAATGCCGAAGACAATCTGCGCGTCAGACACCTCGTCATTGAGGCCTGGTTCAAGGGCTACTGAGGGAGTCCTAGACTAAGGGGTCCTCGGGCGTCCTGCCTGTTGGACATGGGCCGGACTGATGGGCTATGAAGATACAAGACCGAAGATTCTCACCCGTGTCTGGATAGGACTCTCCTTGGCTTGGATGGCAAGCTTGGCGTTCGGATATGAAGATTCCATTCTCTGTACCCGACTTTGTTCAACCCTAGTCCCCTCGGTGTCTATATAAACCGGAGGGTTTAGTCCGTAGAGGCAATCATAATCATATAGGCTAGACTTCTAGGGTTTTAGCCATTACGATCTCGTGGTAGATCAACTCTTGTAAGCCCCATACTCATCAATATTAATCAAGCAGGACGTAGGGTATTACCTCCATCAAGAGGGCCCGAACCTGGGTAAAACTTCATGTCCCTTGTCTCCTGTTACCATCAACCTCAGACGCACAGTTCGGGACCCCCTACCCGAGATCCACCAGTTTTGACACTGACAGCTAGCCGGCTCCCAGATCACTATTTGCAAAGTGGTTCAGACCAGTCCTCGGACAAATACCATGTCCGTTGTAGGGCCAGTGTTGGAGATGCCATTAATGGTGTGGAGCTCTTCATACCTTGGTGTACAGGCACAGAACACTTCGGAAAGTGGGTAAAAACAAGTAAGAGCTTGGTTAATAATATAGCCAACAATCGGCTATAAGAAGTTGCCATGTCATCCAAAGCTAACCTAATAGTCCGCTTGTACAATAGTAAGTTTTAGATATGCACTACTTTACTAATAGTTGGCCGACCCGGCTACCTGTCCGCTTCGACGCCTGGCCGGTCTAGTCCGACCGGCTGGGGCATCCCTCGAGCCACCTAGAGGCTCGGAGGCTACACCCAGTGGGCGGGACCCGCCAGCTGCAAGCCGGCAGCCGGCCATCATCGACAACACCCGCCTCGTCTACACAAAAACCAATGTGAGATCCTCACTCGCATATTTTTGCACCGTGCACACAAACCTGGATAACCCCGAGCGATGCTCGGGGACCATGTCCGTCTTTATTATAGTTGCACTACTGTTCGCCCCGGCGCTAGCTAGTCTCGGCCTGAAGGCTGGCAGCTCGGCCCGACACGTTTATTCCCGTAGATGGCTTAGTAGCGCATACGGTACCGAAGGCCCACTCCCAGCCACAGACCGCAGTGCGGCTGTCCGGCAAGCGAGAGCAAAAGCTGGAGGTCACCCCATGTGAAAAATGTCCGGGAGAAGACGGCTTGGGCAACCCGACTGTTTCCTTTATGAGTATCTACTCAGTTGAATCCGCTCCTGTAGTCCGATTATTGTACGCTCCACTCCGCGGCCACTCTTCGTAGCAGCTACAGACCAGCTCCGGGCTGGCTAGCTAACAAGAGGCAAAGCCAAAGAGCGGAGGGGACATGAAAAAGATTGAAGGGGGCTCGGACGAAACCGAGTCGGCACCCTCTGCATAAAACTTGCAATGCTAAAAGCAAAAAAATTGATATATCTGCACGGACTAACCTTGTTTTTTGCATGATCATTTTTGTGGGGAACTCCCCTCCTCGCCCGGAGGCTCGAAGGCTACACCCAGCGGGTGAGCCGGCGTGCCCCGTCAGGAAGACGCCACGCTGGTTGCAGGCCCGGCGCCGGCTGAAACCGGCATTTTCGACACCACTATCTGCTTCATCAACAACAAGACCCTCCGCCCAACTTTTCCAAGTTGCCCAGAGGCTCAGAGGCTACACCCAGTGGGTGTGCTCGCGCGCCCCACCCAGCCGGCGGATTCCATATCCGCGCCCGGCACCCTCGATGTCGCCGGCAGCTTCATCATCAACAACAAGACCCTCCACCCAACTTTTACAAAGTTGCCCGGAGGCTCGGAGGCTACACCCATTGGGTGCGCTCACGTGCCCCCATAGGAAGCAAGCCGTGCCAGCTACAACCCTCAGCCGGCTGTCTTCAACAACATCGTCTACATCTACATCAGCACAAACCCTCCGCCCAACTTTTCAAGTTGCCTGGAGGCTCGGAGGCTACTGTCGGGGGGATGACCCCCGGGTAGTCCCAAGATGGTGAGCCGGACGGGGTGCCCTCCTGTTCGGGTCAGCTGCTCCGGCTTCTCCAGCAAGCCGGATGCCCGAAGTCAACTACGGCGTCCCATCGGACACGCGCAGACGAGACGACTGTACCCGGCAGCAGCGCACTATTGGTGAATAGTGGAGCACTGGCGTTGTTCATCCATCATCGTCATCATCTACAGTACAACACCATCATCTACAGTGCACTGCTCATCCATCACCACCATCATCCACCGTGTATCTTGTCCCTGGCCGTCTGTTGATAAAGACCCTGGGGACTCCTCTCGCATCATCATGCTCACGGATGCTCGTTCCCGTCTCTCTCCCGGACAATGACAACCTGGCCCCATGGCCTTGTAACATTACCATTGTACCCCTGGGAGGTTGACTTATAAAACTCCCCAGGAGGCCTCCATGCATGGGGGTGAAAAACCGATCAGTAGAACACACACACGGAGAGGGAGCAACCTAAGCCTTGGCCAGCCTTCCTTCTTCCCTGACACAGCTCAAGGAGCAACTCTGTACCGATACACATCAACCACACTCGGCAGGACTAGGGGTATTATCTCTCCGGAGAGCCCCGAACCTGGGTATGTATTGCGTCCCGCGCTCCCTCATGCCAACCTCGCCTCTGGAGCCCACAAGTGCCCTTGAGCCTCCTCCTATCTTTAGCCATCCCTTCGCATCTACCGTGTGCCCACCACGACACAAAGTGTCTTGGGTCTTGTGCTATAGCCGACTCTTATTCTACAGCCTGATTTCCTTCTCTCTCCTCTTCTCCCTCCTCTAACTAAGTAAAGATATAATATTTTAGTGCGTATGGCCTACTTATATCACCTTATTATACTTGCTGTAATAGATGTATATCCACGAACATGTGCCTGACATGGGTTTGTGTAAATGCATGCATGCATGTATAAAAAGCATGAACCTTAACGGCCCCATTCATGCAAGCATGTATTCAAAAACAGTTGGCACATGTACCCCCTCACCCGACGGTAATTGATACATCTCCAATGTATCTATAATATATGAAGTATTCATGCCATTATATTATCATTCTTGGATGTTTTACAATCATTTTATAGCAACTTTATATCATTTTTTGGGACTAACCTATTGACCCAGTGCCCAGTTCCAGTTGTTGTTTTTTGCTTGTTTTTTACATCGTAGGAAATCAATATCAAACGCAGTCCAACACCGTGAAACTTTTTGTGGATTTTTTTATGGACCGGAAGACCATCAATGGGCCAGAGCAGCACCTGGGGGGTGCCCCGAGGGGGCACAACCCACCAGGGTGTGCCTGGGGGCCCAGGCGGGTTATGCCCACCTCGGTGGCCTTCCGCACCCCCTCTTTACCCTATAAATTCACAAATATCCCAAAAACCCTCGGGGTTAACCTAGATCAGAAGTTCCACCACTGCAAGGCTCTGTAGCCATCAAAAATCAATCTAGACCCCATCCCGGCACCCTCCGGGAGGGGGAAATCATCACCGGTGGCCATCTTCATCATCCCGGCGGCCACCATGGTGAGGAGGGAGTAGTCCACCCTCGGGGCTGAGGGTTTGTACCAGTAGCTATGTGTTTAATCTCTCTCTCTCTCTCTCTCGTGTTCATGAGATGTCACGATCTTGATGTATCGCAGGCTTTGTTACTATAGTTGGATCATATGGTGTTTTCCCCTCTCTATCTTGTTGTGATGAATTGATCTTTTCCCTTTGAGATTTCGTTGTTATCGGATTGAATACTTTTATGGATTTGAGAACTCTTGATATATGTCTTGCAATTGAATACTTGTGGTGACAATGGCCTATCATATTGATTCACTTGATATATGTTTTGGCACTTAACTCATGGATTCCTGACGTGACATTGGCGTAATCTATGCATAGGGGTTGATGCACGTTCTTGTCTTTGTTTCTCCGATAGAAATCTTGGGGCACTCTTTGAAGTTCTTTGTGATGGATTGAATATTATGAATCTGAATTTGCTTTTGTGTTATTTTAGTACGAACTCTTGGTTAGATCGATTGGAAAGAATAGCTTCGTGTTATTTTAGTCATTGTTGAGGAAATCGTTAATTGGTAACTGCTCGGTTGGCTGGCGAGTAGGGGATTAATAGGCTAATCGGCAAGTTAATCGGCCATTTAATCAATTAATCGGATGATTTATCAGTTTATCGGCTACTCGGTGACCCTATGAGTAGGGATTAATCGGCAAGTTAACTGGTTAATCGGATGAATTCTTGAACATGGATTTTAGTACGAACTCTAGGATAGATTGATCGGAAAGAATAGCTTTGAGGTGGTTTTGTACCCTACAAACAATTCTGTCTTATGTTCTCCGCTAGATAAGAACTTTGGAGTGATTCTTCGTTGCACTTTGAGGGGTGGTTATATGATCCAATTATATTAGCACCGTTGAGAGATTGCACTAGTGAAAGTACGGACCCTAGGCCTCATTTTCAAGCATTGCAATACCGTTTTTGTGCCCGTTTACTATTTGCTACCTTGCTGTTTTTATTTATTCAGATTATAAAAATATATTTGTACCATCCATATACACTTTTATCACCATCTCTTCACCGAACTAGTGCACCTATACAATTTTCCATTGTATTAGGTGTGTTGGGGAGACAAGAGATTTCTTGTATTTGGTTGCAGGGTTGTTTGAGAGAGACCAACTTCATCCTACACCTCCCACGGATTGATAAACCTTAGGTCATCCACTTGAGGGAAAATTGCTACTGTCATACAAAACTCTGCGCTTGGAGGCCCAACACGAGTCTACAAGAATAAAGTTGCATAGTACACATCAAGCTCTTTTCTGGCGCCATTGTCGGCGAGGTTAGGTAAGCGGAACTCACACCCAGTCAACGAAGCTCTTTTCTGGTGCCATTGCCGGGGAGGTGAGTGTTTGAAGGTATATCTTTTAGATCTTGCAATCGAATCTTTTAGTTTCTTGTTATATCACTAGTTCGGTTTATAAGAGAAAACTACAAAAAAAAGGAATTGAGGTTGCATCATATTATTCATCTTTATGATGTCTTTCGTGAAAATGATGGAAAGGAAAATTATGCTTAATTGTTAGAAGAAGAATGCTATAAATTTTTTGGCATAGAATCCATGAATGATGAGCATGATTGCAATGTTGCTAGTATGGATTCTTTGAATATCCATGATGCTAGTGATTTGCAAAGCCATAAGCTTGGGGATGCTATGTTTGATGAAGATGATACTTTTAGTCCCCCAAGATTTGATGTGCAAATTTGTTATAATGATTGCATGCCTCCTATTTATCATGATTATAATGATGAAAGTGGATTTGGAGAGGTCATGACTTTATTTAGTGATGAATCCACCATTTTGGTTGAGGCTTCAATTGACTATGATAACAAAGTTACTATCTATGATGATTATGGTGATGATATGTATGCTATAAAGAATAATGATAACCATTAAACTTTTCATCATTATTTTAATTTTTACTCTCATGATAGTTATTTTGTTGAGTTTGCTCCCACTACTATTGATGAGAATAAATTTACTTATGTGGAGAGTAATAAAATTTCTATGCCTATTTATCATTAAAATAATGTTTTATGTGATAGCTATATTGTTGAATTCATTCATGATGCTACTAAAAATTATTACGAGAGAGGAATATATGCTTGTAGGAATTGCAATAATATCAAGTTTCCTCTTTTTATGTTGAAAGTTTTGAAGTTGCACTTGTTTTGCCTTCCTATGCTAGTTGATTCATGTTCACATAAATTGTTTTCTCACAAAATCCCTATGCATAGGAAGTGGGTTA
Organism: Triticum urartu; assembly: GCF_003073215.2. NCBI lineage: Eukaryota > Viridiplantae > Streptophyta > Magnoliopsida > Poales > Poaceae > Triticum > Triticum urartu. The sequence continues at coordinate 104,333,403 of NC_053028.1, read as the reverse complement.
GTCTTAAATGTGTTTGTCATGTGATTCATGATGCTCTTTTTCAAGTTTCAATTCTCTACTTTTATGCGAGCATCATTGAAATCATCATGCCTAGCTTAAAGGCATTAAAGAAAAGCGCTTGTTGGGAGACAACCCAACATTTACCCCTACTGCTTTTGTGTGTTCACATGATTAAGCTACTGTAGTAATCATGTTTTGTAGCTTTTGTTTCAATAAATTGCCACATAAGACCTTTGGGATGGTCTACGGTGATAGTTGATTTGATCTTGCTGAAAAACAAAAACTTTTGCGCTCAGGAATTTTTTTTCATTTTAAACAGAAGCGTGATAAAATACTGATTCTTTTTTCAGAATATTAATAGACAAATTTCCCAGGGTTTCTAATTTTTCAGAATTTTTGGAGTGGCAGAAGTATGGTTGGAGAACAGATTAGTACAGACTGTTCTGTTTTTGACAGATTCTGTTTTCAATGCATAGTTTGCTTGTTTTCTAGTTTCTATGGCTTATATTGCTCAATATAAATTGTGGAAATGATATGCTAAAGTAGGAATTGTGTGGAAACAAGTATGAATCTTGTCTTTTACAGTACCAAAAGTGAAATGGTTTGCTATTTATCATACTAATCTATCTCACAAAGTTTCGTTAAGTTTTGTGTGATTGAAGTTTTCAAGTTTTGGGTGAGATGTCGATATGAGGAGAATAAAGAGTGACAAGACCCTAAGCTTGGGGATGCCCCGGAAGGCATCCCCTCTTTCGTCTCTAACATTTCCGGTAACCTCACTTGGAGCTATGTTTTCATTCGTCACATGATATGTGTTTTTCTTGGAGCGTCATTTTATTTTACTAGGATTTTCTTGATGTTATTTAGAATAATGTTTTTCATCTTTTATTTCAATAAAAGTGTCAAGGATAGCCTTTACTATGCTCATTTTGCAAGCCTACATGCTACTGTTTGAAAACAGAAAGTTTATTGATGTTGCAAAAATTCCCTAGAAAAGTCAGAATGTGATAAAATGTTGAAACTTTTTTCAAAGTAATATCTGATAAATTTTCTACAGTGTGGTAAATTTTCATAATCTTTGGCGTTTCAGAAGTATCAATACTCTTGCATTATTTACATACTGTACTGTTTTGGCAGATTGCTGTTATGTTTGCATATGTTTGCTTGTTTAATGATTCTATTTGAGGATAGGAGTATTAAATATGCAGAGGAATTTAGTATGCAATGTTGAATAATAATTTTAGTGATTTTCTACAGTAGAGAATGATAAGGTTTTTGCATTGGTTTATACTAACTTATCTCACGAGTTCTTGTTGAGTTTTGTGTGGATGAAGCTTTTGAGATTTAGGAAAAGCGTGATATGAGAAGAATTAAGGAGAGACAAAAGCTCAAGCTTGGGGATGCCCAAGTAATCCCAAGATAATATTTCAAGAAGTCTCAAGCATCTAAGCTTGGGGATGCCCGGTAGGCATCCCATCTTTCTTCTTCAACAATTATCGGTTAGTATCGGTTGAGCCTAAGTTTTCGCTTCTTCATATGATGTGTGATATTATTAGAATGTCATTTTATTGTGTTTTTGATTGTTGTCTTAATAAAATGCTTAGATATGAAAGTTTTTGAATAAGAGAGAGTCCTCAAATAACTACCTATTTACTTAACTACTCGCATGATCTTCACTTATATCTTTTTGGAGTAGCTTGTCCTTTACTCTTGTGCTTCACTTATATCCTATGAGTAAATTGTTGAATAAATTGAATGTAATGAAGTTGAAATCATATCATGCCTAGTGGTAGCTTCACATTGGTTTTAGAAAGTGAAATCTTTTGAGGCTTGACAATCACAATATTGGTCATACAAGCAATTCACAAATAATTAGTATAAGGAAGAGAACTTTCACATGCAAATACACTATCATGGAAATCTTTTGTGATTGTGAGCCCCCATCAAAATATTATATGCCAAAATTGTTGACATTGGACAAGGAAGACAACGCAATGCTTTATGTTTGTTCATATTCACATAGAAGTTATATTGTCATAGATCCTTCAACATGTGGTTCTTGCCCCCATCTTTGCTAGCCAAAAATTCCGCACCAAGTAGCGATACTACTTGTGCATCCAAAAACCCTTAAACCCAAATCTTATTTTCAAGTGTCCACCATATCTACCTAAGGATTGAATAAGATCCTTCAAGTAAGTTGTCATCAGTGCAATAAGGCAATAAAAATTGCTTCTAAAAGTGTTCGATCATTTAGTGTAAGATAAAATAGAATGTTGTACGAACTTGTGATGGCAAAGAATAAAAGCGACATACTGCATAAAAAAGGTTGCTATCATAAGGGGCAATATAACGTGACATTCTTTTGCACTAAGGGGTTGAGCATACAAACAAATAAGCGCATGGCAACCTCTGCTTCCCTCTACAGAGGTCCTATCTTTTACTTTTCAATATTTACTTTTATGCAAAGAGTCAAAGTTTTTCTCTCTATTCCTTTTTATTTTTCTATTTTGGCAAGCATCATGTGGTGAGGAAAGAACGAGGCACATATATCCAGTTGGATATGGGTAGCATGATTTATTATTGTTGACATCACCCTTGAGGTGAATACATTGGGAGGCGAAATTATAAGCCCCTATCTTTCTATGTGTCCAGTTGAAATGTTTTGCTCAGGTGTATGCGGTGAATGTTAGCAATCATAGAAGACTATATGATGGTTGAGTATGTGGAGCTCTTACTTAAACTCTGTTGAATAATTTGAATTGCAATTGCTTGGTGACTGAGAACATAGGTTGTTGAGCTTAAGAGAATTCATTGTTTGAACGTTAACATGTGAATTGGTTGCTACTATAACATGAGAAGTTTTATAAAGAAAGAATTTATGTTATGATGCTAGGAAAAGTGATTGAAATTGTCATCGATCAAACTTGTGCACTTTGCTAGCATTCACACTTCATAAAATATTTCTTTTATCATTTACCTACTCGAGGACAAGTAGGAATTAAGCTTGGGGACGCTGATACGTCTCCAACGTATCTATAATAAGTATTCATGCCGTTATATTAGCATTCTTGGATGTTTTACAATCATTTTATAGCAACTTTATATCATTTTCGGGACTAACCTATTGAACCAGTGCCAGTGCCAGTTGATGTTTTTTGCTTGTTTTTTACATCGCAGGAAATCAATATCAAACGGAGTCCAAACACCGCGAAACTTTTTGTGGATTTTTTAGGGACCAGAAGACCACCAATGGGCTAGAGCAACACCTGGGTTGTTGTCGGTGTCAAAACCGGCGGATCTCAGGTAGGGGGTCCCGAACTGTGCGTCTAAGATTGATGGTAACAGGAGACAGGGGACAAAATGTTTAACCAGGTTCGGGCCCTCTCTATGGAGGTAATACCCTACTTCCTGCTTGATTGATCTTGATGAATATGAGTGTTACAAGAGTTGATCTACCATGAGATCGTAATAGCTAAACCCTAGAGGTCTAGCCTGTATGACTATGGTATTGAGTATATCCTATTCGGACTAAACCCTCCAGTTTATATAGACACTGGGGGGGGGGGGGTCTAGGGTTACATAGAGTCGGTTACATAATATGGAATCCTCATAGTTGTTCGCCAAGCTTGCCTTCCACGCCAAGGAGAGTCCCATCCGGACACGGGCACCGTCTTTGGTCTTCATATCTTCACAGCCCATCAGTCCAGCCCATAGATAACAGGCCGGACGCCCGAGGACCCCTTAGTCCAGGACTCCCTCAGTAGCCCCCGAAACAGTCTTCAATAGCGAGGTGTTCGGCACACGGATTATCTTTGGTATTGCAAGGCGGGTTCCTCCCTTAAGTAGTGTATTCGTCCATAGATTCGATGTCTCCCATCGGCTTCTGCCCGCTTAATGCCCTCGTTTTCCATGTGTCGAGCGAATGCGGACAGTCAGGGTATTTTTTGCAAATAACACCCCAACCCTGTAAGGAAGAGTATCTATTTAAAGAGATTGGATATCAGATCATTTCGGCATCAAGCGGAGAAAATCCTCAGAGACCGCCAGGCAGGACCATTCCAACATGTCCAACAACCCCAGCTCCTCTTCCCGTTCCAACCTAGAGAGAGGCGAGTGGGAGAGGTGCTCTGTGTCCCATAGCCGATTGGCAAAGCTGCAAATGCAGGGATTTATCCTGCATCAGATCTGGTCCCTGTTCGAGCAGGGTTGGCCTCCTTTAATGGCAAAACCTAGGCAGAGGTTTCTCCCAATCCGTCTGTGGGAGAACGGGTATGCTTCGTCCCCTATTTGCTGAGGGGGTGGGGTTTCCAATTCACCCATTCCTCCGAGGGCTGCTGGAGTACTACGGCCTCCAGTTGCACAATTTTACCCCCGGCTCCATCCTCCACATTGCGGGTTATTTCGCCCTATGCAAACTATTCCTGGGTTGCGAGGCCCATTTTGATTTATGGAGAAGACTATTCTGCCTCGTCCCTCGCAATCAAGGTGGATCAATCTTTGAAGTGGGACAAGCCGAAGTGTGGCGCATTGCCGGGACAGGATATCTGTCAGGCACGCCGAAGAAAGCTCCCGAAGAGTGGTCTTCTGAATGGTTCTACATTGACGACGTCGCTCTACCTGTGACGCCCGGATAATTAAGCTACAATAAACCCTTCTAATGATGCCACGTCACCATGATTACTGTTACCAAACTCGTGATGATTCAAATCCCGTTTGAATTCAAATTCAAAATCAAGGAAAACAATAAAAAATTTCAAACATTAAAATTAAATTGTTCAAAATGTGACAGATAATGCAGAAGTACTAATGGTGGAGAAACCAACATCTTTAAAAGTGTTTAAATGCCCTAAACTAATTAAGACAGTGGTTGAAACAATAATTTAAATGCGTATCAAATAATAAAAATTCTAAAATAATTTATTTAAATGTTACACTTAATATGACAGTGGCCTAATTATTAGTGCTAACATAGGTACTAACTTTATGTCTTATAAACCTAAAACAAATAAAAGGAAATTAGGAAATAGAAAAGAAATAATAAAAGAAACAGAAAATAGAAAAATAAAAATAGAAGAAAAGGGGCCTAAGCTTCTGGTGGGTGACTAAGGCCCAGTCCACCGCGGCCAGGCAGAAGCCCAACCCACCTCTCCACTCCTCTCCTTATCCCCCTGGACCCAGAAACCCTAAACTGCCGTCCACTACTCTCCCCACTCCCCCCGCATGATACCCCTCCATTTTCTCTGGCACGTTGCCCCGCGCCACCCTCGACGTCGGCGCACCGCCCCCCTCTCGCCGGACGCCTCGTCCCCCCCGGACCCTCTGGGTCTGGATCTGGGAGGGGCTCGATCCCACGCCGCCCGTCGCCCTTCACCGACGCCATCGTCGTCGTCCACTTCGTCTTTGACCCAACCCCGACCTCGGTCCCCACCGTTGCCGTTCGCCGGAGCCGTCGTCCCCGTCCACCTCCTCGACCCCGCTGCCCGAACCCCTATAGCCCCACGGTGAGGCTCCGGCCTCTCCCCTATCCTCTCTCCCCTCTGTCCCCGCGCGGGCACCACCGCACCGGCTCGCCCATCGCCTTGCCGCGAGCACCACCGCGCCGTCCCGCACCCGCGCACTGTGCCGCGTGGCAGCGACCTGCGTCCCCCCGCGCTCGTTCGCTCTCGCTGCCCATCGCCGGCCCCCGCAAGCATCCGCAGCCGCCCGCGTGCGCTCTCGCCTCCTCTGCGCCTACTGCCGCTCTGAGGCCGCCGCTTCCACCCCACAGTCGCGCATTGCCCGTCCTCCGGGCCGCACGCGCGTGTCCTGCGCCTCGCTCGCCCTTGCCGCGCGCTCCGCTTGCCTCCCTGTCGCACGCCCGCGCGCGCCTCCTCCCCTGCCTCGTCCTTGCCTCCACCCGCCTACATGTCGTCCTGCTCCTGCCGCCTCTTCTCGCTCACGCCGGCCCCGCCCGCTGCCTCGTTCCGCACTGCTGCTGACGCCGAGGCCGCTGCTGCTCACCTTGCCTGGCCACCGGCCCCCCTGCACCGCGCCTCGAGCCCCTGCTGCAGCCCTGCCGCGCGCTCATGCGTGCCCGCCCACACGGGGCCATGCCCGCCACCGCTCACCCACCGGCCGGCCCGTGCTGGCCTCGCCATGCCGGCCTGGCGACCTGCCAGGTCCGCCGCCCTCCCCCGCGCCCCTGGGCATGCACCCGCTCGGGCTGCGCCCAGCACCCGCACCCGCGGTGCCTGTTCGGGTGGCGCCCGCACCTGTGGTGCCTGTTCGGTCGGCGCCCGCAGTATCGAACCCACTATGGCCTCAGGCCAATGACATGTGGGGCCCCGCTCCAAAACGCTTAAAAAGGAATTTAAAAATAATAAATAAATAATAATTAAATAATTAAAGAAGTAATTAACTTAATTAATTTTGATTAATTAAACTAATCAATTAAGTAAACTAATTGAACTTGATTAGTTAGTCTTAGTCAATGACAGTGGGACCCACACATCAGTTTGACCAGTCAACGGTCACAGTTGACTGCTGACGTCATGCTGGCGTCATGATGACGCCAGCAAACACTATTCTGGATAATGTTGATTTATAATAATTAAATAAATCCTAAAAATGATTTAAATCTTTTAAAATTAATATAAAATAAACCGTAGCTCGGATGGAAAAACTTTGTACATGAAAATTCCTCAGAACGACAAGACGAATCCGGATACGCAGCCCGTTAGTCCGCCACACATCCCTAGCATAGAGAACACGCAACTTTCCCCCTTTGGCTCATTTGTCCGAAAATGCCAAACACCGGGAATACTTTCCCGGATGTTTCCCCCCTTGCTGGTATCACCTAGTACTGCGTTAGCTCACCCCTAGCATCGCGTATTGTCATGTTATGCTTTGTGATGCTTTGATTGCTCTGATAATTATTTTGTTCCCCCTCTGTTACCTTTTTCCGGTAAACCCCGAGACCGCGGTTGAACCAGTGATCGACTACTTCACCTTCGAGGGCCCATTTTTGTCTGAAGAGCAACCAGGCAAGCCCCCCCTTGATCACCAGATATCGCCCATTCTTCTCTCTACTGCTTGCATTAGAGTAGTGTAGCATGTTACTGCTTTCCGTTAATCCTATTCTGATGCATAGCCTGTCCTTGCTACTACTGTTGTTACCTTTACCTGCTATCCTAAATGCTTAGTATAGGATGCTAGTATTCCATCAGTGGCCCTACATTCTTGTCCGTGTGCCATGCTATACTATCGGGCCGTGATCACTTGGGAGGTGATCATGGGTATATACTTATATACATAATATGTGATACCTGTGGTGACTAAAGTCGGGTCGGATCGTAGAGTACCCGCAAGTGATTCTGATATGGGGCCTGAAGGGGCAGGTGGTTCCATCCAGGTAGTGGTGGGCCTGGGTTCCCGACGGCCCCCGACTGTTACTTTGTGGTGGAGCGACAAGGCAGGTTGAGACCACATGGGAGAGAGGTGGGCCTGGCCCTAGTCGGCGTCCGCGGTTACTTCAAAATAACATGCTTAACAAGATCTTGGTATTTGATCTGAGTCTGGCCACTGGCCTATACGCACTAACCAACTACGCGGGAACAGTTATCGACACTCGATGTCGTGGTATCAGCCGAAGCCTTTGTGATGTCAGCGACTGAGCGGCGCGCACCGGATTGGACCGTGTAACGCAAATTCCTTTGTAATGGAGGTTTCTAGGTCTGCTCACCGGCCGCGTATGCAACGTGCAGGTGTGCAATGGGCGATGGGCCCAGACCCCTGCGACATAGGAGTTAGACTGGCATGCTGACCTCTCTGTTGTGCCTAGGTAGGGCTGCAACGTGTTGATCTTCCAAGGCCGGGCATGACCCAGAAAAGTGTGTCCGGACAAAGGGGATCGAGCGTGTTGGGAAATGTGGTGCACCCCTGCAGGGAAGTTTATCTATTCGAATAGCCGTGTCCCTCAGTAAAAGGACGACCCAGAGTTGTACCTTGACCTTATGACAACTAGAACCGGATACTTAATAAAACACACCCTTCCAAGTGCCAGATACAACCAGTGATAACTCTCTCACAGGGCGACGAGGAGAGGATCACCGGGTAGGATTATGCTATGCGATGATACTTGGTGAACTTACCATCTACTTTCTTCTACATGCTGCAAGATGGAGGTTGCGAGAAGCGTAGTCTTGATAGGACTAGCTATCCCCCTCTTATTCTGGCATTCTGCAGTTCAGTCCACATATGCTACCCCCTTTTCCATTTGATACCAATGCATGCATATGTAGTGTAGCTCCTTGCTTGCGAGTACTTTGGATGAGTACTCACGGTTGCTTTGCTCCCCCTTTTCCCCTTTCTATACCCGATTGTTGCGACCAGACGATGGAGTCCAGGAGCCAGATGCCACCGTCGACGACGACTCCTGCTACCACTCGGGAGGTGCCTACTACTACGTGCAGGCCACTAACGACGACTAGGAGTAGTTTAGGAGGATCCTAGGCAGGAGGCATGCGCCTCTTTTGATCTGTATCCCAGTTTGTGCTAGCCTTCTTATGGAAAACTTGTTTAACTTATGTGTGTACTCAGATATTGTTGCTTCTGCTAACTCGCCTATGATCGAGCTCTTGTATTCGAGCCCTCAAGGCCCCTAGCTTGTAATATGATGCTTGTATGACTTATTTTATTTGTAGAGTTGTGTTGTCATATATTCCCGTGAGTCCCTGATCTTGATCATACACGTTTGCGTGTATGATTAGTGTACGGTCAAATCGGGGGCGTCACAAGTTGGTATTAGAGCCGACTGCCTGTAGGAATCCCCCTTCCACACTCCTTGGCCGAAGTTGAGTCTAGACATTGCAAAGCTTTTTACTAACATGGACGTGTGTCTTACGGGCCCACGTTGCCATTTGGGTGGTATTAGGATCTTTTATTCCTCGTCTATACTCTGGGATTCTGCTCTCTCTTCTATTCGGGTGAAATGATTTTTACTTAATCTAACATTAGGATCTCGTGATCAATTTAAATCGGAGAGCATCTTATTACAGATGATCGCCTGCTGCACCAGAAGATTCAGAAGATACTCTCCGATGTTATCCCGAGAACTTGTGCTCATTGCGTTTGTAATTCCCTTCCACCATCAACCCCTATAGATAACTCATGCACTTGCCATTCTTACCTTAGTCCCCAATTGCTCTTGTTATTACAAGATACCCCGAAATACTCGTTGTTGTTCCGAGAATCCTTGTGCCTACTGCCTTGCAGTTCCTTGTCACTTGAATACACCTACAAATTAATCCTCACACACACCAATGATTTGTTTCTCCCCAGTTGATCATGTGTTTCACCAAAGTCCTCGAAATACTATTTGATCTTCCAAAAATCCTCAGCAGCTTATTGCTCTTGAAATTCTTGCTGCTTGCATTATGGTTAATCCCATAAGTATAGTAATCTTATTGGCATCCTTTGACACTATCATTTTGAGCCCATTGATTCAATAAGTGCGAATGCTCACAATCCTCAACCAGATGCTAGAATTCATCCTTCCGACTCAGACACCATTTTAAACATGAGTTGGATCTCAACCAATCAATTTGCCATCAATTGTACCCCTAAGGCTATACAACTTATCCATCCCTAATTAGAGCATTGCTTCAGATCCCTTGTCTTGGAATTCGTAATTCCTTTGCATTTGAGCTTTGAGTTAGTCAGTTGTTTCTATAATCTGATCTCCTTGCATTTTTTCTTCCTCTGGTTGAGTATCGATGCTCACATCAGATCCCTTATGGACCACCAGATCCTTTGCTGTATTTTGTCCAACACCGTCCTTCATATTCATTAAACTTGTGAGCCTCTCCTTGGATTTATAATGCCTTTGGTAAATTGTATCCTCTGCTTTGTGAACCATGCTCTACTTTCGAACTTGTATTATCTACTCCGAAGTTTGTAGTATATGTTCCTAAGATGCCCTGATGGGTTGAACCTATGCCTTCCCTAATCCATGTGAACCCGAAAGATTTCACAGGTCATACTTATCTGGTATTGCACCAGGTAAAACCTTTCAACAACTAATGTCATTTTCGAAATAAGAGGGGTGAATGGAAGGTTATACATTGAAGAAGTGGGAGTCGACATTGAACTTTGTGTTCATGCCCATGGACACGATGTATATCCTATCATGGAAGCTTCTTGTAATAATAACTATTCCCTTGATATAATATCATTTGGTATCTGTGAATTGATCCTTTGCAATCGTGGTTCTGATCATATTTCTCCTTGATTCCATTTCTCGGACTAATTAAAGCACTTGTCTTCTGCAGATCAATACATCTCTGCAACCTCTATTATGTTCTACCTTCGAGTATTACCCCGTGGTATCTCAATAAAATCACAGAACCATATTACTTCTTATGAGTTCTTATTCAAGTATTATTTCTCACTGATTCCAATTTTTCCCCGGGTTCTGAGTTGTTAGACACTTAGGGACACCAAATAGTGAATCGAGTCCGTAATTCGATTCATTAACTCTAAGTAATTTTCGTTGCTTATGAGTTTAATAACCCTTCAAGTCATTCCTAGCCTGATTGGCCATATCATTACCGTGCAAAATTTTAACTATGCTACATGGACCTTCTTCTTGGAGCAAATTTTCGACGATGAGCTAAGATTATGTCGATCTTTCCTCATCATATCATTTCGGTTTGGACAGCAAGCTTGCTTCAGAGTTTGTGTCGTGCCATTGGTTCCATTAACCTTTCACTTCATCATTCCTTTAAATTGATGTCATCTCCGATCTATTAAATCTTCGTGGAGCCTCTCGACAAAATTTGTCGTGATCATCATCAACATCTTGACTCCTTCCTGGATATCAGTCGAGTTCCCGATGAGGAATACCATCCTTTCCCCCTTGATGATTTGTGTTACCATCGACAACACCCTTACCATTCTTTCATCAAAAACTCGTTCTGTTATGGATGCAACCTGCTATCCAGCTTGCATTATATTCTACCTAGAAGTATTACTGTCTTTTATGTCAAGAATGTTGGGAGACTTGCTCCACCTCATAACAATTCTTGATACAGTGATACTTATCACCGTATCCCTTTGTTTCTTAGTCCCCATGTTGATTCTAACCAGGATGCAGTGAACGGTACTGCTGGGATTCTGCACTTCTAGCAACCCTAATGCTTTGAAATTAATGGTCGATATTTCATTCTTGGACCATTGGTTATCGAATCACCATTCTAACATTGATCATGCTACCTAAGCCCATATTTCGGGTGCACCTTTCAATCAATGTTTAACTGTGTATGTTTTCCTCGAGCATACCTCATTATATCATTTGATCTGACAAATGTTATCTCCTTGTTCACATAAGTGTGGAAATCCATCTTTTGGAAATCTCAATGAATTGTCGCTGAGTCAATCATCCACCTCCTCACCTCCCCTTGATTTAATGATGAACTCTTGTTTCGGAACTCGCTTCCATAGTTCATTTCCCGAGAATTTTACAATGTCATCTCATCAATTTGTACTGCACCTTTTTCTTCTCAGGCGTACTGAGTCTGATGTATTTTGACACCAATAAGATATGAATCTCGGTCGGATATGATGGTTGGGACATATTTCCAAGAGTTATAACATCAGTCGTTATATGACCCGATAAGGTGATGTCACCCTAACACACCTGCCCGGGGGACCTATTGTTATAGTTCTTCCTTTTTAGCAAGGTTAACCATTCTTCCATGAGGAAATTGTAAAACTTATTATATAAGTTGTTCCTGATGGATCCTTTGTGTATCCATAGCCTGATCTTTACATGATGACCATGTCAATGCTATCTCGAAGCATGTCTGTGGTACTCCAATCATCAATAAGAGAATTTGAAGCACAATGCTTAATTTTTCTTGATCAATTATCCAAACACCGTTATATGGGTAACGACATGAAATTCCTCTCCCCTTACCTAAATGGTTTTCTACCTTCTATACCGTCTTGGATATCATGCTCTGCTTGTCCTTGGGAATGATATACCCCTGAAATATGTGTTTGAACACATTTTCCTTTCCATTGTTCTGTTTAATCTGAAGATCACCTTGTCCTTTCCATTGTTTTTTAACCTTTCTGGTGTTCTATATGATCTAAGCAGTAATATTCTTATGCTTATGTAAACATCTAGGTGTACAATCGTGTCAGTAAGGCCTTGTTACAATTGTTGATGACATTCCATTAGCCACCAATGGACGAGAACTTTGCCTATTGGTCCGCCTCGTTCAACGAGCAGGAAAATGGTTCTCTTCGTCCCTCGCCCTTGGTGCCGATGTTGTTGCCGACATAACTGACAGGCTATGCTCTGACATGCCTTGCTTACATGATCAGGCAAGATGTCTCCGCCCTTCCTACTTTTAACCCACATGGTGGGCCCATAACCCACAGTTCCACAGGATCGAAACCTGATTCTCCGGTACACCCCTTGTTTCCAAGGTTATTCCTCGTGCGTGGCCTCATATGTTATTCACGAGCCACCCTCCGAGAGATCATCAATTCTAGTATCGGACATGATGCTTATTCACGTTGCTCCTAAGCCTTTTCATGCCCTGTTTCAGGCATCGAATGATTGCCTGTCCGCTCGAAACTTCTCATGATACCTCCTTAATTTGCTCTTGATATTTTCTTCAATTCGAGAGTTACTCTCCCCCATCTTCCCCGATGTTATCGACCAGATGGTCAACCTTGCAGAGGTCTGTTTTCCCAGAATAACCACATTTCGTCTTTCGTAAGTACAATGGAGTTCTCGAAGAAAGGATGCCGACTTCATCATGACCTGAAACAGAGAAATGAAGACATAAACGTAGTGGATCGATCTCTTAAAGAAGAGCAACCAAGACCGAGAGGATTCGTTAGAATTTCGTAACCAAAACTTTCCCCCTTACTACACCTCTTAAATCTTGGCACGAGATTTCTTGTAGTGGAGGAGAATTGACGCACGGATAATTAAGCTACAGTAAACCCTTCTAATGATGCCACGTCACCACGATTACTGTTGCCAAACTCATGATGATTCAAATCCCGTTTGAATTCAAATTCAAAATCAAGGCAAACAATAAAAAATTTCAAACATTAAAACTAAATTGTTCAAAATGTGATAAATAATGCAGAAGTACTAATGGTGGAGAAACCAACATCTTTAAACGTGTTTAAATGCCCTAAACTAATTAAGACACTGGTTGAAACAATAATCTAAATGCTTATCAAATAATAAAAATTCTAAAATAATTTATTTAAATGTTACACTTAATATGACAATGGCCTAATTATTAGTGCTAACATAGGTACTAACTATATGTCTTATAAACCTAACACAAATAAAAGGAAATTAGGAAATAGAAGAGAAATAATAAAAGAAACAGAAAATAGAAAAATACAAATAGAAGAAAAGGGGCCTAAGCTTTTGGTGGGTGACTAAGGCCCAGTCCATCGTGGTCAGCCAGAAGCCCAGCCCACCTCTCCACTCCTCTCCTTATCCCCTGGACCCAGAAACCCTAAACCACCGTCCACCACTCTCCCCACTCGCCCCGCACGATACCCCCCCTTATCTCTCGCACATTGCCCCACGCCCCCTCGACATCGGCGCACCTCTCCACTCCTCTCCTTATCCCCTGGACCCAGAAACCCTAAACCACCGTCCACCACTCTCCCCACTCGCGCCGCACGATACCCCCCCTTATCTCTCGCACATTGCCCCGCGCCACCCTCGACGTCGGCGCACCGCCCCCCCCCCCTCGCCGGACGCCTCGTCCTCCCCGGACCCTCTGGGTCTGGATCGGGGAGGGGCTCGATCCCACGCCGCCCCGACACCCGTCGCCCTTCACCGACACCATCGTTGTCGTCCACTTCGTCGTCGACCCGACCCCGACCTCGGTCCCACCGTTGCCGTTCGCCGGAGCCGTCGTCCCCATCCACCTCCTCGACCCAGCTGCCCGAATCCCTACAGCCCCGCGGTGAGGCTCCAGCCTCTCCCCTATCCCCTCTCCCCTCTGTCCCCGCGCGAGAACCACCGCACCGGCTCGCCCGTCGCCTTGCCGCGGGCACCATCGCGCCGTCCCGCACCCGCGCACCGTGCCGCCGTGGCCGCGACCTGCGTCCCCCCACGCTCGTCCGCTCTCGCAGCCCATCGCCGGCCCCCGCGCGCATCCGCAGTCGGCCGCGCATGCCCTCGCCTCCTCTGCGCCTGTTGCCGCTCCGAGGCCGCCGCGTCCACCCCGCAGTCGTGCACTGCCCGTGCTCCGAGCCGCACTAGCACCGCACGCGCGCGTCCCGCGCCTTGCTCGCCCTTGCCGCGCGCTCCGCTTGCCTCTCGGTTGCGCGCCCGTGCGTGCCCGCGCGCACCTCCTCCCCTGCCTCGTCCTTGCCTCCACCCGCGCCTGCGAGCGCTTGCGCTCGTCGCGCTCACCATGGCCTTGTCCCGCTCGCCCCGCCTACACGCCGTCCTGCTCCCGCCGCCTCTGCTCGCTCGCGCCGGCCCCGCCAGCTGCCTCGTTCCGCACTGCTGCTGACGCCGAGGCCGCCGCTGCTTACCTTGCCTGGCCACCGCCCCACTGCATCGCGCCTCGAGCCCCTGCTGCAGCCCTACCACGCGCTCATGCGCATGCCCGCCACCACTCGCCCACCGGCCGGCTCGTGCTGGCCTCGCCACGGCGGCCTGGCGACCTGCCAGGTCCGCCACCCTCCCCCGCGCCCCTGGGCATGCACCCGCTCGGGCTGCGCCCAGCGCCCGCACCCGCGGTGCCTGTTCGGGCGGCGCCCGCAGTATCGAACCCACTATGGCCTCGGGCCAATGACATGTGGGGCCCCGCTCCAGAACGTTTAAAAAAAGGAATTTAAAAATAATAATAATAAATGAATAAATAAATAATAATTAAAAAAATTAATTAATTAATTAAAGAATTAATTAATTAATTAAAGAATTAATTAACTTAATTAATTTTGATTAATTAAACCAATCAATTAACTAAACTAATTAAACTTGATTAGTTAGTCTTAGTCAATGACAGTGGGAGCCACACGTCCGTTTGACCGGTCAACGGTCACAGTTGATTGCTGACGTCATGCTGGCATCATGATGACGTCAACAAACACTATTATGTATGATTTATAATAATTAAATAAATCCTAAAAATGATTTAAATCTTTTAAAATTAATATAAAATAAACCGTAGATCAGATGGAAAAACTTTGTACATGAAAGTTGCTCAGAACGACGAGACGAATCCGGATACACAGCCCGTTCGTCCGCCACGCATCCCTAGCATAGTGAAGATGCAACTTTCCCCCTCTAGCTTGTTTGTCCAAAAATGCCAAACACCGGGAATACTTTCCCGGATGTTTCCCCCCTTGCCGGTATCACCTAGTACCGCGTTAGCTCACCCCTAGCATCGCGTATTGCCATGTTATGCTTTGGGATGCATTGATTGCTTTGATAATTATTGTGTTCCCCCTCCGTTACCTTTTTTCGGTAAACTCTGAGACCGCGGTTGAACCAGTGATTGACTACTTCACCTTCGAGGGCCCATTTCTGTCTGAAGAGCAACCAGGCAAGCCCCCCCCCCCTTGATCACCGAATATCGCCCATTCTTCTCTCTACTGCTTGCATTAGAGTAGTGTAGCATGTTACTGCTTTCCGTTAATCCTATTTTGATGCATAGCATGTCCTTGCTACTATTGTTGTTACCTTTACCTGCAATCCTTAATGCTTAGTATAGGATGCTAGTATTCCATCAGTGGCCATACATTCTTATCCGTGTGCCATGCTATACTATCGGGTCGTGATCACTTGGGAGATGATCACTGGTATATACTTATATACATAATATGTGATACTTGTGGTGACTAAAGTCGGGTCGGCTCGTAGAGTACCCGCAAGTGATTCTGAAATGGGGGCTGAAGGGGCAGGTGGTTCCATCCAGGTAGTGGTGGGCCTGGGTTCCCGACGCCCCCCGACTGTTACTTTGTGGCAGAGCGACAGGGCAGGTTGAGACCACCTGGGAGAGAGGTGGGCCTGGCCCTGGTCGGCGTACGCGGTTACTTCAAAATAACACGCTTAACGAGATCTTGGTATTTGATCTGAGTCTGGCCAATGGCCTATACGTACTAACCAACTACGTGGGAACAGTTATGGGCACTCGACGTCATGGAATCAGCCGAGGCCTTCATGACGTCAGTGACTGAGCGGTGCACGCCGGGTTGGACCGCGTAACGCAAATTCCTTTGTAATGGAGGTTGACAGGTCTGCTCACCGGCCGCGTACGCAACGTGCAGGTGTGCAATGGGTGATGGGCCCAGACCCCTGCGCCATAGGACTTAGACCGGCGTGCTGACCTCTCTGTTTTGCCTAGGTAGTGTTGGGTTTCGTAGTAATTTCAAAAAAATTCCTACGCACACGCAAGATCATGTGATGCATAGCAACGAGAGGGGAGAGTGTTGTCTACGTACCCACGCACACGCAGACCGACTGCGGAAGCGTTGACACAACGTAGAGGAAGTAGTCGTCGTCTTCACGATCCAACCGATCAAGCACCGAAACTACGGCACCTCCGAGTCGAGCACACGTTCAGCTCGATGACGATCCCCGGACTCCGATCCAGCAAAGTGTCGGGGAAGAGTTCGTCAGCACGACGGCGGTGGTGACGATCTTGATGTACTACAGCAGCAGGGGCTTCGCCTAAACTCGCTACAGTATTATCGAGGACTATGGTGGCAGGGGGCGCCGCACACGGCTAAGGAATAGATCACGTGGATCAACTTGTGTGTTCTTTGGGGTTCCCTGCCTCTGTATATAAAGGACTAGAGGGGGGAGGCTGGCCGGCCAAGGAGGGGCGCCAGGAGAGTCCTACTCCCTCTGGGAGTAGGATTCCCCCCCCCCAATCCTAGTTGAATAGAGATTCCTTGAGGGGGGAAAGAGAGAGAGGGGGCCGGCCACCTCTCCTAGTCCTAATAGGACTAAGGGAGGGGAGGGCGCACGGCCCATGAGGTGCTGCCTCTTCTCTTTTCCACTAAGGCCCATCATGGCCCATATAGCTCCCGGGGGGTTCCGGTAACCTCCCGGTACTCCGGTAAAATCCCGATTTCACCCGGAACACTTCCGATATCCAAACATAGGCTTCCAATATATCAATCTTTATGTCTCGACCATTTCGAGACTCCTCGTCATGTCCGTGATCACATCCGAGACTCCGAACAACCTTCGGTACATCAAAATGCATAAACTCATAATATAACTGTCATCGTAACCTTAAGCGTGCGGACCCTACGGGTTCGAGAACAATGTAGACATGACCAAGACACGTCTCCGGTCAATAACCAATAGCGGGACCTGGATGCCCATATTGGCTCCTACATATTCTACGAAGATCTTTATCGGTCAGACCGCATAACAACATGCTTGTTCCCTTTGTCATCGGTATGTTACTTGCCCGAGATTCGATCGTCGGTATTCCAATACCTAGTTCAATCTCGTTACCGGCAAGTCTCTTTACTCGTTCTGTAATACATCATCCCGCAACTAACTCATTTAGTTGCAATGCTTGCAAGGCTTAAGTGATGTGCATTACCGAGAGGGCCCAGAGATACCTCTCCGACAATCGGAGTGACAAAACCTAATCTCGAAATACGCCAACCCAACATGTACCTTTGGAGACACCTGTAGTACTCCTTTATAATCACCCAGTTACGTTGTGACGTTTGGTAGTACCCAAAGTGTTCCTCCGGTAAACGGGAGTTGCATAATCTCATAGTTATAGGAACATGTATAAGTCATGAAGAAAGCAATAGCAACATACTAAACGATCGGGTGCTAAGCTAATGGAATGGGTCATGTCAATCAGATCATTCTCTTAATGATGTGATCCCGTTAATCAAATAACAACTCATTGTTCATGGTTAGGAAACATAACCATCTTTGATTAACGAGCTAGTCAAGTAGAGGCATACTAGTGACACTTTGTTTGTCTATGTATTCACACATGTATTATGTTTCCGGTTAATACAATTCTAGCATGAATAATAAACATTTATCATGATTATAAGGAAATAAATAATAACTTTATTATTGCCTCTAGGGCATATTTCCTTCAGTTCCCACTTGCACTAGAGTCAATAATCTAGATTATACCGTAATGATTCTAACACCCATGGAGCCTTGGTGCTGATCATGTTTTGCTCGTGGAAGAGGCTTAGTCAACGGGTCTGCAACATTCAGATCCGTATGTATTTTGCAAATCTCTATGTCTCCCAGCTAGACTAGATCCCGGATGGAATTGAAGCGTCTCTTGATGTGCTTGGTTCTCTTGTGAAATCTGGATTCCTTTGCCAAGGCAATTGCACCAGTATTGTCACAAAAGATTTTCATTGGACCCGATGCACTAGGTATGACACCTAGATCGGATATGAACTCCTTCATCCAGACTCCTTCGTTCGCTACTTCCGAAGCAGCTATGTACTCCGCTTCACATGTAGATCCCGCTACGACGCTTTGTTTAGAACTGCACCAACTGACAGCTCCACCATTTAATGTAAACACGTATTCGGTTTGCGATTTAGAATCGTCCGGATCAGTGTCAAAGCTTGCATCAACGTAACCTTTTACGATGAGCTCTTTGTCACCTCCATATACGAGAAACATATCCTTAGTCCTTTTCAGGTATTTCAGGATGTTCTTGACCGCTGTCCAGTGATCCACTCCTGGATTACTTTGGTACCTCCCTGCTAGACTTATAGCAAGGCACACATCAGGTCTGGTACACAGCATTGCATACATGATAGATCCTATCGCTGATGCATAGGGAACATCTTTCATATTCTCTCTATCTTTTGCAGTGGTCGGGCATTGAGTCTTACTCTATTTCACACCTTGTAACACAGGAAAGAATCCTTTCTTTGCTTGATCCATTTTGAACTTCTTCAAAATTTTGTCAAGGTATGTTGTTTGTGAAAGTCCAATTAAGCGTCTTGATCTATCTCTATAGATCTTTATGCCTAATATGTAAGCAGCTTCACCGAGGTCTTTCATTGAAAAACTCTTATTCAAGTATCCCTTTATGCTTTCCAGAAATTCTATATCATTTCCAATTAGTAATATGTCATCCACATATAATATCAGAAATGCTACAGAGCTCCCACTCACTTTCCTGTAAATACAGGCTTCTCCGAAAGTCTGTATAAAACCAAATGCTTTGATCACACTATCAAAGCGTTTATTCCAACTCCGAGAGGCTTGCACCAGTCCATAAATGGATCGCTGGAGCTTGCACACTTTGTTAGCTCCCTTTGGATCGACAAAACCTTCTGGTTGCATCATATACAACTCTTCTTCCAGAAATCCATTCAGGAATGCAGTTTTGACATCCATTTGCCAAATTTCATAATTATAAAATGCGGCAATTGCTAACATGATTCGGACAGACTTAAGCATCGCTACGGGTGAGAAGGTCTCATCGTAGTCAACCCCTTGAACTTGTCGAAAACCTTTTGCGACAAGTCGAGCTTTGTAGACAGTAACATTACCGTCAGCGTCAGTCTTTTTCTTGAAGATCCATTTATTCTCAATCGCTTGCCGATCATTGGGCAAGTCAACCAAAGTCCATACTTTGTTCTCATACATGGATCCCATCTCAGATTTCATGGCTTCAAGCCATTTTGCGGAATCTGGGCTTACCATTGCTTCTTCATAGTTCGTAGGTTCATCATGATCTAGTAGCATGACTTCCAGAATAGGATTACCGTACCACTCTGGCGCGGATCTCACTCTGGTTGATCTACGAGGTTCGGTAGTATCTTGATCTAAAGTTTCATGATCATTATCATTAGCTTCCTCACTAACTGGTGTAGGTGTCACTGAAACAGTTTTCTGTGATGTACTACTTTCCAGTAAGGGAGCAGGTACAGTTACCTCGTCAAGTTCTACTTTCCTCCCACTCACTTCTTTCGAGAGAAACTCCTTCTCCAGAAAGTTTCCGAATTTAGCAACAAAAGTCTTGCCTTCGGATCTGTGATAGAAGGTGTATCCAATAGTTTCCTTTGGATATCCTATGAAGACACATTTCTCCGATTTGGGTTCAAGCTTATCAGGTTGAAGTTTTTCACATAAGCATCGCAGCCCCAAACTTTCAGAAACGACAACTTTGGTTTCTTGCCAAACCATAGTTCATAAGGCGTCGTCTCAACGGATTTTGATGGTGCCCTATTTAACGTGAATGCGGCCGTCTCTAGAGCGTATCCCCAAAACGATAGCGGTAAATCAGTAAGAGACATCATAGATCGCACCATATCTAGTAAAGTACGATTACGACGTTCGGACACACCATTACGCTGTGGTGTTCCGGGTGGCGTGAGTTGCGAAACTATTCCACAATTTTTCAAATGTACACCAAACTCGTAACTCAAATATTCTCCTCCACGATCAGATCGTAGAAACTTTATTTTCTTGTTACGATGATTTTCAACTTCACTCTGAAATTCTTTGAACTTTTCAAATGTTTCAGACTTGTGTTTCGTTAAGTAGATATACCCATATCTGCTTAAGTCATCTGTGAAGGTGAGAAAATAACGATATCCGCCACGAGCCTCAATATTCATCGGACCACATACATCTGTATGTATGATTTCCAACAAATCTGTTGCTCTCTCCATAGTACCGGAGGACGGCGTTTTGGTCATCTTGCCCATGAGGCACGGTTCGCAAGTACCAAGTGATTCATAATCAAGTGGTTCCAAAAGTCCATCAGAATGGAGTTTCTTCATGCGCTTTACACCGATATGACCTAAACGGCAGTGCCACAAATAAGTTGCACTCTCATTATCAACTCTACATCTTTTGGCTTCAACATTATGAATATGTGTGTTACTACTATCGAGATTCAACAAGAATAGACCACTCTTCAAGGGTGTATGACCATAAAAGATATTACTCATATAAATAGAACAACCATTATTCTCTGATTTAAATGAATAACCGTCTGCATCAAACAAGATCCAGATATAATGTTCATGCTTAACGCTGGCACCAAATAACAATTATTTAGGTCTAATACTAATCCCGAAGGTAGATGTAGAGGTAGCGTGCCGACTGCGATCACATCGACTTTGGAACCGTTTCCCACGCGCATCGTCACCTCATCCTTAACCAATCTTCGCTTGATCCGTAGTCCCTGTTTCGAGTTGCAAATATTAGCAACAGAACCAGTATCAAATACCCAGGTGCTACTGCGAGCATTAGTAAGGTACACATCAATAACATGTATATCACATATACCTTTGTTCACCTTGCCATCCTTCTTATCCGCCAAATACTTGGGGCAGTTCCGCTTCTAGTGACCAGTCTGCTTGCAATAGAAGCACTCAGTTTCAGGCTTAGGTCCAGGTTTGGGTTTCTTCTCTTGATTAGCAACTTGCTTGCCGTTCTTTTTGAAGTTCCCCTTCTTCTTCCCTTTGCCCTTTTTCTTGAAACTAGTGGTCTTGTTGACCATCAACACTTGATGCTCCTTTTTTATTTCTACCTCCGCAGCTTTCAGCATCGCGAAGAGCTCGGGAATAGTCTTGTTCATCCCTTGCATATTATAGTTCATCACGAAGCTCTTATAGCTTGGTGGCAGTGATTGAAGAATTCTGTCAATGACGCAATCATCTGGAAGATTAACTCCCAATTGAATCAAGTGATTATTATACCTAGACATTTTGAGTATATGCTCACTGAAAGAACTGTTCTCCTCCATCTTGCAGCTATAGAACTTATTGGAGACTTCATATCTCTCAATCCGGGCATTTGCTTGAAATATTAACTTCGACTCCTGGAACATCTCATATGCTCCATGACGTTCAAAACGTCGTTGAAGTCCCGATTCTAAGCCGTAAAGCATGGCACACTGAACTATCGAGTAGTCATCAGCTTTGCTCTGCCAGACGTTCATAACATCCGGTGTTGCTCCTGCAGCAGGCCTGGCACCCAGCGGTGCTTCCAGGACGTAATTCTTCTGTGCAGCAATGAGGATAATCCTCAAGTTACGGACCCAGTCCGTGTAATTGCTACCATCATCTTTCAACTTTGCTTTCTCAAGAACGCATTAAAATTCAATGGAACAACAGCACGAGCCATCTATCTACAATCAAACATAAACAAGCAAGATACTAATCAGGTACTAAGTTTCATGATAAATTTAAGTTCAGTTAATCAAATTAATTAAAGAACTCCCACTTAGATAGACATCCCTCTAATCCTCTAAGTGATTACGTGATCCAAATCAACTAAACCATAACCAATCATCACGTGAGATGGAGTAGTTTTCAATGGTGAACATCGTTATGTTGATACAATCTACTATATGATTCACGCTCGACCTTTCGGTCTCCGTGTTCTGAGGCCATATCTGTATATGCTTGGCTCGTCAAGTATAACCTGAGTATTCCGCGTGTGCAACTGTTTTGCACCCGTTGTATTTGAACGTAGAACCTATCACACCCGATCATCACGTGGTGTCTCAGCACGAAGAACTTTCGCAACGGTGCATACTCAGGGAGAACACTTCTTGATAATTTAGTGAGAGATCATCTTATAATGCTACCGTCAATCAAAGCAAGATAAGATGCATAAAAGGATAAACATCACATGCAATCAATATAAGTGATATGATATGGCCATCATCATCTTGTGCTTGTGATCTCCATCTCCGAAGCACCGTCGTGATCACCATCATCACCGGCGTGACACCTTGATCTCCATCGTAGCATCGTTGTCGTCTCGCCAAGTTTATGCTTCTACGACTATCGCTACCGCTTAGTGATAAAAGTAAAGCATTACATCGCGATTCCATTGCATACAATAAAAACGACAACCATATGGCTCCCGCAAGTTGTCGATAACTAGGTTACAAAACATGATCATCTCATACAATAAAATTCAGCATCATGTCTTGACCATATCACATCACAACATGCCCTGCAAAAACAAGTTAGACGTCCTCTACTTTGTTGTTGCAAGTTTTACGTGGATGCTATGGGCTTAAGCAAGAACCAATCTTACCTACGCATCAAAACCACAACGATAGTTTGTCAATTTGACTCCGTTTTAACCTTCGCAAGGACCGGGCGTAGCCATACTCGGTTCAACTAAAGTTGGAGAGGCAGTCGCCCGCAAGCCACCTATGTGCAAAGCACGTCGGGGAAACCGGTCTCGCGTAAGCGTACGCGTAATGTTGGTCCGGGTCGTCTCGTCCAACAATGCCGCCGAACCAAAGTATGACATGCTGGTAGGCAGTATGACTTATATCGCCCACAACTCACTTGTGTTCTACTCGTGCATATAACATCAACATAAATAACCTGGCTCTGATACCACTGTTGGGTTTCGTAGTAAGTTCAAAAAAATTCCTACGCACACGCAAGATCATGTGACGCATAGCAACGAGAGGGGAGAGTGTTGTCTACGTACCCACGCAGACCGACTGCGGAAGCATTGACACAACGTAGAGGAAGTAGTCGTACGTCTTCACGATCCAACCGATCAAGCACCGAAACTACGGCACCTCCGAGTTCGAGCACACGTTCAGCTCGATGACGATCCCCGGACTCCGATCCAGCAAAGTGTCGGGGAAGAGTTCCGTCAGCACGACGGCGTGGTGACGATCTTAATGTACTACAGCAGCAGGGCTTCGCCTAAACTCCGCTACAGTATTATCGAGGACTATGGTGGCTGGGGGCACCGCACACGGCTAAGGAATAGATCACGTGGATCAACTTGTGTGTTTCTGGGGCGCCCCTGCCTCCGTATATAAAGGACTAGAGGGGGGAGGCTGGCCGGCCAAGGGTGGAGCGCCAGGAGAGTCCTACTCCCTCTGGGAGTAGGATTCCCCCCCCCCCAATCCTAGTTGGAATAGGACTCCTTGAGGGGGGAAAGAGAGAGAGGGGGCCGGCCACCTCTCCTAGTCCTAATAGGACTAGGGGAGGGGGGAGACGTGTGGCCACCTTGGGCTGCTCCTTTCTCCTTTCCACTAAAGCCCACTAAGCCCCATATAGCTCCCGGGGGGTTCCGGTAACCTCCCGGTACTCCGGTAAAATCCCGATTTCACCCGGAACACTTCCGATAGCCAAACATAGGCTTCCAATATATCAATCTTTATGTCTCGACCATTTCGAGACTCCTCGTCATGTCCGTGATCACATCCGAGACTCCGAACAACCTTCGGTATATCAAAATGCATAAACTCATAATATAACCGTCATCGTAACCTTAAGCGTGCGGACCCTACGGGTTCGAGAACAATGTAGACATGACCAAGACACGTCTCCGGTCAATAACCAATAGCGGGACCTGGATGCCCATATTGGCTCCTACATATTCTACAAAGATCTTTATCGGTCAGACCGCATAACAACATACGTTGTTCCCTTTGTCATCGGTATGTTACTTGCCCGAGATTCGATCGTCGGTATTCCAATACCTAGTTCAATCTCGTTACCGGCAAGTCTCTTTACTCGTTCTGTGATACATCATCCCGTAACTAACTCATTTAGTTGTAATGCTTGCAAGGCTTAAGTGATGTGCATTACCGAGAGGGCCCAGAGATACCTCTCCGACAATCGGAGTGACAAAACCTAATCTCGAAATACGCCAACCCAACATGTACCTTTGGAGACACCTGTAGTACTCCTTTATAATCATACGTTGTGACGTTTGGTAGTACCCAAAGTGTTCCTCCGGTAAACGGGAGTTGCATAATCTCATAGTTATAGGAACATGTATAAGTCATGAAGAAAGCAATAGCAACATACTAAACGATCGGGTGCTAAGCTAATGGAATGGGTCATGTCAATTAGATCATTCTCTTAATGATGTGATCCCGTTAATCAAATAACAACTCATTGTTCATGGTTAGGAAACATAACCATCTTTGATTAACGAGCTAGTCAAGTAGAGGCATACTAGTGACACTTTGTTTGTCTATGTATTCACACATGTATTATGTTTCCGGTTAATACAATTCTAGCATGAATAATAAACATTTATCATGATTATAAGGAAATAAATAATAACTTTATTATTGCCTCTAGGGCATATTTCCTTCAGGTAGGGCTGCGACGTGTTGATCTTCCGAGGCCGGGCATGACCTAGAAAAGTGTGTTCGGACAAAGGGGATCGAGCGTGTTGGGAAATGTGGTGTGCCCCTGCAGGGAAGTTTATCTATTCGAATAGCCGTGTCCCTCGGTAAAAGGACGACCCGGAGTTGTACCTTGACCTTATGACAACTAGAACCGGATACTTAATAAAACACACCCTTCCAAGTGCCAGATACAACCGATGATCGCTCTCTCACAGGGCGACGAGAAGAGGATCACCGGGTAGGATTATGCTATGCGATGATACTTGGTGAACTTACCATCTACTCTCTTCTACATGCTGCAAGATGGAGGTTGCCAGAAGCATAGTCTTCGATAGGACTAGCTATCCCCCTATTATTCCGGCATTCTGCAGTTCAGTCCACATATGCTACCCCCTTTTGGATTTGATACCAATGCATGCATATGTAGTGTAGCTCCTTGCTTGCGAGTACTTTGGACGAGTACTCACGGTTGCTTTGCTCCCCCTTTTTCCCCTTTCTATACCCGATTGTTGCGACCCGGCGATGGAGTCCAGGAGCCAGACGCCACCGTCGACGACGACTCCTGCTACCACTCGGGAGGTGCCTACTACTATGTGCAGGCCGCTGACGACGACCAGGAGTAGTTTAGGAGGATCCTAGGCAGGAGGCCTGTTCCTCTTTCGATCTGTATCCCAGTTTGTACTAGCCTTCTTAAGGCAAACTTGTTTAACTTATGTCAGTACTTAGATATTGTTGCTTCTGCTGACTCGTCTATGATCGAGCTCTTGTATTCGAGCCCTCGAGGCCCCTGGCTTGTAATATGATGCTTGTATGACTTATTTTATTTGTAGAGTTGTGTTGTGATATCTTCCCATAAGTCCCCGATCTTGATCGTACATGTCTGCGTGTATGATTAGTGTACGGTCAAATCAGGGGCGTCACACTACCCGACCCCGTCCGCATATTGTCAGGACCCCGATTCTAAGTCACGCCGATCTAGCCTGTAACACCTCATATCACTTTGCGGCCTCACACACGGTATTCCCACGGGTGTCGCCTTACCATGGCCCGGGACTATTTGCGCCTTTTGGCTCACGTATATGATAGTGTCGCTAGCATCCATATGACAGAGAACCCGGGCCGACATGACTAGTCATGAACCCAAAGTGGCACTAACTTACGGGGACAGGCATACATGAATCAACATCGAGCATGTCGGTCAGCAGCGTGTGAATCCGGGCTGTAGCACTGGGCTAACAGGACTCCGGGAACCCGGGCTGTAGCAGGCTAGGCAGGACTCCGGATTTCACCGCATGACATTTCCCCGAAGGAACAGACACAGGAACAAAGTGAAACACATGCCGACCAGTCAAGTGTTCAGGAGCAGTAGTGCAGGGCTAGCAGGACTCCGGTGAACCGGGCTGTAGCGAACTACTATGGCTCATGGAAGCACAAGACTACATTTCCCCATAAGAGAGGCTACCAAGGATAAACAACTAGGTTGTCAGATCCCACACATACCAAGCATTTCAATCATACACACAATATGCTCGATATGTGTAAATACAACATGGCATCACAACAAAACTCTACGACTCAAAGTATTTATTCATTAGGCTTCGAGGAGCGAGATATTACAAACAATACAGAGCATACAAGCAACAAGCACATGCGGAAGCTTAACTTGTCTGAGTACAGACAACTACAAATGAAGAAGGCTCAGAAGCCTGACTATCTACAAGACCCTCCCAAGGGTACACGATCGTAGCTGAGGTAACAAGCTAAACGTCGAAGTCCACACGGAACTACTAGCGAGACTGAAGTCTCTCTGCAAAAACATAAAATAAGCAAACGTGATTAAAAATGTACCCAGCAAGACTTACATCAGAACTGGCTACATATGCATCAGTATCTAGAAAGGGGTGGTGGAGTTTAAATACAGCAAGCCAGCTTTGACTCGGTGGCTATCCTGAACTACGACTGCAAGTAACTCTTTTGAGGTGGCGCACACGAGTCCACAAATTCACCATACCAATACACCACTATGGATCTGCTCCCGTCTCCCTGCGAGAACGCCATCCATAGCACTCACACTTATCTTGCGTATTTTAGAGTATCCACTTTCACTTGTCTATGAACTATGCAAGGGGTCCAGGTTTCCATATCCGAGGAATCCGGCTATTCGAATAGATAATGATAACCCCGCAGGGGTGTACTTCTTCACACACGCTCTCGCCACTTATCGCCCTGTACACGTCATGTACCTCGGCAACCTTCAAGTGGAAGCCGGGCGAGGGAGTCAGCCACGACCTGACTAATCACACAAGTCTCTTGTCCAGGTTTATCGCCTATTCGGGTTCCATCCGCAAGGAGATCCGGCCGGGGTGTCGCTCACGGCCCCAAACGATGTGTGCAGGGTTCCCAAGCCCACCATCCGGGTGCCACTTGGTACACCGTACCACTGTGCCTAGTCTGTCCCAAGCCCACCTGTAACGGGTGCCACTTGGTAGACTACTAACACTACCTACAAACACCAGAAACTAGTTGCAACTCCTGGACAGAGATCGAGTTGATTAATAAGCCGAGAGGGGCCGAGTTACCGGAACCCAATGTGTGGTAGTAACTGTTCATGGATCACAAACACAGAACTCAGTTCCTGAGGACGGCTGCAATGAGACAACCCACATTGTACTCCTACATGGCCTCTCACCGCTACCTTTACCAAATCGTGTTCACACACTTAGCTCACACACCATAGGACATGTTCATCACCATTCCAATTCATTCCAGATGAATCAGACCTGACTCAACTCTAAGCAATAGCAGGCATGACAAACAAGCATGAATTAGTAGGCACACCAGGGCTCAAACAACTCCTACTCATGCTAGTGGGTTTCATCTATTTACTGTGGCAATGATAGGTCATGCAGGGGAAAGGGGTTCAGCTACCGCGGCATGTAACAGTTGAATCGCTGTTGTCTTAATGTAGTAAAAGAGAGCAGGAGCGAGAGAGTGGGATTGTATCGGAATGAACAAGGGGGTTTTGCTTGCCTGGCACTTCTGAAGATAGTATAGCTCTTCATCGGTGTCATCGAACTCATCGTCGGAACCACGTCTATCGAGAGGGGACAAATACCGGCAACAGAGGAAGAAACACAATCAATGCAATGCACAATATGATGCATGATCATGACATGGCAATAATGTTATGATTTGCACTAATGCATCTAGCAACAATTTAAATGAAGTCCATATGGACCAAGGGTTCATATGCAAACTCCATATTTAGCATTTAAAATGCCATTATCATGTTTTCACTTATACAGTGGGTATAAGTTGGTTTATCATGCATGAAAGTAGCATAAATGGATAGATTGGATTTTTCTGATAATTTTCATATATAAAACTTTTCATTTGGAGTTACGTTTTAATTTCTATGATTTTTCAAAGTTTTGGATATTTTATGAAATTTCCTGGATTATTTTTAATCCAGAAAATTATTAACTGCGTCAGCATTGTGCAAGCATGACGTCAGCGAGTCAACTAAGGCTGACCAGGTCAAACCTAACCAGTGGGTCCTAGTGGTCAGTGACTCAATGGCTAATCTAAATTAAAATTAAGCTAAACTAATTAGTAAGGGGGTTGGCCCCACAGGTAAGTGTCTCAACTGCTTAATAGGGTAATTAGCACTAATATTTTGCCTAACCTAAATTTAAACTGGGGCAGGGCCCACGTGTCAGTGAGATAGAGAGTTAACAGGGGGTTATTTAACTTAACCCATGTTTTAAACAGCAGTGGTCCCACATGTCATTGACTCTAGGGGGGTTAGTCAGGCGCTAATGATGGCACCACGTCACCAGCCATCGGAGTTGGACGCCGGCGACCAAACCCGACGGCGGAGGATCACCGGAGTTTCTCGGGACGGTGCTACAGGGGTCGGCTCGACGCGCTGGAGGCACCAGAGGGATGCCCATCCTCGTGCGCATCCAGGTGATCACGCGGGAGGCTGCGGGGTGGCTGAGAGTAGCGTCGGCGGCGAGCGAGGCGGTGGCCGGAGCTATGGCTCCACGGGCGCGAGTACTGTAGCGCGCTAGCAAGCGAGCTGATGGCCGCATTGGGCTACTGGGAGCTCCCTGAGCACGCTTGCGTGCTCGGGTTAGCCAGGCGGAGCTGCTACCGACGGTGATGACAGACGCAGTGCTGGCGAGCTTCGGTGATGGCGGGGAATGTCAGTACGGCATGGGGGTGAGCAAATAGAGAGAGGGGAGATGTGGTGGAGCTCACAGCGCATCCGATGGCGTCGTCGGTGAGGTCGGGGACGGTTGGGTTGCTGCGAATCGACGAGGACAGTCGTTGGGGCAGAGGACGAAGACGGCACCGATGGCGGCCATGTTGTGCTCCTCTGGTTGCTATCGACGATGGGGACGCGTACGAGGTCGGTGCAGAGCTCCCGAGCATGGCAGCGCGACGAGGGGATGGCGATGGCCACGCGAGCGGCAGCAGCGGCCGGTGGGGATGTCGGTGGTCGCGTGGAGCAAGGCTAGAGAGGGAGAGAGGCACCAGAGAGATGGGGGTGAGAGGGAAGGTGCTGGGTGTCTCCAAGCGCGTCAGATCGTAGTGGGGAGGAAGAAGGAGGTGGCTTCGCCTCCTCTGCGTGCGCCACGCCGTCGTCCTCCTGGCAAAGGAAGGAGACGACTCGCGCTTGGCTCTGGTGGGCTGGGCTGTGTCATGTGAGCGCCAGGTAAGCCGTATCTCTCTCCTCTGACTTTTATTTCTATTTTCTATTTTCTGACTTTTGTTTCTGATTTAGTAAAATACTAAATCAATTTTAAACTTCATGAAAATAACTGTGTCAACTAAGTAGACTTATACAAAGTCACACAACAATTTTCAGAATTATTGAACATATATTTTTATATATAATAAATATAAATCCAATTCAAGTAGGTATTGAATTAATTCCAAATACCCAAAATAAATATTTATGAAATTCCAAAAATATTGGTTTGAATTTTACCTCTTGCCAATATTTTTACAGAATAACAGGAACATTTCCTTGGACTCATTTGAAAAGATTTTTAACATTGATTATTTCTGAAGTGATTTCTGAGGGTTTCAACTAACCTCAATTCAACTTTCAGAATTTAGACATGATGCATGGATGCTCTCTTATGCAACTATTGCAAACAATTCTAGGGCTGTGACAGCATAGGCCTCCCCGAGTTTTCAAATGCTCCGCTGAAGAAGCGCCACAGCTGGCATCCTCGGATCCTCGAGGAAGCGGATAACACGGAAATCGGCTTGCTACTAGGCAAGATTAAAACGCTTGCCCAGTCCAGGTTGTCAATAGTCGAAGTGTTGGCAATTTCCATAATGCGGGGGGTCCAGCCACTCCAATACCGAGGACTGCCCATGTGGCATTATAACAGGGAAGACGACGCCTCACGTTATGGCCGAAAAGGCCCGAAGACCCCCGCCGCTCTAGCCAAGATCCTGGCCAAGCAGTATAAAGGGGAGAGTGAGGAGTTCAGCCGTCTCCAAAATCGAGACGGACTTTCCATGTACAATCCTCCCAGCTAGGTAAGGTTCGGCTTCACTTAATTTATCTTGTCCTTGGATCATTCGTTGACAGGCAGCATCTTATCTGCTCATAATAGGAATGGCGAAAGGCTATTGAGGGGATCAATGACCCTGCCCCTCAGCCGGAGAATCGCAACCGAGATCTTGACCCCGGATATGAAGAAGACTCGGACATATTCGTGGAGCTCGAGGAGGGAACATTCTATCAGATGAGCTACGACGGTACATATGTACCTATTATCGCTGATTACCCTGGCCTCCTTCCAGCTTCACACGTAAGTGATCCGAAGACACCTTATTCAAAAGAAATCTCTCCTTCCTTCTTACCCACCGCACTATCCAGTGCTCAAAAAGGGGAAGGGTTCGGCGCGCCGTACCGCTCCAAGGGTACCTCCGAAGAGGGCATCCCCTACTCCGGGCGAGTCCTCCAAGAGGAAAGCAAACGAAGACACGGCCGTACCTTCATCGAAGAGGTATGAATTCGCCAACATGCACCTGAGCAGTCACGTCCAACCGTGACCTTCCTGTTTTCCATGTGTCAGGAGAAAGGTGCGCTAGACTATATCCGGAGGTTCGAGCGGCCGTACTTCCTGCAGCCAGGGTTGAAATCATGCCGTGAAGACGGGGGCTGATGCGGGGGTGACGCTGGACTGTCCTCCAGCCGAGGACTCGGATGATGTATCCGTCACCAACTCAGAAGTGGAGAGTGCCATGAATCATCAGCGCCGCCGGGCCATTTTACAAGACCCTGGCTTTTCAGAAGAATTGTTTAACGCATTCAACTCGGCCGATGCATACATCTGAGCTGCTCGAGATGGAATTAACAGGCCCACAAAGCAACATTTGAAAGATGTGCAGGTAAATTTGTTTTGTCTGACTATGATAACCATATGTCAGTAGCCCCTGAGACTTAAAGGAGTTGAAACAACTGATTTAAGGATCAATGTACAACCATGTGCTTATGGAGAAGAACACCCAGCTAGCTCAGGAACTAGAAAAGTGTCAGCGCCAGCTGCTTGCTGCCAATGCCGAACTGGAGAAATATAAGGCATCTCCCGATAATATTTCCCTCTATCAAAAATTCATAATGATACATCGATATTGTGAATCTGGGTACTTATCTTTGTGCTGGGTCGTTAGACTAAGTACGGGAGCAGCTGGACGCCGCTCAAAGCGAAGAACACGGAGCCAAAAAGCTACTAGCAGCGGGCGAGCGTGTATTGACAAAAGTCGTTCAGGAGAAAAAGAAACTCTAGGATTCGAACACCAAACTGGGCGAAGAACTGAAAGATGTGCGAGCTCAGCTAGCGGACTCTGTGAAGGAGAACAAGAAGCTGCGAGGCGGCATATTCAGTACATGGCCGCTTTTATCTTATAACAGTTCGGAGGTAACGGTAGCTGATATAGCTGTAATTGCAGGTGTATTGAAGAACCTCCCTGAAGAGGAGGTGTCCGGATCATAAGTGATCTTTTGCAAGGGTTGTCGCAGTTGCACGAGAAAGCTCGGCAGGCGATGCGGGGTGTAGCCAAGGCCTTATGGCCATCCGACTCCCCTCCAGGAAGCATGGAGAAGCTGGTAGAGTTGTTCAAGGGAGCGCGGCAACGTGTCCGACTATGGAAGATATCGGCCTGCCGAGAGGGTGCGCGAGAGGCCTGGGCCATGGTGAAGACGCGATATACCAAGCTGGATCCTAATCACATGGCTCATGTTGGACCGCTAGGGCCGAATGGGGAAGAAATTCCCGTTAGCTTAGTATATGACCAAGTAGTGGTGGCCGCCAAATATTCCCAACAGGATTGTAAATTAGACCGCCTTTTGGATGGTATAGAGGAGGAAGTGTTTGAGTCGTGAGCGACTATGTACTTTCCTTCTAGCTGGACAATAAAGACAATTGTCATCGCCGACCTTTTCGCTTCAACCTCTTGACCCGAAGGTTCAGAGTGTTTCCGAATACCGTAGCGGTAGAATACACCGGGGTATGCGTGGAAACCAGGTGTAGGGGTCATAATTGATCAAACAGACCATGTGTATCTGGCTAGTTATGTTATATTACATTATGTAAGAAACATCTTCCAGAGAGAATAGTTCCGTTAAGGGTTCCTTTCCCTGGGTGTGCATGCATGTTAATGTGCATGTCCGAACTGTGGTTGATGAAATCGTAGAGTAAGTAACATCTGGGGTTCACAATGGAGTGAATGCGGAAACACCTTTTATTCGCCGACCGAATATTCCCTTAAGAACGCTAGCTTTCGGCTTCACCCAGTCTGAGGTACACATCCGGATGACCCGGCAGTAACAATCGCAGAGGTGCTCCCTTTATGCCCTAGCCGAACTAACGGGAACGTAGAGCATAAGCACAGGAGCCAGGCAACCCAGCTTGGCCAAAACTTAAGTCATATCGATGCATATAGTGGCGAAGAAAAGGTACATATGGAAAAAAAGGAACGCATATGTGCTGAGCTTGATGCTCGATGAATAGTCTCTAGCTTCTGTACGAGAAGCCCCCAGGTATAATGAACATACATATTTAGAGATGTACGCGTCAGGTAGGGATGGTCTAGCCGCACTAAAGCCGTAAGGCTAAAGAGAAAACAAAAAAAGGTAAAAGACGAAAAGAGAGAAAAAATAAATAATGGTAATAACAGGAGGGAGGAAACGAACACAGAGTTCGGCGTTAGGCATAAAATCGTCGTAGTTTGGCCGCATTCCAGGGGTTTGGCTCTAGGTGATTATCTGACGCATCACGTAGGCGGTACGCTCCTCCGGTGAGAACTTCGTCAGTGATGAAGGGACCCTCCCACTTGGGCTTGAGTTTGTCCTTTTTCTTCTCTGGCAAGCGTAGAACGAGTTCACCAACGTTATAAGTCTTGGCCCGCACTTCTTTGCTTTGATACCTGTGAGCCTGCTGTTGATAAAATGTGGAACGGGTTTTGGCGACGTCGCGCTCCTCCTCCAAGGCATCTAAGCTATCCTGCTGATCAAGCTTGGCTTCTCTCTCTTTGTACATACGCACTCGAGGTGAGTCATGAATAATATCGCAGGGTAACACTGCTTCCACACCGTACACCATGAGGAAGGGTGTATATCCAGTAGAGCGGTTGGGCGTGGTCCGCAGCCCCCAGAGTACGGAGTCAAGTTCCTCCACCCAGTGCTTGTCCGATTCCTTCAAAGACCGCACTAGTATGGGTTTGATGCCTCTCATAATAAGACCATTAGCCCGTTCGACTTGACCGTTTGTTTGCGGGTGATAGACAGAGGCGTAATCGAGCTTAATGCCTAGATTAGTGCACCAGGTTTTCACCTCATCGGCTGTAAAATTGGAGCCATTATCGGTGATTATATTGTGCAGGACACCGTAACGGTGTACCACGCCGGATATGAAATCTATTACTGGTTCCGCTTCGGCTGTTTTAACTGGTTTGGCCTCTATCCACTTAGTGAATTTATCCACCATGACCAGCATATACTTTCTCTTATGGCTTCCTCCTTTAAGGGGTCCGACCATATCGAGTCCCCAGACTGCAAAAGGCCGAGTGATGGGGATTGTTTGTAAGGCAGTGGGGGCATATGGCTTTGATTGGCAAAGAGTTGGCATCTAACACAATGTTGGACAAGGTCTTGTGCATCTGCTTGGGCCGTCGGCCAATAAAACCCTGTATGGAAGGCCTTGCTAACAAGGGCCTGAGCTGCGGCGTGGTGACTGCCGAGTCCGGCATGAATTTCAGCCAAGAGCTGTCGCCGCAGCCCCGTTGTTAATGAGTTGAACATAACATACAACATACAATTATTCCAGCCCCGTTGTTAAAAATAACTATCACCAAACTAACTGGACTAATACCGTGTCATCAAGCATGTAATTCAGGGATCAGAATGATTATACAAGTGTAAATGTGTAAAGCATAAGCACAAGTACATCTACTAAAAGCTTATCCTTCGAGAAAAAACATTGCTTTATAACTTAACGGTGCTGGGCTGAATCACCCAAAGCACAGGCAGACACAAGGGCCGGTACACCGGCCTCCCATTCCTCATAGTTGTTAGGTCCGTACATCCTGCCAAGACTAGTAAGCTCATGAGCAACAGAGTTTGCCAAGCGACGACATACATTTATTTCATAATAAGAAAACCATAATTTGAGTTGGTACTTGGTATCATCAATAACAGCAGCATATGCCGACGAGTCCACCTTATTGATATTCAGTGTTTCCACCAGGGAGTTGCGAGTACTCTGAATCAGTGAAGAATCCCTATGTTATCCAAAATCCCTGTGTTATCCATGTCACTGAAATGACAGAAAAGACTTCTTGTACATCCACATTCATTTAAGTATTTTCTGTAGATCCACACTGATTCACATGCAGCAAAAGAACTAGTATTTGTCTGTACATCCACATTCATTCTGTTACAGCAAAACATCAGCAATTTCTCTGTCAAAAATCAGCAGAACATTCACGTGGAGCAGTTTTCGCGCATGGATGCAGCACCGCTACCGCTTGGTTTCCCTTGTGAGTGGGCAACGTCGTGTCGCCATCGCATGGATGCAGCGCCACAGCCGCTTGGTCTCACTCGCCGACTCGCGTGTGGGTGTAGCGCTGGGTTGCGGAGGACGCCACCGCCCGGAGGCATCACCATGGCGTCGGGTCGTAGCTGCGTGGGGCAAGCGCTGCACTGCCATCGCATGTGGTCAGTACCAAACCGCGGTCGCGTCGGGCCGCTGCCGTGGCCTGCGGCCGGGTCGCCGTAGCTAGGGGAGTGGCGCCGAAGTCAGTCAACGTTGAATCGCCGTGGCATCCAGGCCGCCCTCACGGCTGGAGAAAAAGGAGGAAGGGGATAATTTCATGTGACATGTACTACCATGTGACAGTAATACCATTTCTTGTTCCATCAACCAAATTTTGCTTTACAATGTATAGATAAATTTTTCTTTACCATGTGACACTAATACTGTTATGTATGCATCCCTATTGTCTTGTCTTGTGATGCAGCTAGTGATGCTATTGACTAATGCAGCTACTAATGCAGCTGTTATGTTTTTTTAACAGGACTGGCTTTACGGAGATAAGGCAAAAATGACACGAGATAAGAGCTGGATGGACAGGGAAAGAGATTTTGTTGAGTGGCAAACTGGAATGAAGGATTTCTTGAATTTTGCTTTTGATGGTGCTCACCCAAACTCAACAGCACAATGCCCATGTAGGAGATGTTTCTATATTGTTCAGAAAAAGAAAAGGGATGTTCCTGAACTTTTTTGATGGTTACCTACAAGTAGTATCTCTCCTGAAGTTTAATCTGATGTGAAATAGGTTCAAACAAGGCACCCCTGTATAGTGTCATCTGTTGTGGCAAATGGGAACAGAAGCTAGTGCCCACCACTAACAGTTTGGTGATGAAGAGAAGAGAAGAGTAGTTGCTGTTCTTTTAGTGATGTTGCTATTTTGACAGTGATGCTATGTACAAACTATTGCTATGAACCTGTGGTCTTTTAGTGTTGTCGCTATTTTCATTACTTTGCCATAAACTTATGGTCTTTTGTGTGAACAATCTTTACAAGTATGGCTACAGAAACTTGTGTGTTGTCATGTTGAAACATGAGTTATATATCTCGCTGAGATGATTTCTTATATCCTACTAAAATCTTGTGGCATATGTCCTTATATATATCTATATATATATATATATATATATATCTTGATGTAATGGTGTTGATCTGCTGATGAATTCTTGCTGGAAATTAGGCTGGGATACAGCTGTTATGTTGCTCAATTGGTGGCTGAAGAGCTGTTTAAATGGAGTCTGGGAGTGTTGAAAACAGCTAGTACACAGCCTTGATCAATTTCTCTGTAGAGAATATCGTTGCAATATCCTACTCCTTTTTGGCAACACTAGAGGATTGTTGCATCATGTTGTACGTATTACCATGGATGTTGTATTTGTTGCAATATGTAATAGTTATTGCAACACAATGAAGGTGAGGCAAAAAGTCACCCTATTACAACCAATACATGCTTTGTTGCAATATGAAGCCATGTTTTTTGCAACAGTATCTATGGCTAGCGCCACATGTCAGAATTGTTGCAATATATGTCTAAATATTACCACAAAGATGTACGTTGTTGCAATATCTAGCCTTTATTGCAACAAGATGACCAAGTCACGCAACGGGACGGAACTGTCACAATATCACTACCATATTACAACACCGATGCATCTTGTGGCAATACATGGCTTCTATTGCAACAAAACGAGTACTTAGCGCGACGAAACAAAATTGTGGCAATATGTAGAGCCTATTACCACAAATTGGAATTTTGTGGTAATATAGCTTTTTATTGCAACAAAAGATAGTCGTAGCAATAATTTTTGTTGCAATAGACCGGAATCCTTGTAGTGTCATCTCTGTCCACCGTGGAGCGCAACACAGTTAATTCTTCGGCCGCGAGGGCTTCAGATAATGCCTCAAGGGCCAGGGACGCAGTTTTATTCTCGGCGTGGAGTGCTATGTTCGGATCACTAACTAGAGTGATGCGTGATATCCGCTGTTGAAGGGGGCCACCTGGAAGGTTATTTCTTCGGACCGATAGTTCTCCGACGTGCCGAATACCACGTCGAGTGTGATTTTTCCCGCACACCGTGCCTCCCGACTGGGAATGATTCCTTGGAAGGTCGTGCTGCTTTGCTCAATGCGGCTCCTGTCTATTTCCATTTTCGTATTGTATCCTCATAGATGAGGTTCAGTCCGCTGCCGCTGTCCATGAGAACCTTGGTGAGCCGAAAGCCATCCACAATTGGGCTGAGGACCAAGGCAGCTGGTGCTCAGACTGTCCTGTGTTTTAGTTCGTCGCCAGCGTTAAAGGTTATCATTGTGTCGTTCCAGGGGTTTATTGTTGCGATCTGGCAGACTTCGGCGAGTTCGTGGAGTGCCCTTTTGCACTTATTGTTTGAAGTGAATGTCTCAAAGACTGTCAGTACTCTGGCTTCATCGTCTTCTGGAGGGTGTTGCTCTGGGATGTCCTTGGTGAGGATGCCCTCGCCATTTTTGGCTACCTACCGGAGTATCCAACATGCTCTAAGGCTGTGGGTTGGTATAGTATCCGATGTGATGTGTATTTTGCAGGGGGCATCAAGCCATCCCTCCAGAACGGTTCCGTGCCACGTAATGGGTTTGTATTTCTTGGCTATTGGTCTGGGCGCATTACAGGGGTGCACCCTTTTTGCCTGGACCAATGGTTGAGTTGGGGCTGATAGCTCCCAGACTGTGTGATCTCTCCAGGCGCTCTCCATTGCGCTGTACTTCTATACAATAGTTGCCAAGTCAGCGAAGTGTAGTATGCGGCGGCGAGTCCTTCGTTCATGCAGTTATTGCGGAACGCTGATATCGCGTCCTCGTCGCGGCAATCCTTGACCTTGTCCTTGACAAGGAGAAATCTGGCCCAGAAGTGGCGGACTGTTTCTCAAGACTGTTGTTTTGTGCTTGTGAGAGCACTTATGTGTGGGTGGGTGGGTGGAATTGGATCTGAACCCTGACCCGATCGATGATCTGGAGTCTGAGGTTTTTCCAGACTGAATAGTCCAGGCTCCGGAGTGTCTTATGATTTTTGAAGCCTACCGTCTGACTCTAAGTTCGGAGGGCAAGGCGTGTCCTTCTGCCGGTAGGTGTCCGGCTTCTTGAGGTCGGAGATCCGAACATAATTCGTCCTCAATATAGAGGAAGGGTTATCTTGCTCCTCGACTGCCGCTATCTGGTGGGTGATCGGTGGAGAATTAATCTCTCTCTGGTTGGGTTTAAGCCCAATCCGATCGTAGTCTGTAGCGACTCCCAAGGCGGTAATGCGATCTAGGAGTTCGTTCAAAGATGATAGCTCCGTCGGATCCATCCATTTAGCGTATTCAGAATCAACGCAGATGCGTTTTTCGATGACTCGAGAGGTCATCCTCGCTGGCTCAGAGGCCGAGCGGGCGATCATGGTAAAATTGCCCAGCCAGAGGGTTTGGCCTGAGGCCAGAGCTCCTCCAGAGGTAATATTTTCCTTGACGATAAGTCAAGCCATCAACCTCTGCGACGACGGCATAGTGGAACTCTCAATGAAAGCACCAATGTCGGTGTCAAAACCGGCGGATCTCAGGTAGGGGGTCCCGAACTGTGCGTCTAAGGTTGATGGTAACAGGAGACAGGGGACACGATGTTTACCCAGGTTCGGGCCCTCTCTATGGAGGTAATACCCTACTTCTTGCTTGATTGATCTTGATGAATATGAGTGTTACAAGAGTTGATCTACCACGAGATCGTAATAGCTAAACCCTAGAGGTCTAGCCTGTATGACTACGGTATTGAGTATATCCTATTCGGACTAAACCCTCTGGTTTATATAGACACCGGGGGATCTAGGGTTACATAGAGTCGGTTACATAATATGGAATCCTCATAGTTGTTCGCCAAGCTTGCCTTCCACGCCAAGGAGAGTCCCATCCGGACGTGGGCACCGTTTTCGGTCTTCATATCTTCACAGCCCATCAGTCTAGTCCATAGATAACAGGGCGAACGCCCGAGGACCCCTTAGTCCAGGACTTCCTCAGTTGTGCCCACCTTGGTGGCCTTCCGCACCCCCTCTTTACCCTACAAATTCACAAATATTCCAAAAACCCTCAGGGTTAACCTAGATCAGAAGTTCCGCTGCCGCAAGGCTCTGTAGCCACCAAAAACCAATCTAGACCCTGTTCCGGCGCCCTACCGGAGGGGGAAATCATCACCGGTGGCCATCTTCATTATCCCGGCGGCCACCACGATGAGGAGGGAGTAGTCCACCCTCGGGGCCAAGGGTTTGTATCAGTAGCTATGTGTTTAATCTCTCTCTGTCGTGTTCTTGAGATGTCACGATCTTGATGTATCGCGGGCTTTGTTACTATAGTCGGATCATATGGTGTTTTCCCCTCTATCTTGTTGTGATGAATTGAGTTTTTCCCTTTGAGATTCCGTTGTTATCGGATTGAATACTTTTATGGATTTGACAACTCTTGATATATGTCTTGCAATTGAATACTCGTGGTGACAATGGGGTATCGTATTGATTCACTTGATATATGTTTTGGCACTCAACTCGCCGATTCCCGAGGTGACATTGGGGTAATCTATGCATAGGGGTTGAAGCACGTTCTTGTCTTTGTTTCTCCAATAGAAATCTTGGGGCACTCTTTGAAGTTCTTTGTGATGGATTGAATATTATGAATCTGAATTTGCTTTGGTGTAATTTTAGTACGGACTCTTGGTTAGATCGATCGGAAAGAATAGCTTCGTGTTATTTTAGTACGAACTCTAGGATATATTGATCAGAAAGAATAACTTTGTGGTGGTTTCGTACCCTACAAAAAATTCCGTCTTATGTTCTTCGGTAGATAGGAACTTTGGGGTGATTCTTCGTTGCACTTTGAGGGGTGGTTATATGATCCAATTATATTAGCACTGTTGAGAGATTGCACTATTGAAAGTACGAACCCTAGGCCTCATTTTCAAGCATTGCAATACCGTTTTGGTGCCCGTTTACTATTTGCTACCTTGCTGTTTTTATTTATTCATATTATAAAAATATATTTGTACCATCCATATTACACTTTTATCATCATCTCTTCGCCGAACTAGTGCACCTATACAATTTACCATTGTATTAGGTGTGTTGGGGACACAAGAGATTTTTTGTATTTGGTTGCAGGGTTGTTTGAGAGAGACCATATTCATCCTACGCCTCCCATGGATTGATAAATCTTACGTCATTCACTTGAGAAAAAATTGCTACTGTCCTACAAAACTCTGTGCTTGAAGGCCCAACGCGAATCTACAAAAATAAAATTGCGTAGTTGACATCAGTAATCTATCGAGCGATGTTGTTTTCACGGGAGGACACATGAGAGAGATTGACATAATTGTTACTCACACTTGTGGGCACCACCACATATGCAAGATGCTAAATCATCCATGCTTCTTTCCCTGTCACACATTGTTTAGAGAACACACACGGTTTTTGTGTAAATTCACATAGGCTATATATAGTATATGAAGGTGTAGGATTTAGTATGTAAACTAGCAGATTTCACCTACAAAGGCTGTATATAATTTGTATGCATATGATGGAATGTTTACATTGGTAGATACATAAAAAAACAACAACATTTGTTTACTTTGCATCACAAAGCCAAGCAGGGGCGGACCCATGTAGGGTTGGGCGGTGTCACGGGAACCAGGTAGGATTTGCATTTGCGTTATGTATGTATAGCTCAGATGGGCTTGGACACTGGTATACTTCGGATTTGGACATAAGGCGCGGTCTGCAGCCCAATTAGCAGTAGTAGCTCTGATTTTTGGATCGATTGGAGGGTGCGTGTAGTCTAGCTCTGGATCAATCTCCTCCTGTGCGTTGCTCTAGTCTTTATTACGTGCGCTGGTATGAGAGGAGTTGCTTAAATAGGAGTGATTACTTGTACTAGCAAGGCACTTGCGAGACAAGCTTTGACGTTATATGACTTTGCTTAATTTGTCCCTGCTGATAGTGGATGGATGGATGTTTAGCGAGAGATATAGATAGATAGATATAGCTCCATTGTCTTTACAGATGTGCATTGTTTATCCTGCTATGTGAGGCATGCCTAGGTGGTGACAAGTGCTAGGTTTTTCGAACCTCTCCAAGCCATGTCATGCCAAATTGAAACACCTTTGATTTTGTTCTCATTCTTGTTAATGTATGCATATGCATCCCTCATGCTCTCCTCGTCTCATCTGCATGGAAAGTGTGTGCTTCTTTTGTTATTGCCTGGCTTTAGGGTTGACCTAGAACAAAAATGATCCGGTGCCAAAATATACACCATATATGGGTGGATACCAAGCAGTAATATGCGGACGCGATGTTTTGGCTCCTAGGTGCATATGCATCCATTGTCTAAATACACATTTTGAAAAGTTGACAAATTCGGAACAAAAATCCCGCGGATATATCCGGACATTCTATGTGCATGCACAAAGTTTTGGTGAAAACGACGTTTTTTGTGGCATGAGTAAAAAAGATAAAGAAATGCAAAATGAATAGTTGTAATGAAGCATCAAAAATTGTCTTTTTTACACAAGCCACAAAAGACCTCGTTTTCCGCCGAAAACTTTATGCATGCACATAGAATGTCCGGATATACACGCGGGATTTTCATTCGGAATTTTTCAACTTTTTAAAATGTGTATTTAGACAATGGGTGCATATGCACTTAGGAGCCATTGCCAATTTCCGGTAATATGCATAGAATTAACACACAATAATATTATAAAACGCCGAGCAGTAAAAATCTGAGCGACCCGCATCATCCGCTCAGTCGAAGCCAATTGCCAACGCTTGCCGCTGCGCTAGATTGCTACTACGACCTGTAGGTTGGTGTATATTCAAAGGACATTTACGTATCTTAATTTTGTCTAGTTACCTTTCTCTAAATTGTATGGCTAGGATTTTAAAATTAAAGCTATTATAATTATTTAATTTTGCCTCATTCTTGTTCTCTAAATTGTAGGGCTTATGTTCAAGGGCATTACAACTAAGAAACAAGTTGCTTTAATTTTTCACTTTTCTTGATTGATTCACTTCTAGTTGGATCATTCTTGTCCACAAACAATGATAGTAAGACCCATTGTCCGTTAAGTTTAACTTCATAAACGTATAGTTTAATCAATATGTTCTATTTTGTTGTTTCTAATTTTGCATCTACAAACATAAATAACGTAACTCGTTGCACACTTGTGCTAATATAACAACAGACACATTTTAGAGGAATTTATGGAGATGATTCTTAGAAATACGAAGACCCCAATTAATGTTGGCCCATTACATTGACCAAGTGATAATCCACCAACTAGTCTTTTATGCTTGTTCATTTTGGTAAGCAATTTTACTGCTCGGCTTTTTATATTATTCTAGTGTGTTAATTCTATGCATATAGGTATCCATCTGTATATGGTGTATATGTGGGCAACGGGTCACTTTTCTTCTGGGTTCGCCCCTAAAGCCAAGCAACAACAACAGAAGCACACACTTTCCATGAACATGAGACAAGCAGAGCATGAGGAATGCATATACATACATTAACAAGAATGAGAACAAAATCAAAGGTGTTCAATTTGGCATGACATGGCTTGGGAGGTTCGAGAAACCTAGCACTTGTCACCACCTAGGCATGGCCCCATAGCAAGATAAACAACACACAGTTGTAAAGGCAAGGGAGCTATCTATCTATATCTATCTATCTATCTAAACATCCATCCATCCACTTTCAGTAGGGACAAATTAAACAAAGCACATAAAACGTCAAGGCTTCCCTAGTAAGTGACTTGCTAGCACAAGCATTCACTCTATTTAAGCATCTCCTCTCATATCCCTAGATATCATTGAATTCCTTTTGTAGTTACACAAATCTCCATCGTTGCCCCCAATACTTGCGCCACCCTAGAACCAATTTCCCAGAGAGCCTCCGCCATGGCCGACCACCTTCAAGTTCAGCGGCAACAATTAAAGTTCCCTCAGGGGTTCAGGTTTCACCCGACGGATGTGGAGATCATCACCTCCTACCTAGTCCCTAAGGTGTTGAACAAAGCATTCGACCCCATAGCGGTCGGGGAGGTGGACTTGAACAAATGCGAGCCATGGGAACTCCCCGAGAAGGCGAAAATGGGGGAGAAGGAGTGGTACTTCTTCTCCCAAAAGGACCGCAAGTACCCCACCGGTATACGGACCAACCGAGCCACGACCGCCGGCTACTGGAAGGCCACTGGAAAGGACAAGGAGATCTTCCACCACGCGACCACAAGTCTCATCGGCATGAAGAAGACGTTGGTCTTCTACAAGGGTAGGGCGCCTAGGGGGGAGAAGACCAACTGGGTCATGCACGAGTATAGGCTCGAGAGTGGAAAACAAGGAACACCTAGTCTACCCATCGACATCACCACCGCCACGGCCATTAATGCATCTTCCAAGGTATTTAAACACACGCTAGTAGTACTCATGATTCATGAACACGTCCGTACATACTAGCTAGCTACTATACATAGTTGATTTGCACTGATTTAGTTTATGTATGTTGGTAGGAGGAGTATGTGGTTTGCAGGATATTCCATAAGAGTACTGGACTCAAGAAGGTAGTGATGTCGTCGTACGCTATTCCCATGCCAATGTCCATGGGAGGAGAGGAGCAACATGGCTTCCTTGAATCCGGTACATTGCCTGCTTTCATGGGCTATGGTGCATCATCATCGCTGGTGCCCCCATCGTCCCTACCTGCATCTTCTTCGTACCAGCTGCATGACACTGGGGCCAGATCGTCAATGATGGGTACTGCGGTGCTCCTGATGATGAACGACCGCTACTTCGGGAACCACCACTACCAGAATATGGCTACCCCACCACGACCGTTGGTGTCGTTCTACCACCATGACCACCACCAGCAGCAGCAACAACAACAACACATGATTCAAATGCCGATGCAGATGCAAATAGGTGCGGATGAGGGCCTCATGATCGGGGTCGAGCCTGGGAGCGGGCCATCATCCATAGTGTCGCAGGAGGATACTTTGGCCAAGTTGAGCAGCAACGACGTTGCAACAACTGCTGAAGAGATCTCATCAGTGAACATGGGTACGGATGGCATGTGGAAGTACTGATAATCAGATGATCCAAGTACTAATATATATATACTATCAGAAGATCGATCAGTATATACCGCCATATATATATATATAT
Organism: Triticum urartu; assembly: GCF_003073215.2. Classification (NCBI taxonomy): domain Eukaryota; kingdom Viridiplantae; phylum Streptophyta; class Magnoliopsida; order Poales; family Poaceae; genus Triticum; species Triticum urartu. The sequence goes on along the minus strand of NC_053028.1, from coordinate 104,288,950 downwards.
ATATATATATATATATATATATATTGGTTTGCACCTCATTTTATTTTTGTGTGTGAGAAGAGAGTTTGTATGCATTGCTTGGCTTGACTTTGCCTCTTTTTTGTGCTAGTATTGTGTGTATGTGTACTGGCTTCTATATGCCACCCACCGGTGGTACCTAGCTACATTTGCATGTGTTCCAAACTACCTAGCAGTGTGTACACCATGCATGTATTAAACCTATGTGCAATAAACTATTTTATTTAATTTTGAATATTTGACTAAATGTATTATTGTGAATTACATATGTGTATTTTATTTGGAAACAAATTTTGGTCATGCACCAACCTAGTGGGATTTCCATCCACCATATGAACGCTTACTTCCACTTTGGAAAATTAAGAAATGCATTAGATAAAAAAATGGAAACTCTCTCTCTCTCTCTCTAAGAGGCTGGGGAGCTCCCCCTTTTCGAAAAAAAAATCCATCTACTGTAACATCTCACTTCTTTCATGAGGTTTCTTCGACAGGAAGCAAAGCATCAAGGATAATGTGTGAGTTTTTTTTTCTTGAGGATACATGATGTCCGGCATGTCCACATGACTAGTTGAAAAATAATTTGCGGGAACCATTGGAACCCAGTTTATGTCGAACCAGAGGAGCCAAAGAGTGGCTATTACTAGCCCTGCAACTATGTAGTCACATGTACGCTCGCACACAATCCCATTTGATGCATACTGGTTCAAAGTGTTGAGTAAACCTAGGTCCAGCCACATTAACTATTCAGGTTTTCTTTGATTCATGTCTATTTAATTTCCTTTTACTTTTTTTTCTATTTGTTTTCTCTATCGATTTTAGCTTTACCTTTTATTTTTTATTTGAAATACTTTTTAAAAAAAATCTTCAAGTTCGAAATATATATTTTAAAGAAAACCGTTCATGTTTAAATAAATGTTCATGTGTTTAAAAAAATATATATAATAAGTGCTCAATTTTGAACAAAATGTTCACAAAGAATTAAATAATATTGATTCTTTTCCTAAAATGTTCATAATTTTTTAAAATTATTCATGTTTACAAAAAAAATGTTTTCAGAAAATTTGTAAAATGTTCATGTTTAAATAAAAAGAAAGTTCACAGAAGTTAAAAATAATACATTTCAATTTTATAATGTTTAAAAACTTCCTACTGCAGCTGATTTTTGTTGAAGAAAACTGCCTAGAAACATTATAGTGTACAAAAATAAATCAGTCAGCTCAGTACAGTACTAGCGACAACATCTCGGTTGAGTTGCGCACGCCCAATGCGTTTGGGCGACGACTTGCCTCAACCGCAAACGGTATGTCTTCCAACACGCCTTTACCGCTGCAGCTAATGGGCGAGCCCAACGTAACAAAGAGCTTATAGGAAACTTCTATGGATCTGTTTGGACCAATTTTAGAAGTTCACTTGCGTGTTTCTTCTTCTTTGTTTCTGTTGTGTATGTAACAGTTTTTTTCTTTTGCATTTTTCTTATTATTTTTACATATACAGTCAGCCTTTTCAATATAAGTTTTACAGTTCTCGTTAACACACGGAATATTTTCTGATACACGTTGAACATTTGCCAAATACATGATGAATATTTTTTCAAATACATGTTTGCTTTTTATGAATAACTGTTATTTGTTTGCAAATACATGTTGAATTTTTTTAAAGACGTTAATCATTTTTTGAATACATGTAGAACATTTTCTAGACACACCTTGAAACTTTCCTGAGTGCACTTTGAACATTTTTTAATGTATGTTATAAATTTTTCAGAAATGCCGTGAGCATTGAAAAATACACGCAAACATTGATTAAATTTAAACCATTTTTTTAAATGTGACAAACACTTTTAAGTTTTTATATTTTCCTAGAAAATATGTTTATGTTATTTAAATTGTTTAAGAACATTCTTTACATTGTTTAAATGTTTTACAAAAATGTCACCGAACATTTTTGAAACTAGATTGTTAAATGTCACAACATTTTATAAAACATATTTTAAAATTATGCAATCATTTTCTTACCTATTGGCCTTTGGGCCTACCTCTTTCATTTTTTTGGTGGCATTGGACTTAATGCTTCCATGTCGCCCATGCGAAACAAGTGAATGGTTGTTCCGTCGAGGAATATCCGGCTGATCCGAGCAATTACTAGCCTTGTATTTACCGTCCCATGATATATTTCCTACAAAAGCTTAGTGTCATTCAACGAGACTATCGTCAGGCATCACCACCCATGATGCCAATGGTAATGATCTTCCATACAAAAGAGGCATATGCTCGATGGTCGACTTCGTCCATTGTCAAGAATATCACTTACACTTTTTTTTACAAAAGGAGGTAGCCTCCTCTTCTTTATGATTACGAAGCACCCGAGAATCAATTTAGTGGAACTCGTGCTTGTGAACAGTGCGATAAAAAAACTCCTGAGTTTACGGTTATAATGAGAGAGAAGGACCTCATCTCTCAGTTTTTGTGTCTATGATCCACTAAAATTGTAGATGTTCATGAACCTTTACTTTTGTTCATGATTTGGCTGTTTCCCTGCTTTCGGTTTGCTTCCGTCCTACAAGGATCCTAGCTGAGCAAAGGCTTGGCTGCGCTTTAGCTAGAAACCCATGTGTGGCTCAGGAAAAAAGCACCATCTTCATAGGTTGTGCTTTCCAGTGTTTGGCCATGAAACCACAGTTTTTGTGTCTATGATCCACTAAAATTGTAGACGTTGGTCTTCTACAAGGGAAGGGCGCCCAGGGGGGAGAAAACCAACCGGGTCATGCATGAGCATAGGCTCGAGAGTGAAAAACAAGGAACAACTGGTCAACCCATCGACATCACCACCGCCACAGCCATTAATACATCTTCCAAGGAATTTAAACACACGCTAGTAGTACTCATGATTCATGAGCACGTCCATACGTACTAACTAGCTACTGGACATAGTTGATTTGCACTAATTTAGTTTATGTATGTTGGTAGGAGGAGTATGTGGTTTGCAGGATATTCCATAAGAGCACTGGACTCAAGAAGGTAGTGGTGTCGTCGTACGTCATTCCCATGCCGATGTCCATGGGAGAAGAGGAGCAACATGGCTTCCTTGAATCTAGTACATTGCCTCCTTTGATGGGCTATGGTGCATCATCATTGCTGGTGGCCCCATCGTCCCTACATGTATCTTCTTCGTACCAGCTGCATGATGCTGGGCCAAATCGTCAATGATGGATAGTGCGGTGCTCCCGATGATGAACGACTACTACTTAGGGAACCACCACTACCAGAATATGCCTACCCTACCACGACCGTTGGTGTCGTTCTACCACCATGACCACCACCAGCAGCAACAACAATAACACATGATTCAAATGCCGATGCAGATGAAGATAGGTGAAGATGATGGCCTCATGATCGGGGTCGAGCCTGGGATTGGGCCAATATCCATAGTGTCGCAGGAGGACACTTTGGCCAGGTTAAGTAGCAACGACATTGCTGTTGGGAAACGCAGTATTTAAATTTTTTTACGTACGCAAGATCTATCTAGGAGATGCATAGCAACGAGAGGGAAGAGTGTGTCTACGTACCCTCGTAGACTGAAAGCGGAAGCATTTTGTAACGCGGTTGATGTAGTCGAACGTCTTCACGATCCAACCGATCCAAGTACCGAATGCATGGCACCTCCGCGATCAGCACACGTTCAGCTCGATGACGTCCCTCGAACTCTTGATCCAGTTGAGGCTGAGGGAGAGTTTCGTCAGCACGACGGCGTGGTGACGGTGATGATGAAGTTAATGACGCAGGGCTTCACCTAAGCACTACAATGATATGACCGAGGTGTGTAACTGTGGAGGGGGGCACCACACACGGCTAAAAGATCAACTTGTGTCTCTATGGGGTGCTCCCTGGACACATATATAAAGGAGGGGAGGGAAGAGGTGGCCGGCCCAAGGGGGGCGCGCCAGGTGTGGGGAATCCTACTAGGACTCCCTAGTCCAAGTAAGATTCCCCTCCTCTTTCCTATTCCTAGTAGGAGAAGGAGGGAAGAATGAGGAGGAGAGAAGGAAAGGGGGGCCGCCCCCCAAACCTAGTCCAATTCGGTTTGGGCTAGGGGGGCGCCACTCCCTGGCCGGCCTCCTCTCTTCCACCAATAGGCCCATGAGGCCCAATAACTTCCCGAGGGGGGGGGGTGTTCCGGTACTCCGAAACTCATCCGAACAATCTGAACCATTCCGGTGTCCGAATGCAACCTTCCAATCTATCAATCTTTATGTCTCGACCAGTTCGAGACTCCTCGTCATGTCCATGATCTCATCTGGGACTCCAAACAAACTTCGGTTCATCAAAACACGAAACTCATAATACAAATCGTCATCGAACATTAAGCGTGCGGACCCTACAGGTTCGAGAACTATGTAGACATGACCGAGACACATCTCTGGTCAATAACCAATAGCGGAACCTGGATGCTCATATTGGCTCCTACATATTCTACGAAGATCTTTATAGGTCAAACCGCATAACAACATACGTTGTTCCCATTGTCATCGGTATGTTACTTGCCAGAGATTCGATCGTCGGTATCATCATACCTAGTTCAATCTCGTCACCGGCAAGTCTCTTTACTCATTCCGTAATGTATCACCCCATGACTAACTCATTAGTCACATTGCTTGCAAGGCTCATAGTAATGTGCATTACCGAGAGGGCCTAGAGATACCTCCCGATACACGGAGTGACAAATCCTAATCTTGATCTATGCCAACTCAACAAACACCAATGGAGACACCTGTAGAGCATCTTTATAATCACCCAGTTACGTTGTGACGTTTGATAGCACACAAGGTGTTCCTCCGGTATTCGGAAGTTGCATAATCTCATACTCTGAGGAACATGTATAAGTCATGAAGAAAGCAATAGCAGAAAAACTAAATGATCATTATGCTAAGCTAACAGATGGGTCTTGTCCATCACATCATTCTCTAATGATGTGATCCCGTTCATCAAATGACAACACATGTCTATGGCTAGGAAACTTAACCATCTTTGATTAACGAGCTAGTCAAGTAGAGGCATACTAGAGACACTCTGTTTGTCTATGGATTCACACATGTACTAAGTTTCCGGTTAGTACAATTCTAGCATGAATAATAAACATTTGTCATGATATAAGGAAATATAAGTAACAACTTACTATTGTCTCTAGGACATATTTCCTTCAGTCTCGCACTTGCACTAGAGTCAATAATCTAGATTACATAGTAATAATTCTAACACCCATGGATTCAATAATCTTAATTTTGTCTAGTTACCTTTCTCTAAATTGTATGGCTAGGATTTCTAAATTTAAAGCTATTATAATTATTTAATTTTGCCTAATTCTTGTTCTCTAAATTGTAGGGCATTACAACTAAGAAACAAGTTGCTTTGATTTTTCACTTTTCTTGATTGATTCACTTCTAGTTGGATCATTCCTGTCCGCAAACAATGATAGTAAGACCCATTGTCCGTTAAGTTTAACTTCGTAAACATATAGTTTAATCAATTTGTTCTATTTTGTTGTTTCTATTTTTGCATCTACAAACATAAATAACGTAACTCGTTGCACATGTGTGCTAATATAACAACCGACAAACTTTAGGAGAATTTATGGAGATGATTCTTAAAAATACGAAGACCCCAGATAATGTTGGCCCATTATATTGACCAAATGATAATCCATCAACTAGTCTTTTATGCTTGTTCATTTTGGTAAGCAATTTTACTGCTTGGCTTTTTATATTATTCGAGTGTGTTAATTCTATGCATATAGCTTGGTATCCATCCGTATATGGTGTGTATGTGGGCAACGAGTCATTTTTCTTGTAGGTTCGCTCCTAAAGCCAAGAAACAACAACAGAAGCACACACTTTCCATGAAGATGAGACAAGCAGAGCATGAGGAATGCATATGCATACATTAACAAGAATGAGAACAAAATCAAAGGTGTTCAATTTGGCATGACATGGCTTGGAGAGGTTCGAGAAACCTAGCACTTGTCACCACCTAGGCATGCCCCATAGCAAGATAAACAACACACAGTTGTAAAGACAAGGGAGCTATCTATATCTATCTATCTATCTATCTATCTAAACATGCACCCATCCACTTTAAGTAGGGACAAATTAATCAAAGCACATAAAACGTCAAGGCTTCTCTAGTAAGTGACTTGCTAGCACAAGCATTCACTCTATTTAAGCATCTCCTCTCATATCTCTCGATATCATTGTATTCCTTTTGTAGTTACACAAATCTCCATCGTTGCCCCCAATACTTGTGCCAGCCTAGAACCAATTTCCCAAAGAGCCTCCGCCATGGCAGACCACCTTCAAGTTCAGCGGCAACAACTAAAGTTCCCTCAGGGGTTCAGGTTTCACCCAACGGATGTGGAGATCATCACCTCCTACCTAGTCCCTAAGGTGTTGAACAAAGCATTCGACCCCATAGCGGTCGGGGAGGTGGACCTGAACAAATGCGAGCCGTGGGAACTCCCCGAGAAGGCGAAAATGGGGTAGAAGGAGTGGTACTTCTTCTCCCAAAAGGACCGCAAGTACCCCACCGGTATACGGACCAACCGAGCCACGACCGCCGGCTATTGGAAGGCCACTGGAAAGAACAAGGAGATCTTCCACCACGCGACCACAAGTCTCATCGGCATGAAGAAGACGTTGGTCTTCTACAAGGGTAGGGCGCCTAGGGGGAGAAGACCAACTGGGTCATGCACGAGTATAGGCTCGAGAGTGGAAAACAAGGAACACCTGGTCTACCCATCGACATCACCACCGCCACAGCCATTAATGCATCTTCCAAGGTATTTAAACACATGCTAGTAGTACTCATGATTCATGAACACGTCTGTACGTACTAGCTAACTACTATACATAGTTGATTTGCACCGATTTAGTTTATGTATGTTGGTAGGAGGAGTATGTGGTTTGCAGGATATTCCATAAGAGCACCGGACTCAAGAAGGTAGTGATGTCGTCGTACGCCATTCCCATGCCAATGTCCATGGGAGCAGAGGAGCAACATGGCTTCCTTGAATCCGGTACATTGCCTCCTTTCATGGGCTATGGTGCATCATCATCGCTGGTGCCCCCGTCGTCCCTACCTGCATATTCTTCGTACCAGATGCATGACACCGGGGCCAGATTGTCAATGATGGGTACTGCGGTGCTCCTGATGATGAACGACCACTACTTCGGGAACCACCACTACCAGAATATGGCTACCCCACCACGACCGTTGGTGTCGTTCTACCACCATGACCACCACCAGCAGCAGCAGCAGCAACAACAACAACACATGATTCAAATGCCGATGGAGATGCAGATAGGTGCAGATGAGGGCCTCATGATCGGGGTCGAGCCTGGGAGCGGGCCGTCATCCATAGTGTCGCAGGAGGATACTTTGGCCAGGTTGAGGAGCAACGATGTTGCAACAACTGCTGATGAGATCTCATCAGTGAACATGGGTACGGATGGCATGTGGAAGTACTGATAATCAGATGATCCAAGTACTAATATATATATACTATCACAAGATCGATCGGTATATACCACCACCTATATATATATTGGTTTGCACCTCATTTTATTTTTGTGTGTGAGAAGAGAGCTTGTATGCATTGCTTGGCTTGGCTTTGCCTCTTTCTTGTGCTAGTATTGTGTGTATGTGTACTGGCTTGTATATGCCACCCACCGGTGGTACCTAGCTACATTTGCATGTGTTCCAAAGTACCTAGCAGTGTGTACACCATGCATGTATTAAACCTATGTGCAATAAACTATTTTATTTAATTTTGAATATTTGACTGAATGTATTATTGTGAATTACATATGTGTATTTTATTTGGAAACGAATTTTGGTCATGCACCAACCTAGTGGGATTTCCATCCACCATATGAACGCTTACTTCCACTTTGGAAATTTAAGAAATGCATTAGATAAAAAAATAGAAACACAATACTGACGCAAATGCTAACACACGCACGCACACACACACACACACACACACACACACACGCTCGCGCGCGCGCCCTATAACACGTGCACGCACATTCTAACCATGTGAGCTTGAAGAGATTGTGCCGACATGATGCTAACTCCTCGAATATGAGCGATGGAATATCACTGATGTTGCAAAATATGTAAATTTAAGTTGCGTTAATTGATGAGAATAAGATGGCCCAAATGCGTTGAAATGCTAATGCTTACTAGTTCAAAATCCGGATGTATACATTGACCTTGTTGCAATTTGATTTGATTTATAATTTCTTGTATTGCATTCGATTATGCAATACAATTTCAATTTCAAATCCATCTATTCTAACATCTCACTTCTTTCACGAGGTTTCCTCGACAGGAAGCAGAGCATCAAGGATAATGTGGGTGTGCTTTTTTTCTTGAGGATACATGATGTCCGGCATGTCCACATGACTAGTTGAAAAATAATTTGCCGGAACCATTGCAACCCAGTTTATGTCGAACCAGAGGAGCCAAAGAGTGGCTATTACTAGCCCTGAAACTATGTTGTCACGTGTACAGAGATACGCTGGCACACAATCCCATTTGATGCATACTGGTTCAAAGTGTTGAGTAAACCTAGGTCCAGCCCAATTAACTACTCTGGTTTTCTTCGGTTCATGTCTATTTTATTTACTTTTATTTTTTCTCTATCGATTTTAGCTTTACCTTTTTTTCATTTGAAAAGCTTTTAAAAAATATATTCAAGTTTGAAAAATATATTAAAAAAACATTCATGTTTAACAAATGTTCATCTGTGTTGAAAAAATATTCATGAAATGCTCAATTTTGTTCAAAAATATTCACAAAGAATTAAATAATATTCATGTTTTCAAAAAACGCTGACAAAGTTTTACAATTATTCATGTTTACAAAAGAATGTTGCAGAAAATTTGGAAAAAGTTCGAGTTCATAAAAAAGAAGGTTCACAGAAGTCAAAATAATACATTTTAATTTTATGATTTTAGAACTTTCCTACTGCAGCTGATTTTTGTTGAACAAAACCGGCTAGAAACATTATACTACGACGTCCTATGCGACAACATCAGTCGGCTCAGTACAGTACTAGCGACAACATGGGTCGGTTATGTTGCGCACGCCCTATGCGTTTAAGCGACGACTTGTCTCAACCGCAAACGGTATGTCTTGCCTACTACTACAAGACGAGCTTCCATTACGCCTTTAGCGCTGCAGCTAACGAGCCAGCCCAACGTAACTTTTCTGAAGAGCTTTTAGGAAACTTCTATGGATCGGTTTGGACCAATTTTAGAAGCTCACGTGCGTTTATTTTCTTCTTTGTTTCTGTGTGTATTTATCAGTTTTTTTATTTTGTGTTTTTCTTATTCTTTTTTCAAATACCGTTGGCATTTCTTTACCTAATAAACAACAGATTTTTTATTTTTTATTTTTCTTATTATTTTTTCAAATACTTTCAATTTGAATTTAAAACATATTCGAGGTGGTACTATTCGTGTACGTCAAAAGCATTACGATCCTGCCGGTAGGTCAAAGACTTGGTCCTTCTGTATGTTGGCCCAACTTGCAACGAGGGAGGAGTGTATTGCTCTAGGCCGGACTTTTTCCAGCGGAAAACCCGGATGCCCCCCAGGCGGCGATTAGGGTTTCACGCGTGGACCTGCGGCGCCCGCTGATCGGATCGGCGGGGCGAGATCTCAACGCCGGAGAGGAAGATGGCTTCCCCAGCTTCCTCATCGGCGAACAATGGTTCTGGTGGTGCCGGTTCCTTGTCACCCAACTCGGCAAGGGCTCGGCTGGCGGAGGCCTTAGGGAAACTCGACATAACTGAAGAGGAGGCCACGCCATTGGTAATAGATGATCGGGAGGAGGGTAATCAACAGAAGTGGATGATCGCAGGGAAGGTGCTGAACCGCAACAATCTTCACATCCAAACCATATCCAACGCCCTCCGTCCCGCCTGAGGAAACCCTAAGGGGTTAGAATTCCGATCTGTCGGAGTCAACATGTTTGTGGCGGAGTTCGCTGCCCAGAGAGATCACGATCGCGTCTGGGAAGGCTCCCCGTGGCACATCAGCAAGCATGCAGTGATCCTAACCGAGTTCGACGACTGCATGAAGCCGTCTGAACTAAAGTTCGATCGCCTACAAGTTTGGGCTAGGGTAGTTAACCTGCCCTTTAATCTACGAAACGACTCATGGGGAATGGCAATTGCAAAGCAGATAGATAAGCAAGCATCACAAGTTCAGTTTGATCATGTTGGAGGCTTCCTCAGAGCCCGTGTTACGTTAGAGGTCAGCAAACCCTTGAGGCGCTGGATCCTAATCGAATCGGCCAGATGCAAGAGCACCGATCTGTACGACATTCAATACGAGAACATCCCACACTTTTGTTTTTCGTGCGGCCGTCTGGGCCACAGCGATCTCTTCTGTCCCACTCCGGGAACCCGCGACGCCAATGGTGATCTTCCATTTGGCAAGGGTCTCCGGCCACAGGAGGATTAGAAGAAGGCAAGCTCTAGCCAGGGCTCAAACAGAGAGCAAGAGACCGCCCGGGGCTCAAGGCAAGACACCAAGCAGTCCAGTACAGCTAAGGAGCAGGCAAATGAGGTGAACTCTCCAGTTAAGAACAATAGGACATCAAACAATCTGCCATCTTTACAGTGAGATGGCACTTCCCTTCCCCCTACGGTGTCTGAAAATGTCCAGATCTAATGATTTGTTGGTGAATTCGAAAATATGTGTAACAAGAACCTCAACAATACATTACTGTGCTTAAATTTGAATTTAGATTGTCCATTTTTTACACTAAAAAGTTGAAATCAACACCAAATCTGTATGTACATTTTAGGACCTGATATATTTGAGCATCCAACTATCATATTATTAATTGCATTATGTCCCCATGATACATGTATTAATGCCACACATATATAGCTAACCATTTCCCGCCGCAACACGTGGGGTATCATCTAGTTCCTCAAAATCTCCTGTCGAGGAAAGCAACAAGCAGCAGCTCCTGATTTGTGGAGGTCCAGTGGCTGAGACTACCGAGGCTGAAGAGGATGATGGAGCAGCTGTAAGGGAACGCAAAAAGAAAAGGCCTACACCTGAAAATTCTGGGACCTCGGTAGCGGCTGCCTTGCAGCCCTGCCCGTCCCAATGAATTGTATCAGCTGGAACTGTCGAGGGCTTGGGAACCCTGAGACCTTTGTGTTGAATTTCGGCCAAGAAAAACAGATTTCAGCCGAATTTCGGCCATCTCGGCCAGGGGCAAAAAATACTTTTCAGCGAAAAAAATGGATTTTGGTCAAAATTTGGACAAATTTAAGCCAAATTTGGGTCAAAGTTTGGTCAAATTTTGGCTGAAAATTTTGAAAATGGCCGAAATTCGGCCATCTCGGTCTGGGGCGAAAAATTTCACAAGCCGAAAGTCAAAACCTTGCTTGAGACAGTTTGCGAGCTTCGCAATATAGTGAAGCAAGAAGGTCCCGCCCTTCTCTTTGTTATGGAAACGAAGATTAAGGGTAAACGAGTGGAGAACCTGAAATCTGTTCTAGGTTTTCAAGGCTGTTTCGCGGTGGATAGCACCGGTTTAAGTGGTGGCATCGGCTTGTTTTGGAATGATGAAGTACATGTTGAACTAAAAAGCTACAGCCGAGCGCACATTGATGTAAAAGTCAAGAGGAAAGACGATCCAAACACTTGGCGTTTTACAGGTATTTATGGAGAACCCCGGACACAGAATAGACATCACAGTTGGGAGTTCTTCCGTACTCTTCATGGCATTCAGCACGAAGGATGGATCTGCATGGGCGATTTTAATGAAACCATGTATGCTGACGAACACTTCAGTGTGCATGATCGACCGGCATGGCAGATGCAGGCCTTCCACGAAGCTATTGATGCTTGTTCCTTCCTAGATCTAGGATGGAGAGGAGTTCCCTTCACATGGGATAATAAACAGCACGGTGACTCGAATGTAAAAGCTCGGCTTGATCGAGCATTAGCAAATAATGAATTCATGCATCTCTTTGAGTATACCACTGTCAAACACATTAGTTCAGTCGCCTCTGATCATTGTTTTGTGCTGGCAGAACTAAGGCGAGATCATCTGAATAGGTGGCCAGCTTCGCAGCGCCCCTTTCGTTATGAAAATGTTTGGCAAACCCATTCCGACTATGACAAACTTGTTTTGGAAAGTTGGAAGCCGGGTGTTGGCCAAGAAGGACTTAAAGGAGTAGTGGAAGCGTTAAACTCCGTACAGTCCCAACTCGGCTCCTGGGGCGAGCGCGAGTTTGGTAACATGGCTAAAAAAGTTCGGAAATTGCAGAGAACCTTGGAAAGGCTCAGAACTGCTTCTGTTGGAAGGGGGCCGACAGAAGAGGAATTGTCCGTGGCTTCGCAACTGCGTGAAGCGCTGCGGCAAGAAGAAATCTGGATCAAGCAAAGATCCAGAGTACAAACGGTCTGGGCTGGCGACAGGAATACAAAATTTTTCCATGCCCGGGCATCACAGAGGAGAAGGATAAATCGGATCACGACTTTAGAAAGGGACGATGGTTATATATGTTCAAACCCTGAAGAAGTGGCCGACGAGATCCAAAGTTTTTACACAAATCTGTACACCTCCCAACGGTACAGAGATATGGCAGATTTGCTCCAATTTGTCACACCCCGAGTTACAACAGCAATGAATGAAATGCTAGAGAAGGACTATACTGCTGACGAGGTGCGTACGACATTGTTTCAGATGGCACCATCCAAGGCGCCGGGTGTGGATGGGTTCACCGCGGGGTTTTTCCAAAGACACCGGGACATCCTCAGCGATGACATAACAATGGCCATCCTAGAATTCTTGACTGGAGGTGAGCTGCCCAGGGGACTAAATGACACTGCCATAACTTTAATCCCCAAGGTACGTAACCCCAGAAAATATCCCAATTTCGCCCTATAGCTCTATGTCCTGTTCTGTACAAGATAGCCGCAAAAGCAAATACCAATCGTATGAGGAACTTGATGGACGAGGTAATAGGAGACGAACAAAGTGCCTTTGTCCCGGGACGTCTCATCACTGATAACGTACTGGTGGCATATGAAAGTATTCATGCAATGAAGAAGAAAAGGAAAGGCAAAAATTCTTCATGTGCGGTAAAATTGGATATGCTCAAAGCATTTGATCGAGTGGAGTGGCATTACCTAGAAGCGATGATGACATGGCTGGGCTTTTGTGATAAGTTTGTCAGATTAGTCATGAAATGCGTCTCTTCAGTCCGCTTCGCTGTGAAGGTCAATGGAACACTCCTGCCATTTTTTCAGCCAACAAAAGGATTACGGCAAGGGTGTCCCATGTCCCCTTTCCTATTCCTAATTTGTGCAGAAGGGTTTACTTCGCTAATGAACAATCACGGTGGCCCTCATAGTGATTGTGGTATTCGTGTGAGTGTTCGCTCTCCATGGGTTAACCACCTATTGTTCGCGGATGACAGCCTTATATTCCTTGGAGCAAACCTCCAGAGCGCCCGAAGATTAAACGAGATACTTCGGATATATGCAGAGTGTTCCGGACAAGCAGTAAACAAAGCCAAGAGCTCTATTTACTTCAGTCCGAATGCAAGTCAACCTGTTCGTGATTTAGTCAAGCAAGAATTGGGAATCCATTCTGAAGCATTCACGGAACGATACCTGGGTCTACCAACAGCGGTAGGACAGATTCACAGTGGCTCCTTCGACCATATTGGCGAATGAAGTCGTGCAAATATGCAAGGCTGGTCAGAGCGCCTCCTTGCATGTGCGGGAAGAGAGGTACTCATAAAGTCAGTAATCCAAGCCATTCCCACCTTCAGTATGACCTGTTTTCTACTGACAAAAAAAGTATGCAAGCAACTCACATCTTCAATGGCAAAATATTGGTGGAGCAGCTCCATTGATAGGCGATCTATGCACTGGCTATCATGGGAAAAAATGTTAGTACCAAAGATCCAAGGGGGTATGGGGTTTAGAGAGCTTGAGAAATTCAATCTTGCGCTTTCTCGGCAAACATGGTTGGCGCCTAATTACTCACCCCAACTCCCTTTGCTCTCGTGTCCTCAAGGGGAAATACTTCCCCGACAGTGACTTTATGCAGGCCAACGCCCCGGCCTCTTCTTCAGCGACATGGAAAGCTATTATCGCGAGACGATCGGCACTGCAAGTGGGGTTGATCAAACGTGTTGGAAACGGTGAATCAATCTCAGTTTGGAATGATCCCTGGATCCCCACTTCCAATACCCTTAAGCCCATGGGGCGGCTAGGGAATGATCCGATCGATCGGGTCGCCGAGCTCATTGACAGTAACACAGGGACTTGGGATATTGAAACAGTTCGCCGGAACTTTCTCGCACCGGATGCAGAGGCCATATTGAACATCCCTATTCGGTACAATGGTGGAGAAGATTTCCTGGCATGGGCCTTTGAACGATCTGGAGAGTACACTGTAAAATCAGCCTACCGTGCTCTTGTGACTCAGAATGAGCGTCGCGCTCTAGAGGAAGGGACGGCAGTGGGAACTTCAACTTCTCAAAAACAGTTGTGCACTGCTCTATGGAAACTCAAAGTGATCCCAAGAGTTCGTGTTTTCATGTGGAGAGTACTAAGAGAGATTCTTCCTGACTATGCCAACATGAAATACCGTCACATCCGCACTGACTCGCTATGCGATTTGTGCAAGGCTATGGAAGAAGATCTCTTCCACGCACTGGTCCATTGCACGCATGCGCAAGCCTTCTGGTCCGCAGCTAAGGAGGTTCTTGGCCTGAAACTCCCCCGGTTGCACCACGACACTTGGGCGCGAGATTTAGTGGTTGACACTAGATTCTCCGACCCGGACAGATGCAAGATCATCACAATCATGCATTCAATCTGGACTTCTAGGAATCGCTGGACACACGATGAGGATGGTTATGACCCCGTCCAGGCCATCAAGGGGGCTCGAGACGACCTAGCTATACTCGACATGCCACCACCCCAGCGAATAAATATGGAGATTCAGAAATGGAACCCACTGCAGCCCGGGTGGATCAAAATAAACACGGACGGCGCACTAGACACCCAACTCCAGAAGGGAGGTGCGGGAGGAGTTGCCCGCTCTCATCTCTCCTTCATGGGTGCATGGAGCAAGCCAATCCCAGGTGTTACCGATCCTTTCATTGCAGAAACTCTTGCGTTGCGAGAGGGAGTGATATTCGCCCAGCTGAGGGGCTTCTCGCACGTGGCAATGGAGGTGGATTGCTTGGAGGTAGCGAACCCCTGGAACTCGCATCACAGTCCCAGGTCGATTGTGAAGCCTATCTTCGATGAAATCAAGGAAAGATCTGCAAACTTTGTTTCTTTTTCGATCCAGCATGTCGCAAGAGAAGCCAATGGCACGGCCGATCTCTGCGCAAAACATGCGACCACGCTTTCAGTTTTCAGATGTCTGGTTGGACTCTTGTCCATCCTTTTTAGTTAGCAGCTCCTTAGCTGATTGTAACCGAATTTCAATTATGCAATAAAGCTCCTTAATTTCGCGTCAAAAAAAACGAGGGAGGAAAAAACACTTGGGCCTTTTGGCTGTACGTTGGAAAAAAAAACATGCTTGCAATAGGATTTGAACTCACAACCTTCCGCACAATACCTCTAGCACCAGCCAACTGAACTAGGTCAGCCTATGCTATTTATCTACACTTGGTTTCCTTAACAAATAGTACCACCTCGCCCTTTTACAAGGACAACCATCAATTTATATATGTGTTCAAGTTACCTGTCATCAATCATCCTAATAAGTCAGCCCGGAAATTGGTAATCAGAGGATGATGAGGGTGCCTAGAAAAGAAAATATTGAAGGAGGGAGGGAAGCAATGAAGGATTTTCAAAAAAGACTAATTAAGTGGCAGGCAGATTTTTTGTGCTAGCTGATTACAATTATTACTTCAATGCATGGCTTTGATTTGATGTTACTAAAACATACTCTCAACCTCTTTCTCCACACCATCTTATGCATGCAATGACCCCCACAGCTATATGCTCTCCTGTATCTCATTTGAGAATGCAACTTACACGACGAAACATCACTTTCCAATGAGAGGCTGCATTAATGAATGCAAAGAAGCTCGCTGCCTGGGGTATACATGATCGTCCAATAGAGACGGGAAGGAGGAAAATGGGGCTTAGGAGATGTTGATAACAGACTGGGACAAAGAGACGGGGACGGACGGAAATAAGTCGGAGGAATTTTATTTTTATAGACATGTAACAACGTCTCCCGTTGCAACGCACGTGCACTTGTGCTAGTAATAAAAAAGCGGCTATCGCTTCTTACCACCGTAATTTCGCCCGTCGTCGTTCCACTTTGTCCATATTTTTTTCTATATCCAAGGTGATACTAATCTATATACCCTTACCTCAATTATATCATACGTCGTTGTTATGTCAAGTTCTTTCGCACGAGCAAGGTCACCCGAACAAACCCACCGAATGGGCTGTGGCCCAATGTATCTGGCCCACCTATCCCTTTTGAGGCAAAAAATACTTGCTGGTAAAACGACTCGAACTCACAACCAAACAACCAATACATAACAGCGCCACCAGCCAAGATAGCCTGCGGTGCTTGCTAAACATAGATTGATTCAAATAAATAGTCCCACCTCTTCTCTCCTACATCCAATCTACCCAATTTAGTGATAGATAAGGAAAGAGGTGACAAAGAACAGGCATAAGGGAATATGAATCCTGCATAATTTCAGCTTTCACGTTGTTTGTACACAAGAGGACTAATCATTCAAACTCCATATTGCTGGGTTGAACGTCTGACGAAAAAAATATGAGCTGATCGATTTTAGCGCACACACACTGAGTAAAGTCTATTTTAAACCTTGAATTGTTGGAGCTCGTCGAAAATGAACCCTGAATTCTTAATCCTTGAAGTTGATACCCCGTATTTACAGATCCCGATCAATTCTGACCCTACACCTGTTTGTTACACCGGGAAAGGACGGATCCCAACCGGGATCACAAGCTATACTCTCATTGACATCCCTGGCCCACATGTTATACCGGGAAACCACATGGGGCAACCACGCGTTTTTGGTGTCGACTGGACCCATGGCGTCGTCGGTCGTCATGCCTGAACCTCTCTTTGCCGCACTTATATTTTTTTTTTCTCTGCCGTCATGGAGGATGGTGCTCTCCCCGTTCGTACTTTTGCCCCTCGGACGTCGGATGTCGAGGTAGCACGCGTTTGCCAAGGGGTGGCGTGTGTGATAAATCAATCAGTTAGCTTTGATTGCTAGCTGGCCTCGCCGTACGTGCTCCATAGAGGATTTTGATCAGCCATTCACTTGCGCACCTTGCCGCGTCCTGTCAGTTCGCAAACTAATTGCGTTAGTTTCGTATATACATGTCTGATCCTCGGAAAGAATTCGCCGCGTCGCATCGCCGGCATCAGCGTGCTCGCATCCTTTTGTCTGGGACGGTCCTGTGGTGTTCTCGCCGGGCTGCATCCTTGTTTAGTCGTCGTCATCGGGCAGGGCCTCCCTAGCGCCAGCAAGCAGCAGAACCAGCGGGAGAAGGTTGTTGTGCAGGTGCAGCAGCCAATCGGAGATGAACATGGGAGCTCCGAACTCTTGCTCTCGCGCTTCGACGGCTGGGTCATGTCCGCTCCTGCCAGGATCGGGACAAGGAGGTCGTCGCGCCAAGCATCTCGTCTGTGCAGGCCAGTTCCTTCACCGAGCTACTCAATGAGGCGGGGTAGGCCGACGCGTCCAGAGAGAGGAAGGGGATCTGAAGAGAATTTGCATGAGAAAGATAGCGGAAGGAGATGAATATTACACGTGGGACCGGATAGTCCCGGCCGGGATTCTCCATTTCCGGTGCAACAAACAAGATTTAACTCTGGCAAGGTTAGGATTGACTGGGATCTGTGAATACAGGATGTCGATTTCAGGGATTGAGAGGTCAGGGTTCATTTTCGACTCGCTCTACCAGTTCAAGGTTTAAAACAGACTTTACTCCACACACACGGGGTGCAGACGACCAATACAAATTGTTTTCAGGCAATGCTGATCATTATTTTATGTATTCTTCTGAATTGTTCTGACCTACACCAATTGGAATACTCAATTGCTGAAGCTGCCTATTACTCCAGATTGTTCTGACCTACACCAATTGGAATATTCAATTGCCGGATCTGCCTACTTCAGATGAGGCTTTATGTTTGGAGGAGGGTTTTTTTTTTCTGCGGGTGAAGTTTGGAGGAGGAACACAAATGTGTATTCATTGTTGGTTCTAGATATTCAGGTACCCTATACGGCTATACCATATTGTTATTATGTATTACCAGATCTCTAACTAAATTGTTTCATGTAGCACATCAATACATATATATTAGTTTTGTTTTCAAATTTACAAACTTATTTTGAAATTGTGAATGTTTTTTTGCGAAACATGTTTTTGTCTATTTGAGAACTTTTGATTTCACCAAAAAAATCAAAAGTATGAGAAAAACAGGCCTGTTTTCTCCCCTATTATTACAGCAAACCAAGAAGCAACAGTAGAAAAGGTCGGACGAAAAAACCAGCAAAGAGTCGGGCCGATCTATCATGAGAGGACGGACAAATGTGCGGGGTGAGATTACTATGCCGCAGCCCATGGGCGATAACTGTGCAGTTTGGGCTTTCAAATCTTTTATTCATTTGTGTGTATTAGGAAAATTATAAAATGTAACTTACAGAGAGATGAAACCCTGCTTTATCATAATTAGCATTTGCACTGTAGCAAACCACATATCGTAGCCCTGCTACTTTTAAATGGGATCGATGCCGTGTTAAATTTAGGATAAAGATGTATAATTTTTTTTCCGTTGCAACACACGGGAATGTTTGCTAGTGATTAATAAAATGGTGTGATTCCGAATATCTAATATGTGATCCATTTGTCTTAAAATATAGCGTGTAGTAACTTTTTTAAATTTAGTCATTGTAAAGTTTGATCAAGTCTATTATAAAAAACATAAATAAAAATCAAAGCATGTAGATAGGAGGGAAGCATAAATAAATTTTTTGTTTAAAAAGCATGCATGGTGCTAGTGTCTAGCACACAAGCGTCCCACAGTGATACATATGGTTTTCGACCGTTTGCATCAGCTTCGGCCCATGGTTTTTGATCAATACAGGGACGCGTTTTGCATTGATGCAGCCATGGGCCTACAACCGAGAGGCAGTCTTGCTGATGTGGCCTATTTTTTTTCTCAGCTGACGGCCGTGTATCTACCGTGGGGCGCGAGGCAAAAGCAGTAAAACCAGTTTATAGGATGAGGGTTCGGTTCCTAATTTACCGGTATGGTACTAATCGCTAAACATTTTTTTAGGGCACTTAGCGGTTGGCGTCGTCGGATGAGAGCACCGGTTGGTCCCTATCGTGCTGGGCTGAAATGGGCCGTAAGAATGCATTGGCCGGACCCAGGGCGAAGGCCGGGCACCATCGTCGCCGGGCCTCCTCGTCATCGGCTGGGATTCTCGATGGGAGAAGCTCTACTGCCCGGGAGCTCCTGGTCAACGCTGCAAGCGTCCGTTAACAAGCTGGCGCTCGCACCGTCGCCCGGATGGGCCGGCCCACGAGCGAGCTTGCTGGCTCGAAAAGAAAACAATGCTGCTACTGCTGAGTTCGGTCGCTCGATCGGCCGCTTGCTGGCACCTGGTTTTTTTCTGTTCCGTTTTTTTGCTGTTAATCCGGTAGGAAAAAACTTTTTTCATTTCTTACGAAATAAAAATGCGAAATCAAAAATGGTTTACAGATTTAAAGAAATAGGTCCATCCATTTGAAATATATATAAATCTCTAAAAAAAGGTTCATCGACTTTTGAAAAAAGTTCATCGATTTTGAAAATAGTTCATCGGTGGTGGGTGATCAGCCCATATTTTCATCGACTCTTTCATCAGCACGAACATTAACAATAATGATTTTTGAAAACGCCTTGAGTCGTCCATCTAAAAAGATGTGAAGCCTTGATCGATGAACATATTTGGGCTGGGGATGATCCCTTAAAAGTATAGACCGTCGAATCACTATATCTTACCATGGTGTTGATAAAAGATTTCACCTCCACAACGAATCAAACCAACGAAACAAGATGGATGTACAATAAGAGGAAGAAGATGACTAGTTTAATACAAGTTTTACATTTTCCGTTAACACGCGGAATATTTTTTGATACACATTGAACATTTTTTCAAATACATGTTTGCATTTTTCTGAATAAATGTTAATTTTATTTCAAATACACGTTGAATTTTTTGGAAAGACGTTAATCATTTTTTGAATATATGTAGAACATTTTCTAGACACACCTTGAAACTTTCCTGAGTGCACTTTGAACATTTCTTTAACATATGTTATACATTTTTCAGAAATGCCGTGAGCATTTAAAAATCACGTAGAACATTGATTAAATTTAAACCATTTTTTAAATGTGACAAACACTTTTGATATTTTTTATTTTCCCAGGAAATATATTTATGTTATTTAAATTGTTTAGAAAAATGTCCCGAACATTCTTTACATTATTTAAATGTTTTATAAAAATGTCCCGAACATTTTTTAAACTAGTGAATATTGTTAAATGTCACAAACATTTTTCTAATGGTACAAATCATATTTTAAAATTATGCAATCATTTTCTTACCTCTTGGCCTTTGGGCCTACCTCTTTCATTTTTTTGGTGGCTTTAGACTTGATGTTTCCATAACGCCCATGCGAAACAAGTGAATGGTTGGTCCGTCGAGCAATATTCGGCTGATTTGAGCAAGTACTAGCCTTGTATTTACCCTCCCATGATATATTTACAACAAAAGCTCGGTGTCATTCAACGAGATTATCGTCGGGCATCACCCCCCGTGAGGCCAAAGGTAATGATCTTCCATACAAAATAGGCATATGTTGGATGGTCGACTTCGTCCAGCGTCAAGAATATCACTAACACTTCTTTTTAGAAACGGAGGTAGCCCCCTCTTCTTCATGATTACGATGCACCCGCGAGTCATTTTTAGTGGAACTCGTGCTTGCACTCCCGATTTTATGATTATAATGAGATATAAGGACCTCGTATCTCCATTTTTGTGTCTATGATCCACGAAAATTGTAAGAGCACATCTATGTTATGTATTGACCTTTACTTTTGTTCATGATTTGGCTTTTTCTCTGCTTTCGGTCTGCTTCCGTCGTACAAGGCTCTTAGCCGAGTAGAGGCTTGGCTGCGCTTTAGCAAGACAACCATGTCTGGCTCATGAAAATAAACACCATCTTCATGGGTTGTGCTTTCCAATGTTTGGCTATGAAACCACAGTGTTCTGCTTTAAGCCTGGCTTCAGTAGGACAGTCATGTGCGACTCGGGAAAAAATTCGAATAGTTCACCTATCTTCATTGGTTGCATTTCATTTTTCTCCCTTCTTCCGTGTCATCAATGCAAAGCCGATGAATGGCTCGACCGCCAAATAGCATTCAGTTGACCCGAGCAGTTAGTACTCTCTCCATTTCACAATGTAGTGCGCCCGTGCTTCCCGAGATCTAAGTTTGACCATACATTTAAAATACGAATTCAGTGGTATAATTACTGCTGCCGCTGCAATAGATCTCGTTGGTTAA
This sequence comes from Triticum urartu, assembly GCF_003073215.2. Classification (NCBI taxonomy): domain Eukaryota; kingdom Viridiplantae; phylum Streptophyta; class Magnoliopsida; order Poales; family Poaceae; genus Triticum; species Triticum urartu. Next base: position 104,267,258 of record NC_053028.1, on the reverse strand, counting down.
ATTTCTGGTCAAACTTACATCTCGAGAAGCGCGGGCATACTACATTGTGGAATGGTGGGAGTAGATGTTTGTTATGTACATTGTATCAGCTACTGTTATCTTGTGTGAAAAATACTATGCTTCTTTGGAGCTATATGACGTGGGCAGCGGAAGCGGGGGCAGACCGCAATTATTTATTACGTTTACTAGGTTTTGAACTCTGAACCTCTTGATCGTAAGTTTATGCATCTAACCAGTTCACCCATCAATCCGAACTGATGGAGGAAGGTGGGCAGCATATTTCAACGCTATCTCTCATGTCTAGGCTATTTTAGTCCTTAGACGTGGGATCGATGTAGGCCGTAAAATCGTTTTATTTAATACTGTGTTGGCAGGGTCTTGAACTCAAGATCTCTTGGCTCGGATACCATATTGAATTCATGCTGCAGCCAACTCATCCAAAAGTCTGAACTATGGGAGAGGGACGGACATTATACTCCAACAGGGAGACCATGAACTAAGAGCATCTACAGCCGGGCGCCTAAAACTTTAAACCAAATGGGAGCCTCAAACGGGACTCATACACCGGGCTGACCGACTTCCTTCATATCCAGCCCAAATATGGGAAGGATATGGGGGCGCCCGGGCACGCCCTCTAGGTCATACCCGGCCCACGCTAGCCCACCTGACCCCACATATATTCCTCCCCATCCGCTCACCGGATCAAATCCTATCCTATCCTATCCACTTCACTCCACTCCGCTCCACTCCCCTCCGCAGTGGCAGAGACAGGGGGGCCAGCAGGGGCCTGGCCCCCCTATCGATCGACAATTTATGTGGCTGCTACGAGTAATTAGCGTTGGATCAACGAAATACACGTTGTTGCCCCCCTTAACTGGAACGATGATGAAAACTGAGAATATAACATCTGGAAAAAAGGCCCATAAGAAAGCCCATTAATGTCCATGGTCTCCTCCGTTCCGAGTACGCTCCTGGCATTATTTTATCTTTACTACTTAATCTCTACTACTTAAAAAGAACGTAAAGATTCCATTTCACCTTTCTTCTTGATACGTCTACAACGTGTCTATAATATTTGATTGTTCCATGCTATTATATTATCTCTTTTGGATGTTATTGGGCTTTATTATACACTTTTATATTATTTTTGGGACTAACCTATTAACCGGAGGCCCAACCCAAATTGCTATTTTCTTGCCTATTTTAGTGTTTCGAAGAAAAGGAATATCAAACGGAGTCCAAACGGAATGAAACCTTCGGGAGAGTTATTTTTGGAACGGAAGCAATCCAGGAGACTTGGACTAGACGTCGGGGAAGCTTCGAGGTGGCCACGAGGCAGGGAGACGCGCCTGCCCCCCCTAGGCGTGCCCCCACCCTCGTGGCTCCCCTGACCGACTTCTTTCGCCTATATATATCAATATACCCTAAAAACATCGGAGAGCAGAATAGATCGGGAGTTCCGCCGCCAGAAGCCTCCGTAGCCACCGAAAACCAATCTAGACCCGTTCCGGCACCCTGCCGGAGTGGGGGAATCCCTCTCCGGTGGCCATCTTCATCATCCCGGTGCTCTCCATGACGAGGAGGGAGTAGTTCTCCGTCGGGGCCGAGGGTATGTACCAGTAGCTATGTGTTTGATCTCCCTCTCTCTCTCTCTCTCTCTCGTGTTCTTGAGTCGGCACGATCTTGATGTATCGTGAGCTTTGCTATTATAGTTGGATCCTATGATGTTTCTCCCCCTCTACTCTCTTGTGATGAATTGGGTTTTCCCTTTGAAGTTATCTTATCGGATTGAGTCTTTAAGGATTTGAGAACACTTGATGTATGTCTTACATGTGCTTATCTGTGGTGACAATGGGATATCACGTGATCCACTTGATGTATGTTTTGGTGATCAACTTGCGAGTTCCGTGACCTCGTGAACTTATGCATAGGGGTTGGCACACGTTTTTGTCTTGACTCTCCGGTAGAAACTTTGGGGCACTCTTTGAAGTTCTTTGTGTTGGTTGAATAGATGAATATGAGATTGTGTGATGCATATCGTATAATCGTACCCACGAATACTTGAGGTGACATTGGAGTATCTAGGTGACATTAGGGTTTTGGTTGATTTGTATCTTAAGGTGTTATGCTAGTACGAACTCTATGATAGATTGAACGGAAAGAATAGCTTCGTGTTTATTTACTACGGACTCTTGAATAGATCGATCAGAAAGGATAACTTTGAGGTGGTTTCGTACCCTACCATAATCTCTTTGTTTGTTCTCCTCTATTAGTGACTTTGGAGTGACTCTTTGTTGCATGTTGAGGGATAGTTATATGTTCCAATTATGTTATTATTGTTGAGAGGACTTGCACTAGTGAAAGTATGAACCCTAGGCCTTGTTTCAACGCATTTCAATACCGTTTACGCTCACTTTTATCATTAGTTACCTTGCTGTTTTTATATTTTCATATTACAAAAACCATTATCTACTATCCATATTGCACTTGTATCACCATCTCTTCGCCGAACTAGTGCACCTATACAATTTACCATTGTATTGGGTGTGTTGGGGACACAAGAGACTCTTTGTTATTTGGTTGCAGGGTTGCTTGAGAGAGACCATCTTCATCCTACGCCTCCCACGGATTGATAAACCTTAGGTCATCCACTTGAGGGAAATTTGCTACTGTCCTACAAACCTCTGCACTTGGAGGCCCAACAACGTCTACAAGAAGAAGGTTGTGTAGTAGATGCATAGGGGTTGGCACACGTTTTTGTCTTGACTCTCCGGTAGAAACTTTGGGGCACTCTTTGAAGTTCTTTGTGTTGGTTGAATAGATGAATATGAGATTGTGTGATGCATATCGTATAATCGTACCCACGAATACTTGAGGTGACATTGGAGTATCTAGGTGACATTAGGGTTTTGGTTGATTTGTATCTTAAGGTGTTATGCTAGTACGAACTCTATGATAGATTGAACGGAAAGAATAGCTTCGTGTTATTTTACTACGGACTCTTGAATAGATCGATCAGAAAGGATAACTTTGAGGTGGTTTCGTACCCTACCATAATCTCTTTGTTTGTTCTCCTCTATTAGTGACTTTGGAGTGACTCTTTGTTGCATGTTGAGGGATAGTTATATGTTCCAATTATGTTATTATTGTTGAGAGGACTTGCACTAGTGAAAGTATGAACCCTAGGCCTTGTTTCAACGCATTTCAATACAGTTTACGCTCACTTTTATCATTAGTTACCTTGCTGTTTTATATTTTCATATTACAAAAACCAATTATCTACTATCCATATTGCACTTGTATCACCATCTCTTCGCCGAACTAGTGCACCTATACAATTTACCATTGTATTGGGTGTGTTGGGGACACAAGAGACTCTTTGTTATTTGGTTGCAGGGTTGCTTGAGAGAGACCATCTTCATCCTACGCCTCCCACGGATTGATAAACCTTAGGTCATCCACTTGAGGGAAATTTTCTACTGTCCTACAAACCTCTGCACTTGGAGGCCCAACAACGTCTACAAGAAGAAGGTTGTGTAGTAGACATCAAGCTCTTTTCTGGCGCCGTTGCCAGGGAGGTTAGCGCTTGAAGGTATATCTTTAGATCTTGCAATAGAATCTTTTTGTTTCTTGTTTTAGCACTAGTTTAGTTTATAAAAGAAAACTACAAAAAAAATTGAATTGAGTTTGCCTCATACGCTTTATCTTTTTAATATCTTTCTTGAGAATGATGGAAAGGAAAATTGTGCTCAAGTGCTAGAAGAAGAAGTCTATAAAATGTTTGGCACTAAATCTTTGAATGATGAGCATGATTGCAATGTTGTTGTAAGTGCATCTAGTGCCACCCCTAGTTGGTTTTGGAGTATTGACGACAAACCTAGTTGAGGGACTAATGTGTTTGTGAGAATTGCAGGATAACACAGGTAGAAGTCCCTCATTGATTCGGTTTTCCTACCAGAGATGACCCCTAAAAATGTATGAAGACATTGAAGTCAAAGGTGGTATGTGAAGACATTCACATTGAAGACTATGATAAGAGAAGACATCGCGTGAAGACTATGGAGCGCGAAGACTTAGCAGTTTCGTCATTCTGTGTTTTTCTTTGTTGAGTCATAGGAACCACCGTACTGTTAAGTGGGGTCCAAGAGAACCAGTCAGAATGACTGAAGTGATGCTTAATCAAAATCCTATATCTTCGAGTGAAGACTATGAGAGCAAATCTTGTCCAGAGTTGGATAAGTCAGCTTTGCTTGTAGCCCAAGTAAAGTTGCCGTGTGTGTTTGAAATCTGACCATTGGAACACGTGTCAGTTCCTTAGTGACCCAGGGTCATTTCGGACAAATCAGGTCGGGTTGCCTAGTGGCTATAAATAGCCCACCCCCTACAACCATAAACGGTTGGCTGCTCAGAGTTAAAGCACGGCTTTTGTCGTTTGAGAGCAACCCACCTCGAAGCCTTTGAGAGAGAATTCCTTGAGAGGATAAAGCCCTAACCACCCAGAGCCAAAGAGTGTTAGGCATCACTTAAGTCTTCCTGTCTGTGTGATCTGAAGACTTATTACACTTGAGGACTGTGAATCCTCCATCCGGTTAGGCGTCGCGTTCTGAGCATCCAAGAGTCATTGTGGATCGCCGGTGAACAAAGTCTGTGAAGGTTTGGAAGTCTACCTTGAAGACTTACCAGAGTGATTGGGCGAGGACTAGGTGTCCTTAGCTCAAGGGGAATAAGGTGAAGACGAGGTCTTCTGAGTTGAATCTCAGCCTCCCTAACCAGACGTACAGTTGTCACAGCAACTGGAACTGGTCAAACAAATCATTGTCTTCAACAAGTCACTAGTTTCATCCTTCCCTTCCCTTTACTTACTGTTGGTCCTTGTGAAGTTATTGTACGATTGCATCACCATTTGGCTTCACTGAGTGATTACTTGTTCTGATTGGCTTCACAATATCTTCCTACCTGATCCTTACTGCCTAGCTGCTATTAGTCATTGTGCTTTCACTTCATTGAATACTTGACTATGGTTTGCCTAGTGTAGTCTACCTTTCGTTGCATGGTAATAGGTTTATTTATATCATTTGTCTTTGAAACTTACATGTTTTGAAGACTTTCATAAAAATTGCCTATTCACCCCCCTCTAGTCGATCACTAGCACTTTCAATTGGTATCAGAGCAAGGTACTCCCTTGTTCTGTGTGATTCGGTTTAACCACCTGGAGTTTTAGCTATGTCGACTGCAGGGATAATTAAAGTCTCCGCTGCGTGCCCCGTCTTCGATGGAACTGAATATCCCTACTGGAAGAATAAGATGCGCATGCATCTTGAAGCCATTGATGTCGACCTATGGTATGTCGTCAAGAATGGCGTTCCCAAGGCTGGAGAAGGTGTCACTGCTACTGATGTCAAGAAGTTCGTTCAACTGGACTCTACTGCCAAGAATATCATCTGTGGTCATCTGACCAAAGGACAGTATGGCCGCGTGAGTGCTTTGGAAACATCTAAGCTAGTCTGGGACTGGCTCTCCAAGGTCAACGAAGGCGTCTCAACCCAGAGAGATCAGAGAATCAGTGTCCTTCGCAACCTCTTCAACCGCTTCAAGAGAAATGACAATGAGAATGTCCAGCTCACATTTGATCTACTCACTAACATCACAAATGAGCTTCAAGCCCTCGGCGCTACTGAGATCACCAAGCATGAAGTCGTCAAGACACTCCTGAGATCACTTGACAGTTCGTTTGACACCCTAGCCCTGATGATTCAAGAACGTCCTGATTTCAAGACACTCGATCCGTCTGACATACTTGAGAGGCTCAACACACACGAGTTTCAGCTTTCCGAGAAAAGAGACATCTACGGTCCCAACTATGGGCGAACTCGTGCCTTGAAGGCAAAGGCTGTCTCCTCATCTGAAGAAGAATCTGACAGCAGTTCTGATGATCCTGAAGACATTGGAAAGGAGCTTGCTATGCTTGTGAAGAAGTTCCAAAAATTCACCAAGAAGAAAGGCTTCAGAAAGTCTTCACGATCAAGCTCAAGGAATGATGAAGCTTCTACTCATGACTACAAGAAGAGAACATGTCACAAGTGCAAGAAACCTGGCCACTACATCTCTGAGTGTCCACAGTGGGACAATGAGAACAACAAGAAGAAGAAGAGCAAGGAGTATGACTCTGACGACAACAAGAAGAAGAAATACTCAAAGTCTTCTTCCAAGTCTTCCTCCAAGTCTTCATCACACAAGAAGAGCTCATCTGGCAAGGCACGTGCGTTTGTTGACAAGGAAATGGATTCTGAGGAGGAGTCCGCTTCTGAGGAGGCGGAGGTGGAGTCTGAGGAGGAGTCCGATTCTGGCATTGCGAGTCTGGCTACAGCATACGTTGCCAAGTCCATCTTCAGCACTGAAGACAATGACTTCATCACCGACACCGATGCAAATGACAAGGACTACTCCGCTCCTTCCTACTGCTTCATGGCACGCGGTGCCAAGGTAAACACACGCACCACTCACTATCAAACATCTAGTGACGATGACTCTGATTGTGGTTCCAAACCCAGCTACAAAACACTTGCTAAAATTGCAACTAAACAACAGAAAGCTATGGAACACATTCAAAGACTGTTAGACAAAAGCGATGATCTGTTAGACGCTGAAATGACTCGATCTCAGTCCTTAATTGAAGACATAAAAAATCTTCACGTTAAGTATGAGGAACTTGAAAGTCATCATGAAACGCTCTCAACAACTCATGAAAGGCTTTCCTATGATTATCTCCAAAGGAAGAAAGATCTTGAGAAATTGAGAACGTCTCATGAAGATCTTCAAAAGGAAAACGAGTCACTTCGCGCCGAACAGATCAGTTCAGCTCAGGAAGGATTTGAACCACCATGTCTTAAATGCATTGAGCGTGATAACGCTACTTCTGTTGCTGAATGTTCTACTGCTGCTACTATTGCAATATCTTCAACTGTTGATGTGGTAACTAACCCCTCTGCTGAGGATACCACTGCTATTGCTGATGAGAATGCTAGGTTGAAGACACTGCTTGAAACAGGGATGTACAAAAGTCTCAAAGGGCATCAGACACTATGTGATGTCCTCAAAAGGCAGATCCTGAACCGAAACCCTAGGAAAGAGGGTGTTGGGTTCGAAAGGAAAATGAATGCTGATGCCTCTTAATGGAAACCTGATCAGTACCCCAAAACCACATGGGTTGCTGCAAAGGAACCTTCAGCAGATCCATCCACCCTATCTGGCTTCACTTGTGCTAATCCCATTGTTATTGATGAATCCTTTGATGCAAACTATAAAAAGTTTAAGAATCAGAATGGTGAAGTGTTTGCCAGGTATATTGGTACTAACTGCAGGAATGGACCGCCTATGAAGAAGATCTGGGTGCCGAAAAGGTGTTTGGAGAATCTTCCTGTGAATGTCATCATGACACCACAGGTGAAGAAGACAAATCCCAGACCACAGGCTTCATACGGTCCAAAGGCCTCATACAGACAGAGGACTCACCTGAGTCGCACTAACACAAATGTTTTGCAGGGAAACCATACTCAGGCCTGTGAATATGAGCGCGTTTCATCAAACCGCCATGTTCATAAGACCAAGAACTATTCTGCTTATTCTTACGAGTACTATTGTCCACCTGCAAGACTTTTTGCTAGGGCTCCAAAGCCAAAGTTCTCAAATGCTGCACTTAGACTCATTGCTTGGAAGCCACCCTTGAAGATGTGGGTGGCTAAGAAAGCTTAACTCTCTTTTGCAGGGAAAGGTCTCCAGCCGGAAACCAAAATTGTCTGACACTATTGCTGGGGACCTTAAACATCTTGTAGGGCGCAAGATCAAATGCCCAAATGGTCTTATTATGTACTTTGTTCCTGAATCGCTTGCTACTTGCCCTATCAGTCCTAATCTCGATCTAAGCTTTAATAATCCACTGGTTCTTCAAATGTTTTAGCTTCACAATTCTCTTCGTGAAGCCTATCCCCCTAAATGCACTGTAGGGTATGACACCAGCTGCTTCAGAATGGATTATTGATAGTGGGTGTACAAATCACATGACTGGCCAGCGAAGCCTTCTCATGGACTCAACTTTACGTCCATCTGACAAAAGTCACATCACATTTGCTGACACTGGTAAAAGCAAGGTATTGGGTCTAGGTAGAGTTGCAATCTCAAAGGATCAACACATGGATAAAGTCATGCTTGTTGAATCCCTTGGTTTCAACTTAATGTCTGTCTCAATGCTTTGCAATTTAAACATGATTGTGATGTTTGGAAAATATCATTGCCTTGTACTAATGGAATCTGACAAGTCTCTAGTGTTTGAAGGGTATCGGAAAGATGATTTGTACGTGGTAGATTTGTCAGTAGGACCACAACTTGCAGTATGTCTTCTAGCAAAAGCTTCTGAATGCTGGCTCTGGCATTGAAGGCTAGGGCATGCTGGCATGAGGAACCTCCACACCCTTGCAAGGAAGAAGCATGTCATAGGCATCGAGGGCGTCAAGTTCAAGAAGGATCACTTATGCGGTGCCTGTGAAGCAGGAAAGATGACGAGGGCCAAGCATCCCTCAAAGACAATCATGACAACGACTCAACCCTTCGAACTGCTCCACATGGATCTTTCCGGTCCCACTCATTACTCAACTCTTACTACTACTGCTTGTCTCTATGGCTTTGTCATTGTTGATGATTATTCAAGATATACTTGGGTGCATATAATCCTCTACAAGACTGAAGTGCAGGATGTCTTCAGACGCTTCGCCAATCGAGCAATGAACAACTATGGCACCAAGATAAAGCACATCAGAAGTGACAATGGCACTGAATTCAAGAACACTGGCCTAGATACATATCTTGATACCTTAGGCATCACACATGAATTCTCAGCTCCATACACGCCACAGCAGAATGGCGTCGTCGAACGCAAGAATAGAACACTTATTGAGATGGCCCGGACGATGCTTGATGAATACAAGACTCCAAGAAAATTCTGTCCGGAAGCCATTGATACTGCATGCCATATCATCAACCGTGTTTATCTTCACAAGCTTCTGAACAAGACATCCTATGAGCTCCTTACTGGCAAGAAGCCAAATGTCAGTTACTTTAGAGTATTTGGGGCCAGGTGCTGGATCAAGGATCCACATCACACCTCAAAATTTGCACCAAAAGCACATGAGGGTTTTATGCTTGGATATGGAAAGGATTCGCACTCCTACAAAGTCTTCAACCTTTTTCACTATAAAGTGGTTGAAACAGTGGATGTGCGGTTTGATGAGACGAACGGCTCACAAAGAGAGCACCTGCCAAATGTGCTAGATGAAGTTCCATCCAGTGAATCAATCAAACTTATGGGAACTGGAGAAATCATACCGTCTGAAGCTCAGCCTGAAGAGGAACTTATCATCTCCGCACCTAATCAACCTGAAGACAATGCTCAGCCTGAAGACAATCCCTCTAACGATGACAATGATCAGCAAGAGCAAAATCTTTGTCCTATACATCCTCGTGTTGCAAATGAAGTACGGATTGAGATAATAATTGATAGCATCAATGCACCTGGTCCACTCACTCATTCAAGGGAAACACAGCTAGCAAATTTCTGTGGGCACTTCGCATTCGTCTCAATATCTGAACCCAAGAAAGTTGAAGAAGCCTTCATGGAACCTGAATGGATTCAAGCTATGCAAGAAGAGCTTCAACAGTTTGAGCTAAATAATGTATGGGAACTGGTTAAGCGTCCTGATCCTCGCAAGCACAATATAATAGGCACCAAATGGATATATCGCAACAAGCAAGATGAGCATGGTCAAGTTGTCAGAAACAAAGCTCGTCTCGTTGCTCAAGGATACACTCAAGTTGAAGGGATTGACTTCGATGAAACATTTGCTCCTGTGGCTAGACTTGAAGCCATACGCATACTGCTAGCCTATGCAAATCATCATAACATTCCTCTGTATCAAATGGATGTGAAGAGCGCCTTTCTCAATGGCAAGATTGAAGAAGAAGTGTATGTTGCACAACCGCCTGGCTTTGAAGATCCAAAACATCCTGACATGGTGTACAAGCTCAACAAGGCACTGTATGGCCTCAAACAAGCCCCTCGGGCTTGGTATGACACACTCAAAGACTTCCTGAAGATCAAAGGCTTCAAATCTGGTTCCCTCGACCCCAGTCTCTTCACAAAGAAATATGATGGTGAACTGTTTGTGTGCCAAATATATGTGGATGACATTATCTTCGGCTGCACCAATCAGAAATACAGTGAAGAGTTTGGATATATGATGCAAGAGCAATATCAAATGTCCATGATGGGTGAGCTAAAGTTCTTCCTTGGTCTTCAAATACATCAGCAACGCAACGACATCTTCATATCTCAAGAGAAGTACCTCAAAGATTGCTTGAGGAAATTTGGTATGCAAGACTACAAAGGCTTCACGACGCCAATGCCAGCCAAACATCATCTGGGTCCCGACGACAATGGTAAAGAGTTCGATCAAAAGGTATACCGCTCCATGATTGGTTCTTTACTTTATCTATGTGCATCTAGGCCAGATATTATGATTAGTGTTTGCATGTGTGCTCGATTCCAAGCGGCACCAAAGGAATCACATCACTTAGCTGTGAAGCGAATTCTTCGATATTTGGCTTACACCCCAACACTAGGATTATGGTATCCAAAGGGCTCAGAGTTTGATCTGGTTGGATTCTCGGATGTTGATTATGCTGGTGACAAGGTGGATCGCAAGTCTACATCAGGCACATGTCATTTTCTGGGACGATCACTTGTATGTTGGTCTTCAAAGAAGCAGAACTGTGTATCTCTCTCCACTGCTGAATCTGAATACATTGCTGCTGGATCTTGCTGCGCTCAGCTTCTGTGGATGAAGCAAACACTCAAAGACTATGGTATTCATCTGAAGCAAGTGCCACTCTACTGCGACAACGAAAGCGCAATCAAGATTGCCAACAACCCAGTTCAGCACTCAAAGACAAAGCACATTGAAATTCGTCATCACTTTCTCAGAGATCATGTTGTGAAGGAAGATATTGATATCATACACGTCAACACTGAAGAGCAATTGGCAGATATCTTCACCAGGCCCTTGGATGAGAAGAGATTTTGCAAGTTACAGTGTGAGCTAAATATCTTGGAATCCTCAAATGTCCTGTGATCAGGCACACATCCTAACGCACGAAGTAAAGTATATCTTCAATCAATGAAGACATACAATCTAAGTGTGAATACATTAATGTGGAATTTGACTTCGGGGCGCCACGATAATTGTGCGCCGTGTCTGGGTCTAATACTTCCTATACGGTGGGTAACGCCACCACCAAATTCTTCTGTTTGAAGTGTTTCACCCATGCGTTGCATTTGCTATGTCTTCACATTTGGTTTGGCTTCAATCTCAACCTGTCTTCATGATTATCTTCACTATGTTGATTATATATATATATACTAGTGTTTTGTCCTCTACAACATTCACTTATAGCTATGTCTTCTTGTTGAATCTTTTGAACTAAGTGAATGTGATCGTACCCTAACCTCTCTATGCTTTCTATCTCAAACTCTATCTCTCCAAATCATATGCATTCTCTTGAAACTGTCGAATGTCTTCTCTGCGTCCTTGTCGGCAAAAGATACAGAGACAAACATTAAGTCCGCTTTCAATGCTAATTCCTTCACCTGAAACCCGGAGAAGTGGGAACGACCACCCGACAATCCGGGCGTGCGTGGGAACGTGGAACAACCTCCGATATGTTGCATGATGGCCACGTGTCCTTCAGATGTGAATTGCCAGGGGCACCTATGTAATAACACTGTGCTGTCCCTGTCCCTATAAATACACGTCTCACCACAGTCATTATCCCTTCTTCCACTCTCGCATGAACCCTAGCGCCACTGCTAGCCCTCGACGACGCCGGCGACGAAGCGCTTAGCTGCCGCGACCTCTCCGACTCCGTCTTCACGCCGGCCGCGGACATCGTCTTCTCCGCCGTCGCCAAGTTAGGGTACGGATGATCGAACTGCTTGGCCTCCTCTTCCATTCCGTTTAGCAGTTATTCATGTGGTAAATAAAACTTCCTTTTTACGGCCCCTTTGATCCTATAGATTCATCACTTTCTACCTCAAGCAGTTTCTGTTCACACAAGTTGGATCTATTTCATACTGCTTCTCATAATATGCCTAGTATGTTCACTTATGCTTCACAAAGTAGTTAGATTCCTCACTTGTACTGATCCGTGGATTCGTACAAATCTGGAACCAACTCCTTATCTATGAGTGAATGTCTTCGCACGATGAGGTCAATGTCTCCTAAACTGATTTATCTTCAAAATCTTCTGAGAATGCATATGACCTCTTCCCCTTCCCTCGCACCTTAATGCTATCACAGGTACATGTCCGTGGGAGAATCCCTTGGTTCTTATAGTATGCATTCATTTGCAGAATTCTTACAGCATCATATAAATTCTCCCGAAGCCAGTTCCTGTTTGTCCAGCAAGCGAAAGCCTTTGAAGCCTTTAAACATGTTGAAGCCATCCAGTTAAAAGTTCATGGCTGCAGAGAAATCAGTAAGGAAGGGTGGCAGAAAGCGTCGAGGTGAAACATCAAGAGATCTGCCCGATGACCTCTCAGAGCTGTACAAGACAGATCCAGAAGAGGATTACAATCAGCGCAAGACACGAATCCAATGGATTCGACGATATTGGGCAGAACAGTGGTTCAAGTACAGATTTGTGACCAAGGAATATGCTGAGAAGAATGCCATCAAGCGACCATGGGGAGACATCCTATACAGAAATCTTCAACCCAGGTCCAGAGATGAAGCCATTGAACAAGGCTTCTATCCCTGCATGGTCCGTGGACCACAGCCTGCGGATGCTGACCCATCGTCATTACTATGGTGTCGTGACGACAATCTGTTCAAGCGCAACTTCCAGTTTGCCCAAAATTCGGCGAAGCAGAACAAGAAGTCATTGGGACTAGACTTCAACCCTGGTCCCTCTGCTCCCCGTGCCGATGGCACCCGCAAAGCTGAACCCAATCTTGTTGGGCCCTTCTACAACCTGGAAGGTCTCATCACTCATATCATGGTTCAAGGGACAGCCGTGGATGAGCCTGTAGATGACGCTGAATCTGATGAAGCGCCTGCACTGCCGAAGCCAAAGAAACTGAAGCAGCCTAAAGCTACAAAGCCTGCCTCAGCACCAAAAATCTCACGGGCGAAGCCACTGGCTACTGCACCTCTTGAAGACAGTGTGCAGTCTGAAGATTTGTCACGCATCTCCAAGCCCTCGAGAGTCAAGATGCCTTTGCAACACACCAGCCAAGAACTGACTGCTGCTGCTATTCTGCGCAACGACGCCATTGATCTGTCCAGCGATGAAGATCTTGTAGATGACTCTCTTGAGCAACTGATCAAGAGCAAAGAAGAAGCAGAAATCTTCAATGATTTGCCTCTCTTTGACGTGGCAATCATCCACAACTTCATTGATGAGTGGTTTGACACGCCCAACCTCAGCTTTGAAGATCTGCAACTTCCAATTGGCCTCAGTGTCGCCTTCCATGGTGCCATTGCTTCAGAGCTAGCTCTAGCTCAGCGCACCGTTGAACTGAAGCAAAAGATCGACTTTGAGAAAGCTCAGTTCAAGAAGCACATGGCCAAGCTCAGCGTGCAAGAGGTCAAAAATTTCAAGATCATGCTGCACGAGCTCAAAGAAGCCTTTCTCAAGAAGCGTGAAGAAGCTCAAGGTTCTCGTGAGCGCATGAAGAGCCTGGCTGACAAGTGTGTGCAAGCCTACAATGAGGCTGAGAAGCGCAAGGCTCTTGGTCGTCCTGGCATCGATCCCAGGATGGCTGCAAAGAAGAAGAAGAAGCCAGCTGTGGCCGAACCCGAAGCACCAAGACAGGAAGCACATCCCATTGTCTTCCCAGCCAGCATGACTGGCTCGAAGCCAAAGGTCAGGTCAACCGCTTCAGAACTGAAGAAGATGAGGCATGCTGAGGCTGAAGCGAGAAAGAGGAAACATCCTGAAGCCTCTGATGCTGCTCCCTCCAAGAAGAAGCGCAAGACCAAGAAGGATCGGGCTACTCCAACAGAGCCCTTAGTTGTTGAACCTATCTCAATGGTTCGCCCTGCATCTGCACAACAAGAGCGCCAACTGACTGTCCATGAGCCTGCTTCCATAGAGGCTCATGAAGCTGAAGACATTCCAGAAGCTGATCCCACCGCTGCTGAAGACATTGGTCACCATGACAATGTTGAAGATGATGTAGTTCTTCCTTAGATCGAGCACAACTTGGTATCATCGCCTGTGCTTACACACAGCGAACTCATCAGCATTGGTCGTCCTCTGACGCCAATTGCTCAGGATGCATCATGAGATGATCACCCACAACAAGTCACACTACCCCGGCAAGAAGAAGAAGAAGACTTTGAGGCCCAGCCAACTCCATCTCCATAGGCGTCACCAGCGTTACGCAGGCTTCACAAAGGACCAAGGTCTCAAGTCTCTCTTTCGAGCGTTCCAGAAGGAGAAGTGCCCCACCAATCTGTTGCACGTCAAGTGTTTCCAGATGCCACTCCTACTATGAATGTCTCCGAGTCTGAGGCTAAAGCTGCTGAAGACATTCCGGCTGCATTAGCCGACGACACACGAGAAGAACGTGTCCCTACTCCCCCCATTACTAAAGAAGCTGTTCTCGAGGAGAACGTGTCTGTGCCCGACCCTCTAGCTCATCAAGTGGAGGTTGAGAATCTTGAGGCTACCACCACCAACACAAATGAAGCCAATGACGTTGTCATGGCTGAAGCAAATGTGGAGCCTGCACCAACCAATGTGCCAGAAGTCAGTGAAGCCAATGATGCTACTGCTCCTGTTCCTGCGCCTGCTGCTGGTCCTCAGTTTGACTATCACGTTGAGCACAGGCCTCACGTACAGAAACCAATGCCAAGGTTGCCCAGGTTTTCAGGTCCTGCATCAGCACCTGGATCCTTTAATGTCAACGGCTTCAAAGCAGACAACACCTTCTTCAATAGCGCCAAGAACCCCTACTCAAGGGAAAGAATATCTTCTGATCAGTTCTGGAGCTATCCGCAACGAAGTTATTACTCATGCATTCTGTACAATCAAGGTCACATTTTCCCTCATATGCATCTTGACACTGAAGCCATAACTGGTCTGCCTTGCTTGGAAGAAGCTCTGGATTGCTTCAAAGAGTCTGGATTGTTGCCTTTCGTCACTGACCAAGAGCACTGGAACGAAGAGTTGCTGCTTCAATTCTGTGCCACTCTTCACATTCGTGGCTACAACAAAGATCCGAAGACTTGGGTCCTTGAGTGGATGACCGACAATGTTCATCACGAAGCCAAAGCCTTTGATATCGTTGTGCTCACTAGTCTGCCCACTCTTGGAGATCTTTATGAACCTGGTTGTCAGCTTCACAGTGCAGCTATGGAGATCATCCTTCAGAAGCCTGAACCGAACATGAGTCAGATGCTTAGCATGATGAAGCCTTTGCCTCCAGATGCTGCATATCCTAAGGAGTTCTTTGTTGAAGACCTTGAGTATCTGCCACAGACTATCTATCACATTATCAGGCGAACTCTCTGGCCCATCAAAGGACATTCTCCACATGCAAAGCTGGAAGGTGCAATGAAGACTTTGGTCTTTTATATTCTTCATGGCAAATGCTTCAATGCACAAGACTTCTTCATCCGCCAACTTGCTGCATCAGGATCTGATCTTTTTGGCTTGAAGTTTTACGCTCCATGGATAATGCGGCTGATCAAACTACACTCAGCTGTCTCATATCAGGTTTCTGCTCGTAATCATCGGATCTTTCTGACTGACGTTGATATGTCCGTTGAAGCCATCTATCCAGAGCCTGCCAAGGAGCCTCTTAGTCTTCAGAATGCTGAGCATCAAATTTTCTCTCAAAACATTGAAGGAGTTAAAGCAGTCACTCGTGTTTATCCTCTGGCTGGTACTACATGTGCACCTCATCGTGCCCTCACTGAAGCCACTGAAAGCACTATTGCCCAACGACCCAAGAAGCGCTCTCGTGTTCTCAATGACCGAGAGCTTCTGGTTGCCCTTCATCAGAAACAGGATAGGCATCATGACTGGCTGAAGCGCCAAATGCAAAGCCTCTTGGTGGATGTCAACCGCATTCGCAATCTTGCCACCAAGAATGCCTTTGTTGCCCATGAAACCTGTCGGCGTACATGGAAAGGGCTGACGCTTATGTGTTCTGAAGATGATCTTCAAGAGGATGGCTTCTCTAAACGTTTCAAGTTTGACTCCACACCTCCAAGAAGGACTGTGCTGCGACGAACTCCGTCTCTTGAAGACTCTGAGTTCTCTTCCTCCGCGGCAACTGTGAATGCCAGAGTGATCGAGGACGAAGACAATGCCACTTCACCACTCCCTACTTCTGCATGCATCGACACTGCCCCAAGTTCGTCTGCACCGCCGAACAACACCAACGACCTTGCTGCTTCACCTACTCCTCATGGGAACGAGTAGATGCTCTATGTCTTCAAACCTTTTTGGTCCTTACTGACAAAAGGGGGAGAAGCATATGAGTTTGATAGTCTTCAAGCGGGTCCATATGGGCGGTTACTTTATGTTTTGCCTAGTGTTTACGACTCTCGTTTTGATACATTTGCTTCTTTGAGTTGTAACACTTAAACTCGATGGTCGTCTGCTACTTATTTGCTATTCTGTGATGCGATGATAAATTCCGCATGTGCGACGATAAATTCCGCACTTAGATCATTTTGCAGACGTCCATTTTTCATTATGTCATTATCTTCACATACTTTTCATGCATGATGAATTGTCATCATAAGTTGAAGAGGATCTCCACAAGTACAACCTGCCATGTGCATTTGCATTCCAAAAGCAAATTACTTATATGCACATCTTCAGGGGGCGGGCTACTGAGGGAGTCCTGGATTAGGGGGTGTTCGGGTAGCGGACTATACCTTCAGCCGGACTCCTGGACTATGAAGATACAAGATTGAAGACTTCGTCCCGTGTCCGGATGGGACTTTCCTTGGCGTGGAAGGCAAGCTTGGCGATGCGGATATTCATCCTATCATTGTAACCGACTCTGTGTAACCCTAACCCTATCCGGTGTCTATATAAACCGGAGGGTTGTAGTCCGTAGGCAATCAACTCCATACACAACAATCATACCATAGGCTAGCTTCTAGGGTTTAGCCTCCTTGATCTCGTGGTAGATCTACTCTTGTACTACCCATATCATCAATATTAATCAAGCAGGAGTACGGTATTACCTCCATCGAGAGGGCCCAAACCTGGGTAAAACAAAGTGTTCCCTGCCTCCTGTTACCATCTGGCCTAGACGCACAGTTCGGGACCCCCGACCCGAGATCCGCCGGTTTTGACACCGACATTGGTGCTTTCATTGAGAGTTCCTCCGTGTTGTCGCCTTTAGGCCCGATGGCTCCTTTGATCATCAACAACGATACGGTCCAGGGTGAGACTTTTCTCCCCGGACAGATCTTCGTCTTCGGCGGCTTCGCTCTGCAGGCCAATTCGCTCGGCCACCTTGGGCAGATCGAAAGCTACGCCCCTGGCCATCAGGTCAGGTTTGGAAGCCTAAACTACATGGCTGACATCCGCGGAGACTTGATCTTCGATGGATTCGAGCCACAGCCAAGCGTGCCGCACTGTCTCGATGGGCATGATATAGCTCTGCCGCCGAACAGCGCCTTGGAGGCCGCACACGCATCGGTTTTGACCATTGATTCGGAGCCTACTGCGCCGATCGAGGATCAGCGGTTGGATGCTACCTCAGGGGCTGCGATCTCAGAGGCGATCGAGCCGAACGCTAGCCCCGCACTCTGCACTACCCATGACTCCGAGGATCCGGACTCCTCCCCAGACTCCGAACCCCCCGTGCCCCTGCCAATCGAATCCGATTGGGCGCCGATAATGGAGTTCACCGCCGCAGACATCTTTTAGCATTCGCCTTTTGGCGACATCCTGAATTCTCTTAAGTCTCTCTCTTTATCAGGAGAGCCCTGGCCGGACTACGGTCAGCGAGGGTGGAATACGGACGATGAGGAAATTCAAAGCCCACCCACCACCCACTTTGTAGCCACTGTCGACGATCTAACCGACATGCTTGACTTCAGCTCCGAAGACATCGACGGCATGGACGACAATGTAGGAGACGAACAGGAACCAGCACCTGTAGGGCGCTGGAAGGCCACCTCGTCATATGACATATATACGGTGGATACTCCAAAAGATGGAGATGGCGACGGAACAGTGGGGGATGACGCCCCCAAGAAACAGCCAAAGCGCCAGCGTCAGCGGCGCCGCTCTAAATCCCGCCAAAGAAAAAACGGTGATTCCGGCGTGGGAGATAATAATACCCCGGATAGCGCCGAAGAACACCCACCTCAGCAAGATTCGGCACAGGAAGATGGAGAAGCCAGCCCTCATGAGAGAGCGGCAGACCGAGAGGTCGAGGATGATAACTATACGCCTCCCTCCGAAGACGAGGCAAGCCTCGATGACAACGAATTCGTCATACCATCAGACCCCACTGAACAAGAGCGTTTTAAACGCAAGCTTTTAGCCATGGCAAGCAGCCTCAAGAAAAAGCAGCAATAGCTTAGAGCTGCCCAAGATTTGCTAGCTGACAGATGGACTGAAGTCCTTGCGGCCGAAGAGTACGAACTCGAACGCCCCTCCAAGAGTTACCCAAAGCGCAGGCCGCTACCCCGATCGGAGGAGGAAGCACCTACATCACCAGCGCATGACATGGCAGAACGGCCACCTCGCGGCCGCGACAGAGAGGCCTCTCGGCCCTCCACCCAAGACATGCCCCAACGCCGCTCAACTAAGGCACGGGAAAATGCGCCCGACCTGCGAGACATATTGGAGGATAAGGCCGGACAAACAAGATCGATCTACGGATCACGCAGGCGCCCTACGGCATGTGACAATGATCTTCACTTCGGATACAACAAATCCGGCCGGGCCGAACACAACAGACATAGCTCTTCCGAATTGTGTCGTGATATAGCCCAGCACAGAGGCGCCGCACACCTGCTATGCTTCACGAATGAAGTAATGGATCATAAAATCCCAGAGGGTTTCAAACCCGTAAACATCGAATCATACGATGGCACAACAGATCCGGCGGTATGGATCGAGGATTACCTCCTTCACATCCACATGGCACGCGGCGATGATCTACACGCCATCAAATACCTCCCGCTCAAACTTAAAGGACCAGCCCGGCATTGGCTTAACAGCTTGCCAGCAGACTCAATCGATTCTTGGGAGGACTTGGAAGCCGCATTCCTCGACAACTTCCAGGGCACTTACGTGCGACCGCCGGATGCCGACGACTTAAGCCACATAATTCAGTAGCCAGAAGAATCGGCCAGACAATTCTGGACACGGTTCCTAACAAAGAAAAACCAGATAGTCGACTGTCCAGACGCAGAGGCCCTAGCAGCCTTCAAGCATAACATCCGCGACGAGTGGCTTGCCCGGCACCTGGGACAAGAAAATCCGAAATCCATGGCAGCCCTCACGACACTCATGACCCGCTTTTGCGCGGGAGAAGACAGCTGACTAGCTCGCAGTAACAACTTATCAAAGAACCCTGGTAATTCGGATACCAAGGACAAAAGTGGCAGGACACGTCGGAATAAGCAAAAACGCCGCGTTAACAGCGACAGCAATGAAGACACGACAGTCAATGCCGGATTCAAAGGCTATAAATCCGGTCAGCGGAAAAAGCCATTCAAAAAGAATACTCAGGGCCCGTCTAGTTTGGATCGAATACTCGATCGCTTGTGCCAGATACATGGCACCCCCGAAAGGCCAGCCAATCACACTAACAGGGATTGTTGGGTGTTCAAGCAGGCAGGCAAGTTAAGGGCCGAAAACAAAGACAAGGGGATGCACAGCGACGACGAGGAGCCCAAGCCGCCGAACAACAATGGACAGAAGGGCTTTCCCCCACAAGTGCGGACGGTGAACATGATATACGCAACCCACATTCCCAAGCGGGAGCGGAAGCGTGCGCTACGGGACGTATACGCGATAGAGCCAGTCGCCCCAAAGTTCAACCCATGGTCCTCCTGCCCGATCACTTTTGATCGAAGGGACCATCCCACTAGCATCCGTCATGGCGGCTTCACCGCATTGGTTCTCGACCCAATCATCGATGGATTTCACCTCACAAGAATCCTCATGGACGGCGGCAGTAGCCTGAACCTGCTTTATCAGGATACAGTGCGGAAAATGGGCATAGATCCCTCAAGGATTAAACCCACAAGAACGACCTTTAAAGGCGTCATACCAGGTGTCGAAGCCAACTGTACAGGCTCAGTAACACTTGACGTGGTCTTCGGATCCCCGGACAATTTCCGAAGCGAAGAGTTAATCTTCGATATAGTCCCGTTTCGTAGTGGCTATCACGCCCTGCTCGGACGAACCGCATTCGCAAAGTTCAATGCGGTGCCGCACTACGCATATCTCAAGCTCAAGATGCTAGGCCCTCGAGGAGTAATTACGGTCAACGGAAACACCGAACGCTCCCTCCGTAAGGAGGAGCATACGGCGGCTCTCGCAGCGGAGGTACAAAGTAGCCTTCTCAGGAAATTCTCCAGTCCGGCCATTAAAAAGTCAGACACTGCCAAGCGCGCCCGGAGTAACCCACAGCAGGACCGCCTGGCACACTCTAAGCAAGCGTAGCAATGCGGCCCCAACCCCAGCTTTCGCGACATAGCGAAACCAGTACCTCGCGTACATAACTACGCCCTTGAAATACCATGGGCATAGGGGAAGGGGCACAATAATGGCACACCCAAAATACGGCTTAAAACGTACTAGGGGCTGCCGGATTCTTTTCTTAATTTTTTCTTACTTTCAGGACTCCATACTTCGGACGACCTGTTCGGCAATTCGACTGCCGCACAAACGATGCAAGATCCAGGGAGGCAGACAAGCCATGCCGCATTATGGAACTACGAGCAGTATACCTGTTTTAAATACAATTCCGCGGCCTGCCCCTGGTCAGGACATACTGAATAGTCCAATATCTTTTGCTTACCGCACTATTTGTATCGTTCGGCTTTGATAAATAGCCTCTCTATAAACAGTGCATAGCTTTTGTCTATTTTTTGCATTACTCTCTTTTATATATGTTCATTAATGACATGTTGCACCCGTACACTGTGGTACGGCAAGTACGCCAGGGGCTTCAGTACCCTTTAATATGGTGTGAGAAGTCCGTACACTTTCACAAGTGCGGCACCCCGAACTTATAGCACTATATGCATCGGCTCCGAATCATGATTTGGGTCAATTGTTGGGTTTGCCCGGCTCCTATGTTTTGGTGCCTTACGTTCCGCTATATCGACTAAGGTAGCACTAGGAGAACCACTGTGATTGTGCCCCGGTTGAGCTGGGTTAAGCACCTCAGTGGAGAAAGCTAAAACTGACTGTCATGATGAGGCGAGAGACCGGTCGCTGTTCGAGAGGTTTTTCGAGTCCCTAAAGACTTATGCCGCTTCGAGCGAGGAGCCGAATTTTGTCCGGCCAAGGAGTGGATAGCGCCCCGAACTCGGTCTTCCGAACTAGGGGCTTCGCCGAAATTTAAAATTATAAAGTTCTATGGCTAAGTGAGAGTGTTCAAGCATTATAGTCCGATTGCCTTGTTCGTTGTGCTGAGCGCCTCCCTCGAAGGACCCAACTATGGGAAAAGAGCGCTCAGGTTTATCCCGAACACCCCAGCACTAGTGGCATGGGGGCAGAAGCCGACGACTGGCCATCTCTCAATTTTTTGATAAACGGCCGCACAGAAAATAATATTTTAAATTCAACAAGCATTGCTTAAAGCGCCTATGAACAAGTTTTCAGCGCACAGGATAAAAACGAGCGAGTTTATTCAAAAATTACATCCTTGGTACATTCATCCGCCACAAGGCGGGCACCTGCAAGAACATCCTTGTAATAGTTCTCGAGCTTGCGATGCTCCTTCCCCGGCGGCGGCCCGTCCCTCACAAGCTTCTCACCGTCCAGCTTACCCCAGTGCACCTTCGCACGGGCAAGGGCCCTATGGGCTCCTTCGATGCAGACGGACCGCTTGATGACCTCGAGCCTTGGACAGGCCTCCACCAGCCGCCGCACCAGCCCGAAGTAGCTCCCAGGCAGGGCCTCTCCGGGCCACAGCCAAACTATGAAGCCCTTCATGGCCTGTTCGGCCACCTTGTGGAGCTCGACCAGCTATTTCAGCTGGTCGCTCAAGGGCACAGGGTGTCCGGCCTCAGCATACTGAGACCAGAACACCTTCTCCGTCGAGCTGCCCTCTTCATCTCGGTAGAATGCGGCGGCGTCGGATACGCTGCGGGGAAGATCTGCGAATGCCCCTGGAGAACTCCGGATTCGGGTAAGTAACAAGTAGTTTACTTTTATATTTCTGCTTTGCATAAAGAATGCCTTACCTGCTGCTATCTTCTTCATCTCCTCCAACTCTTGGAGGGCCTTTTGGGCTTCGGCCTTGGCAGACTTGGCAGTCTCAAGGGCCGCCGCGAGCTCGGACGCTTGGGTCTTTGACTCAAGCTCCAAACTCTCATGTTTTTTCATGAGAGCCTGAAGCTCTTGCTGCACCTCGCCGACCTGAGCCCCAAGTTTCTCTCGCTCGGTGCGCTCCGCAGCCGTTTTCTTTTCGGCCTCGGACAGCGCCTGCTTGAGGGTCGCCACCTCAGTCGTGGCCCCTGTAATAAGCAGTGCAATCCTGTTATTTTTTGCAATCATGCCTCTCTATAGGCACTTTTTTTGCAGGGTATTTTCTTACCTTCTTTCTCCTCGAGCTGCCGTTTGGCAAGGACGAGCTCTTGCTCGGTCCGCTCGAGGTCCTGCTTTAGGACACTCACCTCCGCAGTCAGTGCGGCGGTGGATAGCAGCGAAGCCTGCATACGCATATTGACTCTTTTTGTTAGACTCCTGCGAAATTTACTAGATCCTCTATTCGGCTTTTCTTTCCGAACGCCAAACAGAGCATCAGGGGCTACTGTCTATGCGGTAATATTTTTACATATCTTTTACTTACCTCGAAGCCTGTTAGGAGGCTAGCGCAAGCTTCACTCAGTCCGCTCTTGGCGGACTGAACCTTCTGGATCACTGTACTCATAACAGTATGGTGCTCCTCGTCGATGGAGGCGCCGTCAAGCACCTCCAGCAGATTGTCCGGCACCTCCGGTTGGACGGAGGCCGCCGGCTCAGAAGGCTTGCTCCTCTTGGAAGGAGTTCGCCTACCGTGGTCCGGAACTGTTGAAGATTCTGGCGGGGTGTCCGACACAAAGCCGGACTTGGAGCCTTGGGGGGTCTTCTCCCCTTTACTCCTGGAGTCCGGGAGGTTGCCTTGCGGCTCCTCCAGGACCACCTCCTCCTGCCCCGGAGCTTGTCGCGAAGCCACTTCGGCGGTGTCCGCAGTGCGGGCGGAGACAACGGGCGGAACTGAGTTCACGTTCGATGAATCCAGGGAGCCGCTCGACGACTCGTTGAGTTCGGCCCAGGGCGGGCTGCATGATTATATTCGACATTAGGGAAAGTTGTGCAACAAAAGGAATATCATGAGTTACTCTGGTATCCAAATACTTACGATTTCGCCGGACGCCTGGCCCTGTCCGGCCACTCCTCTTCGTCCTCGTCGGCGTCGGGGGCGTAGTCCGGCGGAGGGGTTTTCCTCTTCTTGGACCCTTCGCCCCCCCTACTGGGGCGGCCTTCCTCTTCTTTCCTCCCCCCGCTGGAGGGGGAGAGGTTTCTTCTTCCTCCTCCTCGTCTCCACGGGGGGAGTGCGTCTCGGGCTCGTCGGATGACGAGTCCGACCCCACCACGTTACGGGCACTCTTTCAAGTCCCCGTGGTCTTCTTCTTCTTGGCCTTCTTTTCTGGCACCACATAAGGCGCCGGAGCCAGCAGCTTCACTAGTAGAGCTGGGGCTGGGTCTTCGGGCAGAGGAGCTGGACAGTTAATCGGTCCGGATATCGCCCGCCAAGCCTGTCAAAGATAAGGGAGTTTAGATCCCGCATAGAGTTAAACTATGAAAAAAGCTGAACATCCTGTAAAAGGTGAAGATAGCTTACCTCGCTAGCGTGACGCTGCAAGCTGTATCCGCGGTCCTCGGAAGCGGATGCGGGAGTCCTGGCACCTTTGATTAGCGCCTTCCAGACGTCTTCATATGTCGTGTCAAAGAGCTTGTTAAGGGTTTGGTGCTGTGCCGGGTCGAACTCCCACAGAGTAAAGTCCTGTTGTTGGCACGGGAGGATTCGGCGAACGAGCATGACCTGGACTACATTTACAAGCCTGATTGGCTTGTTTACCAGGGACTGGATGCATGTCTTCAGTCCGATCACCTCTTCCTCGTTACCCCATGATAGGCCCGTCTCTTTCCAGGACATGAGCCGCGTGGGGGGTCCGGATCGGAACTCGGGGGCTGCGATCCATTTCGGATCACGTGGCTCGGTGATGTAAAACCACCCGGCTTGCCACCCCTTTAGGGTCTCTACAAAGGAGCCCTCGAACCACAGGACGTTGGCAATCTTGCCCGCCATGGCTCCTCCACACTCCGCCTGGCTGCCACACACCACCTTGGGCTTGACGTTGAAGGTCTTGAGCCAAAGGCCGAAATGGGGGCGGATGCGGAGGAAAGCCTCGCACATGATGATAAACGCCGAGATGTTGAGGATGAAGTTCGGGGCCAGATCGTGGAAATCCAGGCCGTAGTAGAACATGAGCCCCCGGACGAATGGGTGAAGTGGAAAGCCCAGTCCGCGGAGGAAGTGGGGAAGGAATACTACCCTCTCGTGGGGCCTTGGGGTGGGGAGGAGCTGCCCCTTCTCGGGAAGCCGGTGCGCGATGTCTTTGGACAAATATCTGGCCTTCCTAAGCTTTTTGACGTCGCCCTCCGTGACGGAGGAGACCTTCCACTTGCCTCCCGCTCCGGACATCGCTGGAGAAGGTCGAGGTGGGAAGTGCAGGCTTGGGCGTTGGAGATCGGGTGCGCAGGAGATGGATAGGCAGGGGAGGAAGAAGGCGTAGGTAAAAAGGGTGGATCCTTATCCCCTTATATGGGCGGATGCGGTTATGCATCCCCACCTGCCTAATAAAACTCGCTTGCCTCCCAAACGCCGTGGTAAATGGTGCGGTTAGGGTTACCCACGTCCGTATTGATGAGAATCCCATAAAAAGGGCACACGATCTCTGCTTTGACAAGACGTGCCAAGGAAGCCGCCTCGCAAAACATGCTGAGGTGGAAAAGTAAAAACGATTCGAGTAAAGAACTTGGCGGTAGTGTGATGACGCACTGCGGAATACGTCAGCAGATTTGATTTGTGTTAATATTATTCTCTCTATGGCAATATGTGGAAGCTTATTTTGCAGAACCGGACACTACTTTTGGTGTTTACAATCTTCTATGAAGGACTTGGAGGAGGAACCCGCCTTGCAATGCCGAAGACGATTTGCGTGCCGGACTCGTCGTCATTGAAGCCTGGTTCAGGGGCTACTGAGGGAGTCCTGGATTAGGGGGTGTTCGGGTAGCCGGACTATACCTTCAGCCGGACTCCTGGACTATGAAGATACAAGATTGAAGACTTCATCCCGTGTCCGGATGGGACTTTCCTTGGCGTGGAAGGCAAGCTTGGCGATGCGGATATTCAAGATCTCCTACCATTGTAACCGACTCTGTGTAACCCTAACCCTATCCGGTGTCTATATAAACCGGAGGGTTGTAGTCCGTAGGCAATCAACTCCATACACAACAATCATACCATAGGCTAGCTTCTAGGGTTTAGCCTCCTTGATCTCGTGGTATATCTACTCTTGTACTACCCATATCATCAATATTAATCAAGCAGGAGTAGGGTATTACCTCCATCGAGAGGGCCCAAACCTGGGTAAAACAAAGTGTTCCCTGCCTCCTGTTACCATTCGGCCTAGACGCACAGTTCGGGACCCCCTACCCGAGATCCGTCGGTTTTGACACCGACAGGAGCCCTTGCAACTTATGAAGACAATTCCCTATCCTTTACAATTTCACATATTATATTCCCCGTTGAAAACTTCAACTAGTTTGTCATCAATCACCAAAAAGGGGGAGATTGTAAGTGCATCTAGTGCCACCCCTAGTTGGTTTTGGAATATTGACGACAAACCTAGTTGAGGGACTAATGTGTTTGTGAGAATTGCAGGATAACACAGGTAGAAGTCCCTCATTGATTCGGTTTTCCTACCAGAGATGACCCCTAAAATTGTATGAAGACATTGAAGTCAAAGGTGGTATGTGAAGACATTCACATTGAAGACTATGACAAGAGAAGACATCGCGTGAAGACTATGGAGCGCGAAGACTTAGCAGTTTTGTCGTTCTATGTTTTTCTTTGTTGAGTCATAGGAACCACCGTACTGTTAAGTGGGGTGCAAGAGAACCAGTCAGAATGACTGAAGTGATGCTTAACCAAAATCCTATATCTTCGAGTGAAGACTATGAGAGCAAATCTTGTCCAGAGTTGGATAAGTCAGCTTTGCTTGTAGCCCAAGTAAAGTTGCCGTGTGTGTTTGAAATCTGACCGTTGGAACACGTGTCAGTTCCTTAGTGACCCAGGGTCATTTCGGACAAATCAGGTTGGGTTGCCTAGTGGCTATAAATAGCCCACCCCCTACAACCATAAACGGTTGGATGCTCAGAGTTAAAGCACGGCTTTTGTCGTTTGAGAGCAACCCACCTCGAAGCCTTTGAGAGAGAATTCCTTGAGAGGATAAAGCCCTAACCACCTAGAGCCAAAGAGTGCTAGGCATCACTTAAGTCTTCCTGTCTGTGTGATCTGAAGACTTATTACACTTGAGGACTGTGAATCCTCCATCCGGTTAGGCGTCGCGTTCTGAGCATCCAAGAGTCATTGTGGATCGCCGGTGAACGAAGTCTGTGAAGGTTTGGAAGTCTACCTTGAAGACTTACCAGAGTGATTGGGCGAGGACTGGGTGTCCTTAGCTCAAGGGGAATAAGGTGAAGACGAGGTCTTCTGAGTTGAATCTCAGCCTCCCTAACCAGACGTACAGTTGTCACAGCAACTGGAACTGGTCAAACAAATCATTGTCTTTAACGAGTCACTGGTTTCATCCTTCCCCTCCCTTTACTTACTGCTGGTCCTTGTGAAGTCATTGTACGATTGCATCACCATTTGGCTTCACTGAGTGATTACTTGTTCTGATTGGCTTCACAATATCTTCCTACCTGATCCTTACTGCCTAGCTGCTATTAGTCATTGTGCTTTCACTTCATTGAATACTTGACTATGGTTTGCCTAGTGTAGTCTACCTTCCGCTGCATGGTAATAGGTTTATTTCTATCGTTTGTCTTCAAAACTTACATGTTTTGAAGACTTACATAAAAATCACCTATTCACCCCCCTCTAGTCGATCACTAGCACTTTCAGTTGTTAGTATGAACTCCTTGAATATCCATGGTACTAATGATGATTGCACTAGTCATAATGAAAATGTCTCTTATAAGCATGTCAATTTTTGTGGAGTGCATAGAGTTTGCAAGTACACACTAAATAGGGAAGATAGATTTGGCAAGAGGCATAAGTATTTGGAAACTAAATGGTTGCAAGAAAGGCTAGATGTTTGTGTTGAAAATTTAAAATTTCTTCACCATACTTGTGAACTTTGCGATGAACATGGTCATTTAAATCTCCGATGCAAATTGTTCCATGATCGTATCGTGTCCAAAAATAGTGATGATTTGATTTCCCTTGCACATCATAATGAACTTAGTTTGCTTTTGGGTTATGAAGAAATGAAACGTATAACTAAGCATATTCCAGAATATAACCTTGAGAAATTCCTCGATATTGATCTAGAAGAAATTTTTATGTATTGTGCGGTGAATTGCATTGAAAATCCTTATATTGCCAATTACATAAGGAAAAGAAAACAAATAGAGGATGAAGAGAATACTAATGAAAGGGAAGAGGCTTACCAATATCCTCCTATTATTTCTTATGATGAATCAGGTAACGAGGAGGAGCCTTCTAATCAACCAATATCATTAATAAGGATCTCCAAAAAGAGTATTGAACCCACACATAATGTGAAGAAGAAAAAAAAGACGAAGGAGCAAAGGTGAAAAGGTATCCCTCCCAAATGACGTTGCCCCTATTACTCATTGTGATGATGATAATTGCTATACTATTGGTTCTATCCATACTATTAATGATGAGAGTGATTATGCTTATGATATGAAAAGGCCCAAGCTTGGGGATGCTATGTTTGATGAGGATGACATGCTTGAGAATATATTTGCTGCAATTAATGTTTGTCCCAAGCTTGAGGATGTTATGTTTAATGAAGATGATATTTGTAGTCTCTCAAGTTTTGATATGCAAACTTATTATGATAATAGCATGCCTCCTACTTATGATGATTATATTGATGAAAGTGGGTTTGGAAGAGTGTCAATTTTAGGAAGTAATGATCCCACTATTTTGGAGGATGTTGAATCTTATTTTGACAATTATGAAAATGGATTTGGAGAGGTCATGACTTTATTTAGTAATGATTCTACTATCTTGGAAGAGGTTTCAATTGATTATGATGAGAACAAAGTTGCTACTTATGATGATTATTGTGATGACACATATGCTATAAAAAGTAGTGATGATTATATTAAAACTTGTCATGATTATGATTTCCCTTTTCCCGAATATTACTCTTTTAATGTGGAAACAATCTTTAGTATTCGAGTTTCTTATGATACTCCCACTATTCCGAATGAGAAGAATTTTGCCTATGTGGAGAGTAGTAAATTTTCTATGCTTGTAGGTCATGAAACCAATGATTTATGTGATGGTTATATAGTTGAATTCATTCATGATTCTACTGAAAATTATTATGAGGGAGGAATATATGCTTGTAGGAATTGCAATAATATCAAGTTTCCTCTCTATGTGCTTAAAGTTTTGAAGTTATCCTTGTTTTGCCTTCCTATGCTAGTTGATTATTGTTCCCATAAGTCGTTTGATCACAAAATACCTATGCATAGGAAGTGGGTTAGACTTAAATGTGCTAGTCATATTCTTCATGATGCTCTCTTTATGTTACAATTCTTATCTTTTATGTGAGCATCATTGAAATCATCATGCCTAGCTAGGCGCGTTAAACGATAGCGCTTGTTGGGAGGCAACCCAACTTTATTGTTGTTCCTTGCTTTTTTCTCCTGTTTAGAAATAAATAATTTATCTAGCCTCTGTTATGATTGAGTTTTTATGTTTTAGTTAGTGTTTGTGCCAAGTAGAACCGTTGGGAAGACTTGGGGAAAGTCTTTTTGATCTTGCTATAAAAAACAGAAACTTTAGCGCTCACGGGAATTGCTGCCATTTTTATTGGAGAGTGATATTTAGCTAATTCATTTTGCAGATGATTAATAGATAAATTCCTCACGTCCAGCAATTTATTTTAGAATTTTTGGGGTTCTAGAAGTTTGCGTTAGTTACAGATTACTACAGACTGTTCTGTTTTTGACAGATTCTGTTTTTCATGTGTTGTTTACTTATTTTGATGAATCAATGGCTGGTAAAAGAGTTTATAAACCATAGAGAAGTTGGAATAAATTAGGTTTAACACCTATATAAATAAATAATTAGTTAATTACAGTACGTTGAAGTGGTGTTTTTTTACTTTCTTTCGCTAACGAAGCTTACGAGTTTTCTGTTAAGTTTTGTGTTGTGAAGTTTTCAAGTTTTGGGTAAAGATTCGATGGGCTATGGAATAAGGAGTGGCAATAGCCTAAGATTGGGGATGCCCAAGGCACCCCAAGGTAATATTCAAGGAAAACCAAGAGCCTAAGCTTGGGGATGCCCCGGATGGCATCCCCTCTTTCGTCTTCGTTCATCGGTAACTTTACTTGGAGCTATATTTTTATTCGCCACATGATATGTGTTTTGCTTGGAGCGTCATTTTATTTTATTTTGTTTTGCTTGCTGTTTGAATAAAATACCAAGATCTGAAATTCTTAAATGTTAGAGAGTCTTCACATAGTTGCATAATTATTCGACTACTCATTGATCTTCACTTATATCTTTTGGAGTAGTTTGTCATTTGCTCTAGTGCTTCACTTATATCTTTTTAGAGAACGACAGTGGTTTTATTTTATAGAAATAATTGATCTCTCATGCTTCACTTATATTATTTTGAGAGTCCTTTAGAACAACATGGCAATTTACTTTTAGGCAAAATAAAAACTTTCATACAAGTGCATTGAATACTAAGAGAAGTTTGATACTTGATGATTGTTTTGAGATATGGAGATGGTGATATTAGAGTCATGCTACTTGAGTAGTTGTGAATTTGATAAATACTTGTGTTGAAGTTTGTGATTCCCGTAGTATGCACGTATGGTGAACCGTTATGTGATGAAGTCGGAGCATGATTTATTTATTGATTGCCTTCCTTATGAGTGGCGGTCGGGGACGAGCGATGGTCTTTTCCTACCAATCTATCCCCCTAGGAGCATGCGCGCAGTACTTTGTTTCGATAACTAATAGATTTTTGCAATAAGTATGTGAGTCCTTTATGACTAATGTTGAGTCCATGGATTATACGCACTCTCAACCTTCCACAATTGCTAGCCTCTCTAGTACCGCACAACTTTCGCCGGTACCATAAACCCACCATTTACCTTCCTCACAACAGCCACCATACCTACCTATTATGTCATTTCCATAGCCATTCCGAGATATATTGCCATGCAACTTTCCACCGTTTCGTTTATTATGACACGCTCCATCATTGTCATACTGCTTTGCATGATCATGTAGTTGACATCGTATTTGTGGCAAAGCCACCGTTCATAATTCTTTCATACATGTCACTCTTGATTCATTGCACATCTCGATATACCGCCAGAGGCATTCATATAGAGTCATATCTTGCTCTAAGTATCGAGTTGTAATTCTTGAGATGTAAGCAAATAAAAGTGTGATGATCATCATTATTAGAGCATTGTCCCATGTGAGGAAAGGATGATGGAGACTATGATTCCTCTACAAGTCGGGATGAGACTCCGGACGAAAAAGAAAAAAGAAAAAAAGAGGCCATAAAAAAAGAGAAAAGGCCCAAATAAAAAAATGAGAGAAAAAGAGAGAAGGGGCAATGCTACTATCCTTTTACCACACTTGTGCTTCAAAGTAGCACCTTGATCTTCATGATAGAGAGTCTCCTATGTTGTCACTTTCATATACTAGTTGGAATCTTTCATTATAGAACTTGTCTTGTATATTCCAATGACGGGCTTCCTCAAATTGCCCTAGGTCTTCGTGAGCCAGCAAGTTGGATGCACACCCACTTAGTTTCTTTTGTTGAGCTTTCATACACTTATAGCTCTAGTGCATCCGTTGCATGGCAATCCCTACTCACTCACATTGATATCTATTGATGGGCATCTCCATAGCCCGTTGATACGCCTAGTTGATGTGAGACTGTCTTCTCCTTTTTGTCTTCTCCACAACCACCATTCTATTCCACATATATAGTGCTATATCCATGGCTCGCGCTCATATATTGCGTGAAGATTGAAAAAGTTTGAGAACATCAAAAGTATGAAACAATTGCTTGGCTTGTCATCGGGGTTGTGCATGATTTAAATATTTTGTGTGATGAAGATAGAGCATAGCCAGACTATATGATTTTGTAGGGATAGCTTTCTTTAGCCATGTTATTTTGAGAAGACATAATTACTTTGTTAGTATGCTTGAAGTATTATTATTTTTATGTCAATATTAAACTTTTTTCTTGAATCTTATGGATCTGAACATTCATGCCACAATAAAGAAAATTACATTGAGAAATATGTTAGGAAGCATTCCACATCAAAAATTCTGTTTTTATCATTTACCTACTCGAGGACGAGCAGGAATTAAGCTTGGGGATGCTTGATACGTCTCCAATGTATCTATAATTTTTTATTGTTCCATGCTATTATATTATCTATTTTGGATGTTATTGGGCTTTATTATACACTTTTATATTATTTTTGGGACTAACCTATTAACTGGAGGCCCATCCCAAATTGTTGTTATCTTGCCTATTTCAGTGTTTCGAAGAAAAGGAACATCAAATGGAGTCCAAATGGAATGAAACCTTCGGGAGAGTTATTTTTGGAACGGAAGCAATCCAGGAGACTTGGAGTAGACGTCAGGGAAGCTTCAGGGTGGCCACGAGGCAGGGAGACGCGCCTGCCCCCTGGGCGCGCCCCCACCCTCGTGGGCCCCTCGTGGCTCCCCTGACCGACTTCTTTCGCATATATATATACATATATATATATATATACCCTAAAAACACCGGAGAGCAGAGTAGATCGGGAGTTCCGCCGCAAGAAGCATCCGTAGCCACCGAAAACCAATCTAGACCCGTTTCGGCACCCTGCCGGAGGTGGGAATCCTTCTCCGGTGGCCATCTTCATCATCCCGGTGCTCTCAATGACGAATAGGGAGTAGTTCTCCCTCGGGGCTGAGGGTATGTACCAGTAGCTATGTGTTTGATCTCTCTCTCTCTCTCATGTTCTTGAGTCGGCACGATCTTGATGTATCGCGAGCTTTGCTATTATAGTTGGATCCTATGATGTTTCTCCCCCTTAATCTCTTGTGATGAATTGAGTTTTCCCTTTGAAGTTATCTTATCGGATTGAGTCTTTAAGGATTTGAGAACACTTGATGTATGTCTTGCATGTGCTTATCTATGGTGACAATGGGATATCACGTGATCCACTTGATGTATGTTTTAGTGATCAACTTGCGAGTTCCGTGACCTCGTGAACTCATGCATAGGGGTTGGCACACGTTTTTGTCTTGACTCTCCGGTAGAAACTTTGGGGCACTCTTTGAAGTTCTTTGTGTTGGTTGAATAGATGAATATGAGATTGTGTGATGCATATCGTATAATCGTACCCACGAATACTTGAGGTGACATTGGAGTATCTAGGTGACATTAGGGTTTTGGTTGATTTGTATCTTAAGGTGTTATGCTAGTACGAACTCTATGATAGATTGAACGGAAAGAATAGCTTCGTGTTATTTTACTACGGACTCTTGAATAGATCGATCAGAAAGGATAACTTTGAGGTGGTTTCGTACCCTACCATAATCTCTTTGTTTGTTCTCCTCTATTAGTGACTTTGGAGTGACTCTTTGTTGCATGTTGAGGGATAGTTATATGTTCCAATTATGTTATTATTGTTGAGAGGACTTGCACTAGTGAAAGTATGAACCCTAGGCCTTGTTTCAACGCATTGCAATACCGTTTACGCTCACTTTTATCATTAGTTACCTTGCTGTTTTTATATTTTCATATTACAAAAACCATTATCTACTATCCATATTGCACTTGTATCACCATCTCTTCGCCGAACTAGTGCACCTATACAATTTACCATTGTATTGGGTGTGTTGGGGACACAAGAGACTCTTTGTTATTTGGTTGCAAGGTTGCTTGAGAGAGACCATCTTCATCCTACGCCTCCCACGGATTGATAAACCTTAGGTCATCCACTTGAGGGAAATTTGCTACTGTCCTACAAACCTCTGCACTTGGAGGCCCAACAACGTCTACAAGAAGAAGGTTGTGTAGTAGACATCACTTCTCACCACCCTTCGTCCAACATTTGATGTACATGATAATCAATCACCTTAATTTACTTACTTCCTGAACCAATTCCACTTTAATTTACTTACCATCTCTACTACTTAAAAAGAACGTAAGATTCTCATTTCACCTTTCTTCTCACCACCCTTCGTCCAACCTTTCATGTATATGATAATCAATTATCTTAATTTACTTACTTTCTTAACCAATTTCACTTTAATTTACTTATAAAATTTCTAATAAAAATACAAGGTAATTGACGGGCAGAATTTGATGAACATTCATTTACACAATCACATTATTATTGACAGATAAATCACAAGCTAACATACTACAATATTTATATCCCATTGTAACACACATGCATTGTTCTAGTTACCTAAAAAAGGTTTACCCCAGCATGATTAACGTATGACTTGAGGTGATTAGATCCCGTAAAAAAACTTGAGGTGATTAGAGCTCGCGGCGGCCGCTGCCTAATTAGGCCACCAACACCGCGACTGGGTAAATCCTGGAGACCAGGCTCTTTCAATATTCTAGCGGTCCAACGCCAAGGTTTAGCATTATTGAGTACTACCCTTCTCAATTATCATCTTGTACGTGTTGAAATTATACATTTGAATTTTTTTATTTTGATGGTGTGGTCAATGATTCTAATTCATTTTTAGTTTCATTTGATTTTTTGATTTTTGATGTGATCATGAAGAGCAAAGCGCCGCCAAACTTCACAAAGTTTGATTTGATATGATTTTTAAACACGAGGCTAATGCACGAGTTACCAATCCTAGTCCAATGGAATATTATTTGCTTCGAAATTACGTGATGATATACATTCATAAGAAACTACTAGCAATTAGGTTATCTTTAGATGAAATTGTTAATATATTTTTTTATCTTATTAGCAATTGTAGGATAAAATTGAACTAATACAAATGTACTTGTGTTATGCATTGAAAAAACCACATTATTATGGTACTCCCTCCATTCACTTTTGTAAGTCATTTCAGACAACTTAAAATAGGTTGTTTTGTACATTGTCTGAAATGTCTTCAAGGTCTTATAAAAATGAACAGAGGGAGTACTTATTTTCCACTTTGCACATATTTTTTTCAACTTGGCTCGGGCCCCCTCTATACATAAATCCTGGCTCCATCACTGCACCCTCCGCCCCCAAGCCCGTCTTTGGCATAGCGAGCAGCGGATCTGAGTCCTTCACCCCCCAGATCCATCGACCCGGAGCTCATTCCATGCGGCCCCGAGGAGGAGATGGCCATCCAGCTTGCGCTCCGTGATGTCTACTACGCAACTTTATTCTTGTAGACACGTATTGGGTCTCCAAGCGCCGAGTTTTGTAGGACAGTAGCAAATTTCCCTCAAGTGGATGACCTAAGATTTATCAATCTATGGGAGGTGTAGGATGAAGATGGTCTCTCTCAAATGACCCTGCAATCAAATACAAGAAATCTCTTGTGTCCCCAACACATCCAATACAATGGCAATTTGTATAGTTGCACTAGTTCGGCAAAGAGATGGTGATACAAGTGTATGGATGGTATAAATATATTTTTATAATCTGAATAAATAAAAACAGAAAGGTAGCAAATAGTAAACAGGCACAAAAGCGGTATTGCAATGCTTGAAAATGAGGCCTAGGGTCCGTACTTTCACTAGTGCAATCTCTCAACAGTGCTAATATAATTGGATCATATAATCACCCCTGAAAGTGCGACAAAGAATCACTCCAACTTTCCTATCTAGCGGAGAACATAAGAAGAAATTATTTGTAGGGTATGAAACCACCTCGAAGCTATTCTTTCCAATCGATCTATCCAAGAGTTCGTAATAAAATAACACCAAATAATTTCAGATTCATAATACTCAATCCAACACAAAGAACCTCAAAGAGTGCCCCAAGATTTCTACTGGAGAAACAAAGATAAGAACGTGCATCAACCCCTATGCCTAGATTACCCCAATGTCACCTCGGGAATCTGTGAGTTGAGTGCCAAAACATATATCAAGTGAATCAATACGATAC
This sequence comes from Triticum urartu, assembly GCF_003073215.2. NCBI lineage: Eukaryota > Viridiplantae > Streptophyta > Magnoliopsida > Poales > Poaceae > Triticum > Triticum urartu. The sequence continues at coordinate 104,231,507 of NC_053028.1, read as the reverse complement.
CCCATTGTCACCATGAGTATTCATATGCAAGACATACATAAAGTGTTCTCAAATCTAGGAAAGTATTCAATCCGATAACAACAAAATCTCAAAGGTAAAAACTCAATTCATCACAACAAGTTAGAGAGGGGAAAACACCATATGATCCGACTATATTAACAAAGTCCGTGATACATCAAGATTGTGACATCTCAAGAACACGAGTGTTGTAGGGTGGAACCCTAAGTGGAGATCTTTCATGAATTGGAGGGGGAATCCCCAAGAACAAGATGAACACAAGGGAGAAAACAAGGGGAACACTCAAGAACAAGTCCAATCACACATCCACTAGACCAACAAACACACAAGATACATGAACAATCAAAGGGAAACAAGATACATGGTAGAGTTCATCCCAAATCCTATGAAGGATATGAGGGCTTGATGATCTAGATAGATCCTTCCCACAAGGGGGTCTTGAATCCCTAGGGATCTTCCCCAATGGAGTCTTCTCTCTCAAGAGGAATCCCACAAGGGGAGGTACACGAGCTAAGCCCTATGATCTGTGTCTATTCTTAGCTAACTCTAAATGAAGGAGGAAGGGGAGTATATATAGGTCTAATGGATGAAGGGGTAAGTAGGGACGAGATGGGGATACAAGGGCCAAGCCCAACAGCCACGCACAGGGGGCCCCGTGTGCATGGGGTAAGTGGAGCCCGTGCGCACGGGGTATCCAGAGACCCGACTCATGAGCCCGTGCGCACAGGGTCCGGGAGGCCCGTGGGCACGGTACACACCCGTGCGCATGGGGTCTTCAGGACCGCCAGCCTGGGAGGCCCGTGGGCACGGGGTCGGAGGGCCCCGTGCGCACAGGGTTGCCTGGGAGCTGCTGCCTTCTTCTTGGTGCTTCCTTCTCCGCTTACAGGCTTCCCTCTTGGATGGTGTAGATGTTCTCTTCTTCTTGGACTCCTCCTCAATGAATGTGTAGCTCCGCTCACACCTATGTATGCACACGAGAGAGGGGTCAAGTAGTATACCATCCTTGAAAGGTACAAGTGGACACGTGTAAAGGAGATGATTCACCTTTGTATGTATGAAGTAGATGTGGCATGTGTCACTTGCCAAATGGACTCTTGACATGGTGATGTCCATAGGATGCTCCACATCATCCCCTCCCCCTTGGGAAAGATCCGACCTCAGATCGAAATACAAATCACCATGGGAAAGAGATGATGTTGCCGTGTCGAAGTTGACGATCACCAAGCATTCATCATCTTGTAGTTTCAAATGGGCACTCTCCAATGTCGCACCGTCTTGTAATTCCTTCAAAAGGAGCAAAGATAACAAGCACTTGGAAAAACAAATGTGGTTGGCGTAAGAGCAAAACCAAGCATTCAAGAGGTGATTCACCCAACAAGTGTTGTCATCAAGCATAGCATATGGTTTGACAAAGAAGTGTGGCATGGCATTTAAGCATATAAGTTGAGCACAATCAAGGACATCATGGAAACAAGCATGCAAATGGGAGGTGAAGATGCTAATATGTGTGACAAGTGAATAAGAATCTACCTCACTGTCATAGCAAGCATGCATAAAGCACTCAACAAATGGTCTATGGTGTAACGCCCTCGATGCGGCTATATCTCCCACATGTCGAAGCACGACTTAGAGGCATAACCGCATTGAAAGCAATGTCGCAAGTGAGGTAATCTTCACACAACCCATGTAATACAATAGGGGAAAAAGATACATAGTTGGCTTACAATCGCCACTTCACACAATACATGAATAAAGAATTACAACATCCAAAAACAATCAAGGTCCGACTACGGAACCAAAATAAAAGAAGAACCCCAAATGCGACAAGGTCTCCGGTTGACCCCAACTGGGCTCCACTACTGATCAACTAGAACGAAACGACACAAAGGACAAGATCTTCATCGAGCTCCTCCTGAGCTTGGTTGAGTCACCTGGAATGGCATCATCGGCACCTGCAAGCTGGTTTTGGAAGTATCTGTGAGCCACGGGGACTTAGCAATCTCACACCCTTGCGATCAAGACTATTTAAGCTTATGGGTAAGGTAAAGGTATGAGGTGGAGCAGCAGCAAGCGACTAGCATATATGGTGGCTAACATACGCAAATGAGAGCGAGAAGAGAAGGCAAAGCACGGTCGATAAAAGTATGATCAAGAAGTGATCCTAGAACAACCTACGTCAAGCATAACTCCAACACCGTGTTCACTTCCCGGACTCCGCCGGAAAGAGACCATCACGGTTACACACGCGGTTGATGCATTTTAATTAAGTTAAGGTTCAAGTTATCTACAACCGGACATTAACAAATTCCCATCTGCCCATAACCGCGGGCACGACTTTCGAAAGTTCAAATCCCTGCAGGGGTGTCCCAACTTAGCCCATCACAAGCTCTCACGGTCAACGAAGGAATAGACCTCCTCCCGAGACATTCCGATCAGGCTCGGTATCCCGGTTCTACAAGACATTTCGACAGGGTAAAACTAAACCAGCAACACCGCCCGAATGTGCCGACAAATCCCGATAGGAGCTGCACATATCTCTTTCTCAGGGCACACCAGATCGTCTAAACTTCTGGTAGGACAGCCCAGAGTTGCCCCTGGTGGCCATCGGCGGCTGACAAGTTGGACCAACACTCAGAGGAGCACTGGCCCGGGGGGTAAATAATGATGACCCTCAGGAGCGCGACTCCCAAGGGAAAAGAAAAGGCTAGGTGGCAAATGGTAAAACCAATGTTGGGCATTGCTGGAAGAGCTTTAGTTAAGGCGAACTGTCAAGGGGTTCCCATAATAGCCCAACCGCGTAAGGAACGCAAAATCCGGGAACATAACACCGATATGACAGAAACTAGGGCGGCAAGAGTGGAACAAAACACCAGGCATACGGCCGAGCCTTCCACCCTTTACCAAGTATATAGATGCATTAATTAATAAGATATATTGTGATATCCCAACAAGTAAACATGTTCCAACAAGGAACAACATCTCCATGTTCCAACAAGGAACAAACTTCAATCTTCACCTGCAACTAACAACGCTATAAGAGGGGCTGAGCAAAGCGGTAACATAGCCAAACACCGGTTTGCTAGGACAAGGTGGGTTAGAGGCTTGGCTCAACAATATGGGAGGCATGATAAGCAAGTGGTAGGTATCGCGGCATAGGCATAGCAAAAGAGAGAGCAACTAGCAAGCAAAGATAGAAGTGATTTCGAGGGTATGGTCATCTTGCCTGAAATCCCACAAGGAAGAAGAACGAGTCCATGAAGAAGACAAACGGACGTAGTCGAACGGTTCCTCACAAACGCGACATTATCGGAACCAACCCGAAGAAGCAACACCGGAAAAGAGCAAACAACCTAGTAAACAACCACCACATAGACATGGCATGATGCGCAAACAAGAATGATGCATGTCCGGTTTAAAGAGGGCATGTCATGGCAAAGTGCACAAGCAATCCTACAAATTAAGTGGAGCTCAATATGCAACAAGTTGCATATTGGCGAAACACCACGACAAGTTATTTAGTTCGATCTCGTTTATGTACCCAACAATATTAAATGTTGTTAAACATGGCAAGAGGGTGAAGCAAAGTAAAACTACCTATCTAGTCAAGGTTAAATGAGGCCGGAAGCAACGAACAACAAATCCGGAAACTCCTCATGTGCATAAATTAGATTTGGTACTGTTCTGCCCTAAACATAATTTTTAGAGTTATTAAACATGCAAAATAAAACCACCATGTTAAACTAGGCATTTTTCCACCCCATTTACATATAAAGATTATTAAATTCCGAGTTACGGTTATTTAGTTATGAATTAAAGCATTTTAGCAAGTAATTTAAGCAAATTTAAACAAACAGCATTTTAAACATGTTAAACATGGATGAAAGTTGGATATTATTAAACTATATGAAATTCTAAGCAAGTTTCATATTAAGTTTGTTTTAAACCGATGCATGGTTATTTACTTGTGAGCAAATTAAAATAATGGCATCCTCCTGTAATTATGCATGCATTGGAAAGAAAAAAAATGCACAGACTGGAAAAAAAAGCTACACGGGCTGAAACTGGATCTGGCAAGGGTTGCTCACATTGGGCCAAGCCCATCTGAGCCTGGGGCGCATGGCGCGGTGCGGGCAGGCCGCGGAGGAGGCCGGGCCCTCCTGGCGCTGGCGCAGAACTGGGCCTCGCATGGCTCGGCTGGCCCACGCGCGGAGGCGAACGGTGCTGGGGGTCGCCGTCCTCCTCTGCTCGATGCAGAGGCAGAACCAGGCGCGGCGGCGCCCGCCGGTGATGTGGAATGATGGCGCGGCAGGGAAGAGCTCCGGCGAGGTCGGGGATGGATGGATCCGGTCTTGGGGCATCGGATCTGACGACGAGGATGGTCAGGGGGACGAGCGGCGAAGGTGGTGGACTCCGGCGAAGGTCAACAAGGCGAGGGCGAGTGGAACTTCATCTGCGATGGCGCCCTGCACGGGAGAGAGAGAGACGTGAGGGAGAGGGAGGACAGAGGAAAGGAGAGAGACGGATCTGGCCTGGGGTCACCGGCGGCGGCTCCGGGTCGCCGGAGTTCATCCCGGCACGGCGCGAGGCGATTCCAGCGACGGGCATGAGCGGGAGGGAGCATCGGGCTCTCTCGACCCTGGTCAGGGACGGCGGCGGCGTGGTGCGGGTGCCTCGGCCCAGAATGGCCCGGGGCGGGCCTCGGATGGGCCTGACAGGGACCGAGGCGATGTGGGGCGCGGGGAGGCGATGTGGCGGCTTCCCGTTGGCTGCGGGCGTCCTGCGTGGTGGCGACTGGCCACCAGGATGGCGCCAAGTGGCAGGGACGAGGTGGCCGGTGGTGGAAAATAGAGGAGAGGAGGTGGGAGGCAGCTGGCTGATGATTGGGGGCGCGGATTTCGAGGAGGAGGAAGGAGAAGGCCCAAAATGGCATGGAGGGGGTCTATATAAGGTAAGGGGGCTAGGGTTAGGGGGTTTGAGGCCGTTTCGGACCAGTTCGATCTCGATCGGACGACCCTGGAGCGGAGGGGGTTAGATAGGTGGGCTAGTGGGCTGTGCTAGAGAGAGATGGGCTGAGAAGAGAGGAGAGCGAGGCCCGGCAACATTTTTCGGAGACCGAAAACGTCCGACGCTAGACCGACTATATTGCCCCTATAGTTTAACGGTTGGGCTATCAAACGAGCTCCGAATGCGATGAAACTTGGCAGGCGACCTACTAACAACATAACAACACCACATGCCAACTTTCATCCCATTCCGAGAACATTTTCCAGCCACTTATAAAATACTATTTCGGACATTCCGCGGGCGCGTGCAAGTGTGTCTGGGCTCAGAACGGACAATGGAGAGAACTGTGGGAACCCAGGCGGATGCAAGTTTTGAAAAACATGATGATGCAATGCATATGATGACATGATATGGAATGCATGACACATAAGCAAAAGACAAGGCAACGCAGCGAATAACTAGAAGACACCTGGCACATCGGTCTCGGGGCGTTACAACACTCCACCACTACGAGAGGATCTCGTCCCGAGATCTAGAATGGCACCGGAGGGGCAACGGAAGAGAAATAGAAGAGGTAAACCTAAGTTGCTTCTTTGACAAATGAGTGAGACCAAGAATCTTGGGAGGTTGAACAAATTTAAGGAAAGAAAGCAACGGAGATGAACGAAGTTGAAAGCACTCCGTTAGAAAAGAGGGACAAGGGAGAACAACTTCGGGCAGCACTCCGATAGAAAAGAAAAGGAATTGAATAAGAACTTGGTAAGATGAGAAGACACTTGATGAAATCACAAGACACTGCCTCCGGAACTATTGAATGAATGGAACAAGGGTAAGAAAGATCTCACACGGCACTCTGGTTGAAAAGAGGTGCAAGGCTTGATAAGATGAAAATAACTTGAGCAGAGGGCACAACACTCTGGTTAAATAGGATAAGCATGAAAAAGAACATGATCTTTGACGAAACGAGATGATGGGTTGAAAAGAGCAACATCACAATGCCTCCGGATGAAAGAATCAAAGGTAGATCATCGGAACAAAAGAACGGAGAAGAAAATGACAACTCCTACCACAAATGAACTTGGAAAGCATCCTTAGGAGAGGGGGTGGGAGGCGGCTGGCTGATGATTGGGGGCGCGGATTTCGAGGAGGAGGAAGGAGAAGGCCCAAAATGGCATGGAGGGGGTCTATATAAGGTAAGGGGGCTAGGGGGTTTGAGGCCGTTTCGGAGCCGTTCGATCTCGATCGGACGACCCTGGAGCGGAGGGGGTTAGATAGGTGGGCTAGTGGGCTGTGCTAGAGAGAGATGGGCTGAGAAGAGAGGAGAGCGAGGCCCGGCAACAGTTTTCGAAGACCGAAAACGTCCGACGTTAGACCGACTATATTGCCGCTATAGTTTAACGGTTGGCTATCAAACGAGCTCCAAATGCGATGAAACTTGGCAGGCGACCTACTAACAACATAACAACACCACATGCCAACTTTCATCCCATTCCGAGAACATTTTCTGGCCACTTATAAAATACTATTTCGGACATGCCGCGGGCGCGTGCAAGTGTGTCTGGGCTCAGAATGGACAATGGAGAGAACTGTGGGAACCCGGGCGGATGCAAGTTTTGAAAAATATGATGATGCAATGCATATGACGACATGATATGGAATGCATGACACATAAGCAAAAGACAAGGCAACGCAGCGAATAACTAGAAGACACCTGGCACATCGGTCTCGGGGAGTTACATATGGTATGCATAGGCATCATTCACAACACCAAATATAATGAGATGTCGAAACACATGGGGAAAGTGCAAGACAATCCAATCATAATGTGCATACGGTGTAGTGAAGATATCATGGCACTCAACACAAAAGAAGGAACAATTGTTCAATATGTGTGAGGCAATCAAGTCAATCATGTGCAAAGCATGGAATGGATGCCATCAACCGCAAGAAACAAGCAAGTATGAGTCATCGGTGATGCAACATAAGCAAGCATATCAATCATGTCGTGCAAACTAGTGGAGCGAAGATGCAACACACTAGAGGATATCATGTCATGTGAGCAAATGATAGGCATAGGCAATGCACATGACATATCGCAAGCACGAACACAAAGCAAGATCATAGTATCATCATAGGCATGGGGCACAAAGCAAACATGGTAATAACAAGTGATATCTCCACCAAGCTTGCAAATACACATACAAGTACTAGAATCAATCATCATGTGTAATGCAAAGCATGGGTCACAAATGCATGGCAAAGGCATAGGAATGAGCATATCATGCAAAGTGAACATGGCAATATGGGGATAAAGTGAGAAGTGGTAAGTAACCCATAACCATGTGAGGGCCGTGTAGAAGAGATGCGCGAAGTCTTTACGCGAAGGGAGTGGTGGTAAGGACAATCCACGGGATCCCAAGTCATCATTGCTCTCTAGAGCTCATTTCGTCAACTCATGGGATTGTGAGGTTGACGATTTTTCATGGGTACCTACACAAAAGAGACACAAACGAAAGGTGTGTGTGGTAAATGTACACATCATCCATCATGATGTGTATGTGCACATGAGAGTTAGCACAAGATAAGCATTGCTCGAAGAAATGTGATGCATGGTATATAAACATGTCATCCCTCATGAAAGAATAGTTGTTATGTATAACACGATGGGGACACAAATTGAGCAAATAAGTATATGGCACATCAATAGCAAGGTTATACAAGGGGATCATATGGTGCACACAATCATGGGAATCATGCCAAGTATAGGAGGTAGCAAAATCTCCTAATGTGTATGAGGAAACTATGGGGGTCTCCTCATGAGCAATAGCGGAAGCATAATATGGAGAAAATGGACAACATCCTAAACAATGCATATCCGAAGCTAGGTGGTCATGGCATGGCATATGAGATAAATGATGCAAAGGAAGCATATCCATATCATCGCAAGAAAAAAAATGCCAATCACCATGGGCTTGTCATCTATGCCATAGGTGCAAATTGGGTTTATTTTAATGGCATATGCATAGTCACTATGATGAGATTGCAAATATGACATATGGGATATCTCATGCATAGCATATGACAAGTTAAGCGGATCATCAAACATGATGTGACCTAAAGAATTGTCAGAAGAAATCCTATGTAACATGGCATCACAACTAATAGACTCATGGCAATCATCAAACTCATCATAAATGGGTAAATCATCGCATGGAGAAATCATACTAGCATGAAGCATGGTAATAGGTGGATCAACATCATGCAAGCAATCAATGTCTAGAACGTCCACTAGTGGGACAAGAGCATCACCTTCACCTATGTTACCTTTCTCATTCCACTCATGTGATGTAGGTGAGGTGGAGCGACCAAATGGTGGTCATCGTCGTCATCGGGATGAAATCATGTGGTGGGTGCATCATAGTCCACCATGGCCATTATCCTGTCCAATGGAAGGACGGAGTCGTCGAGGATCGGCGCGTCATCATATATGGGACCTAGCACCAAATGAGAAGACACAATAGAGGTAGAGATCAAGTCGTTAGTGTTGAAAGTGGCCTCACATGACCTATCAACTATCTCAATGTGGTGGTTCACTCACTCCCTCAAGGTAGGTGCACTCAATGTCACATATGGTGGAGTCACTCATCTCACTCAAGTGGTGGGGCTGGTAGCTCTCCTCACACGGGAATTGGGGCAACTCATCATATATGGGGCTAGTGGTGAAGTCACGCTCTCTCTCAATATGATGGCAAAAGTCACTCAAGTCATCATACGTTGCCGTGGTCGAAGGGAAAATCCCATGCTCAACCGTCTCGTAGTCGTCGCCGTGGTTGAAGGCCAAAGATGGCACATCACCACTCTCATCGTGGATGAAGGCTGAAGATGGCACATCATTGCTCTCGTCATGGATGAAGGCCAAAGATGGCACATCATCACTCTCGCCGTCATGTAGCATGGTCGTTGCGAAGTGAGCTCGGGGTCGAGTAGACATGGCCTTCTTGAGTTCTTGCTCCGCCTTGAGAGCACCAATGTAGTTGTCATCGAGGGACTTGTAGTTCTCAAGGAAGATAGTCTTGGAGGTGTCGTTGTTCAATCCCATCATGAAGTAGAACTTCATACAAATGGGGCCATCCATGCCGGCACGTCGCAAGGCTTCCTTCATGTTCTTGAAGTACTCGTCAAGGACTTGGATCCTTGTATGGTGTTCTCCAATTGGTGTTGAAGATGTTCCGTGTAGGTGGAAGGCACAAATTCTCACCTCATCGCTTTCTTCATCATGGGCCACGTCATGGTGAATCTTGTTGAAGGTCTATGAAGCCACCATGTTAATGCATAGTCGTGGAAGGTACTTGTGGCGCACTTCACTTGATCGTCGAAGGGTACTTGGTGCAGCTTGAGGTAGTCGTCCATCTTGCACTCCCACTCGAGGTACTCTTTGGGGTAATGAGTCCCAAAGAATGGAAACTCATCGTCATCGGTGAAGTCGAAGTATCTCGTGGAGGTAGACTTGAGCTCGTGGAGTAGGCGAAGATGTCGTACATCCGAAGGCGAAGATGCCTTGGAGTCACTTGGAGAAGATGCCAATGTTGTTGAAGAAGCCGAAGTCTTGGGGTTGATGTCGCGGCTCTAAATAGCCCATGTGCACGAGGGTGCAGGAGGCCGTGTGCACGGGGGTCGAGGGCCCGTGTGCACGGGGTTGGCAGAGCAGCCAACGTGTGTCCTGAAGGTCGCTCTTCATGGTCATGTCAATGTCGATGCTTGTGTGTACTTGCTGGAGATGGTAGCTCGAGAGTCTTTGCACTTGAGCGTCTTCTCGAAGATGAGGAAGACCGCCTGCGGTTCTTGATGAGGGCCTTGAGCTCCTCCATTTGCTTGTCCATCTTGGCGTCGATGAAGTTCTTCATAGCATCAAACTGGTCGTCATTGTTGTAGACCGGAGATGATGTGCTTTGCCTATCCATCACAAGACTCGAGCAAAGGTGAGTAGGAAATGAGATAAACAATACCAAGCTACCTTTTCCCAATGTTGAGGATGTATCTCGTATCACTCAATGTGAGATGAAAGAATATTGGAATTGGTACCGGACTTGTTCACTCACACCTACAAAGTAAAGCTTATCGAGTGGCTTGCTTAGGACAAGTGGCACAAATTTCATGCAAATTGAAGTCCAATATATTGTAAATGTTGAAATAAATCCAAAGGACTCAAAATGCAAAGCAAGTGATCACAAATATAGAGCAGGGCAACAAAGAAAGACACATGGTTGGATAATGGGGCTTGTGCAACTATAGGGATGAGCAATACAAGATTGCCTAACGAAGACTAAGCTCGTGTTGCACAAACACTAGGAGAGAACTAGCTTGATTGCACACTTGGGAACGATTCACCACTTGGCACCAACCTATATGTATGCAAGCTAAATGTTTCCTATTCCATGTATCCTCATGCACAAGTATCTCTTTTCATGCTCAACTCTTTGCTTATAAGCTTATGATCATTCTTTTCTTGCTTAAAAGCTTTTTTTGCTCTTATCTTCCTTTCCACTATGCTTATTGAGCCTCAACCACAAATATGAGATAAGTATCACAAGATATGCACGGGAGCAAGCAATTGCACTATATGATATATCCAATGATGCAACAATATGATATCGTATCACTAGGGTGCACAAGTTTTTGCGAAGCCCGACAATACTCAGATAGCTAGTCTCAATAGGTATGAAGGTATTCGCAAAGATGGTGGGGCTATCAAGATGTAACGACAAGGAAGATAAATCTTATGACGGAATGTATACCTTCGTCACACTTAACCTTTCACGAAGTCGGGGGTAACCGGCCTTGCTTCCGGTTGAATACGGTCTCAAAGGTTGGATGGTCGTCATCAATGTGGAAGCTCGTGGTGGATGTAGTCGATGGACCGATACAAGTCACTAGTGGTGGATGAAGATGTAACCATACCTAAGTAGCCGAAACACCTAAGGAGACTCAAATCACAACTCAAACAACCACAAATGCACTAAGAACCAAAATGGGTTAGTTTGCAGAAGTTGTATGTGGTGGTGCGAAAGTTAAGGCGTAAGGCCTATGCAAAAGATGCAAAAATGGACAAAATTTGATGGATTCAAATGGTGGTAAAACCAAGATGAGCAGCTTGGCCACGTCGCTAGCTTTTCAACAAGCCAAAGAACACCCAAATCGGAGTTCAAGAGTGGAAGTTATGACCGAAAACGTAAAGTGCACGCGGCTGATTCTGGGAGGGCCGTGCGCACGGGGTCAAAGGCCCATGGACACGGGGTCCCGTGCGCATGGTACACGTACCAAGGGCACTTGGTCACCTGGGACTATGCGGGGGCCCATGGGCACGGGGCTGGGAGCCCGTGGGCACGGGGTAGGCAGAAATTTTGCGATTTTTCGGGTCAAATTCGATGGGGGAAAGAACAAGAACAAGTCCAATCATGGCTCTTTTTGTGGGGATTTTTGAAATTGGGCAAGAAAATAAACATTAGGCTAGAAAACTAAGAGGGGGGCTCCAATTTCATGATCAACCATGGCTCTGATACCAAGATGTTGTAGGATGGAACCCTAAGTGGAGATCTTTCATGTATTGGAGGGGGAATCCCCAAGAACAAGATGAACACAAGGGAGAAAACAAGGGGAACACTCAAGAACCAGTCCAATCACACATCCGCTAGACCAACAAACACACAAGATCCACAAGATACATGAACAATCAAACGGAAACAAGATACATGGTAGAGTTCATCCCAAATCCTATGAAGGAGATGAGGGCTTGATGATCTAGATAGATCCTTCCCACAAGGGGGTCTTGAATCCCTAGGGATCTTCCCCAATGGAGGTCTTGTACTCCAATGGAGTCTTCTCTCTCAAGAGGAATCCCACAAGGGGAGGTACATGAGCTAAGCCCTATGATTTGTGTCTATTCTTAGCTGCCTCTAAATGAAGGAGGAAGGGGAGTATATATAGGTCCAAGGGATGAAGGGGTAAGTAGGGACGAGATGGGGATACAAGGGCCAAGCCCAACAGCCACATACAGGGGCCCCGTGTGCACGGGGTAAGTGGAGCCCATGCACACGGGGTATCCAGAGACCTGACACATGAGCCCATGCGCACGGCGTCTGGGAGGCCCGTGGGCACGGGGGTCCCGTGGACACGCTACATGCCCATGCACACGGGGTCTTCAGGACCGCCAGCCTGGGAGGCCCGTGGGCACGGGGTCGGAGGGGCCTGTGCGCACGGGGTCACCTGGGAGCTGCTGCCTTCTTATTGGCGCTTCCTTCTCCGCTTCCAGGCTTCCCTCTTGGATGGTGTAGATGTTCTCTTCTTCTTGGACTCCTCCTTGATGAATGTGTAGCTCCGCTCACACCTATGTATGTACACGAGAGAGGGGTCAAGTAGTATACCGTCCTCGAAAGGTACAAGTGGACACGTGTAAAGGAGATGATTCACCTTTGTATGTATGAAGTAGATGTGGCACGTGTCACTTGCCAAATGGACTCTTGACATGGTGATGTCCATAGGATGCTCCGCATCAACGAGAGAGAGAGAGATATTAAACATATAGCTACTGGTACATACCCTTAGCTCCGAGGGTGGATGTAGCAAGTGTAACAGTGATGATAGCAATAGTAACGTAGCAAGATCAATAAGGATAAATTCGTAGGCATTGGATCGGTGACTCGTTGGATGATATTCATCATGTGACAGTTATAACCTAGGGCGATACGGCACTAGCTCTAGTTCAATGATATAATGTAGGCATGTATTCCATAAACAGTCATACGTGCTTTATTAAAAAAAACTTGCATGACATCTTTTGTCCTACCCTCCCGTGGCAGCGGGGTCCATATTGGAAACTAAGGGATATTAAGGCCTCCTTTTAATAGAGAACCGGCACAAAGCATTAACACATAGTGAATACATGAACTCCTCAAACTACGACCATCACCAGGAGTGGGCCCGGTTGTTGTCACTCCGGGGTTGCCGGATCATAACACGTAGTAGGTGACTATAACTTGCAAGATCAGATCTAGAACATGGATATAATGATGATAACATAAACGGTTCAGACTGAAATCATGGCACCCAGGCCCAAAGTGACAAGCATTAAGCATGGCAAAGTCATAGCAACATCAATCTAAGAACATAGTGGATATTAGGGATCAAGCCCTAACAAAACTAACTCGATTACATGATGAATCTCATCCAACTCCTCATCGACCAGTGAGCCTACGAAGTAATTACTCACTCCCGGTGGGGAGCATCATGGAATTGGCGATGGAGAAGGGTTGGTGATGATGAAGAACGAAGATCCCCCTCTCCGGAGCCCCAAACGGACTCCAGATCTGCCCTCCCGAGGAAGAACAGAGCTTGGCGGTGGCTCCGTCTCGTAGATCACGACAATTCTTTCTCCTTGATTTTTTTCCTGGAAATATGTGAATTTATAGTATCAGGGGGTCGTCAGCGGGTCCACCATGTGGGTACAACCCACCTGGGCGCGCCAGGAGAGGTGGGCGCGCCCTGGTGGGTTGTGCCTGCCCAGGGCCCCCTCTCTGGTGGGTCTTGGCTCTAGTAATTCTTATTATTGATATAAAAAATCCTCAAAAAATTTCGTTCCATTCCGAGAACTTTTATTTCTACACAAAAACAACACCATGGTAGTTCTGCTGAAAACAACGTCAGTCCGGGGTTAGTTTCATTCAAATCATGCAAATTAGAGTCCAAAACAAGAGGAAAAGCGTGAGAAGAAGTAGATACATTGGAGACGTATCAACTCCCCCAAGCTTAAACCTTTGCTTGTCCTCAAGCAATTCAGTTGATAAAGTGAAAGTGAGAAAGAAAAACTTTGACGAACTATTTTGCTCTTGTTTGCATAAATAAGCTTAAACAACACCCAGGTTTTCAGCCATCATTATAACTAACCATGTCGACAATAACTCTTAAAGATTATAATGATTCATATCAATGACATAATCAGCTAGCGAGCAATAATAAGATATCTCAAACGGCAACACGTTGTCGAAACAACCATGATATAATATGACAATAATGGTATCTCTCTAGCCCTTTCTGAGACCGCAAAACATAAATACAGAGCACCTCCAAAGTTCAAGCAGCGACTAAACATTGTAATTCATGGTAGAAAATATCCAGTCATGATGCACCCAACATTAGCTACACGCAATGCATAAATCATGACAGCTGTGTTCTACTCAGTTTCTGGTGCTTGTTTTTTAGAAGGTGAGGACAAAGTAAATAGAAAGTCCCTTCACAGAGGGAAGCAGTGATTTGCAGAGGTGCCAGAGCTCAATTTTTAAAACAGAGATACATGATATTTTGAGACATGCACCCTTCTTGTTCACTTCACGATGATGAGTTATCAACATCTTCTATGCTAAGCACGCTAGTGGCGGTTCCCAAGCGGTAAAAGTAAATGTTTTGACTCCATTGGGAGTTTTTGTTTGATTATTTAAGAGATGAAATCTTTTTGTATTTTGCACTTTGGGACTGGACATCCCTATTACCGCCCATTTTCTCATGCGATGGCGAGTGAATAAACACTCGACCTGAGAATAACCCGCTTAGCACGGAAGATATCGACCACCTCCTGTCGTTCCATGAATGATCCAGGCACACAAAACGGATAATTTTTTAGAAGTTTTTAGAGGTGGCACATGCAAATTTACTTTGGACGGCAGGGTAATACCGTATGTAGGTAGGTATGGTGGACTCATCTGGAATAACTTTGGGTTCAAGGTTTTTGATGTACAAGTAGAATCCCCACTTAGTACAGGCGAAGACTAGCAATTAAGATTGAGAAGCGGCCAGCTAGAGAGCAACAACGATCATAACCATGCATTATGCGTAAGTAACATTAGACACTAGCATGAGTAGGATATGAACACCATGAACATAAACATTATAGAGGCTATGTTGGTTTTGATTCAACTATATGCATGAACATGTACCAAGTCAAGCCACTTGAATCATTGAGAGGAGGATACCATATCATCATACTACATCACAATCATTTTAGTGCTATGTAGATATCGAAGATAAATCATTATCAACTCCCATCTACTTATGCATGGCATGGGAAACTATAATCTCTAATTGTCATTGCAAGCATGTTTAATCATAACGGGTTGAATCATGGGCACTAGGTTAAACATATTTACACAAACAAGACAAGTCGAGTTCATACAAGTTTCTCTTTGCCATGGCCAGTTCATCGAATGTCGTCATTATTGCCTTTCACTTGCACGACCGAATGATATGAAAATAATAATAGTGCAAGAGTGCCATGGACTAAGCTGGAATCTGCAAACATTTTATTCAATAGGAGAAGACAAGGTAAAATGGGCTCTTTATTAGTTCAACAATTATTCATATGAGAGCCACTCAACATTTTCATCGTGGTCTTCTCCTTGGTACAACTCGAATAAAAGAACAGAATTTCAGAGAAACACACTGAAATATTTTTGGAGTTTTTGGTTTTCTTAAGCAAGCAAATAAGGAAAAAGCAAAAACGAGAAAACTATTTACATGGGAAAGCTCCCAACAAGCAAAAGAAGAAGAAGGAAATATTTTTGGATTTTCTTTTCAGTACTACTACTAAGCATGCATAGAAAGTAAATTAACTACAACTAATTTTTTTGGTTTTTCTAAGGTTTTTCAAACACACAAGAAGAAAGCAAGAAAATAAATCTAAGCATGGATGATACAATGAAAAAGTGTGAGCACCGACAAATAGAATGATATGTGAGCATGAATATAATGTCGGTGAGAACACGTACTCCCCCAAGCTTAGGCTTTTGGCCTAACTTCGTAGTCGATCAATAGCCTAGAGGGTAGTAGGGATCCTGAGGAGCGGGCATCCACTTGTCCCACTGCGGAGGTGCCTGGTGTGCTGCAGCGTGAGCGTTCCAGTAGGCGATGATGTCTGCAGCCATAATCCGGTATCCGCCCCTGGCAAAAGAATCAAACAAAGCAGGAGCAGGCAATGGAATAACATCACGAGCTTCAACACTACAGTCCAAATTGTAGGGAATAGCAGTGTCAGGACGATCATGTGCAAGAAAGTGATGGTGATCCATGGCTGCACGATCTAGGTAAACTTTAGTCAAAGGGTAATCATGAGGGCATATCTCAACCTCAAAATGAGTTGCCAAACGAGTGGCAAAAATCCCACCATTTACTTTGCCCTTGGATTTATTAAGATGCAAGCGATGAGCCACAATCGCTCCCATGCTATAAGTGTTGTCGTCCTCTAATGCACGACATAAAACAACAAGGTCTGGTGAACTAAGTGCACTCACCTTTTCCCTAGCAAGAAAGCATTTGACAATAAAAAGTGCAAAATAATGAACAACGGGAAAGTGTAAGCCAGCGGCAGTGATGGCTGACACTCCTCTTTCATCATCCACTTTCAGAGTGTGATAAAAATCCTCGAACCCAGCCGGCCTAGGCTCAGCCAAGCTCCCATCATACGGGATCATGCATATGTCACAAAACTCACTAAGTGGTATCTGATGGTTTTCAGCATATAAATCAAAGCTCACTTCAGGAGGATTATTTCTAGGCAAGAAAGTAAAGCTAAAGCTCTGAACAAAGATGTTTGTGAGGATTTGGTGCTGGTCACACTCATCTGCGATGAAGTCGGTGAGGCCGGCATTAGCAATATATTGCATGATCTCCTCAAGAATCCCAACCTCTTGCAGGAATGGGGTGTGCGGCCATTCGCATGGCCATACTTCCGCCAACCTCTGAGGGTGGAGATCATTGTCAGAAGACTCCCCAATAACACCCTTGGAGTTCTTCTTAGAGCCAAACTTCCTGAAGATATTCATGTCCGCATACAATTTTCTGAAAATAAAATTTTTGGAGTGACAAAAAATTGTTAACAAAACTTTGTAAGATTGATAGCAACTACTCATAGGGATACATAGAGGCCATAACAAGCATTCAAACAACTTAGAACACTAAGAATTCAACATGCAAGCACATCTACAACAGCACCAAGAGTATATAATTATTCAAAGTATAAGCCACTAACACAAAAACTAATTGGACAAATGATGGAGTCACATACCAAGCAACAATCCCCGAAACAGTTTCGAAAACGGAGCTTCGAGCAAAGAGATCGAAATCCGCAGGTTTGAGCTCAAGAACACGGGAGAGAGCAATGGGGATGTTTTTTCTGGAGGTAAGTGATGATGTGGTATGAAGAGGTAAGTGAGGGGGCCCACGTGGGGACCACAACCCACCAGGGTGCGCTTGGGGTGCTGGCGTGCCCACCTGGTGCACCTCCCTCTGATGTTATTTGCACTAAAAATTCTCAAATATTCAGAAAAATCGTATTAAATTTTCACAGCATTCTGAGAACTTTTATTTTGGGTCATTTTTTATTGCACGGGAAATTCAGAAAACAAACAAGACATGGCGTTTTATTTTATTTAACTAATAAAAACAGAGAATAAAAAGTAGGGACAGAAAGTAGTTCTTACTAAATTCATCAACTTCATACGATTCAAAAATGATCCATTAATAAGGTTGATCAAGTCTTATTAACAACCACTTTCGATTAGCATGAAACCGAAGAACTTTCGTAAATCACTAAGTTACCCCAATGGGGATCTGCATTTCCCCAACAATAAGCATTTCATATTTATTTTTGACAGTAGGTAGAGGTATTTGAAAACTTCCAATACTGATTGTCGGAGTTTTTTCAATAAAATTAATACCATTCACATGGAATTGTTTCTTTGGAAAGTGCACCGTATGCTCATTGCCATTAATATGAAAAGTGACTTTGCTTTTATTACAGTCAGTAACAGCCCCTATAGTATTCAAGAAGGGTCTACCAAGGATAATCGACATGTTGTCGTCCTCGGGCATCTCAAGTATAACAAAGTCAGTCAAAATAGTAACATTAGAAACAACAACGGGCACATCCTCACAGATACCGATAGGTATGGCAGTTGATTTGTCAGCCATATGCAAAGATATTTCAGTAGGTGTGAGTTTATTCAAGTCAAGTCTTTTATATAAACAGAAAGGCATAACACTAACACCAGCTCCTAAATGACACAAAGTAGTTTTCACATAATTCTTTTTGATAGAGCAAGGTATAGTTGGTATTCTCGGATATCCAAGTTTTTTAGGTACTCCATCTTTAAAAGTATAATTAGCAAGCATAGTGGAGATTTTATCTTCCGGTATTTTCTCTTATTTGTGATGATGTCTTTCATATACTTTGCATATGGAGGCATTTTCAAGATATCAGTCAAGCGAGTACGCAAAAAGACTGGCCTCAGCATTTCAGGAAAGCGTTCAAATTCTTCATCATCATTCTTTTTAGTTGACTTGGGTGGAAAAGGTATAGGTTTTTGAACCCACGGTTCTCTTTCTTTACCATGTTTTCTAGCAATGAAGTCTCTTTTGTCATATCTTTTATTCTTAGGTTGTGGGTTATCAAGATCAACAGGTGGTTCTATCTCAACATCATTATCTGGTTCTTTATCATTGGTTGGTTGAGAGTCTTCATGAACCTCATCGTTATCTTTTTCATTATCATTAGGTGAGTGTTCATTTCCAGATTGAGTTTCAGCATCAGAGATAGAAATTTCATTATCATTATCAAGAGGTTTTTCTATTTCAGGTTCACTAGAAGTGCGCAAAGTCCTATCATTTTTCTTTTTAATTTTCTTTCTGGAAGGACTAGGTGCACTAGTGTTAGCTCTTTGTGAATCTTGTTCAATTCTTTTAGGGTGTCCCTCAGGATAAAGTGGTTCCTGAGTCATTTTACCTCCTCTAGTTGCAACTCTAACAACAAACTCATGCATATTATGATTCATTTCATCAAGCAATTCTCTTTGAGATTTAGCAACTTGTTCTAATTGAGTTTGAACCATAGAAGCATGTTTTCCAACACCTCTAACATCATTTGATATTCTAAATAACAAGTCACTAAAGCGAGCAATCATATCAGAACAGTATTTCAATTGTTTCATACCATTTGCATTGAAGTGATCTTGTTTTCTAATGTAGTTTTCAAACTCATAAAGGCATTAATTAGGATTCATATTGTGAGGATTATCATTATCATTTAACTTCATAAGAGAATTTACCTCTACCACCTTAGGCATTGGTGGTGTACTAAGCCCATGTATTTCTTCAATTGGAGGTAAAAATTTAACATCCTAAACTTTAATACCTTTTTTCTTCATAGATTTCTTTGCGTCTTGCATATCTTCGGGACTGAGATATAATATACCCCTCTTCTTCGGAGTGGGTTTAGGTGGTGGTTCAGGAATAGTCCAATCATCATAATTTTTTAATATTTTATTCAATATTTCTTCAGCTTGAGAAATAGTTCGCTCCCTGAAAACACAACCAACACAACTATCTAGGAAGTCACTAGAAGCATCGGTTAGTCCATTATAGAAGATACCAAGTATTTCATTTTTATCAAGAGGATGATTAGGCAAAGCATTAAGTAGCTGGCAAAGCCTCCCCCAAGCTTGTGGGAGACTCTCTTCTTTAGTTTGAGCAACGCTAAATATTTCCTGTAAGGCAGCTTGTTTCATATGAGCAGGAAAATATTTTTCATAGAAGTAATAAATCATATCCTGGGGACTACGCACACAACCAGGAGCAAGAGTATTATACTGATGAGCCACAAGTGTAGGGGATCTATCGTAGCTTTTCAAAAAGTAAGAGTGTCGAACCCAATGAGGAGCAGAAGGAAATGATAAGCAGTTTTCAATAAGGTATTCTCTGCAAGCACTAAAATTATCGAGAACAGATAGTTTTTGTGATAAGGTAATTTGTAAGGAGTAGCAAGTAATAAAGGTAAATAAGGTGCAACAAGATTGCCCAATCCTTTTTGTAGCAAAGTAAAAGTCTGGACAAACTCTTATATGATGTAAAGCGCTCCCGAGGACACATGGGAATTATCGTCAAGCTAGTTTTCTGTAACATCCCAAATTTTCAATTTGGAATGTTATACATTAGATCATCATGCATATCATATTTTATTTTTCTTTTGGTTTTGATCCTAGAAAATCCTAAGCAACTCAAGGACCCACGGAGAGAGTTGGGGATTTCGTTATTTACATATTTGAGTTTTCTCAAATTGTGTAAACAGGATCATTTGATTTTATTTATTTTATCATTAATTATTTCTATTACAAAAATATGAGAGAGGGAATAAAATGACTTTCCCAAAATATAGAAATATTGAGGATTTAATAAAAAAATCAAATAAGATTTATTTCGGAGTTTTTCGGTATTTTTATTTGAATTTAGGAAAAATGCGCGTTTTTCAAAATTGCATTTAGGGCCCAAATAAATGTTCACTTTATCGGGCTTGATTTTAGAAACCCGGGAAAATTTATTTAAGGATTTTTGGAGTCCGTTTAGTATTTTTTTTTATTTTTCTTCCGAGCGGAATTATAAAAATAAAAAAACGCGGAACCGACTATGGGCCGTACTCGGCCAGGACACCGCCGGCCGAGGCCTTTATAAGGCGCCGCCCCGGGGCCCGAAAGCCCAGCCGCTCCAGCCCCCAAACCCTAGGCCAGCCGCCCCAGCCCCGAAACACTAACCCTAGCCGAGCCCTACCGCCAGCCGCCAGCCGCCGTCGCCGGACCCGCCGCCGATCCGCCGGAGTTGCGCGCCACCCGAGGTCCGCCGCCCCCTCGAAATCCGTGCCGTTTAAAAAAAATTCTGTTCGTCATTTTTTTTCTTTTTCGTCGGATTTTTCCACGGTTATTTTTTGATCGCGATTTCTGATCCGATTTTCGTTTTAGTATAACTTTTCGCTCGTTTATCGGAATCAGGCGATTCAAGCGCCTGGAGTTTCGTCTCGAAACCCTCTTTCTGAATAATCAACTTAAACAAGTTTTTGCTACTGTAAAATTTGACTTATATCCAGATTACTAGAACGTAGTTGTTTTCTTTCGCCGTTTGATTTCTTTGCTTCGTTCGATTTGATTCTTTTTGCAAACCAAGGTTCTTAAGTTGAACTTTCTGGTTAGATCTTCTATTTGAGTTTTACCTGTGCATTAGATGAGTACTTATTGTATGCTTGTTGTTTGTCTGTGATAGAATACCCTGAGTGCGCCGCCTGTTACTTTGAATCTCTAGGTTTCGCGGATCATCAGCAAGGCAAGTAACACTTTGATCATACCTTTTTCTACAACCCAGTTTTATTGCATTAGATCAATTCTCACACATTGCATGATTAGGATCTAATTAAATTATGGGATGGGAAGTAGATGAGGTAGTACCTATTACCTGTTTATTTATCAAACCTTTGGGAGTTACTTCTACGTTTGCTTATTATGCCAAGCTATGCTAGTAGACGTGGATTGGGTGAGTGAAATCCATGACAGATGTGAGAGTGATAATTAATGGTTTATCTAAGGTGGCAACTTAAACACACATCTGGGTGGATTGAGGCACCTGGGGTTTCCAGGACTTGCCTGTTTTTCTTTTGGACCGCCACCCAGGCTCAAAGGGATCACGAGATTATTCATACTAGAAACTTCCGTGTGCAGCCACAAGCCATTATGGGCTCTGGCATAGTTGACTAAGTTGTGCGAACTCTTACAGTGGTAGACTAGCAGATGTAGGGGTTGTAGGTGGTACGGTCTAGCCGATCGTAAGGTGCTAGCGCTTCTGAAAGACTATGTCTCGGTCATCCGTTTCTCAAACACCATGTAGTGCGAGAAATCCAACGGAGGCGATCGAGTCTTGTGGGGAAAAGTGCGCAAACCTCTGCAGAGTGTAATAAACTAATCATGGTTAGCCGTGTCCCCGGTTATGGACATCTTGAGTATCTAGTACCTGAATTATCATGTGAATCTCAACATGTTACTCTAAAGAAAATTTTGTTGGGTTTAATGATGCTTAATTGGGATTGAGAATGCTGTCAACCATTCTCAATGTTTAACAACCACCATGATAGTAATTAATTTTATTCCTTTGAAGTAGGGAAAAATTGGCTTTACGCAAAAACTGTAACCATAGAGCTTTCCACCAGCCAAATATGCATATAGTATAGCTGTTGCATTCCATTACTCTCTATGTGTTACTTTGCCAGCATATTCCATGTGCTGACCCGTTTTCGGGCTGCAACGTTAATGTTGCAGACTTTTCAGACGACGATTAAGGAGTTTTTAGGTCGTGGTTCTATACTCAGTGATGCCGTTGGAGTTGATGGACTCACTTATCTTCCAAGCCTTCCGCTGTTATCATTATTAGATGGCCTTAAGCCATATTTATTGTAGTAAGTTCTCTTTGAGACACTCGATGTAATAAGTGTGTGATTGCTACTCTGCTATAAATCCTCCGAGTACCGTGTGGTGTCAGCATTACTGATCCAGGGATGACACCGGAGCACAGAGATCAGGCTGTTTGTGGTCTGGTCGCTACAGAGATGGTATCAGAGCACACGCTGACTGTAGGACACAACCACTAAGCTAAAGACCTAGATCAATACTCACTCTCTTCTCTTCTGACTTCTCATCTTTTCTACTCTTTAGGATGGCGGATGCACGGAACAAGTTCACACAACCAGATGAAGATACACCCTTTGGACGCCACTTGAAGGAAGTCACTAGATACCTGAACATAGGAATACCAAGCTTCACGGGAACCTACAATGCCACTTTACCTGAAGAAGAGCACTGGATGATTCAAGTTCAAGTTCCAGGAAGGACGTTCATGCCAGTCACTGAGCCCATAGAGTTTTCTTTTGATGCACCAACTTGGAGTCTAGGAAAGAGTATGGCATCTCACATCACCATGGGACGCATTGGAGAAGTCTACCGCAAGGATCTCAAGGATACTATTTACCAGATTTGTGGGCGCCGAGATGAACACTGGGAGATGATCAGCACCAGGAAAGATAGATTCAATTGCAGCTTTTATCCAGGAGTTAAATCAGCACATTCGACGACAGGAGAATCAGATGTGCGCCGACATGATAGATCTGAAGAAGGCTAAGACTAGAATCAAGGAACTGGAGGAAGAACTCAAGGCTACACGCAAAGATTATGAAGAAGAAATTGAAGTATTGGTGGAGAAGAATGACGATCTGATCAAGAAGATTGGAATATTTTTGGGAGGCCCGACACCAGTAGATGAAGACGAAGAACCTAAGGAGATTAGCCCAGAAGACTACATCATCATTGACGGCACCGACTCGGAACAAGATAGTAGCAATGATGACTATGTTGATGAAGCAGGAGCAGATATCATGGAGTCTACAACCGTAGAATATTTCTAGTAGACCACCCCATCAGTAGTAGTAGTCCACCATGTAAATATAGTAGTCCGAGCACTTTGCGATAGTTAGATCGATTGTATGCCTTTTGTTTGATTGAATGAAGTGAATTGTTTGCTTTTGCCTCATGTGCATATGGGTAGTGTTTTCTCTTTAGACCCCCTCTATTCTTATATCTCGTCTTTTCTAGACCCTTAGATGCCTCCGAGACGTGACCCCGGATTTGCCTTTCCGCCGGAGCTCACCCAGTTGATCCAGCAGCAGAACACCTTGATGCAGTTGCTAGTTCAGAATCAGAATCAGGGGAACAACAACAACAACCCACCACCACCACCACCTGTTGACCACTTAGCCCGTTTTCTTAGTCTGAATCCGCCGGTGTTTTCCAATAGCACCGAGCCGATAGTAGCAGATGATTGGCTCCGCAAGATAGCTAGGGAGTTGACCACAGCAGGATGCACAGATGCGGAGAAGGTTAAGTTTGCCGCACATCAGTTAGAAGGACCCGCAGTATCCTGGTGGGAGAATTTCACAGCCACCTTCCCAGTCGACACTGTCACATGGGACCAGTTTCAGCAGGCTTTTCGTACTGCCCATGTTTCAGCAGGAGCAATGGCCATGAAGAAGCGTGAGTTTCATAACTTGCGCCAAGGAGGACGGACAGTTGGCTAGTATGTGGAGGAGTTTAGTAAGCTAGCACGTTATGCCCCAGATGACGTTGCTACGGATGCAGCTAAGCAGGAGAAATTCCTGGAAGGATTGAATGATGAGTTGAGTATGGAGTTGATGGTAGCCACCTTCAACAACTACCAGGAGTTGGTAGATCGTGCTCTTATGATTGAAGGGAAGCAGCAGCAAATTGAGAACCGCAAGAGGAAGTATGGACAAGGAAAGTATAATTCAGGAGCTCAGCAGAAGTCACGTTTTACCCCTAGGCCGGGAGGACATTTTCAGCATACCCATGGAGTAGTTAGCTCACACAATCACAATGGCACCAAGAATGGTAATGGGAATGGAGGAAGCAATGGACAAAACCGCAACACCCCATCAACCCCATCCAAGAAGGACTTGAGCCACGTCACTTGCTATAAGTGTTCGAAGCCAGGACATTTTGCAAATGAATGTCCTGAAGGCCAGAATGGCAATGGAAGTTCTGGGAAGAAGCTGAACCTTTTCAACAGGGGACAGGTGAACCACGTTAGCGTGGAGGAGGTTGAAGCTCAGCCCGATGCAGTAATAG
This sequence comes from Triticum urartu, assembly GCF_003073215.2. NCBI lineage: Eukaryota > Viridiplantae > Streptophyta > Magnoliopsida > Poales > Poaceae > Triticum > Triticum urartu. The sequence continues at coordinate 104,206,935 of NC_053028.1, read as the reverse complement.
GTAAGTTTTTGGTTAAGTCATTTACCGCACTCGTTCTTTTTGATACTGGCGCATCGCATTCATACATCTCAAGGGGATTTGTGGATAAGTATAACCTATCAACCCAAGCCCTTAGGTCACCCATGTTAGTAACCTCGCCAGGAGCAGAGTATGTGGCTAGTCTATGGTGTGATCGGTTACCATTAAGGATTGGTAACTATGTTTTTCCCTTAGACCTAGTAGTATTGGAATCTCAAGGATTGGATGTGATATTAGGCATGGATTGGTTATCAAAGTATGAAGGGAATATTGAGTGTGCTAGTAAGTCAATTTTGCTTACCACACCAGAAGGGAGAAGGATCAAGTATGTATCCCGGCAGGTGGCAAAGAGGACCCAAGTAAATTTCCTAACAGGAGTTGTGCAGGAGGAAGTACCAGTGGTAAAGGATTTTCCTGATGTATTTCCCAAAGAGTTGCCAGGCATGCCACCGAATAGAGACATTGAGTTTTTGATTGAGCTTTTGCCAGGCACTGAGCCAATATCGAAGAGACCATATAGGATGCCAGCAAAAGATTTGGTGGAAATTAAGAAGCAGATTAAGGAGTTACTGGATAAGGGATATATTCGCCCAAGTTCTTCGCCTTGGGGATCGCCGGTACTTCTAGTGGAGAAGAAGGATGGATCGTTAAGGATGGTTGTTGATTATCGAGGATTGAACGAAGTAGCGATCAAGAACAAGTACCCACTACCAATGATCAACGATCTGTTTGATCGATTGCAAGGAGCTAAAGTGTTTTCCAAGATCGATTTGTGATCAGGGTACCATCAGTTGAAGATTCGAGAACAGGATATCCCGAAGACAGCTTTTACCACAGATATGGGCTGTATGAGTATACCGTTATGTCATTTGGTCTGACTAACGCGCCTGCCAATTTTATGAACATGATGAACAAAGTGTTTATGGAGTTTTTGGATAAGTTCGTCGTAGTGTTCATTGATGATACCCTGGTATATTCGAAGAATGAAGAGGAGCATAAGGAGCATTTGCGTTTGGTACTTGGAAAGCTCAGAGAACACCAATTATATGCCAAGTTCAGCAAATGTGAGTTTTGGTTGAAGGAAGTAGGATTCCTCGGACACGTTATATCTGGAGAAGGTATAGCAGTAGATCCCGCTAACGTTGAAACCGTGACCAAGTGGGAAGCCCCAACAACAGTTGGAGAGATCCGGAGTTTTCTTGGACTCGCAGGATACTACCGGAGATTTATTGAGAATTTCTCAAAGTTTGCGAAGCCTATGACGGAATTGCTGAAGAAGGATACTAAGTTCAAATGGACTGAGGAGTGTGAGGCAAGTTTTCAGGAATTGAAGAACCGTTTGGTTACCTCACCGGTGTTGATTTTGCCAGATCAAACCAAGGATTATGAGGTGTATTGCGACGCTTCACGTCGGGGACTTGGAGCAGTGCTTATGCAGGAAGGGAGAGTTGTTTCATATGCCTCGAGACAACTGAAGCCCCATGAGTTGAATTATGCCATGCATGATTTGGAGTTAGCAGCCGTAGTGCATGCCTTGAAGACATGGAGACATTTCCTCATTAGAAATCATTGTGAGGTGTACACGGATCACAAGAGTTTGAAGTACATTTTCACGCAGAAGGAGTTGAACCTCAAACAAAGGAGATGGTTGGAGCTCATCAAGGATTATGATATGAATTTGCATTATCATCCTAGGAAGGCTAATGTAGTAGCTGATGCGTTAAGCCGCAAGAGCCATGTCAATACGTTAATGATGGGAGAAATACCCAAGGAGTTAGCCGAGGATCTTCGTGAACTATGTGTGGAAATAGTTCCGACAGGCTATGTAGCAGCGTTGGAAATTCAGTCAACTTTGATGGATAGAATCAGAGAAGCCCAGAAAACTGACAAAGAGATTGCCGCTATAAAGGAGAAACTGATCAAAGGAAAAGCTAACGGATTTCGTGAGGATGAGCATGACACCCTATGGTTTGAAGACCGTGTTTATGTACCCAATGACCCGGAGATCAGAAAGTTGATTCTGCAAGAGGCACATGATTCACCGTATTCGATTCACCCAGGAAATAACAAGATGTATTTGGATTAGAAGGATATTTTCTGGTGGACCGGAATGAAGAAGGATATAGCGGAGTATGTAGCAGTTTGTGATGTATGTCAGAGAGTAAAGGCAGAGCATCAGAAGCCAGCAGGATTGTTGCAACCATTGCCGATACCCGAATGGAAGTGGGATAAGCTAGGCATGGATTTTTTATCACGGGATTACCAAGGACTCGTTCAGGCTATGACTCGATTTGGGTTGTAGTCGATCGATTGACGAAGGTAGCTCATTTCATCCCAGTAAAGACCACTTACACCAGTGCTAAGTTGGCGAAGATATACATGACCAGGATCGTATGTTTGCATGGAGTTCCGAGGAGCATCGTATCAGATAGAGGAACCCAGTTTACCTCAAAGTTCTGGAAGCAGTTGCATGAGACTTTGGGTACTAGGCTAGAATTTAGTACAACTTTTCATTCGCAGACAGATGGACAGACCGAGAGAGTCAATCAGATTTTGGAGGATATGCTGAGAGCTTGTGCGCTAGATTATGGATCTAGTTGGGACGATAATTTGCCATATGCAGAGTTCTCTTACAATAATAGCTATCAGACCAGTTTGAAGATGGCCCCTTTCGAAGCTCTGTACGGAAGGAGGTGCAGGACACCGTTGTCATGGGACGAAATTGGAGACCGCCAGTTGTTTGGACTAGATCTGATTAAGGAGTCTAAACAGAAGGTGAAGTTGATTCGCGATAGGCTCAAGGTAGCCTAGTCCAGGCAGAAGAGTTACGCAGATTCTAAACGCAAAGAGACAGTTTACGAAGTTGGAGACAGAGTTTATCTTCGAGTATCCCCACTTCGAGGGATTAAGCGCTTTGGAGTTAAGGGGAAGTTAGCGCCACGATTTGTAGGGCCATATCGAGTTTTGGAGCATATGGGAGAAGTGGCCTACAAGTTGGAACTGCCAGAAGGTTTGACAGGAGCTCATGATGTGTTCCACGTTTCTCAGTTGAAGAAGTGTCACGTGGAGATGACTGACATACCTTTGAGAGACACAGTGCCATTGGAAGCAATTCAGTTGGATAACAATTTGACCTATGAGGAGAAACCAGTCAAGATTCTCGAGTTTGCCAGCCGAGTCACTCGCAGCAAGGTTATCAAGTTTTGCAAAGTTCAGTGGAGCCACCACACGGAGGATGAAGCCACCTGGGAGCGAGAGGAAGATTTGCTCAAGGACCACCCTCACCTATTTTCTAGCCAACCCGAATCTCGAGGGCGAGATTCATCTTAAGGGGGGTAGGTTTGTAACATCCCAAATTTTCAATTTGGAATGTTATACATTAGATCATCATGCATATCATATTTTATTTTGCTTTTGGTTTTGATCCTAGAAAATCCTAAGCAACTCAAGGACCCACATAGAGAGTTGGGGATTTCGTTATTTACATATTTGAGTTTTCTCAAATTGTGTAAACAGGATCATTTGATTTTATTTATTTTATCATCAATTATTTCTATTACAAAAATATGAGAGAGGGAATAAAATGACTTCCCCAAAATATAGGAATATTGAAGATTTAATAAAAAAATCAAATAAGATTTATTTTGGAGTTTTTTGGTATTTTTATTTGAATTTAGGAAAAATGCACGTTTTTCAAAATTGCATTTAGGGCCCAAATAAATGTTCACTTTATCGGGCTTGATTTTAGAAACCCGGGAAAATTTATTTCGGGATTTTTGGAGTCCGTTTAGTATTTCTTTTTATTTTTCTTCCGAGCGGAATTATGAAAAAAAACACGGAACCGACTATGGGCCGTACTCGGCCAGGACACCGCCGGCCGAGGCCTTTATAAGGCGCTGCCCCGGGGCCCGAAAGCCCAGCCGCCCCAGCCCCCATACCCTAGGCCAGCCGCCCCAGCCCCGAAACCCTAACCCTAGCCGAGCCCCGCCGCCAGCCGCCAGCCGCCGTCGCCAGACCCGCCGCCGATCCGCCGGAGTTGCGCGCCGCCCGAGGTTCGCCGCCGCCTCGAAATCCGTGCCGTTTAAAAAAATTCTGTTCGTCGTTTTTTTCTTTTTCGTTGGATTTTTCTGCGGTTATTTTCTGATCGCGATTTCTGATCCGATTTTCGTTTTAGTATAACTTTTCGCTCGTTTATGGGAATCAGGCGATTCAAGCGCCTGGAGTTTCGTCTCGAAACCCTCTTTCTGAATAATCAACTTAAACAAGTTTTTGCTACTGTAAAATTTGACTTAGATCCAGATTACTAGAACGAAATTGTTTTCTTTCGATGTTTGATTTCTTTGCTTCATTCGATTTGATTCTTTTTGCAAACCAGGGTTCTTAAGTTGAACTTTCTGGTTAGATCTTCTATTTGAGTTTTACCTGTGCATTAGATGAGTACTTATTGTATGCTTGTTGTTTGTCTGCGATAGAATACCCGGAGTGCGCCGCCTGTTACTTTGAATCTCTAGGTTTCGCGGATCATCAGCAAGGCAAGTAACACTTTGATCATACCTTTTTCTACAACCCAGTTTTATTGCATTAGATCAATTCTCACACATTGCATGATTAGGATCTAATTAAATTTATGGGATGGGAAGTAGATGAGGTAGTACCTATTACCTGTTTATTTATCAAACCTTTGGGAGTTACTTCTACGTTTGCTTATTATGCCAAGCTATGCTAGTAGACGTGGATTGGGTGAGTGAAATCCATGACAGATGTGAGATTAATTAATGGTTTATCTAAGGTGGCAACTTAAACACACATCTGGGTGGATTGAGGCACCTGGGTTTCCAGGACTTGCCTGTTTTTTTTTGGACCGCCACCCAGGCTCAAAGGGATCATGAGATTATTCATACTAGAAACTTCCGTGTGCAGCCACAAGCCATTATGGGCTCTGGCATAGTTGACTAAGTTGTGCGAACTCTTACAGTGGTAGACTAGCATGTAGGGGATGTAGGTGGTACGGTCTACCCGACTCGTAAGGTGCTAGCGCTTCTGAAAGACTATGTCTCGGTCATCCGTTTCTCAACACCCTGTAGTGCGAGAAAATCCAACGGAGGCGGATCGAGTCTTGTGGGGAAAAGTGCGCAAACCTCTGCAGAGTGTAATAAACTAATCATGGTTAGCCGTGTCCCCGGTTATGGACATCTTGAGTATCTAGTACCTGAATTATCATGTGAATCTCAACATGTTACTCTAAAGAAAATTTTGTTGGGTTTAATGATGCTTAATTGGGATTGAGAATGCTGTCAACCATTCTCAATGTTTAACAACCACCATGATAGTAATTAATTTTATTCCTTTGAAGTAGGGAAAAATTGGCTTTACGCAAAAACTGTAACCATAGAGCTTTCCACCAGCCAAATATGCATATAGTATAGCTGTTGCATTCCATTACTCTCTATGTGTTACTTTGCCAGCATATTCCATGTGCTGACCCGTTTTCGGGCTGCAACGTTAATGTTGCAGACTTTTCAGACGACGATTAAGGAGTTTTTAGGTCGTGGTTCTATACTCAGTGATGCCATTGGAGTTGATGGACTCACTTATCTTCCAAGCCTTCCGCTGTTAACGTTATTAGATGGCCTTAAGCCATATTTATTGTAATAAGTTCTCTTTGAGACACTCGACGTAATAAATGTGTGATTGCTACTCTGCTATAAATCCTCCGAGTACTATGTGGTGTCAGCATTACTGATCCAGGGATGACACCGGAGCACAGAGATCAGACTGTTTGAGGTCTGGTCGCTACATTTTCATCACGATCATATGATTTGCATTCGGTACTTTGATAATCTGATATGTGGGTGGACCGGTGCTTGGGTACTGTCCTTACTTGGACAAGCATCCCACTTATGATTAACCCATATTGCAAGCATCCGCAACTACAACAGAAGTATTAAGGTAAACCTAACCATAGCATGAAACATATGGATCCAAATCAGCCCCTTACGAAGCAACGCATAAACTAGGTTTTAAGCTTCTGTCAATCTAGCAACCCATCATCTACTTATTACTTCCCAATGCCCCCCTCTAGGCCCAAACAATGGTGAAGTGTCATGTAGTCGACGTTCACATGACACCACTAGAGAGATGACAACATACATCTCATCAAAATATCGAACGAATACCAAATTCACATGACTACTAATAGCAAGACTTCTCCCATGTCCTCAGGAACTAACATAACTACTCACAAAGCATATTGATGTTCATAATCATAGGGGTATTAATATGCATAATGGATCTGAACATATGATCTTCCACCAAGTAAACCAACTAGCATCAACTACAAGGAGTAATCAACACTACTAGCAACCCTCAGTTACCAATCTGAGGTTTAGATACAAGAGATGAACTAGGGTTTGAGATGAGATGGTGCTGGTGAAGATGTTGATGGAGATTGACCCCTCCCGATGAGAGGATCGTTGGTGATGATTATGGTGATGATTTCCCCCTCCCGGAGGGAAGTTTCCCCGGCAAAACAGCTCTGCTGGAGCCCTAGATTGGTTCCGCCAAGGTTTCGCCTCATGGCGGCGGAGTCTCATCCCGAAAGCTTGCTTATGATTTTTTGCTCGATGAAAGACTCCATATAGCAGAAGATGGGCATCGGAGGGCCACCAAGGGGCCCACGAGGCAGGGGGGCGCGCCCCCCACCCTCGTGGCCAGGGTGTGGCTCCCTCTGGAACTTCTTGCGCTCAGCATTTTTTATATATTCTGGAAATAGCTTCCGTGAAGTTTCAGGACTTTTGGAGCTGTGCAGAATAGGTCTCTAATATTCGCTCCTTTTCCAGCCCAGAATCCCAACTGCCGGCATTCTCCCTCTTTATGTAAACCTTGTAAAATAAGAGAGAATAGGCATAAGTATTGTGACATAATGTGTAATAACAGACCATAATGCAATAAATATCGATATAAAAGCATGATGCAAAATGGACGTATCAACTCTCCCAAGCTTAGACCTCGCTTGTCCTCAAGCGAAAGCCGAAATCGAAAAATATGTCCACATGTTTAGAGATAGAGGTGTCGATAAAAATAAAATACAGACATGAGGGCATCATGTTCATTCTTGGAACAACAATATATATATATATATTGTCATATGATCTCTTATTCTAAAGTAACAATTCAATCACAATTTCAAGTATGAATCATAAACTTAATTGAGGACCAACAAACTCTAATCTCAGTCATTGAGGCAATTGCAATTTATCATAACATAGGAAAGAGTCAATATAAGAGCTTTTCAGCAAGTCCACATACTCAACCATCTTTTAGTCTTTCACAATTGCTAACACTCACGCAATATTTATGGGTACGAAGTTTTAATCGGACAAAGAGAAAGATAGGGGCTTATAGTTTTGCCTCCCTACGTTTTACCTCAAGGGTAATGTCAACAATAATAGTTCATGAAGACTCACATCCAATTAGCTATATATATCAAGATCTTTCCAACACATTGTGCTTGACAAAGGATTAAATGTAAAAAGGAAATGTGAAGATCACCATGAATCTTATGTAAGGTAGAAGATAAAAGTAAAAGATAGGCCCTTCGCAAAGGGAAGCAGAGGTTGTCATGCGCTTTTATGGTTGGATGCACGAAATCTTAATGCAAAAGAACGTCACTTTATATTGCCACTTGTGATATGGACCTTTATTATGCAGTCCGTCGCTTTTATTTCTTCCATATCACGAGATCGTATAAAGCTTATTTTCTCCCATACTAATAAGTCATACATATTTAGAGAGCAATTTTTATTTCTTGCACCGATGACAACTTACTTGAAGGATCTTACTCAATCCATAGGTAGATATGGTGGACTCTCATGGAAAAACTAGGTTTAGGGATATTTGGAAGCACAAGTAGTATCTCTACTTGGTGCGAAGAAATTGGCTAGCATGAGAGGAAAAGGCAAGCTCAACATGTTGGATGATCCATGATAATATAATTTATCTCAGATGTAAGAAAACATAACCCATTACGTTGTCTTCCTTGTCCAACATCAACTCTTAGCATGTCATACTTTAATGAGTGCTCACAATCATAAAAGATGTCCAAGATAGTATATTTATATAAGAACCTCTCTTTCTTTATTACTTCCTATTAATTGCGACGATGACCAAAACTATGTTTGTCAACTCTCAACAACTTTTATTCATCATACTCTTTATATATGAGCTCATTACTTTCCATAAGATCCATATGATCTCTTTGTTTCTTTTTATTCTTTCTCTTTTTATTTTATTCCCTCAAGATCATAGCGAAATAATCAAGCCCTTGACTCAACACTAATCTTTATTATATAGCTCACGGACTCGATTACATAGAGGGATCATAAAGCAAAACTCACAACTAGATCATACTAAAACTTTATTCTACTAGATCAAGATATTACCAAAAGGATCGAACTAAGAAAAACGGTAAAGATAAAAGTGATGGTGATACGATACCAGGGCACTCCCCCAAGCTTGGCAGTTGCCAAGGGGAGTGTCCATACCAGATACTCAGTCCTTCTTTGTCGGTGGAGAAGGTGATGTTTTTGTTGATGGCGTAGGCTTCTTCCTTAATTTGCACTCGAGGACAGAATTCTGATCCCTCAGATCATCGATCTCCTGCTCATGGCTTAATATCTTTTTGCATAATTACTGCTTGTTTTCCTACAAGAGATGAAAAGGGATAAACTCGATCTTAGGTCTCTTTACTCTATCAGGGAGGCTTGACTTTTTGAACTCCACATGCATGTCCCTAGGTTGAGGTAACGGAACTTCATCTCCATCTGAGCTCGTCTCCTCTTTTCCCTTGGGTTCATAGTCCTCTTCTTCTTACGTAGTCCAACCACAATGCTCCACGTCCCCATAGACCTTAGGATCTGCAAGGTAATCAGCCACATAGCTTTGTCCTTCCGAATCCTGGGACGACATATTGCTCTAATCTGCAGCAGGACAGCTCGAAACAAAGACGGGAGATATTTGCGTGATACGGAGGTCAAAACCTTCGGGAGATTATATAATGAATTTTTACTGACCAAAAGAAGTGTCGTGCAAGAAAACGGAGTCCGAAGAGCACACGAGGTGCCCACGAGGCAGGGGGCATGCCCCGGGGGGTAGGGCGCGCCTCCCACCCTTGTGGAAGCCTCGTGTCCTTCCCGGACTGCTTCTTATTTTCCTATTTTTTTAAATATTCCAAAATGGATAAATATTACTATTAGAACTGTTTTGGAGTCGGTTTACTTACCGTACCACATACCTATTCCTTTTCGGAGTCTGAAACGTTCTAGAAAGTGCCCCTTATGTATTCCTCCGGGGTTACGGTTTCAATAATATTAGTTTCAACATTTATAGGATTACCTGAGATATAATGTTTAATTCTTTGACCGTTCACCACCCTCGGATTTGTGCCTTCGAAGTTGTTAATTTTTATGGCACCAGAATGATAGACCTCCTCGATAACGTAAGGACCTTCCCATTTAGAGAGAAGTTTGCCTACAAAAAATCTTAAACGAGAGTTGTATAGCAATACATAATCACCTACATTGAACTCACACTTTTGTATCCTTTTATCATGCAATCTTTTAACTTTTTCTTTAAACAACTTGGCATTTTCATAAGCCTGGGTTCGCCATTCATCAAGTGAGCTAATGTCAAATAACCTCTTCTCACCGGCAAGTTTGAAATCATAATTGAGCTCTTTAATGGCCCAATATGCCTTATGTTCTAGTTCAAGAGGTAAGTGACATGCTTTACCATAAACCATTTTATACGGAGACATACCCATAGGATTTTTATATGCAGTTCTATAGGCCCATAATGCATCTTCAAGTTTCTTGGACCAATTCTTTCTAGATCTATTAAAAGTCTTTTGCAAAATTAATTTGAGCTCTCTGTTGCTCAATTCTACTTGACCACTAGACTGTGGGTGATATGGAGATGCAATTCTATGATTAACGTCATACTTAGCAAGCATTTTACGAAAGGCACCATGAATAAAATGTGAACCACCATCAGTCATTAAATATCTAGGGACTCCAAACCTCGGGAAAATAACTTCTTTAAGAATCTTAATAAAGGTGTTATGATTAGCACTACTAGTTGGAATAGCTTCTACCCACTTAGTAACGTAATCAACATCAACTAAAATATGTGTATACCCATTAGAGGAAGGAAATGATCCCATATAATCAATGCCCCAAACATGAAATGGTTCAATAACAAGTGAATAATTCATAGGCATTTCTTGACGTCTACTAATATTACCAATTCTTTGATATTCATCACAAGACAAGACAAACTTATGGGCATCCTTGAAGAGAGTAGGCCAATAAAAACCGGATTGCAATACCTTGTGTGCAGTTCTATCTCCAGCATGGTGTCCTCCATAAGCCTCGGAGTGACACTTGTGTAGGATTTGTTCTTGTTCATGCTCAGGTACACAACGTCTAATAACACCATCTACTCCTTCTTTATAAAGATGTGGGTCATCCCAAAAGTAATGTCTCAAATCATAGAAGAACTTTTTCTTTTGCTGGTATGTGAAACTAGGTGGTATAAATTTAGCAACAATATAATTAGCATAATCAGCATACCATGGAGCATTACAAGAAGCATTTATGACATTTAGTTGTTCATCAGGAAACCTATCATCAATAGGTAGTGGGTCATCAAGAACATTCTCTAATCTAGACAAGTTGTCTGCAACGGGGTTCTCAGCCCCCTTTCTATCAATAATATGCAAATCAAATTCTTGTAGCAGAAGAACCCATCTAATAAGTCTAAGTTTAGCATCTTTCTTTTCCATAAGATATTTAATAGCAGCATGATTAGTGTGAATAGTTACTTTAGAATCAACAATATAAGGTCTGAACTTATCACAAGCAAATACAACTGCTAGAAATTCCTTTTCAGGGGTAGCATAATTCTCTAGGCATTGTCTAGAGTTTTACTAGCATATTGAATAACATTTAATTTCTTGTCAACTCTCTGCCCTAGAACAACACCTACAGCATAATCACTAGCATCACACATAATTTCAAAGGGTAAATTCCAATCTGGTGGCTGAACAATAGGTGCAGAAATCAATGCTTTCTTAAGTATTTCAAATGCTTCTACACAATCATCATCTAAGAGAAAAGGAATATCTTTTTGTAATAGATTAGTCAGAGGCCGAGAAATTTTTGAGAAGTCCTTAATGAACCTCCTATAAAAACCGGCATGACCAAGGAAACTTCTTATACCTTTAGTGTCCTCGGGACATGGCATCTTTTCAATAGCATCAACTTTAGCTTTGTCAACTTCAATACCTCTTTCAGAAATTTTATGCCCCAAGACAATACCTTCATTAACCATAAAGTGGCATTTCTCCCAATTCAGAAAAAGATTAGTTTCTTCACATCTCTGCAAAACTCGATCAAGGTTTCTTAAGAAATCATGAAAAGAGGATCCATAAACGGAGAAATCGTCCATGAAAACCTCACATATCTTTTCACAAAAGTCAGATAATATAGCCATCATGCATCTTTGAAAGGTAGCAGGTGCATTACATAAACCAAAAGGCATACGTATATAAGCAAAGGTACCGAAAGGGCAAGTAAAAGTGGTCTTTGATTGATCATCAGCTGACACAGGTATTTGAGAGAAGCCAGAGTAACAATCTAGAAAGCAAAAATGTGTATGTTTGGATAATCTTTCTAGCATTTGATCAATAAAAGGCAAGGGGTAATGATCTTTTTAGTAGCCTTATTTAATTTTCGGAAATCAATTACCATCATATAACCTGTAATAATCCTTTGCGAAATCAATTCATCTTTATCATTAGGAACAACAGTAATACCTCCCTTCTTAGGGACACAATGGACAGGACTTACCCACTGACTATCAACAATGGGATAAATTATACCTGCCTCAAGGAGCTTTAATATTTCCTTTCTTACCACTTCTTTCATCTTAGGATTCAGCTGTCATTGATGATCAATAACTGGTTTGGCGTCTTCCTCTAAATTTATTTTGTGTTGACATAGAGTGGGACTAATGCCCTTAAGATCATCAAGAGTATATCCAATAGTAGCATGGTGCTTCTTCAGAGTTTTCAATAATTTCTCTTCCTCCTTCTCTGAAAGGTTAACACTAATAATAACAGGATATATTTTCTTTTCATCAAGATAAGCATATTTAAGAGTATCAGGCAATTGTTTAAGCTCAAACACGGGATGACCCTTGGGTGGAGGAGGATCCCCTAAGATTTCAACGGGCAAGTTGTGTTTCAAAATAGGTCCATGTTTAAAGACTACTTCATCTATTTCCCTTCTTTCATTCATGAACATATCGTTTTCATGGTCTAGCAAATATTGTTCTAATTGATCAGTAGGAGGCACGGCAATAGACGCAAGACCAATAATTTCATATTTACTAGGCAGTTCTTTATCATGGGGTTGTCTACGAAATTTAGAAAAATTAAACTCACAAGACATATCCCCTAATCCAACTAAAACAATGTCCTTATTGCAGTCTATCTTAGCATTAACAGTATTCAAGAAGGGTCTACCAAATATAATGGGACAAAAGCTATCTTGAGGGGAACCAAGAACAAGAAAATCAGTAGGATATTTAACCTTCCCACACAAGACATCAACGTCTCTAACAACCCCAATTAGTGAAATTGTATCTCTATTAGCAAGCTTAATGGTAACATCAATACCTTCTATTTCAGCTGGTGCAATATCATGCATAATTTTGTGGTATAAGGAAATAGGTATTGCACTGGCACTAGCACCTATCACACAAGCCATGATAACAATGATCTCCTATTTTAACAGAAATTACAGGCATGCCTACGACAGGTCTATGTTTATCTTTAGCACCAGGTTTAGCAATTCTAGAAGTCTCATCACAGAAGTAAATAACATGCCCATCAATATTATCGACCAATAGATCTTTAACCATAGCAACATTAGGTTCAACTTTAACTTGCTCAGGGGGTTTAGGTGTCTTAATATTATTTTGTTGACCATAGTTGAAGCTTTAGAATGATTCTTTATTCTAACAGGGAAATGTGGTTTCTCAACATAAGCAGTAGGAGCAATAGGATCATTATAAGTGATAATCTTTTCTTCAACTTTAATAGGTGCAACTACTTTTGTTTCAATGGGAGGATTATATTTAAACCACTTCTCCTTAGGGAGATCAACATGAGTAGCAAATGATTCACAGAAAGAAGCTACTATCTTAGAGTCAAGTCCATATTTAGTGCTAAATTTACGGAGAACATCGATATCCATAAAAGATTTAACACAATCAAACTTAGGTGTTATACCTGGCTCTTTACCTTCGTCGAAATCCCAATCTTCAGAGTTGCGTTTAATTCTCTCCAATAAATCCCATTTGTATTCAATAGTCTTCATCATAAAGGAACAGGTACAAGAAGTATCGAGCATGGAGCGATTATTGTCAGAAAGCCGAGCATAAAATTTTTGAATAATCATTTCTCTTGAGAGCTCATGATTGGGGCATGAATATAACATTGAATTAAGACTCCCCCAAGCTTGAGCGATGCTTTCTCCTTCGTGAGGACAAAAATTATATATATAATTACGATCACGATGAACAAGATGCACAGGATAAAACTTATGATGGAATTCCAGTTTCAACCGTTTGTAGTCCCATGATCCCATATCATCACATAGCCTATACCATGTCAATGCATCTCCCTTCAAAGATAAAGGGAAGACCTTCTTATTGATACAATCATCGGGCTTACCTGCAAGCTTAAATAATCCACAAACTTCATCCACATAGATTAAGTGTAAGTCGGGATGCAATGTTCCATCTCCTGCAAAAGGATTAGCTAGCAGTTTCTCTATCATACCCGACGGAATTTCAAAGTAAACATTTTCATTTTCAGTAGGTTGAGTAGGTTGAGGAGCAACTATTTTCTCTACCGGTCGGGGTGAAGATACTCCGAACAAGCCCCTCAAAGGATTACTTTCCATAGTAACAAGTGACAGTAAATTTCAGCACACTATATAAATTTTTCCTTACCGAATTCCACCTACCAAAGGCGCTTCCCTCCACGGCAACGGCGCCAGAAAAGAGTCTTGATGACCCACAAGTGTAGGGTATCTACCGTAGCTTTTCAATAAGTAAGAGTGTCGAACCCAATGAGGAGCAGAAGGAAATGATAAGCAGTTTTCAGTAAGGTATTCTCTGCAAGCACTAAAATTATCGGTAATAGATAGTTTTGTGATAAGGTAATTTGTAAGGAGTAGCAAGTAATAAAGGTAAATAAGGTGCAGAAAGATGGCTCAATCCTTTTTGTAGCAAAGGAAAAGCCTGTACAAACTCTTATATGATGTAAAGCGCTCCCAAGGACACACGGGAATTATCGTCAAGCTAGTTTTCATCACGATCATATGATTCGCGTTCGGTACTTTGATAATCTGATATGTGGGTGGACCGGTGCTTGGGTACTGTCCTTACTTGGACAAGCATCCCACTTATGATTAACCCCTATTGCAAGCATCCGCAACTACAACAGAAGTATTAAGGTAAACCTAACCATAGCATGAAACATATGGATCCAAATCAGCCCCTTACGAAGCAACACATAAACTAGGGTTTAAGCTTCTATCACTCTAGCAACCCATCATCTACTTATTACTTCCCAATGCCTCCCTGTAGGCCCAAACAATGGTGAAGTGTCATGTAGTCGACGTTCACATGACACCACTAGAGTGATGACAACATACATCTCATCAAAATATCGAACGAATACCAAATTCACATGACTACTAATAGCAAGACTTCTCCCATGTCCTCAGGAACTAACATAACTACTCACAAAGCATATTGATGTTCATAATCATAGGGGTATTAATATGCATAATGGATCTGAACATATGATCTTCCACCAAGTAAACCAACTAGCATCAACTACAAGGAGTAATCAACACTACTAGCAACCCACAGGTACCAATCTGAGGTTTGGATACAAAGATTGGATACAAGAGATGAACTAGGGTTTGAGATGAGATTGTGTTGGTGAAGATGTTGATGGAGATTGACCCCCTCCAGATGAGAGGATCGTTGGAGATGACGATGGTGATGATTTCCCCCTCCTAGAGGGAAGTTTCCCCGGCAGAACAGCTCCGCTGGAGCCCTAGAGTGGTTCCGCCAAGGTTCTGCCTCGTGGCGGCGGAGTCTCTCCCCGAAAGCTTGCTTATGATTTTTTCCTTGACGAAAGACTCCATATAGCAGAAGATGGGCATCGGAGGGCCACCAGGGGCCCACGAGGCAGGGGGCGCGCCCAGGGGGTAGGGCGCGCCCCCACCCTCGTGGCCAGGGTGTGGCCTCCCTCTGGAACTTCTTGCACTCAGTATTTTTTATATATTCTGGAAATAGATTCCGTGAAGTTTCAGGAATTTTGGAGCTGTGCAGAATAGGTCCCTAATATTTGCTCCTTTTCCAGCCCAGAATCCCAGCTGCCGGCATTCTCCTTCTTCATGTAAACCTTGTAAAATAAGAGAGAATAGGCATAAGTATTGTGACATAATGTGTAATAACAGCCCATAATGCAACAAACATCGATATAAAAGCATGATGCAAAATGGACGTATCATGTACCAAGCTTTAGCATCTCCCTTTAACGAGAAGGAAATATTTTCAGAATAAAGTAATAGCGAGTTTTATCATTATGAGTAAAAAGGGTGGCTATGTCATTCAACTTAGTGCTACCTCTTGAGCACTTGCATTGGTTTTCCCTTGAAGAGGAAAGGGTGATGCAGCAAAGTAGCGTAAGTATTTCCCTCAGGTTTTGAGAACCAAGGTATCAATCCAGTAGGAGGCCACGCATGAGTCCCTCGCACCTACACAAACAAATAAATCCTTGCAACCAACGCGATAAGGGGTTGTCAATCCCTACACGGTCACTTACAAGAGTGAGATCTGATAGATAGGATAAGATAATATATTTGGTATTTTTATGAGAAAGAGAAATAAAAGATGCAAAGTAAAATAAATGGCAAAAGAAATAACCCAAGTATTGGAAGATTAATATGATGGAAGATAGACCCGGGGGGCATAGGTTTCACTAGTGGCTTCTCTCAAGAGCATAAGTATTCACGGTGCGTAAACAAATTACTGTTGAGCAATTGACATAATTGAGCTTAGTTATGAGAATATCTAGGTGTGATCATGTATATAGGCATCACGTCCGAGACAAGTAGACCGACTCCTGCCTGCATCTACTACTATTACTCCACACATCGACCACTATCTTGCATGCATCTAGAGTATTAAGTTCATAAGAACAGAGTAACGCTTTAGGCAAGATGACATGATGTAGAGGGATAAACTCATGCAATATGATATAAACCCCATCTTGTTATCCTCAATGGCAACAATACAATACGTGCCTTGCTGCCCCTACTGTCACTGGGAAAGGACACCGCAAGATTGAACCCAAAGCTAAGCACTTCTCCCATTGCAAGAAAGATCAATCTATATGCCAAACCAAAGTGATAATTCGAAGAGACTTGCAAAGATAACCAATCATACATAAAAGAATTCAGAGAAGATTCAAATATTGTTCATAGATAAACTTGATCATAAACCCACAATTCATCAGTCTCAACAAACACACCAGAAAAGAAGATTACATCGAATAGATCTCCACAAGAGAGGGGGAGAACTTTGTATTGAGATCCAAAAAGAGAGAAGAAGCCATCTAGCTAATAACTATGGACCTGTAGGTCTTAGGTAAACTACTCACACTTCATCGGAGGGGCTATGGTGTTGATGTAGAAGGACTCCGTCATCGATGCCCCCTCTGGCGGAGCTCTGGAACAGGCCCCAAGATGGGATCTCGTGGATACAGAAAGTTACGGTGGTGGAATTAGGGTTTTGGTTCCGTATCTGGTAGTTTGGGGTTAGGAAGGTATATATAGGAGGAAGGAGTATGTCAGTGGAGCAACAGGGGGCCCACGAGGGTGGAGGGCACGCCCGGGAGGGTGGGGGGGGGGGGGGGGGGTAGGCGCGCCCCTACCTCATGGCCTCCTGGTTGATGTCTTGACGTAGGGTCCAAGTCCTCTGGATCATGTTCGCTTCTGAAAATCACGTTCCTAAAGGTTTCATTTTGTTTCGACTCCATTTGATATTCTTTTCTGTGAAACCCTAAAATAGGCAAAAAAAACAGGAATTCTGGGCTGGGCCTCCGGTTAATAGGTTAGTCCCAAAAATAATACAAAAGTGTATAATAAAGCCCAATAATGTCCAAAACAGAATATAATATAGCATGGAACAATCAAAAATTATAGATATGTTGGAGACATATCACTTAGTAAGATGTGCCACAACAGTTTTAGTTTCATAACCATGGAAAGGATCATATTCAACCAAAGTAATTTACTCTGGGTCGACAGAGAATTCATAATCCTTATCATCAATAAAGATAGGTGAAGAAGCAAACTTAGGATCACACTTCATTCTAGCATTCAGAGATTTTTCTTTATACTTGTGTAATAATTTCTCTAGATAATCTCTATCATTACAAGAAAGAATATCTCTAGTTGCTTCTTCACTCATAACATAACCTTTCGGTACCTTAGGCAATTCATATCTAGGAAGTCTAGTTCTAGCAAGTGTTTCGGGAGATTCAGTTTCAAGCTCATCATCAGATTCAACAACATCATGTTGTATAACTCTGGCAATTTGTTTATCAAGAAATTCACCAAGTGGCACATCATCATTATCAAGCAAGGTACTAGCATCATCATAAGCATCATTCATAGTAGAAGTAGCATCATAAATAACTTGCGACATATCAGAATTAATAGCATGTGGTGGTGTTGCAAGTTTATTCATAACAGAAGGTGAATCTAAAGCAGAACTGGATGCCAGTTCCTTACCTCCCCTCATCCTTGAGGGAAATATCTTAGTCTTTGGATCCTTCAGATTCTTCATAGTGATAATATGATAATAATCCCAAGTGACTCAACAAATATAGCTATGCTCCCCGGCAACGGCGCCGGAAAAAGGTCTTGATAACCCACAAGTATAGGGGATCGCAACAATTTTCGAGGGTAGAGTATTCAACCCAAATTTATAGATTCGACACAAGGGGAGCCAAAGAATATTTGAAGGTATTAGCAGCTGAGTTGTCAATTCAACCACACCTGGAGATTAATTATCTGCAGCAAAGTGATCAGTAGCAAAGTAGTTTGATAGTTTTGATAATAGTGATAGTAGCAATGGTAACAATAACAGTGATAGCAGTAGTTTGTAGCAAGTGTAACAGTGATGATAGCAATAGTAACACAGCAAGATCAATAAGGATAAATTCGTAGGCATTGGATCAGTGACTCGTTGTATGATATTCATCATGTGACAATTATAACCTAGGGCGATACGGCACTAGCTCCAGTTCATCGATATAATGTAGGCATGTAATCCATAAACAGTCATACGTGCTTTTTTTAGGATCCGTAAACAGTCATACGCGCTTTATTAAAAGAACTTGCATGAAATCTTTTGTCCTACCCTCCGGTGGCAGCGGGGTTGATACGTCTCCAACGTATCAATAATTTTTAATTGTTCTATGCTGTTTTATTATCAATCTAGGATGTTTTATAATCATTTTATAGTAATTTTACATCATTTTTTGGTACTAACCTATTGACATAGTGCCCCGTGCCAGTTCCGGTTTTTTTCATGTTTTTTGCATCACAGGAAATCAATATCAAACAGAGTCCAAATGGCATGAAACTTTATGACGATTTTTTATGGGCCAGAAGAAAGGCAATGGGCCCTGGTTGCACCTGGGGGGTGCCCCGAGGGGGGCACAACCCACCAGGGCGTGCCAGGAGGCCCTGGCGCGCCCAGGTGGGTTGTGCCCACCTCGGGTGCCCCTTGGACTGCCTCTTTGCTCGATAAATACCCAAATATTCCCAAAACCATAGGGGAGTCAATGAAAATATTCATTCAGCCGCCGTAGAGTCCAGAAACACCAGATCCAATCTAGACACCATCGCGGAGGGGTTCACCACTTCCATTGGTGCCTCTCCGATGATGCGTGAGTAGTTCCTTGTAGAACTTCGGGTCCGTAGTTAGTAGCTAGATGGCTTCATCTCTCTCTCTCTCTCTTGATTCTCAATACAATGGTCTCTTCGATATCCATATGATGTAACTCTTTTGCGGTGTGTTTGTTGGGATCAATGAACTTCAAGTTTATGATCAGATCTATGTTTTTATATTCAT
Organism: Triticum urartu; assembly: GCF_003073215.2. Lineage (NCBI taxonomy): Eukaryota > Viridiplantae > Streptophyta > Magnoliopsida > Poales > Poaceae > Triticum > Triticum urartu. The sequence continues at coordinate 104,187,630 of NC_053028.1, read as the reverse complement.
GAAAGTATTTGAGTTTCTTTGATCTATTTTATGTGTGATCTTTTATAGCCTCGTATTTCTTCTCCGATATTTGGGTTTTGTCTGGCCAACTCAATCTATCTATCTTGCAATGGGAAGAGGTGTGCGGTACTGGGTTCAATCTTACGGTGATTGATCCTAGTGACAGAAAGGGAACCGACACGTATGTATCGTTGCTACTAAGGATAAAAAGACGAGATCTATATCTACCGCCATATAGATAAACGGATCTTGTCTACATCATGTCATCATTCTTATTGCATCACTCCATTTTCCATGAATATAATACACTAGATGCATGCTGGATAGCGGTCGATGTGTGGAGTAATAGTAGTAGATGCAGGCAGGAGTCGGTCTACTAATCTTGGATGTGATGCCTATGTAATGATCATTGCCTGGATATCTTCATAATAATTTGATGTTCTATCAGTTGCCCAACAGTAATTTGTTTACCCATTGTTTGCTATTTTTCTCGAGAGAAGCCACTAGTGAAACCTACGTCCCTCGGGTCGTATTTCTCATATATTTGCCTTTGCGATCTACTTTTTCCTTGCTTTTATTTTCAGATCTATTAAACCAAAAATCCAAAAATATCTTGCTGCAATTTATTTTATTTGGCGTTCGATCTATCAATATTTACAACTTTATCCCGTCACACGCCAATTTCTGGCGCCGTTACCCGAAAGGGATTGACAACCCCTTTAACTCCTCGGGTTGCGAGGTGTTGTTATTTGTGTGCAGGGGATTTTTACGTTGTGTTGCTTGGTTCTCCTACTAGTTCGATACCTTGGTTTCATAACTGAGGGAAATACTCTACCGTCGCTGTGCTACATCATCCCTACCTCTCCGGGGAAATACCGACGTAGTTCTAGCTGCCATCAAGGAGAATTTCTGGCACCGTTGTCGGGGAGGATCTTCATCATAATCAGGTTCCAAATCACAAATATCATCTCCTTGCAATTTACATTATTTACCATTTGCCTCTCGTTTTCCTCTCCCCCACTTCACAAAATTTGCCGTTTTATTCGCCCCTCTTGTTTCGTTCACCGTTTTCTTGTCGGATCTGTTTTTGAGTGCAATCTTGTTGTGTGGTCATCATGAATCAGGAGAACACCAAGTTATGCGATTTCTCAAATACCAATAACAATGATTTTATTGGCACTCCACTTGCTCCTCCCGCCACTAGTGCGGAGACTTGTGATATTAATACTACTTTGCTGAATCTTGTTATGAAAGACCAACTTTCCGATACTCCTAATGAGGATGCCGCGTCCCATCTTAATACCTTCGTGGAATTATGCGATATGCAAAATAAAAAAGATGTGGACAATGATGTGGTCAAGATGAAATTATTTCCGTTCTCTTTGCGTGATTCTGCAAAAAATTGGTTCTCTTCTTTGCCTCGTAATAGTATCGATTCTTGGAACAAGTACAAAGATGCTTTTATCACTAAGTATTTTCCTCCCACAAAAATTATTTCCCTTAGAACCCAGATCATGAATTTCAAGAAACTTGAACATGAGCATGTTGCGCAATCTTGGGAAAGCATGAAAATGATGCTATGGAATTGCCCAACTCATGGGTTAAATCTTTGGATGATCATACAGAATTTTTATACGGGATTGAATTTTGTTTCTCATAATCTTTTAGGTTCCACCGCGGGTGGTACTTTTATGGAAATTACATTGGGTGAAGCCACCAAATTTCTTGATAATATTATGGCAAATTATTCACAATGGGATACCGAAAGAGCTCCTACTAGTAAAAAAGTTAATTTGGTTGAAGAAATTTCTTCTTTGAGTGATAAAGTTGATGCTCTTATGAAAAAGGTTGCTAGTAAAAGTGGTCCTATTGATTTTAATGATATGCCTTTGTCTACTTTGATTGAGCAAAATAGTTATGCCATTGATGTAAATTTATCTCTAGAAATAATTTCAATAACAATGCTTATAGAGGTAATTTTAATCCTAGGCCTTTTCCTAGTAATTCCTCTAATAATTATGGTAATTCCTATGGAAATCAATCTAATAATAATAATAATAGGAAAACCTCTGATCTTGAGAATAATATTAAAAAATTTATCAATACACAAAAAGTTTTCAACACTTCGATAGAAGAAAAGTTGAATAAGATTGATGATTTGTCTAGAAGTGTTGATAGAATTGCTCATGATGTGGAAAATCTCAAGATGAAATTTTTTGTGCCTAAAGTAGATGAATCAATTAAATCTCTTTATGTTTCTATGGATGAAAGTAAGAAAAGAACTGCTATGCTTAGAGCTAAAAGAGAATTTTTAGAAAAAGTTTTTTCTAGTGATTATTATTGCAAAGATGATTAAGGTCTTAAAATGATTGGTGTTTATTCTATTGATTCCTTGTTTATTAAAGTTAAGAATGATGAAAAGGGGACTAGAGAAGAGTCAACTTTAGGTAGAAGGCGTCCCAATATTTCGGAGGGTGAAAATCTTGTTGAGAAAATTGATGAAAGTGGGTTTGGACAGGTCAAAAATTTAGTTAGTGATGCACCCACTCTTTTGGATTACAAAGACTTTAATTATGATACTTTCTCTTTGATTTATTGTATTTATTTGTTGCAATCCATGATAAATTCACCCCATGCTTATGAACGAAATAAAGCTTTTACTAAACATATTGTTGATGCTATGATGAAAGCTCTTGAAAAAAAACTCGAATTAGAAGTTTCAATTCCTAGAAAATTGTATGATGAATGGGAACCTACTATCAAAGTCAAGATTAAAAATTATGAGTGTTTTACTTTGTGTGACTTCGGTGCTAGTGTTTCCACAATTCTGAAATCTTTATGTGATGTGCTTGGTCTTGCTGATCTTGAATCATGTTCTTTGAATTCGTAGTTGGTGGATTCTACTATTAAAAAGCCTACGAGAAGAATTAATGATTTTCTTATTCTTGCAAATAGGAATTATGTGCCCATAGATTTTATTGTTCTTGATATTGATTGCAATCCGTCTTGTCCAATTATTCTTGGTAGACCGTTTTTATGCACTATCAGTGTCGTGATTGATATGAAAGAAGGCAATATTAAGTTCCAATTTCCTTTCAGGAAAGGTATGGAACACTTTCCTAGAACTAGAATTAAGACACCTTATTAATCAATCATGAGGGCATCTTATGGATCTCGAACCAAAGATGAAAAAACTTAGATCCATGCTTTATGCCTAGCTAGGGGCGTAAAACTAAAGCGCTTGTTGGGAGGCAACCCAATGAATAAAATTTATTTTTGCTTTTTTCTTCCTGTTCTTGAGTGTTAGCACAATTATTCAAATGTTATGATTGTGTTTTTATGTTTTAGTTAGTGTTTGTGCCAAGTAAAGCCTTTAGGATCTTCTTGGGCAATAGTTGCTTGATCTTGCTGAAAAAAACAGAAAGTTTGCGCTCACGAAATTAATTTTCAGTTTTTACCAGAGAGCGATAAAATACCCATTCCACTTGAAGTAGATCAACATACAAATTTCTCAAGTCGTCCTAAGTTTTCAGAGTTTTTGGATTTACATAAGTATTCGAAATAGTCAGATAGCTACAGACTGTTCTGTTTTGACAGATTCTGTTTTTTTGTGTTGTGTGCTTATTTTGATGACTTTATGGTTTTCTTTGATGATTTTTTGCCGTAGAAAAGTTGAAATACAGTAGATATAATAAAATACAAAATATGAATTGGTTTGATACAACACTTATAGTAGTGGTTTATTATTTTTATACTAACAGATCTCACGAAGGCTTTGTTGAGTTTTGTGTGATTGTAGTTTTCAAGTTTTGGGTTATCTTACGATGGATGAAGGAAGGATGTAAAGAGCTTAATATTGGGGATACCCCGGCATCCCAAGCTATTATCCAAGAATTAGCAACCAACTAAGCTTGGGGATGCCCCCGAGTGGCATCCCCGCTTTCTTCCAACAACTATCGGTATTTTACTCGAGACTATATTTTTATTCGTCACATGATATGTGTTTTGCTTGGAGTGTCTTGTATGATATGTGTCTTTTCTTGTTTTATTTTGTGTTTAAAGTTATCAATCCTTTCTGGACACACCTTTTTGAGAGAGCGAAAATTATGTCATGACTTGTTAGAATTGCTCTCTATGCTTCACTTAAATCTTTTATGAGCTAAGACTTGCTCTAGTGCTTCACTTATATCTTTTTAAGCACGGTGTGCTTTGTTTTTTGAAGAAATGATCTCTTACTTCACTTAGATTTGTTTGAGAGTTTGTAAAATTTTGAAGAAATTCTCTCTTGCTTCACTTAAATTATTTTGAGAGAAAGAAAATTTGTTATGCTCATGATCTTCACTTAAATTTGGTTGAGCTTATGAAAAGCAACATACGAAAATTAGTCCCAAAGTGATAGATATCCAAGAAGGATAAAGTAAAGAAATTGTCATGAAGATCGTTGGACAAAACAAATTAGATTCTTAGTAATAGTTTTGAGATATGATGATGTGGTATGTGAGTTATGTTGATGGGTAATTATGCTTTAGTAGGAACTAGCACATATGCCCGTGCGTTGCAGCGGGAGAGATATTTTTTTACGAGAAGCATTGGAGAGATAATTGATGTGTCCATCAAAACGGCCTCCATAGTGGTGGGGCTACAGAGCGAGGAGCTGCGATGTTCTCACGGGTCATGTTTGGCCCATAAGATCTTAATAGTGATGGGTTGGTCAGAGTGGTGGCCACCACCCAACTTGTGCCTTTTTTTCTTTGTGTCCTCCGCCGTGTCTAGGTTGTGGTTGCCTTCTCATTTTGTGGCAGCACGGCGACCTTCAAGGCATAGTTGCTTCGACCACTCTCTCCTATGATGACATAACAGATATAGTACAAATTACAGCGAATCCTGTTTCATTGGTATAATGAACACATAACCAGGTAGTCCCTATTTTACCAGGGTTTATTCTCTGTAATTATTTCAGCGATCACTTGCCCACATAATTTTAGTCAGAGCCAAACCAACATATCCTATTTTATTACCATGTGCCCACAATTTCTTTTAATTATAGTCAACAAACATATTCTTTTTAATTGTTAAATAGCACGTCGGATGCACAATAGTTCAAGTCTGGCAAGACAAGTGGCAGGCACCAAAACGACATGTGTTTGTAAGGTGCGAACAAAAATCCCAAACAACCACTGAGTTGAAGGATCAAACTCATGACCTCAAAAACTCGACCACATGCTGCTAGCCACTCGAACAAACAACTCCTGCTAACAAATGGCCAGCGCGAATGTTTAATAATATACTGTAGCGTACCATTCAAAACATTTTTTGCTCATCTTATTGAACTTATCGAAAAATAAATTAATTATTATGATATCTTGAATATTCTTCACAACATGAAAATTTATTGAAATTCACAAAAAATTAAAAACATGAAGCTTTTATAAGAAAACGAACATTTTTTGAATATGTGAACAATTTTTGAAAATTAAATATGTTTTGAACGTTGAAACAATTTTCAAAAAACATGTTTTCTAACACAAGCATTACTTTGAATTTGTGTATGTTTCAAGAAAAATGAATATTTTTTGAATTTGTATCATTTTCAAAATTCAATTTATTTTGAAAATATCAAACAATTTTGGAAAACATAAAAAACAATTAAAATGCGAAAATTTTCTATATTTTTTAATAAATTCTAAAATGGGAAGGAAAATCTAAAATTTGGAAAAAAAATTCAAAATGGTAAAAATAAAATAAATTCTGGAGATTTTACGAAAATTTAATCAAAAAGTAAAATTCTGAAAATTTGAATTTATGAAATAACGAAAAAAAAACTTGGAAGAGAAAAACGAAAAAGGAAAGGAAAAGAAAAGGGAAAGAAAAGAAAAAGGAAAAAGAAGCAGAACAAAGAAAAAAAAATTAAAAACGGGCCATCCCAATACTGGGCGCCATATGCGAAACGTCGTCTATTTTCCGCCTAGTGCGGTAAATAATGGTTCTCAGCTGCATGGACAGGAAATAAATGGGCTGGGCCTCAGCGCACGTGGCCACGTACGAAATTTTGGATAAAATTGTTTCTTTTATGGCAGATGGACACACAAAAAATTAGTACCACCTTGGATAGAACAAAAAAATTGGTGGTGAACGGATGAAAAAATCGGAGAAACGCACCTTGCTTTATTAGTAGGTATAGATATTGGTGTTAAGGTTTGTGATTCCCTATGCAAGTAAGAAAGTCAATAGTCACGCAATGAAAATTATATCCTACTTGTGGTGCATTATTCGGTGTTAATTATGCTTAATGCTTTCTTATGAGATTATTTGTTTCTTGGTTGGTCGCTTCCCAATCTTTTGCTAGCCTTCATTTTGCACTAAGTATGATCACTACTTGTGCATCCAAAATCCTTTAAACCAGTTTTGCCACATGAGTCCACTATATCTACCTATATGCGGTATTCTTTTGCTGTTCTATGCAAATTTGCATGTGCCATCTCTAATTTACTTTAGGTTGTCAAATAAATGAATTTAGTTTAAATGAATTTACTTTAGGATGCCCAGTTCTGAAATGCAAAAATAAATGAATTTACTTTAGGTTGTCAAATAATAAATTGCTTGGAAAGTGTTGGTAAGGAGGGCACCGTGGATACGGTTAGCCATGGAAAGTGAAAGTTATGGTGGAAAAAGGAATAAACTTTATTTTCTGTTTGGGAACCGCCTATGGCATATCTAGCATGGAAAGTGTTCGGAACTCTAAGTCGTTTTGTTGGTGGGATGGATGCACCTCCCAAAATGTTTTTATCTCAAAATTTTCGCTTTGAGCTCTCGCACCTCTACAAATCCCTACTTCCCTCTGCGAAGGGTCTATCTTTTACTTTATGCAATTTTTTATTTTGAAATTTGAGTCTCCACCTTCTCTTATAAAAAGCACCAACTAGGAGGCAATATGATCATGCTCAAGTATTGGGTGTAGTTAATATTCAAGTGTGTTTCATGAATGGATCAATGTTTGAGCATGATGGGCTAGGGATAACTTATTTTATCATTGATATTTTGAAATACATGGTTGCTTGTTGATATGCTTGAGTATCTAAATTATTATGTCAAAACCAAACTATTGCTTTGAATCAAATATAAAAGTCCAAATGTTCATGCTATAAAGAAAAGAATATGATATGACTTGACGAACATCACTCCATATTAAAAATTCTATTTTTATCACTTACCTACTCGAGGACGAGTAGGAGTTAAGCTTGGGGATGTTGATATGTCTCCAACGTATCTATAATTTTTGATTGTTCCATGTTGTTTTATTATCAATCTTGGATGTTTTATAATCATTTTATATCATTTTTGGTATTAACCTATAGACATAGTGCCTAGTGCCAGTTTATGTTTTTTACATCGTAGGAAATCAATATCAAACGGAGTCCAAATGGCACGAAACTTTACGATGATTTTTTATGGGCGAGAAGAAATGCAATGGGCCCTGGTTGCACCTGGGGGGTTCCCCGAGGGGGGAACAACCCACCAGGGCGCGCCAGGAGGCCCTGGCATGCCTAGGTGGGTTGTGCCCACCTCGGGTGCCCCCTGGACCACCTATTTGCTCTATAAATACCCAAATATTCCAAAAACCCTAGGGGAGTCGACAAAAATATTCATCCAACCGCCATAGAGTCCAGAAACACCAGATCCAATCTAGACACCATCACGGAGGGGTTCACCACTTACATTGGTGCCTCTCCGATGATGCGTGGGTAGTTCCATGTAGACCTTCGGGTCCGTAGTTAGTATCTAGATGGCGCCATCTCTCTCTCTCTCTCTCTTGATTCTCAATACAATGGTCTCTTGGAGATCCATATGATGTAACTCTTTTGCGGTGTGTTTGTTGGGATCGATGAACTTTGAGTTTATGATCAGATCTATGTTTTTATATCCATGAACGTATTTGAGTTTCTTTGACCTCTTTTATGCATGATCTCTTATAGCCTCGTATTTCTTTTCCGATATTTGGGTTTTGTCTGGCCAACTCGATCTATTTATCTTGCAATGGGAAGAGGTGCCTGGTAGTGGGTTCGATCTTACGGTGCTTGATCCCAGTGACAGAAAGGGAACCAACACGTATGTATCGTTACTACTAAGGATAAAAAGACGAGATCTATATCTACCGCCATATAGATAAACGGATCTTGTCTACATCATGTCATTGTTATTATTGCAATACTTCGTTTTTCCGTGAACTTAATACACTATATGCATGCTGGATAGCGGTCGATGTGTGGAGTAATAGTAGTAGATGCAGGCAGGAGTCGGTCTACTAATCTTGGACGTGATGCCTATGTAATGATCATTGCCTGGATATCATCATAATAATTTGATGTTCTATCAATTGCCCAATAGTAATTTGTTTACCCATCGTTTGCTATTTTTCTCGAGAGAAGCCACTAGTGAAACCTATGGCCCCCGGGTCTTATTTCTCATATATTTGCCTTTACAATCTACTTTTTCCTTGCTTTTATTTTCTGATCTATTAAACCAAAAATCCAAAAATATATTGCTGCAATTTATTTTATTTGGCGTTCGATCTATCAATATTTAAAACTTTCCCCCGTCACATGCCAATTTCTGGCACCGTTACCCGAAAGGGATTGACAACCCCTTTAACTCGTCGGGTTTTGAGGTGTTGTTATTTGTGTGCAGGGGCTATTTACGTTGTGTTGGTTGGTTCTCCTACTAGATATAATGATGATAACATAAACGGTTCAGATCTGAAATCATGGCACCTGGTCCCAAAGTGACAAGCATTAAGCATGGCAAAGTCATAGCAACATCAGTCTAAGAACATAGTGGATACTGGGGATCAAGCCCTAACAAAACTAACTCGATTACATGATGAATCTCATCCAACTCCTCACCGACCAGCGAGCCTACGAAGGAATTACTCACTCCCGGTGGGGAGCATCATGGAATTGGCGATGGAGAAGGGTTGGTGATGATGAAGAACGAAGATCCCACTCTTCGGAGCCCCAAATGGACTCCAGATCTGCCCTCCCGAGGAAGAACAGGGCTTGGCGGCGGCTCTGTCTCGTGGATCATGATAATTCTTTCTCCCTGATTTTTTTGGAAATATGTGAATTTATAGTATCAGGGGGTCGTCAGCGGTGCCACCAGGTGGGTACAACCCACCTAGGCGTGCCAGGAGAGGGGGGCGTGCCCTGGTGGGTTGTGCCCACCCACGGGCCCCTCTTTGGTTGGTCTTGGCTCTTGTAATTCTTATTATTGATATAAAAGATCCTCAAAAAGTTTCGTTCCATTCCGAGAACTTTTATTTCTGCACAAAAACAACACCATGGTAGTTCTGCTGAAAACAGCGTCAGTCCGGGGTTAGTTTCATTCAAATCATGCAAATTAGAGTCCAAAACAAGAGGAAAAGCGTGAGAAAAAGTAGATACGTTGGAGACGTATCAGTGGACTACTCCCTCCTTATCGTGGTGGCTGCCCGGATGATGAAGATGGCCACCAGTGATGATTCCCCCCTCCGGTGGAGTGTCAGAACGGGGTCTAGATTGGTTGCTGATGGCTACAGAGTCTTGCGGTGGTGGAACTTATGATCTAGGGTTACTCCGAGGGTTTTTGGAATATTTGGGAATTTATAGGGCGAAGAGGGGGTGCGGGAGGCCATCGAGGTGGGCACAACCCACCTTGGCCCAGGCGTGCCCTGGTGGGTTGTGCCCCCCTTAGGGCACCCCCTAGGTGCTGCTCTGGCCCAATGGATGTCTTCTAGTCCATAAAAAATCCACAAAAAGTTCCGTGGTGTTTGTACTCCGTTTGATATTGATTTCTTGCGATGTAAAAAACAAGCAAAAAACAACAACTGGCACTGGGCACTGGGTCAATAAGTTAGTCCCAAAAAATGATACAAAGTTGCTATAAAATGATTGTAAAACATCCCAGAATGATAATATAACAGCATGAATACTTCATAAATTATAGATACGTTGGAGACGTATCACTCCGCCACGCCCGGGAGGAGGCCCGTGCACGGCAGCGCTCGGACTCCTTCTACCGGGAATTCATTGCATCCACCCAAATGGCGCATGGATACATCGCTAGGGCAATCGTCGCTGTCTCTCCGGAGGCGATGCGGTCCGTCTGGCTTCCGAACGTGCAACCCCTTCATTGGCACGTCAAGGCCATGGACGCACCATGGGCGTCGTCCGAGACAAACGTGGCACGGCGTGCCCGCCATGCATGTCAGTGGGCGTAGGATGCGGCAGTGGTTGCTGCGGTGGAAGTTGGCGAGGCGGAGTCACATTCTCTGGCACCCCGTATGGTGCACCAGTCCGGATGCCGCAATCACGTTGTGGTGGATGTCACTGGCTCTTCCCAGGATGGATCCATCATTGATCTAACGTCTACCGGCACCCAATGGGTTCCGGTCTCCGATGAGGAAGAGTTGGGCATGGGATACGGTGGGCCCTTGAGTCCCGTAAGACGGCTCATGTTCCATGCGCTATTCTACCTTGCTGGCGACCGAACCAACACTCCGAGGGGCGCAGCCGGCTGCCGGACATGGCCACGGCGGAGCCGGATGACGGGATCGCAATCGGACGAAGGTCCGCTCAAAGATCGTTGCGTTTCATGTAATAATACGGATTTGAGGTTTCTAATTTGAGGTATCCAAATGTAGAATGCATGTTTTGAGGCCTGACCAGTCACTATCCGCAGACGCATCCGCGGGTATTTGAGGGGTCGGATTTGCCAAGTCGGGTTGTAGATGCTCTAATGGAGCAGGCATGATTTCACTGCCATCCATGCAGCCGACTGGAGAGTCCTCTGCATGCTGTGCTTGGGACTTTCTTTAAGTGTTAAAAATTGACGTATTTAGTTAATTCTTGGTAAGGCAGGAGGAAGGAGACTCACTGTGATTCCCCTCACTTTGGTTTGCAGGAACTCTTCCAACCTACTCGCCACTGGCTTCGGATTATATATACTACGTGTTTGGAACTGCCTCTATGGGTTAAGGTCGACATGCCGAAGTTAGTCAAAGCAAGACGGGGAGATGGAGACTCAGATTGTGTACATGGTGTCCCTCCCTTGTCCCTACGCTCCTTGTCGTGTGCTCGGTGGCGTAGTTCTGGCTGGTAGGGGTGTCATAGTTTTTCTGTGATGTTGTGATGCAACCGAGGTGGAAACACGCGGCCCATAGAATGTGGGTCAGGGTGGTGAGTGAGTCTTTTCTGTGAGATTACTCACAATGGGGTGTAACTTCAACTAGTAACATGCATATGTTAGAGCATCTCCATCCGCGCCCCCAACAGCCCCCAAGGCAATTTTTTAGTGCCGGCGCCCGAAAATCGGCCCAGCCATGCCCCCAGGATCTCCTTTATCGCCGCTTTGGGCTGAAATAACAGCCGGCGAACCTGAGCCGAACCCAACCCCCCGGGGGTCGCCTGGGGGAGCCGACCGAAGCAAAAAGGCGCGTGGGTTTGCTCTGTCGGCGAGAAAAGGCCCTTTTCCCGTTGATCCCCCTTCTTTTCCCCCTCCGTTTCCCTCCATTCCCCCTTTCTCCTGCCATTCTCCTCCCTCTCCCCTCCATCCGACAGCCATGCCACTGAAGAAGTACATGGCCCCTCGTGCCGCTACTGATGCCAACGCCACCCAGCCGAAGCAGAGGCCGCCGCTGTCCAAGCCCCCAGGCATGTCAAACATCGACTGGAAGGCGGAAGTTCAGCGCCGGAAGGCTATCACCGCCGACCGACGGAACAGGGCCAACGCCAAGAAGGCCCGGGACAGGGCCACGGTGGCGGCTGCGGCCATGGCAGAGCAGGCAGATCGCGCGGCGGGACAAGCAGAGGCGTCTCGCACGGGGATGATGAATCTGCCCGGCCACGGCCTGCAGGCTCCCTGGAGCCAGCAGAGCGTCGTGTCCCCGGATGGCTTCTCGCTGTCGCCACACCCCTAGGGTTGCACGCCCTCGCCTGGCTACGCCGACAGTGACGCGCACGGCGGGTTGAACCCCAACATCACCTTTCCGCATGGCCACCCCGCCCAGCGCACGCCCTCACCCGTGTTCGCCGGCGTCCAGTCCCCCGGTACACCTACTCGCCGCCGGCCTAGGCATCCTCCCCGACGCCACCTCTGCACCTTGGTGCGCTACTATTCTCACAAGTCTCCTCGTCGCATCTCGGCAACACCGACGCGACGACATCATCACGATCAGCTCGGCCGCCGCCACCGCCTCCCCCGGGTTCACTGCCCAAGAAGATACAATGGAACTCAATAGCGACATGGATGGCGAGCTCGACTACGGAGAGGAGGAGCCAGAGGAGGAGGAGGAGAAGGAGGAGCCGGCGCCTGCTCCGGCGAGGAAAGTTAAAAATAAGAAGCGGGCGGCCAGGACTGGTGAGCCACGCGTCAAGTGGGCGTCCAAAGAAGACGAGTGCCTCGCCGAAGCGAGGAAGATAGCCTGCCTCGACCCGATTTTCGACACGAACCAGAATGTCGACACATATTGGGAGCTCATCAAATCGGAGTTCGATGAGCGCAAGTTGGTCGACCCCTACTTCGCCGGCGTCCACATCCAACGCGGCTCGAAGGCCATGGCGAATCATTGGGCGCTCATCCAAATGGCGTGCAACAAATGGCATGGGATCGTTGAGGATATTGCGGCTCACCCGGAGAGCGGCGCCAACATCGAGGGTCAGGTATGACGTCGGTCTCTCGCTCATTCTATCGCGGTGTGCGCCATCGACACTTGTTCCTCGGCGTAGATGGTGCGGATGTTCGCCATTTATCTATAGGAGATATGCCCTAGAGGCAATAATAAATGATATTATTTATCTCCAAGTTCATAATTATGTTTATGTTCCATGCTATAACTGCTATGGTTCTCGAGTCTGCAATAACACGAGGCTCGAAGGAAGACTCATATGCACGTGTGGAATAATAAATAGTAAGAAGTATTCTTAGTCTGGCCTCTAAGACTAGCTCAAGTGTTGCATGATGGTTCTGTTTTCCTGATCATGGGCATGTCTATGCCAGCAACTTTGAAGGCACAATGTTAAGAGAACATTTGTGTTGAATCGACCCGGATTGATGTTATGCTATGAGATTCATTCGTCACAAGTTAATGGTACATAACACAGAGATGGTTAACGTTTGCATGATTCCTAAGACCATGAGAGTATCGAGTTTCTTCATGCTTGCTTCATGGACTTTGGGGTTTGTTAAACGTCATCCGTAAATGGGTGGCTATTACGGCGGCTTACGGGTTCATGGAAAAGTATGTCAAGTAACTTGATAGCTCAAGATTGGGATTTGCTCCTCTGACGATGGAGAGATATCTGTGGGCCCTCTCGGTGCTATGGTATCCATCATCGTCTGGCCAGACACTTTGTGATTTGATCACGGGGATGCCGGAACACGGGAACGAGAAAAGAGAACAATACCGGTAACGAGGTAACTGGCATAGTGGACAAGTTGTTGATCCACGGGATGCCAACATGTCTCACCTCGGTTATTTGTAACATATCATGAAGCAACAGGAATAGCACACGACAACTAGAGTTCGCTCGAATATTCATTCGTGTGGGTATAGGGGTCAATATGAGTGTCCACGGCTCCGATGTTGATCATTGATCGGAAAGTGTTCCGGTCATGTCGATGCTTCACCGAACCTATAGGGTCACATGCTTAAGGGTCATCTATCTGCTGAATACTAGACAAGGAGTTTGAGAGAAAATCACCGAAAAAGTTTCCGACACCGAAATGCTTCGGACAGCGGAAAAGTTCCGCAGAGAGAGGTCATCGGATGAGTTTCGGTGAAACCGAAAAGTTGTTTCGGGATATACGATTAAGTCAAATTGGTTTCGGCACATGCCTGATAATTCTTGGAGGGTGCCAGAGTCATTCTGGATACTTTCTAGAATTTTCCGGGATAAAAGCTGGAATTGTTCCGGAGCTGTCAGTACCAGTTTGGTTGCTTTTCACAGATGAAATTCACTAATCTGAAATTGTTTCGGAATGAATCCAAAATAATTTTAGTGGGTACTGGAATTATTCTAAGACCCACAGAAATATTTTCGGATTTAATGGATGCAAAAAATTGTGTTCATGAATAGTGAAAACGCATTCTTGTTTGCTTTTCACAGATGAAATTCACTAAACCAAAATTGTGGGTCCTCCCGAAGGGCTGTCCGAGTGACGGTCCGAGTTCTGTGAGTCCTCCCGAAGGGCTGTTCGAGTGACTGCCTGAGTTTTGAGGGTCCTCCCGAAAGGCTGTCCGCGACACCGTCCGAGGGACTGTCCTACAACCTCCCGGAGGACTGTCCGTGGGGCGGATGAGGGTATACATCCTCGTAGTTGGGAGGTTGTAAATCCTAGCTGCGGGGATCTGCACCGCCATTTGTCATCGACTCTACTTCCACTGCGCTACGAGTCGGTAACGAAAAAGATCAAACCTTGTATGCAGTCTCCATAGTTGTCCTGGGCTGGTGCGTAGGTCGGAAATTTTTGTTTTCTGCTGCGTTACCCTACAGTGGCATCATGAGCCGTGCTATGCGTAGATGCAGGTTGCGATCTACAATACATAGAGATGTATGGGTGTTGCACAATATAATTTGTAGTATATGAGTTCTATTACTGAAAATTATTTGTGCGGGTAGTAGATGAAATCTGTTACCCGATGTTCTTGTTGCTTCCCTGGAATTTGCATGTTTCTGATCTTGATAACGGTATGGTGGATTTTCAATGTTTTGGCAACTCGCGATCCTGACTGATCAACGAAGTGCTAACAGTTCATTGAAATCCACCATAGTTATAAAGAAAGATGAAATTTCACAGACAAAAGGGCAATGCAGATATGATCTGCACGGGGGTCATGCGTATGACGAAGTTTAGTATGGGGTTCGAGATTTTATTATCTCGTGCCTCATACACCCCTCAAAGTTAATCTAGCGACTCGAATTATCATATTTGATGATGGACGTTGGTAGCTTTGGTTTGTTTCAAAAACTTAGAAGCCACGAAAACAAGTTTTTGCATGAACTGATTAGAAACGTCTAACTTTGTTTTATAGGAGGGTTTGCATGTGCATGTGATGTGGTGTAGCAATGCTCATATTCAATTTGATTATGTATGAGATGACTATATGATCTAATTAACATGACCTGCATGTCATGATTCGGCATGATGGTTGGAGCCATATGATTGCACTTTAATGACCTGTGTGTCAACCTTAAGTAATGCATTTATTTTATCCGCTATGGAGATAGCGATATTATATGGTGCATCAACAAGGTGGTGGCAATCTTCACGAAGGTGAACACCGACGCGAATGCCGAAGACGAAGAAATACTTGACTTCTCCGTCAGAAGAGGCTATACCATATCATGCTATTATGAATTTCCTGAGATGTTTATCCCTCTTGATGCACCCTTCTTGATTGTGTGGTAGTCGCTTTTATTAGGGTGATCTCTCAAAGAAAAAAAATATCAAGTAGTTAGTGTTATCCCAAGTGTAGCACCGCCACGGCACCTAACTTTTCGGCGTATCGCAGGATCTCCCTGGGTACGAACGATTAGGGAAGTGTGAGGCGGGTGAGTTGAGACCTCGCAGCAAGATCACTTGGTTGTCTTGACGTTCTGGAAGGATCTCCCTGACCTTGGAACATGCCCATCGAAAGATGAAAAAGAGTCACATAGAGATGTTATCGGCAAGTTTGCCTACCGATTGAATTCCACGCCATCAGTGTTCATCTCGTTCAATGGCGTTGAATGGATATGCGGGTCTTATGTCACTCATAATCAATTTTGAGAGATATTGATTTGAGTGGGAGCGCACTGTTGAATTAACATGTTTAATTCTCAATGCAATTAATTATGAACACTGTCTAAGTGTTTTTTGCAAAATAGTTGTAGAATAATGGCTCACGTTTCCACCTTCCCTGTTAAAATTGAATAGATGTTAAATATCTGGTTAAAACTTTATGATTGGTAACGTAATGTGAGGATTGTCCTCAAAAGTGTTGAGAAGGACTTTGTCCAATCGCATGCTTTTCGTATACTCCCGCTAAATGCAATGGATGATGAGACTCTCGTCCTTCGATCCAAAAGCTAGAATTCCATTGCAGTCAAGTGCAATATGTTTGCTTCCACGAAACTCGAACTTCAAAAGTTTGGGATAGTCATGTGATATTCATGGAACTGAAAATTAATTTTCAGATACAAACAAAGACTGAAAGATATGAAATATCCAAAGCAATGTTTGTTTGCAAATTATTAGTAAAGTGTTTACTATGCATTAGACTGATAAGAGAGGGATCCAGAAGAACGCCTGTCATATGATGAAAGGTGAATAAAACAATAACTTAAAGAGAAAGGAAGTGTCCAAAGGGTGTTAGTATGACTTACACGCCTAGGAAGTCTGGGGCTAACTCCACTCTTAAGTTGGGTGCTTCTTTTGCGAGTAGGAAATACTAAAAGTTAAACTGTTAGAAGTATAAAGGCAGAAAGAAAGATGACTGGAATATCCAGCTCATGTATGAATGTCATACAAGTTTTTTATGTATAGAAGGATGGTCAAAGATATAGTTCTTAGGAGTTATGGTTAAACATGTTAATCACTAATTCTTGGGTATTGTGAGTTAATCACAAAGATACCCGCTCGATTGCATTTTTTGCAACTTGATGTAAGAACTACTATGGCCTGAAAGACTGGCCGGGAATGAGGTTTAGATACACACATGGAACATAGTAAATGTCACTATATCTTCCATTGGTGTATTACCATATGTATTTATTTTCATAAAACATTTTAGAGTTTTACACACTCTAGCCCATTGCATAAAGTATCTTGCAAGAAGGTTGTTCATAAGAGAACTTTTGATGTTCAGTATTATGAATAAACATAAGGGCCATACTTTCATTATGAATGAGATGTATGTTATGAATAATGATATTAATATATTACCTCTGTGTTTACTTTCATAATTCATTTAGGAGTTTCTTACACTCTAGCCCATTGCACAATCTTTATTGCGTAAGGGTTGTTCATAAAAGAACAATTGTTGTTCAGTATTATCAATAACATGGAGGGCCATGCTTCCATCCAAGATGGGATGTATGTTATGACTTATGAATATTGATGGTAAAATGATACATCCATAACATTGACGCTAAATGTCGCAAGATTATGAGAATACCACACATGTGTGGCACTGCATTTGGTCACATTGGAGAAACCCGCATGGAAAAATTCCATTATGATGCATTTTGAAGTCATTTGATTTTAAATCATCTGACACTTGCAACTTTCCTTCGAAAAGTGAAGTGACTGAAATACCGTTCACAGGCCACAAGGAATGAGAAACAAACTTATTGGTGATCATACATTTTGATGTGTGTAGTTCAATAAATGTTGTTGCAAGTAGTGGATTTATATATCTTCAGAAATGACTCAAGTATTGTCGGAGTAATGGGCCACGGGTAGGCTAACCCGAGTCCCTGAACCTTTCAAGACATTGGGGTAGGCTGCGCCCCTCAAGACCCCAGGATGAAGAGCCGCCTTCTGAGAAGTCGGCGGCAAGGCAACCGACTGCCCACTCGCGGCCGAGTCCCGGGGACGACTTCAGGATGAGCCGACTCCTAACTAGCGACCTCCAGAGAAGCCGTCCATGGGAGCCTGCCCGCGACTCCAACAAACCCCATGCCCTCATCAAGAGGGACGGGACGGGGAGTGGCTATAGTAAAGCCCACTCCCACCCCTTTTCAAAGGCAGGCATGGCCACAGTACGCCGTACCCACGGAGATCTCCGTCCGGCGCGGCACTGTTGCCATGCCGGCCCTGACATCAGCACCAGCGGGCAGAATCCTGCACCCACGACGGCTTGTTTGTACGACCCTGGGGCAGCGGGTCCCACCAGTCAGCGGGAGTCCAGAAGATGGCGAGAGCGTCACCAGTCGGACCCGTTGGGAGTCGGCCCCCGAGAGTCGGCCGGCCCCTCCCCTGGGGCCCACGCGCCATTAACCAGATGTGACGGGGAGTGGCAATAGTGATCGCCCGCCAAGCGGCGAGGTTGTTGCCATGACCCCATGACCAAGCCCGCGTCATTAGAAGCACGGCTACAGTAATCAGCAGCCCGCAAGACCCGCCAGCGGCGGACACGGCCTGTCGGCGCCGTACCGGACCAGTCGGCGGGGCCCGCCAGTTGGCGGGCCCCAGCAGTCGACGGAGAAGACGGAGGCCAGAGATGGGCCCGCGCCCAGCCGGATTACCATTGTACCCCTGGGGGGTAGGCCTATATAAACCCCCCAGGGCACCCATGCAAAGGGTTGGAATCCATTAGCACTAGACCAGATCATATAGAAAGGAGAGAGCTGGCCTAGCCTTCTCCTACCTCCAAGAAACAGCTCAAGGAGCAATCGTGTACACACTTTGCCATAGTGATCACGCGGAGACACCGCAGAGCAGCAGTAGGGGTATTATCTCCCCGGAGAGCCCCGAAGCTGGGTAAGATTCGCCGGCGTGCATGCCTTCGCCTAATCCCATTTCCACGCACCGGCGACGTTCTACTCGCCCCCACCTTGATAAGCCATCCTTTGGCATATGTCGCACCCAACCCCCGACATTTGGCGCCCACCGTGGGGCATGGAGCACCGTCGTCCGGAGACCTGCACTAGACGGGAACCCTTTTCCTCCCTGGCGAGCGCAGCCAGCCCGGCACGCCAGACGGAGTTTGCGCTGACGCGCTGCACGGCGCTGAGATCTCCTGCGCAGCCAGCTGGCTCGCCGATCTTGTCGGCGAGGTTCTCCTCTCCGACGAGCCTGCATCCGACGTAGGCATGGGCGGCCCCGAGAGCCTCCTCGCGGGCCTCCTCGACCAACTCCACGTTGCCGGCGAGCCTGCCATGGACATGGAGTCTGTAGGCTCCACCCACCCGATGCTGGTCGACTCCGACACCGCGTCGCTCGACGCGTTCCCCACCAACGTGGTGGTCTACGATGAGCCGCCCCCTCGCGCGGAGAGCGGCGGAAGCACCGTCACCGAGGTGCTCGTCATCGGTCATGACGAGCCTCCTGGCGGAGGAGCGCATGACCCACTTGGCGCGGCACTGCAAGACCTGACTGTGCCCATTCCGGAAGACGCTGACGCGGAGACGTTGGAGGCGCGCCACCTTCAGCTCGTCGAAGGCGCGAAGAAGCTGGCTAGCATGAGACGCTTGTCAGAAGCCTACCAACGTGAGATGGATCGCGCTGTGGGTGGCTCGCCAGCCCCAGCTGGGCCCAGCCGCCTAGGCGCGGTCCAGCAGCGTGGCGTGGCCATCGCCAACCTGTTCGGGGCAAATCACCCTGTGTACACCACGCCTGCGGAGAACATTCGAGCCGCCCAGGCGGCGGCGGACGAGCTGGACAACTTCGAGGGCGAAGAGCGCCGCCTGACGACGGAGCGAGTCCAGCAGCTCCTCGACGCGGCTGCCGCGCAGAACGAGGCCGGCTGCCGCACAGAGGCGTCGCGGCAGCAAAACTACGACCCGCCTCCACGCCGAGACCAAGGCGCGACATCTCGGACGCCGACTGGCGGCGCCCGAGGAAGGAAAGACAAGGATCCGACTGTCAGCCACAGTCGGACTCGCATTACCATAGAGCACGACCAAGACGGCCGCCCGAGAGCAGTGGAACGACGGGACGACTGTCCGCCTCCTCCTCCTTGCAAGGAAAGGCGAGTCTCCCCGCCGCCTATTGACCATCCGACTCTCGGCGACCGCCTCGGCCGCCGAGAGGGAGTCGGAGAAAACGACGCCCGTCACCGGATCGACCGGCTTCACCGATCCCTGGTGCTAGAAGAAGAGGACGAGTTGGGTCCGCCTTGTTTCGGGCCCCGCATTCGAGACGAGCCCTTTCCCAAAGGGTTCACGCTCCCAAGATACACGCCCAAGTACACTGGCTCCGTGAAGCCGAAGGACTGGCTGGTTGACTACTCCACGGCCGTCAACCTAGCGAACGGCAACAAGCGTGTCGCCGTAAAATACGTTCCGTTCATGCTCCAGGGCACGGCCCGGACATGGCTGAACAGCCTGAAGCCCCGCAGCATCAACAGCTGGGTCGACTTCACCGATGCATTCGTCCGCAACTTCACAAGCACGTACAAGCATCCTCCCAAGCCTCGCCAGCTTTCCTTGTGCGTGCAAGGCCCCAACGAGTCAACTCGCGACTACCTCACGCGTTGGGCCGAGCTTCGGAACTCCTGCGAGGGCGTGCATGAGGTGCAGGCTATCGAATACTTCACCGCCGGGTGCAGAGAAGGCACTCTCCTCAAGCACAAGCTCCTCTGCGACGAGCCAGAAACCCTCGACGAGCTGCTGATCATAGCAGACAAGTATGCCACGGCTGACTCCTCCATGATGGCGGAGATTCAAGTTAGTGCAACTGGCAAAGTGGCCCCTCAGGCTCCTAGAACTCCGGCTGGAGACGCCAGTCGGCGACAACAGCAGAGCGACCACAAGCGCAAGGCACCGCAGCCGGTTTCCAGCAGCCGGCAGGTGGCAACAGTCGAAGACCAGCAGCCGGATGGGCAGCCTCCACCCAAGCGACAGAAAGGCGGCAAGCCCAGCTGGCTGCCGGCCTTCTCATACGAGCAGACTCTGGATGGTCCTTGCAAGTTCCACAGCGGCGCGAAGCCGTCGAATCACACCACCTGGAAGTGCCACTGTCTTACCAAGATCACCAAAGGAGACGGCCTCCTGCCTCCCCCGCCTGCTGGGCAGGAGCCTCTGCCTCCGCCCCAGCAGCCGACTGTCAGGCCAGTCGGCGCAGTACAAAACGAGTACCCCGAAGAGCACGGAGCCTACGTGATATTTACCAACGTGGCTGATGATCGACGCAGCAGGCGGCTACAGCAGCAAGAGGTGAATGTAGAGGCATCAGAGACACCAGAATTCATGCACTAGTCCGAGAAGCCTATCAGCTGGAGCAGGGCTGATCACCCAGAGGTGATGCCGAGTCCGGGCTCTTATGCCTTAGTCTTGGATGCCACCTTCGCCACGGATAGACGAGCTGCTCGTTTCTCGCGAGTTCTGATAGACGGAGGCAGCAGCATCAACATCCTGTACAAGGACACCATGGAGAAGTTAGGAATCAAGCAAAGACAGCTTCAGAACAGCCGGACTGTGTTCCACGGCATTGTTCCTGGTCTTTCCTGCTCACCAATCAGCAAGATCCTGATGGACGTCCTCTTTGGAGACAAAGATCACTTCCGCCGAGTGTCAGTTTGGTTTGAGGTGGTGGATCTCGAGAGCCCATATCATGCATTACTTGGCCGACCCGCCCTGGCCAAGTTCATGGCGGTCCCCCACTACGCCTACCTCAAGATGAAGATGCCTAGTTCCAAGGGGATTCTGACCGTAGCCGGCGACTACCGGAAATCGTCTGCCTGTGTGGCTGAGAGTAGTCGGTTGGCCGAGTCCCTGGTGATCGTGGCCGAGAAGCGGCTCCTCGACCGGGTTGTGGCGATGGCCGGCAAGCAGCTAGAGGTGTCGCCCAACCCCAAGGAGTCGGAGGTTGAAGGTTCGTTCAAGCCGGCCAAAGAGACAAAGAAGATACCCTTGGATCAAGTCGTTCAAGGTTGGAGGTTGAAGGTACGCTGTCATAGGCGCAAACCTCGACAGCAAATAGGAAGGCGAGCTCGTCGATTTCCTCCGTGAGAATCGGGACATCTTCGCATGGTCCCCCAAAGACATGCCAGGTGTACCGACGGAATTCGCCAAGCACAAGTCACATGTCTGATCTGATGCAAAGCCAGTCAGGTAGCCCTTGTGCCGCCTATCAGAAGAAAAGAGAAGAGTTGTCGGAGAAGAGATAGCCCGACTCCTAGCAGTCGGCTTCATTATGGAAGTGTTCTTTCCAGAGTGGCTAGCCAACCCGGTCCTAGTACTGAAGAAGAACAAGCAGTGGCGAATGTATATTGACTACACAAGCCTCAACAAGGCTTGCCCCAAGGACCCGTTTGCTTTGCCAAGAATTGATCAGGTGATAGACTCCACAGCCGGATGCGAGCTGTTGAGCTTATTGGATGCATATTCAGGATATCACCAGATCAAGCTAAACCCGGCTGACAGACTAAAGACCGCCTTCATCACACCGTTTGGAGCCTTCTGCTACCTAACCATGACGTTCGGCTTGAGGAATGCCGGCGGCACCTTTCAGCGTTGCATGCAGAAGTGCCTCCTCAAGCAACTCGGCAGAAACGCCCATGTCTACATGGACGATGTGGTGGTGAAGACGGAGAAGCGTGGAACACTGCTGGAAGAACTCAAGGAGACCTTTGAGAACCTGCGCCGATTCCAGATCAAGCTCAACCCTGAGAAATGCGTCTTCAGAGTACCAGCCGGCCAACTCCTTGGTTTCCTGGTCTCTGAACGCGGCATAGAGTGCAACCCTATAAAGATCAAGGCCATTGAGAGGATGGAGGTACCCAGCCGACTGCTGGGCGTACAAAAGTTCACTGGCTGCTTGCCGTCCATCAGCCGATTCATCAGTCGGCTAGGCGAGAAAGCTCTCCCCTTATACCAGCTCATGAAGAAGACCACTTTTTTCGAGTGGAACCACAAGGCGGACGAAGCCTTTCTTCAGTTGAAGAAGATGTTGACTACTCCACCCGTTCTGGCGGCTCTGACTCCTAAGGAGCCCATGCTCCTGTACGTCGCCGCCACCAGCCGGGTAGTCAGCACAGTCATTGTTGTGGAACGCAAGGAGGAAGGCAAGGCACTACCTATCCAGAGACCGGTATATTACCTGAGCGAAGTGCTGTCGACCTCCAAGTAGAACTACCCCCACTAACAGAAGATGTGCTATGGCATGCACTTTGCCGCCAAGAAATTGAAGCCTTACTTTCAAGAGCATCCAATCATTGTGTTCTGCACGGCCCCACTTGCCGAGATCATCAGAAGCGGAGATGCTTCTGGCCGAGTGGCCAAATGGGCCATAGAGCTGGCTCCCTACACCATCCACTACCAGCCCCGCACCGCCATCAAGTCACAAGCACTGGCCGACTTCCTCGTCGACTAGGCTGAGACCCAGTACCTACCTCCAGCGCCCGACTCCACCCATTGGCGGATGCATTTCGATGGCTCCAAGATGCGCACCGGCTTGGGAGCCAGCGTTGTCCTCACTTCTCCTAAAGACGACAAGCTCAAATACGCACTGTAAATCCATTTTGCCGCCTCCAACAACGTCGCTGAGTATGAGGCGCTCATTCACGGGCTCCGGCTTGCCATAGAACTTGGCATTTGCCGGATCCTGTGTTATGGCGACTCGGACTTAGTGGTCCAGCAGTCGTCTGGCGACTGGGGCACCAAAGATGCAAACATGGCGAGTTACCGTTTCCTCGTGCAGCAACTTAGTGGATATTTTGAGGGGTGCGAGTTCCTCCATGTGCCAAGAAACGACAATGACCAAGCAGACGCCCTGGCACGAATCGGCTCTACCCGCCAAGCAATACCATCCGGCGTCGCCCTTCAACGCCTCCTCAAGCTGTCTGTCAAGCGTTCACCAGAATCAGACTCCATCTTTGTGCCGACTCCTCCCGAAGAAGTCGAATCCGACTCCAGAGCCCCGACAGACGGTACGAGGATTTTGTCAAATGGCTCCAAAGCCGCCACAGTCGAAGCCGGCCCAGGGACTGCAGAACCCGGCCCGGGGACTGCGGTTGCCGGCCCGAAGACTCCAGAACTCGGCCCAAGGGCTGCGCCAGTCGGCCCGGGGACTTCATTAATCCAGTAAGCGGTTGCTGACTCCAGCCCGCCGCCTCCCGGCCCAGCCGCCCTCGTCCAAGTCGCAGTCCTGGCAGTCGAAGAAATAGCAGCACCATCACGGGCCCAGTCCATCCTCAAATACCTGGTGAGCAAAGAGCTGTCGACTGATGAGACCTTAGCTCGGCAAGTACAACGCCGAGCGGCCGCCTACACCATAGTCAACAGAGAGCTGGTCAGGCGCAGCATCACTGGTGTCTACCAGCGCTGCGTAGAGCCAGAGCAAGGCCAAGCAATTCTCAAAGACATCCATCAAGGCGAGTGCGGCCACCATGCGGCTTCAAGAGCACTAGTCGCCAAAGCTTTTCAACACGGTTTCTTCTGGCCGAGTGCCTTAGAAGAGGCCAAGGAATTGGTCCAAAAATGCAAAGGGTGCCAGAAGTTCCGCTCCAAGCCACACCAGCCGGCTTCTGCACTCAAGACCATCCCCATTGCCTGGCCCTTGTAGTTTAGGGCCTAGACATGGTGGGACCATTTAAGATAGCACGAGGTGGCTTAACTCACTTACTTGTCGTGGTGGACAAGTTCACCAAGTGGATAGAAGTGAAGCCAATCAAGAAACTGAATGGTCCGACTGCCGTCACTTTCATCTCCGACATCACAATTCGGTACGGCGTACCACACAGCATCATCACCGACAATGGCACAAATTTTGCCAAAGGCGCCTTGGCCCGTTTCTACGTGACACAGGGCATCCGACTGGACTTAGCGTCCGTTGCCCATCCGCAGTCAAACGGCCAGGTGGAGCAAGCAAACGGCCTCATCCTTTCTGGCATCAAGGCTCGACTGGTCGAACCGCTGGAGCATTCGGCCGGCTGTTGGCTTGACGAGTTGCCAGCCGTCCTCTGGAGTCTGCGCACGACTCCAAACAAGTCAACTGGCTTCACACCTTTCTTCCTCATCTACGGTGCTGAAGTCGTCATCCCAACGGACATAGAGTTCGACTCCCCGCGAGTCACCATGTACACCGAGGAGGAAGCAGAAGAAGCACGTCAAGACGGCGTCGATCTGCTAGAAGAGGGCCGGCTTTTAGCACTCAGCCGGTCCAGCATCTACCAGCAGAGCCTACGCAGATACTACAACAGGAAGGTCAGTCCGAGATCTTTCCAAGAGGGCGACCTTGTGCTCCGGCTGATCCAGCGAACAGCCGGCCAGCATAAGCTGTCGACGCCTTGGGAAGGCCCCTTCATCATCCACTACTAGGAAAAGGCCTACTAATGGCGCACCTAATTTGGCCATTAATGGCGCATTAGTGGTGCGCCATTAGTAGCACGCCATTAGTATATTTTACTAATGGCGCACCACTGGTGCGCCATTAGTATCTGGTATACTAATGGCGCACCTCAGATGCGCCATTAGTATATACAATAGTGCGCCATTAGTATGCCTCCTAGGGGGCCATGTATACCCAGGTGCTTTGGCATACTAATGGCGCACGACAACAAGATGTGCCATTAGTAACTTCAGCATACTAATGGCGCACTGTTTAATGATGCGCCATTAGTATCCTTTGGCATACTAATGGCGCACTATGATGTGATGCGCCATTAGTATGAATATTAGGTTTTTTATTTTTTAATTTTCTGTTTTTTGCATAGGTTACAAAATGTATAATTGGATAAAATATAGACAGCACACATCAACAACAGATTCATCGAATACAATAGAAGATTAGTCTCTGAATACAATTCATCATTTTAGTCTCCGAATACAATTCATCATATTAGTCTCCGAATTGAAAAGACCGAACAAAGATAGAACATTATATTACAAGTCTCGAGACCGCGAGTTTGTCTTCACATTACAAGTCGATATCGATCATCTAAACTACCATCACATAGAAGAGAGTTGCGGTCATCACGATGAGCATCATCACGATGAAACTCGTCTTCATCCGGTTCCTCCAACGCTCCCTCCCCTCTCCCGCTAGATAGCGGACGTATCTAGATTCGGCCTCGGCCCTAGTGGCGTACCCTTTGTAACTGTTACCGCTGAATCGGTGAACCTGTCTCTGACACTCCTCCCAGTCGTCGTAGACTCCGGGAACCTTACCCTTGTACACGACATACCACGGCATCGCTATGCAGTAGCCAAACGAAACGTTAGTACCAATTCATAGACAATACATAAGCAATATATAAGTATGCAACAGAACGATCGGAAGAGAAAAGCAAGACATTAATAGCATCGATTACATCTAAGTTGAACGACTCTCGAAACCAAAGAGACATACTACAATTTCATTAAAGTTTAATTACAACATGAGCCAATCGATGTTTCAGAACTAGACACAGCATCACTGCTTTCGAATCGACTCAAGGGACCGGAGCATGGATGAAGCCGCCGTCTATCATGGGAGTCATGAAACAATGGGCATTGTCAGCCTGCATTTGTAGGATTGTGTCGATGTCACTGTTGGACGGTTGATTTCTGAGGTAGAACTGCCCCGAGGTACGAAGGACATCTTGATGGATGATTTCCGCAAACTCCGACTAGATGCGAAAGAATTCTTGTCTGATGTCCGCATCCTGGATTGCCGACACGCTCGCGTCCCAATCTTTGAGTCTACTCGGTAGCAGAAGTTGATGATGGTCCCGTACGATCGCCCGCATGTGATGGATGGCGTAGTAGGCACCCTTCTGACCGCCAGGCGGCTGCTTGACACAGCAGAACATCGTATTGTGGGAGAACACGTGCTTGCCGTACTTACGAATAGGCCTGGTGAAGGTGCCTCCAGATTTGACGTAGCCGGGGAGAACATCATCAAGAACCTTCTTGACATTTGTGTAGTCTACGTTCGACTGACGGTCCGGGTCGAAATACGTGGCCATGGAATATTTGGGGCTTAGGAGGATGAGCGTGCAATGTGTGTCACTGAAGAAAACACAGAATGTTAAAAGAAAAACGATCGAAATCTAAGAATTCATATGTTACGGGGCGGTTTAGGGTCGACTTGCCGGGATGTAAGGCACGAGGAAGTTATCCTTATCTTGGTTTGCCAGAATGACGCCTTCGAGGTAAGAACTCGCGACTTGCCGGTCCCCAGCGCTGCCCAAGATCTTGGCACGCATGTAGAAGGGGTCGACTATCACGATGTCCGGGGTCTTGTCGCGAATGATCCGCATCTCCATACTCAGCGAAAATAGCCGAACGAAGGTGTAGTGCAGCGGATGAAGGTTCAACATAGCGTGGATGTCATCAAACCGCAGGACGATCGTACCCCCGATGGAGTTATCCACAAAGCCCTTGCCCTCTGGCACCTTGGCCGCGAAAACCGGGTATGCCACATCCTTCTCTGCGAGATGCCGCTTCTCCAAAGAAAGAACACTATCTTGCAGACTCCGCATAGCACCGGTTGCAGCATCGAGCATATTTCTCGGTAGCATCGGCCTACCCGCCACATGCACCCTCCTCGAGATATCCTCAGGTGAAGGTGGCCCGTCCTGAGCACGGATCGTACTCGGTGCCGGCTGGCCCGCACCCTTGTTAGTCTTTCTTTTGCGTGCCTTCTTCTTCTCCTGTAATGGGACCGAGTTCTTCTCACAGACCACCTTCTTGAGTGTGTTGGGGCTGATCATATTTCGCACCTCGCCTATCTGAGGCTCGGTGAAGTCGGCAGCTGGAGGCGTCTCCTGAGAGCTGAACTGCAGACGACGCCTGTTGCAACTTGGCTTCTCCGCGGTACCAGCTAGATCGCGCACGTCTTTTGTTGGGTTGGGTTCTTGAGAAGGAGGCCCCATCAAGTCGCCACCGTACCCATGATCGGCAAAGTACTGATCGTCGTTGGCAAATGTATCGTCGTCGTCGTCGTTCTGATACTGTGCCATATGCATGTTTGGATCCAGTGGCATAGGGATGTCCGGCACCGTTGCGGCGGTCTTGCCATGGGGCCGACTTGGTGCCGGCACGACTGGCGGTGTTGTCTTTGGGGTGGTGTCCCCCGCCCCCAAACGAATCTGGCTCTTCGGCCAAAGCAGGGGCCAGCTCAGGCAAGCACTGAGGGTCATCACGTCATCATCGTCGGCCCCGACGGGTCAAATCGGAGGTAACAACTCGTCGCAGCCTGGCAGCACCCGAACCAGTTGAACCCTAAACAAGTTGGGTGGCATCTGGGTACCGTGGAACAAGGGGTTGCCCGGTTGAACGATTTTGCCCTTGGCGACATCGACCAACTCGTTGTTCACGAAGTGCAGGAGAGTGCACGGAACGTCGGTGGCGCCCTGCGAAAACATGTAGGGCGTTAGGGATGCCCAGTCAAAGGCAAGGAGATGAAGTCCTCGGTCGAGAGAGGCTTAATTAGTTACCGTGATGATGGCGTCGAGCTCGGCTAATGTCGAGGCACCGCCAACAGCGGGCGTGCAGTTGACAGAGGGGCCGCTTGCTGCAGAGGTGCCGGCCGGCGTACACCCGGGTGCATTAAGCTCCTATGCCAGCGTCGGAGACACCAATGCCACCTCCGCCGGAGACACCAATGGCCCCGCCATCGCGTTCTGCGAGTTGCTGGCCGTGAAGCTAGGAATCGGGGGCGGCCCCTGTTGGCTGCCCGCAATCCACGCACTAATCCCCTGGATCAAGGTAGGCACAATGGCGGTGATCGTCGCTCCGAGTTGTTGTTGCACTTGCTCTTGGACAATCTCCGGAATCCGCGCCACCTGTGCCCTGAGTTCTTGAACCTCTCGCTCCTGGCTTTCCGAGCTGGTCTTTTTCTCCTTTCGCCCACCAGTGTTATAGTATGACGACCATTTTGTCGACAAGCCTTTGCCGGCCACACGACCAGCTGATGTCGGCTTACTGAGCTTATCCTTGTTCTTCATTACATTCAACGCCCTATTTAGAGTGGTGTCCCAAGGGTTGCTCTTAGTCGACCCCGCGCTACTGCTTTCAGTCGCCTGCGGAAGGAATGTGAACCATTTAGAAATTTGGCTTCATTAATTAGAATGCAACCATACGGAGCTAATTACGCGGGGGTGTATTCCTTACCAGAACAAGCTCAAGCACCCTGGTCTTCGGATCCATGGTAAGCTCCTTTGTTTTCAGGTCCTTCTTGTACCGGGCCCTAACAAAGTTCCTGGTCTACTTGTCACCATATTTATCGAAGAGGGGCGGTAGACCTTGCTCGGCACGGTCCGCCTCCTCCTTGTCCCATATAGGCTCCACCACTCTGTAACCACCGGGACCGAGTGTGTGTTCCCCTAAGTTCAGCTCCCGCATTTCTTTCCCCCACCTACTTGATTCGGAGTTTGCGGTGCTCGAGCAATTGATCTTGAAGTCGTTGTAGTCATCTTCGGTGATCGAAGGATTTTTCTCCTTGATCTTCTCATAACTCTCACCTTTCTCGATCATTCTCTTCACATTGCTTTTCCAAGTAGACAGGGCCTTGCTCATCTTCGTGAGGGCAGCATTGTTCACTTTATTCCCTTTGAGGCTTGTGTTTTCAAATTCAGCGGGGAACTTGTATCGATCGTGCAGCTTCGTGAAGAGGAGGTTGCGCAAATTCCCTCGGTCAGGATGCCTCAGGTTCTTGGTGTTGATCGAGACGGTGCTCCGGAGAATGCACCCGAGCTGAAGCGAGTACCCCTTGACTATTCGTTCGGACGCCGTTGGATTCCCGTCGGAGTCCACTTCAGTAACTTCCTCCTTGAGGGTGCGGAGCACGGTCGGGCGCCGGTCCTTCCGTTGCCTCTTCGGTTGGCTGCCATCTGTGCGTGCGTCGCCATCATCAGTGGTGGCATCCTCGGCGGCACCATCAGTGGTGGCATCAGTGGGGTCATCCTCGGCGGTACCATCAGTGGTCTCAGGATCGGTGGGGAAGGCGGCGTCCTCATACAAGTGAGGTTGTTCCTCCATCTCAAGGGCCTCTCGGGTGGACAAGGCAAAAAAAGGCCTCCATCACAACATGGAAAATACATTGGCATGTGAAAAAAGGCCTCCATTGCTTAGGATGCACTGCCACTGAAGCATTGGGTACAAGACTGTTACATGAAAGTAAATGCAGCAATTGAAGCAGAGATTGGTGTACAAGCAAGAATAGAGCAAGTTCTTCTTATCCTCTGCAATTATAATAGGAGCCAATCAAATGGATAAAAGGAGAATTGGTTCATTGCAGGCAAGACTGAGCTGAAACAATCAAGGGAAGTGATCAGCAGTGACCCTGCTTGATCTTTTGGTGCATTTGTTACCACATTCCATTTAACTTTTTACTGAAATGTGATTCAGAAACAATGCATAGTTGCCTCTGTTTAGATGCAATGACCATCTAAGGTGTAATACGTATTTCGTGATTTACTTCATGAATTAGACCAGAGATATGTTTTTCTTCTTCCATAAACTTGGTCAAACTTTACAGAAGCTAACTTAGAACAAAGCTAACACGTCTTGATTTTAGACATGAGGAACTAGATGATCGGGTTCACAGAAATGAAACAGGTAGACAACGCCATCATTTACGGCAAACATCACTTACACAGAAATGAACATGATAATTACTTGCACAGAAATGAACATGATAATTTTCTGGACATAATGTCAAGGCTCTGCTCTTGCTCAGGCTGTAGGAAATCCCCAGTCTAGATGCTACAGTTGATTTGATG
Organism: Triticum urartu; assembly: GCF_003073215.2. NCBI lineage: Eukaryota > Viridiplantae > Streptophyta > Magnoliopsida > Poales > Poaceae > Triticum > Triticum urartu. The sequence continues at coordinate 104,157,248 of NC_053028.1, read as the reverse complement.
TATTGAAAAGATATGAACATCTAAAATACCTAAATAAATACTCCATATCATATTTGTCGCAGATTTAATCAAATGCATTATTATTTAGTTCTCTTCACATGAAGAGGATGACCAAAGCCTATCAGGATACAAAACTAGGAGGATCACCATCTAGAATTTTTTTTGAAACCGTAGAAACCAATGAATCTCTGCATATCAGAAGAAAAACGAGCCTCTTCTGAAGATAGACATAACAGGGGAACTCAGTTTCATTCCCGAACAAGACCATCGTGTACACTGACTCTACATATGCTTCAATAAAGATCCTACACAGCAACAAACTAGCGAAACTAGCATTCCACTACTATCCACTAGATTGGATATTCAGTCACAACTGCTACATTTTCAATTTTTTGAACAACAGATAACATCCTAGAAGATCCCATTTAGTAATCCTATAGCAATAAAAACACCAGAAGCCGAGCAAGGATACTTAGATGGAAATATTGCAATTTATTGCACTGAAATGTTGATCAAATGGCAGGCAAATTTCAGAGGAAATGGCAGGTAAATTTGCATGCAGTCTATATGCAGTATGCGTTATACTAGTACACCCTCAGATCATCTTTTACTTATCAACAATTAAACAGGGGGAGGAGGGTGGAGGATCATGAGGCTTCATGGTGCAGGGGAAAACAGAACCTCCAATTCAGCCTATTATAACAACAACTATCAGAGCAAAATATTGGTCAAATTCGAAGATCCCACCCATCTCTCTACGAATAGCAACAACTTGGAGAAGCAAAAAGCTTTTCCTAGAGCCAAGACCCAAGAACGCACAAAGAAAGACTTTTGACCAAGAACGACAGCCAGACGCGCGACTTGGAGAACCCGATGATAGGGAACCCTGCGCTTCTTGCGCAAAGAAAGCAAATTAGCAACAAAACCCCTGGCTCCTGTTGCCACCAACAAGAGCAGATGCGAGTAAGAAATTCAACAACTACACCAATTGGAAAGGAGGCCAATGCTACAGCCCCCCTACGCACTGGGCACCACTATGATCCGAACCTACGCACTACGCACTAGGAGAGGGGGAGAGGGGGAGAGGGGGAGAGGAGGAGGGGGAGCTCACGGGGGCCGTAGGGATAGGGCAGTGGGGCGCGGGGAGGATGTCGGGGACGAGGTCCGGGTGGTGGTGGTGCTCCGGCGACGGTGGTGTGGACGGGGCGGCGTCCGGGCGGCGGGGTCGCGTCGAGGCGGCGGGGCAGCGGCGTCGGGGCAGGGTCGAGGCTGCGTCGGGGCGGCGGGGCAGTGTCGAGGCGGCGGGGCAGCGGCGTCGGGAGAGGACAGGGGAAGGGGATCGAGGGCGAGGGCGAGGGAGAGAGAGGGGATAGGTTAATTTGGGCCGGGGAGGAAATATGGATGGGGGCGGCACAATACTAATGGCGCACCACCCCTCGGTGCGCCATAAGTACATCCATACTAATGGCGCACCTCACCGTGGTGCGCCATTAGTAGTTTTTTTTTCTTATAGCAATGGCACAATATAATGGCGCACCACCCCTCGGTGCGCCATAAGTACATCCATACTAATGGCGCACCTCACCGTGTGCGCCATTAGTATTTTTTTATAAGACAATAATAATTTTTTAAACTTGTTTAAATCATAACAGTAATATTTTTTTATAAGACAGTAACAGTAATATTTTTTTTATAAGACAGTAATAATTTTTTAAAAAATATCATCAAACAGTAATGTCGGTGGAGCGGGGGAGGGTGCGCGGGGTGCGGGGGGTCGGCGGCGGCGGTTGAGTAGGGGAATCGAGGGTGCGGGGGGTCGGCGGCGGCGGCCGGTGGACCGGGGGGTGCTCGGCGGCGAGGGGGACCGGATCTGGCGAGGTGGGATAGCGATCAAGATGGAGGGGGATCGAGATCGAGTGTCCATGAAATTTAAAAATATTCATGATAGTTCAAAAAGTGCCCATGAAATACAATCGAGAAATGAAGGCTACGATTTAAGTACAATCGATCTTAGCTAGCTATCTGTTCACAATCTTCTTGCCCTTCTTTTTCGCAAATGGAGTTCTTCTGTGGAACGGACGTCCTTTAGGTAGGGTGGTCCTGCTTCTTCTTGTGGTGTATGCTGCTACTTCATCATCGTCATCATGTTCGATCCTCGGGTCGCCGTACTTGTCGAAGTCTTGCTCATTGGCTACTCCATCCATTCCGATGATCTTCCTTTTGCCTCTCCTCACGACAACATGACTGGGCTTTGACGGGTCGGTAATGAAGAAGCATTGGTCCACTTGGGAAGCCAGTACCCATGGCTCATTTTTCGCGGTGACGTTTGCGCCCGCGGTCTTGGATTTGGCTTCGGGTATAACCATGGTGGTGAAATACCGGTCTTCTTTTAGGACGCTCTTGGCCCATCTGACACGGAACATCGGGACCTTCTCTCCAGGGTAGCTCAGCTCCCAGATCTCCTCGATCCTTCCGTAGTATCTGTCCTTGTCGTTACCGGTGTAGGATTCCATCGTTACCCCGGAGTTCTGATAACCATCGCTCTTCATGTCCTTGGCCTCGGTGTAGAATGTGTAGCTGTTGATATCGTACGCCTCATAGGTCATCAGGTTGTGCTCGGCGCCCTGTGACAAGGCGAATATGAGTTGTTCTTCCGCGGAAGAATCCTCATGTAAAGGGTACGACAGAAGCTTCTGCTTGAACCAACGCGTGAAACATGAGTTGTGCTCTTTGAGTATATCTCCGTCCGTCCTCTGTTGGCCTCGGTCATTGTACGTCTTCTTAATAAAGGTTTTGTGCTCTACCACCCAAGGATCGACCACGTCTATGTGTTGTAGCGCGACTAGGTTTGCTCTTTCAAAGTCGGCGAGTCGACCCTCGAAGTCGACATGCATTTCGCGACGACCCTCACGGTGACCCCATCCAGCGAGCCTGTCGATGTGCCTGTTGACGGGCAGACCAACGGGGTTCTTGATGCCTAGATAATTCGTGCGGTAGGAGATGCACTCTTCGGTCAGAAAGCCCCTGGCTATGCTTCCCTCTGGACGTGACATGTTGCGAACGTATCCTTTGATGACACCATTCATCCTTTCGAACGGCATCATGCTGTGCAGGAACATCGGCCCGAGTTGGATGATATCGTCCACGATATGGACCAGCAGATGCACCATAACGTTGAAGAATGCGGGCAGGAAGTACATCTCAAGCTCGCATAGTATCACCACGATCTCTTCCTGTAGCCTTCTGAGTTGCCTCATGCCAACAGACTTCCGAGAGATGACGTCGAAAAAGTTGCATAGGCCAAATAGGGTTTCACGGACGTGCGCGTCCATGATCCCACGGATTGCAACTGGAAGTATCTGCGTCATCATCACGTGACAGTCGTGAGACTTCATCCCGCTGAACTTCTGCTTCGCTGGGTCTAGGTATCTGCTTATCTTCCCCGCGTAACCGTAAGGAAGTTTTACTCCTACGAGGCAGGTGAAAAACTGCTCGATCTCCTCCTGACTTAGAGTGAAGCACGCGGGAGGGTAGTCATTTCCGGTCTTCTTGGCCTTTTTGCCTTTGCGACGACTTTCCGTGTCCTGCTTCGCCTCATCATCATCATATATAGCGTGAAGCTCCTGCCTGATGCCCATTGATTTCAAGTCTGCCCTTGCTTTCGGCCCATCTTTGGTCCTCTCTGGCATGTTGAGCAGGGTACCAAGCAGACTCTCGCACACATTCTTCGTGATATGCATGGCATCAAGGCTGTGAGGCACACGGTGGATCTTCCAGTACGGCAAGTCCCAGAAAACAGACCTCGTTTTCCATACCTTCAGCAGCGGCTCTGGCGCCTTTCGCTTCTTTCCCGGCTCTGGCGCCTTTTGCTTCTTTCCTGGCAGTGGGCAGTCTTTCCAATTTTTCAACAGCTCGTCTATTTCCTCGCCGCTCCTCGTACGCGGGCGTCCTCGGGGTTCGGTTTCACCATCGAATAGATCCTTGCGTTTTCTCCACGGGTCATCGTCGCGAAGCCACCTTCGATGTCCCATGAACACGGTTTTCGAAGACCTGGGATCTCTATCTAGCTGGTGATACGTTGTGTCATCCATGCACCTGACGCATCCAGAAAATCCATGGACCACCTGCCCCGCGACATATCCGTAACCAAGATAGCCGTGCACCGTCGTGAGCAGCACAACTCTCATAGGGAAATATTCTTTCTCTGCGGCGTCCCACGTATTGGCTGGCGTTTTCCACAGCGTGTCAAGCTCCTCTTTCAGCAGCCCCAGATACAGATTGATGTCGTTCCCTGGTTGTTTCGGTCCTTCAATTAGCATACTCATGTGAATGTACTTCCTCTTCATGCACAACCAGGGGGGAAGGTTGTACATCCACACAAACACAGGCCAGGTGCTATGTGTGCTTCTCTGGCTGCCAAACGGATTGACTCCATCGGTGCTCGCGCCCAGCACGATGTTCCTTGGATCATTCCCAAATTCTAGGTCTTCAAAGTTCAACGCTTGCCACTGGATCGCATCCTTAGGGTGACTCAGCATCTTGTCTTTTTTATCTATCTCCGGATCATTTGCGTCATCTTCTCGCTTCTTCTCCTCCCTATCCGCGTGCCAATGCAGGAGCTTTGCTACCTTAGGGTCTGCGAAATACCGCTGCAGACGAGGAGTGATCGGAAAGTACCACACCACTTTTCGAGGAGCTTTCTTCCTCTTCTTGTATCGAGTGACGCCGCACACCGGACATATGGTAGACTCCGCGTGCTCGTCCCGATAAATGATGCAATTGTTCATGCACACATGGTATTTCACGTGCGGTAAATCCAGAGGACACACGATTTTCTTCGCCTCCTCCAAACTGGTCGGGCACTTGTTCCCCTTGGGAAGACGTTCGTGCCAGAATGACATGTTCTCGTCGAAGCATGCGTCGGTCATTTTGTGTTTTACCTTCATCTCCAGAGCCATGAGCGTTACTTTCAGGCGGGTATCCTCGGGCCTGCATCCTTCATACAATGGAGTAACCGCGTCTAACTCAAGTTGATCCATCTTGGCTTTCTCTCGGGCGGCAGCTCTTGCGTTATCCGTCTGCTTGAGAAGCAGCTCTTGAATATGAGGGTCCTGCACCCAGCCCATCGATGGTCCAGCGTCGTCTGCTCCGCCGGCATCATCATCTTCATGATCATGCCCGTCGTCTGCTCCGGCATCTTCCTCATCATCATGTCCTGCATCTTCTAATGATGACTGTGTACAGCATCACCGTCATGATCATCTCCTGGAGATTCTTCGTCTTCTCGCCCGCCTGAGCCGCGGTGGTTGTCTTGCTGCCCTTCCTCATTTCTTGCCCGGCCCCCATGGACGACTTCGTAGTCATCTTCATCACCTTGCCACCGATAGCCATCCATGAAACCATGCAAGAGCAGGTGGTCCCGCACCTGCCCGGATTCCGGGTCCGCAATAAGGCTCTTCAGCTTGCATCTTCGACACGGACATCTTATCTCCGTCTCGTTCTTTTGAAGCATCTCGGCCTTCGCGGACCTCAAAAACCTATTCACGATGCCTTCGGTCATCATGCGGACCATGGTCGCCTGCGGGGTAGAGCAAAACGATATTTTAGAACCAAGAAAAAATTTGGCATGACTTTCCCTAAAAATAGGACCAAAAAGAATGCTTAATGCCAAAATTCTCGCCGAAACGGAAATGAATCAACATTCCGGAAAAATATTGGCAACTATCGCATTTCAAATACCGGTACACCTCCAAACACAAACACATATGCAACACCACAAACATACATAGATCTAGCTAGGCCATAAAAAGTGCATGTGCACATTGTTGTAGGGAGAACAACATAAATATAGCTTCCCCCCTTACTTACCTATCAAAACAAGGTAATTTAACCACTTAAATTGAATGAATCTATGGTGGAAATGAGGTGAAAAAGAGGAGGCACCCGAGACAAGGAGGAGGTGGAGAGAATGAAGTGGGGAGAAAGTGAGTGTGGGTAGGAGAGGCTGTCCAAAATATCTTGTTGCTGCCCACTTACTAATGGCGCACCAACTCCAAATGCGCCATTAGTAATCTAGGTTACTAATGGCGCACCTTCTGGTGGTGCGCCATTAGTAGTTTTGCAAAAAAGGGAATAAAAAATATAATAGAAAAAACAACATTAGTGGCGCACTTTCCGGCAGGTGCGCCATTACTAGTTACAACTAGTAATGGCGCACTGTGTCTGGATGCGCCATTAGTATGTTTGGACAGGCGCACTAGTTAAAAAAAATTGATACTAATGGCGCACCCTGGACCAGGTGCGCCATTAGTAGTTTCAACTCTAATGGCGTATTAGAAGGTGGTGCGCCATTAGTATATACTAATGGCGCACCGCTTGTCTGGTGCGCCATTAGTGTCAATCCCATCTATAGCCCTTTTTCTAGTAGTGTCAGCAAAGTGCTGGGCAACGACTCCTACTACCTGATTGACGCTCAGAAGCCCCGAGCATGCAAGAGGGACGACTCCGGCAAAGAAACGGAGCGGCCATGGAATGCAAATCTCCTCCGAAGATTTTACAGTTGATGCAGTATGTACCATGCTACCTTTTGTATTAAAGTACTAAGACTTTGGGCCCCCCAAGACAAGCTCGGGGGCTGCCCTCTTTTATCTATATGATAAGAATTATGCCTACGAGTATGTTACTCTTTGTTATGCCGCTTGGCACCGGGTTCGACTAGTCGGCCCGGGGACTTGCCGCCTTGCACTATGAAATGCTTCCTGCAGCCGGACAAGTAGTGGGTGGCGCCTAAGCCATCTCCTGTCAGAAGCCGCAGCTCGCAGAGCGACTGTCCGGTGGGCAGGAGTAAGGTAGAATGGGCGTTCGCATGAAAAATGGCTAAGGACTCAAAGCATAAAACATAGCTTAAGCCGGCTTCCAGCCTTTTTCGCAAACCAACTATTGAGCAGTCGGCTCGCCGCCTTCTATTCAACTTGCTAAAAAACTCTAAAACGGCTAAGTACTTGCCTTCCCAAAAGTAGCCAAGCATTTGATCCAGCGGTAGTCCGCAGAGCGGCTATCCGACTAGCAAGACGGCAACTAAGGGAAGGCGGCATAGGAAAAAGCCAAAGGAGCAATGAGCAAGAAAAGATAGAATTCAGATAAATATTTACATAACATAGGCCCTTGGCCGAATCTTCGAGCAGAAGTTCAAAATACACCCCACGGGTGGAATTATGCGAATTAACAAGTTCTTCAAAGACTACTAAAGCAGATAAAATAAAGATAGGGCGGCAGCCTAGGAAGTGGCAGACGGATTCGGAGGGTCAGAGGAGATGGCGGTGTCAGGCGTTGGGGCGGCCGGCTGGGCAGTCTCGGCTTGATCGCCTCCGGCGGTAGTCGGCTCGGTCACACGCGGCACGTTGCTGGAGGCGCGGTGGAGCTGAGGCTAGCCGTCCGCTCCGTCTTCTGGTGCCTCTGTCTCGCCTCCGTCCTCCGCCTCGCCTTAATCCTCGATGAAAGTGCAACTATCCCTAGGTGGTTTTGGTAATTCATAACAACATATAGCTCATTGAGCTAATGCTATTCCAAGATGATTATTTCAGGAAAGCTCAATGATTGGCATGGCATGGATATGAAAGTGGAACCCTCAAAATGCTAAGGACAATGGATTGGCTCAAGCTCAAAAGCTCAAGACTCTTCATTTTATATTTTAGTGATCCAAGATCACATTGAGTCCATAGGAAAAGCCAATACTATTAAGGAGGGATGAGGTGTTGCTTAATAAGCCTCTTGCTTCATGTGCTTAATGATATGCTCCCAAAACCCTCAACTACTTTCCCATATCCACATATGACCTAAACTCTAAGCCAAACTCGGTCCTACCGATTCTTCCTATCCGGCGCCACCGAGTTTCACTTGTCATTAGCCACTGCCAAACCCTAGCAATTCGGTTCTACCGATAAGGATCTCGGTCCCATCGAGATGGGGTTGCAAACTCTCTGTTTCCCTTTCGTAACTTTTCGGTCCCACCGAAAGAGCGAATCGGTCCCACCGAGATTGCAATGTAAACTCAGTGTTTCCCCTTTGTAACTTTTCGGTCTCACCGAGTTCCACTCGGTCCCACCGAAAGAGCAAATTGGTCCCACCGAGTTTGCCTGACCAACTCTCTGGTTAGCTAATTACCAAACTCGGTCTCACCGAGTTTGTGTAATCGGTCTCACCGAGATTACGTTATGCCCAAACCCTAACCGAATCGGTCCTACCGAGTTGCATGTCAGTCCCACCGAAATTCCTAACGGTCACTAGGTTTACTATTTCGGTCAGACCGAGTTTTATGATTCGGTCCCACCGAGATTGGAAAACTATGTAACGGTTGGATTTTGTGTGGAGGCTATATATACCCCTCCACCTCTTTCTCATTAAGTGAGAGAGCCATCAGAACACACACACCATTCCAACTCATTTTTTTCTGAGAGAGAACCACCTACTCATGTGTTGAGACCAAGACCTTCCATTCCTACCATATGAATCTTGATCTCTAGCCTTCCCAAGTTGCTTTCCACTCAAATCTTCTTTCCACCAAATCCAAATCCTATGAGAGAGAGTTGAGTGTTGGGGAGACTATCATTTGAAGCACAAGAGCAAGGAGTTCATTACCTACACACCATTTGTTACTTCTTGGAGAGTGGTGTCTCCTAGATTGGCTAGGTGTCACTTGGGAGCCTCCGACAAGATTGTGGAGTTGAACCAAGGAGTTTGTAAGGGCAAGGAGATCGCCTACTTTGTGAAGATCTACCGCTAGTGAGGCAAGTCCTTCGTGGGCGATGGCCATGGTGGGATAGACAAGGTTGCTACTTCGTGGACCCTTTGTGGGTGGTTGCTTCTTCATGGACCCTTCGTGGGTGGAGCCCTCCGTGGACTCGTGCAACCGTTGCCCTTGGGTGGAGCCCTGTGTGGACTCGCGCAACCGTTACCCTTCATGGGTTGAAGTCTCCATCAACGTGGATGTAGGATAGCACCACCTATCCGAACCACGGGAAAAACATCCGTGTCTCCAATAGCGTTTGAATTCTCCAAACCCTTCCCTTTAAATTCTTGCAAGTTGCATGCTTTACTTTCCGCTGCCAATATACTCTTTGCATGCTTGCTTGAATAGTGTGATGATTACTTGACTTGTCCTAAAATAGCTAAAAACTGCCAAGAACTAAAATTGGGAAAAGGTTAAGTTTTTATTTGGTCAAGTAGTCTAATCACCCCCCTCTAGACATACTTTCGAACCTACACTCGACGCTGGAGCCAATCACCTCCGCTGAGTCCTCGCCGTAGTCTGGGTTCATCCCAAACCACTTCGGCGGTGCCTCCTCGCCGTTTTCAGCTCGCTCGGGGACGAAGATGCTGGTGTCGGTGTACTCGGCGATCGCCGCGGCGCGCTTGACGAGGGCGTCTTCCGCGGCTGCCAACTCCGACTGGGCCTCTGACCGAAGTGTGGCCAGCCGGTCTAGGTCTAGCCTCGGATACCACGCCTTGACGAATTCCAAGGCTCGGCACGCTCCAGCCCGGGCCGAGGAACCTTTCCAGGCCTCAATACTGCCAGCCGCGACCTCCAGCCAGTCGGCAGTCTGACTGGGGGTGCGCGGAGCCTGCATGTCTAGCCACAAGGCAGCGATCGCCTGGGTGCCGACACGTTGAAGCCGGCGCAGCATCCGGTGAGCCGGCCGAATGCGAGCCTCGATGCTCAGGATCTGCTCGTCAAGGGTTCGGGGGGCGTCGGCGGCGATCTCTGCGCCTTCCGCCCTCCGTCCTCCACGGTCAGCCTCGATGGCTTGGTTGGCGGCCTGCAAGTGGCCAGGGAAGAAGTCTGCCAAGACGAAAAGAATGAAGAAGCAAGTCAAAAATCAGGAGTCGGCTCGACCTATAGTCGGCAGTTCGAAGAAAGAAAGTAAAGAAACACACCACCAATGATGTCCTCAATCTCGTGGAAGCCGGAGGCCAGCAATGCCCCCTTGTCAGACCAGGAGAAGCGCTCGCTTGCGAACTCGGCCAGGAGGGCGGTCTCCGCTTCTTCCGCCTCCTTATGCGTCTTCTTAAGCAGCTCCTTCTGCTCTATCAATTGTGCAGCCAGCAGATCGCGCTCTGCGGCGAGCTTGCTACACTCCTCCCCCTTGGTGCGCAATGCGGAGTTGGCTTCGCTCAGCTGCCGTTGAAGAGTGGCATTGGTCTCTGAAGAGAAAGAACAAAGAAGGCGTTAAGTCATCAACAAAGAAGGTCGCCGAGGAGATCCGGCCCGACTGCTCAGCAGTCGGCCCGAATCTCAGGGACTACAGCCCGCGGGTGCGCCAGCGTGCCCCCGCAAAGAAGAAAAAGGACTCACTCCGGCTCTCCGACAAGTCGGCGGTCCGCTTGCCCAGTGCTTCAACGTTGCGGTTGAAGGCAGTGACACGGAGGTTGTGTTAGTCCTGCGACAAGTATTTCAGACAAAGGTTAGTACCCGGAACTCACCAATTGGAGTTCTGGGCCGCCTGCTCAGCAGCCGGCCCGAAACTCGGGGACTAGACCCAGTGGGTGCGCTGGCGCGCCCCCACAGAGAGGAACAAGAAAACAAGGACAAAGGAGAAAGCATACCCGGATGGCTGCCCGCGACGCTAGGTGCGCCTTGGTGCAGTTCTGGATAGCGTCGCTCTCAGCTCGCAGCTTTGTCTGGACATCCAGAAGTGCCTGGTTCAGCGGGCCCGTGCCGCCTCCTCGCACCCACCTAATGGGCGTGGCGCTCGTCGCTTCGGCGTCTGGGATCGCCGAGCTGGCGGTGCCGGTCTCCAAGGGGCATGGCGCCGAAGTCGCCTTCTCAAGACGGCGGCGCGTTGGCGAGCCGACTTGAAGGAGTAGCTTCGCCATGGCCTCATCTTCAGTCGGCGGCACCGACGGGTCCACCGGCTGTTTGCCTTGCGCGCTCCCAGACGGCGGCGGAGGCGGCGGCAGAACGATCACGTATGGCATGGAGGTGTCACCGCCTTCCCTCTCCATGATGGGGTTCTCGCCGCCGGCTTCCCCAGTCTGCCCCGTGAACTCCGGAGGCGGCGGCGCAGAGTTCAGCGGGATGACGAACACCACCGATTGGCGGTGCGCGGCCTCCTCAGCCTGCCGCCTCGCCACGACAGCGGCTTCGGCCTACGCCAGCTTCTTCTCGGCGGAGGCCTCCGCCTTCTCGGCCTCCACCTTCTCCAGGCGGGCGGCTAATTCCTTGTCGTGCTTCTCCTGCGCGTTCCGCTCCGTCGCCTCCCGGAGGTCGGCGGCGAGGTCAATCCGCCGAGTGGTGGCGGACGTCTCCGCCGAGCCCATGACGGAGGCGACGACGACCCTCTCAAGAGTGAGGGGAGCCCTGAAGCAAGGGAAGAAAGTAAAGACTCAGAAAAAATCCACAAAGAAGGAATAATGGCGTTAAGATGGAATACTCACGCGGAGACCAGCGGCGGCTTCTTTACTTCCTTGCGGAAGCAGATGGCCTTCGTGGCCGCCTCGTCCCGCTTGGTCGCCGCAGCCGAACTCTTTGGCTTCTTCGGCCGACTGCCGAACAAGGTCGGCATGGCCCTGCGCTTCTTCCCGCCGCCTGGAGCGCCTGGCGCTGCAGAAGAGCCCGCGACGGGATGGCCGACTCCTGGCCGGTGGCGGGGGGTGACCTCCTTATCATCATCAGGCCAGTCCTCTAGACTGGCCCCGAGCCGCGGGCCGCCTCCTCCCTCGGCGTCGTCTTCCAAAGCTGCCGCCCCCAGATCGGGGTCGTCGACGTCACTCTCCGCCCGGTCGGCGAGGAACTCGCGGGCCGTCCCCGCGGTGCCGGCTGATGGACGGAGGAGGGGATTCTGACCAAAAGCCAACTGGTCAGGTTGGACAAGACAAACTCGGCAAGAAAGAAGACAATTCAAAGAAAGAAGGAAAAAGGCAACTCACTATGGGCGGGGGGTTGGCGCGAGAGTACGGCTCCTTGCCGAACCGCCAATCCTCCAGGAGCTTGCTGTCCGAGAGGTAGTTCACCATGTAGGCCACCTCCTCGTGAGGCATGTCTTTGGTGCACATCCGACTCAGGTCACGGTGCCCGCTCATTTGGCATATAATGTGGGGGCGACCTTGGAGCGGGAGAACTCGGCGCGCCACGAAGGCGGCCAGCAGATCCGGACCAGTCAAGCCCTCTGACTGCGTTAGCACTCGGAGTTGCGTGACGGCGCCAGCTCCCGCAGGCGTCAGTGACTTGGCCCGATATGACCAGTTGGGCAGCCTCCCAGCTAGCGGGCCGGCTTCAAAAGCCGGCAGATTGACCCAATCGCCCTCCGCAAAGACGCTCTTCACATAGAAGTACGATCGCTGCAACATCTTCGCCAAATTTATCAACTTGATGGTGGGGAAGGGGTTGTCGGCCCCCGACCTCCGCACGGCAACGAACACGCCGCATTGAGCCGGCACGCCTGCGGCCTGGGTGCCGAGCTTGGAGTAGAAGAACTCCCCCCAGAGCTCGATGGTGGGGAGGACTCCGAGGAAGCCTTCGCACAGGGAAACGAAGGCGGACAGCAGCACCACCGTGTTGGGCGTGAGGTAGTGCGGCTGGAGGCCGTAGAACTCCAGAAAGGAGCGGAAGAAGCTGCTCGCAGGCAGCCCCAGGCCGCGCAGGCAGTGCGAGCGGAAGATAACCCGCTCGCCCTCCTCCGGCGCCGGAGAGATCTCCCCCCTTGGCGCAAGGCGCACCCGCACGTAATCCTCGCGGGGGAGCCGACGTGTCTTGCGGAGGAACTCGATGTGGTCGTCATGGACCTCTGAGCCATCCTAGGTGCCGGAATGCACCGAGGGAGGCGCGGCGGCGGAGGACGAGCTCATCGTGAGTGGATCGCCGCAGCGTTCGGCAAAGCTTGGGCGCGCGGCGGTGGAAGGAAGAATAAGAAGAAGAGCAAGGAGTAGCGTGGAGGAGGGGCGCGCGTGCTCTGCCGCTGCCCCCTCCTCCCCCTACTTGTAGCCTCATTGGCTGCGAAGCCGAGGGGGCGGTCGTGGGATTTACTGCGCCCACGACCCCCACGTTTCCACACCAAAGTTACTGCGCACGGTAACATCACGGGAATCCCAACCGTCCGCTCGGGCCGTAGTGGATCCGCTCATGCGCCGAGGCGCGGTAATGGCGGGCCCCGCCTGCAGGCCTGTCCCGTCACGCGCGTGGGCAGGCAGACTGGCCCGGCCGCGTGTTGCCACGTGACGGGCCCGGAACGGGCGGCGGCCTGGAGGCTTAGCCAGCACGCCACTTGGATCCCGCCGTGGCGTTCAAAATATTGTACAAATCAGAGTTGAGCGAGTTCGACTCCTTCTAGTCAGCCCGACAGAAGTCAAGCAAGATCCATGTCTCTGGCACCCGGAAAGAGAAACTGTTGAGGCTCCTCGGCAAATCGTCCGTGGCGCCTCATCAGCTTCGGGGACTACTGTCAGAGTAATGGGCCACGGGTAGGCTAACCCGAGTCCCTGAACCTTTCAAGACATCGGGGCAGGCTGCGCCCCTTAAAACCCCAGGACGAAGAGCCGCCTTCTGAGAAGTCGGCGGTAAGGCAACCGACTGCCCACTCGCGGCCGAGTCCCGGGGACGACTTTAGGATGAGCCGACTCCTAACTAGCAACCTCCAGAGAAGCCGGCCATGGGAGCCGGCCCGCAACTCCAAAAAACCCCATGCCCTCATCAAGAGGGACGGGACGGGGAGTGGCTATAGTAAAGCCCACTCCCACCCCTTTTCAAAGGCAGGCATGGCCACAGTACGCCGTATCCATGGAGATCTCCGTCCGGCGCGGCACTGTTGCCATGTCGGCCGTGACATTAGCACCAGCGGGCAGAATCCTACACCCACGATGGCTTGTCTGTACGACCCTGGGGCGGCGGGTCCCACCAGTCAGCGGGAGTCCAGAAGACGGCGAGAGCGTCACCAGTCGGACCCGTTGGGAGTCGGCCCCCGAGAGTCGGCCGGCCCCTCCCCCGGGGCCCATGCGCCATTAACCAGATGTGACGGGGAGTGGCAATAGTGATCGCCCGCCAGGCGGCGGGGCTGTTGCCACGACCCCATGACCAAGCCCGCGTCATTAGAAGCACGGCTACAGTAATCAGCAGCCGGCAAGACCCGCCAGCGGCGAACACGTCCTGTCGGCGCCGTACCGGACCAGTCAGCGGGGCCCGCCAGTTGGCGGGCCCCAGCAGTCGGTGGAGAAGACGGAGGCTAGAGAAACTGATGGCTGGGCCCGCGCCCTGCCGGATTACCATTGTACCCCTGGGGGGTAGGCCTATATAAACCCCCCAGGGCACCCATGCAAAGGGTTGGAATCCATTAGCACTAGACCAGATCATATAGAAAGGAGAGAGCTGGCCTAGCCTTCTCCTACCTCTAGGAAACAGCTCAAGGAGCAACCGTGTACACACTTTGCCATAGTGATCATGCGGAGACCCCGTAGAGCAGCAGTAGGGGTATTATCTCCCCGGAGAGCCCCGAAGCTGGGTAACATTCGCCGGCGTGCATGCCTTCGCCTTATCCCGTTTCCACGCACCAGCGACGTTCTACTCGCCCCCACCATGATAAGCCATCCTTTGTCATATGTCGCACCCAACCCCCGACAAGTAGATATATGGATATTTGCCTAATGAGACGTAAGTCTGGATCTTTTGAAATCATTCGAAAAGTTTTCAAAAATGAAGTAGAAGTTATTGTAACAAGGAAGTTATGTTTCTACAATTTGATTGCAGAAAGGAATATCTGAGTTACAAGTTTAGCGAATGTCTGACATGTTGTGAAAAGAGTTTCATAACTTACACCTCCCGGAACACCACCATGAGTGGAATGTCTGTGAAGATGTAATCAAACCATTTATGACATGGTAAGATCAAAGATGACATAAATAAATTTTCGATTATCACTTTTGAAGAGTAATGCTTTAGAGACTGTGGCTTTTACACTGAAAATAGCTCCATCAGGTCTGTTGAAATGACGACATGGTATGGTACGCCCAACCATGTTATATCTTTTCTTAACATTTGGAATATGGGGCTTGTGTAAAAGGTCACAAACCTATTCCAAATCAGACAAGTGCTACTTTGTAAGTTATCCCAAGTCATTGGGTATTCCCCCACCACTATACCGAGGCAAAGGGTTTTTGCCACAAATCGGCATGCTTTTAAAGAGAATAGTTCTTGCAAAAGGGTAAGTGGGAGGATAGTGCAACTCGACGAGATAACAAGTATCTTCGTCATCAGGTCAAAGGAAAGGAACCTTGGAAGTAATTCCAGAGTTTCCTACTGCGACTGATACGGAAGCCTCTACATTAGATGTATGGACTTCGGTCGAACTTGTAGCTGAACAACATAGGCAAAGCTCGTGCAAACCTCTCAGGTGCGCAAACGAGATATTGTTGTTAGACAACAGTATACCTATGATACACAAGGAAGCGTTGATGGGCCCTGACTCCGAAATTGGCTGAATGCCAATATAATCCGAGATAGTTTCCATAAATGATTCAAGATTTAAGTTGTGATAAACCCTCCGAAAGACTTGGGGTCTAACGGATTGTAATGGGACTATAAACTGATATGGATAAAAATGATTTATCCATTAAGCTCGACTTGTTGCAATAACAAGTTCAAGGAGTTGACTACAATGAGATTGTCTCAACCGCAGCAATGCTTAAAGTCGGTTTGGGTTAAACTAGCAGTTAATACATATTTCAAAACGTGAGATATGAAACATGGATGACAAAAGAATTTCCATGAAATGGAATTACAACCTAGAACTTGTATGTGATACGTTCCAAAGTATTTTGTCGGTCCAAAGGATGCTAGTAAGTATGCTAGCTTCAGAGTTCCAGCAATGGACAGAAGAGAGCAAAATGGAGTTAGAATCTTCGTTTTTGATGGAATGGTCAAAGGGATTTGACTTCATCAATGGGTAACGAAGATGCTTGTGGTTTCAAGAAAGTAAGTGGGAGCATAATAATATTTCTGAAAACCTTGTGTGCTTGACACATTGTTAATTGGAAATAAATTTCTTGACACGAATTAGGACTTCATTTGAAAATAGTTTTTCGATGAAGTGCTTGGGCTAAATAGCCTTGATATTAGGCATGATGATCTATGGAGGTAGATTTACCTAAAAGGGCTGAGCAAAAATACATATTGACAAGATGCTAAAACCGTTTAGCACTAAGAACGATAAGGAGTGATCCTTGCCGAAGTCACATGGAAAGAGTTTTTGCAAGAATCAGTGTCCCAAAACACTGATGAGCAAAATACATGATGGAGAATCCACACACTCATGTGTTTGGATTAATCATGTATTCCATGGTATGTAAAACAACCAGATATGTCCAATACTCCCAAGCTGTTGCGAGTATAGATACAAAAGTGATCAAAAGTACTGATCATGGGACAACAGCGAAAAAGGATCATTGAGTACTAAAGTAGCACTGATGACATGTTTTCTCGCAAGTGGAGATCATGAAGAGTTTGTTGTAAAAGGTTACATTGATACAATCTTCATCATTTCTCCATGCGATTTTCGATTTAAATTGAGGGTTTTGTGTAACACACAATATGGTGGTACAGTTAGATGGAAATTGTTCCAAACAAGTTACTGTGGCGAATTCTATAACAGAGGCGAAGTATGTTGTCGCTTTAGAAGCGACAAAGACAAAGATATTGAATCATATAGTTCATTCATGAGCTTAGTATGGTTCCAAGAAGGCTTTGGTCAATGGGATAGTTGCTCCATAACTCAGTCTGAGAATCAGGTTTCAACCAATGATTCACATATATACAAAGCCAAGTCCACACAAAATATGAATTTTGTGAAAGCGTGAAAATGCGAGGATATGCAGAGATACACACGGAGCTGAAGTTGTCAGATCCGATGGACATCAGGCTATACCACATGCGAATCATTTTTTACACCAGTATGCCATAGGTGTAAAGTGCATTAGCATTAACTAGATTATTGACTCTAGTGCAAGTGGGAGTCTGTAGGAGATATGCCCTAGAGGCAATAATAAATGATATCATTTATCTCCAAGTTCATAATTATGTTTATGTTCCATGCTATAACTGCTATGGTTCTCGAGTCTGCAATAACACGAGGCTCGGAGGAAGACTCATATACACGTGTTGAATAATAAACGTAAGAAGTATTCTTAGTCTGGCCTCTATGACTAGCTCAAGTGTTGCATGATGGTTCTGTTTTCCTGATCATGGGCATGTCTATGCCAGCAACTTTGAGGGCACAATGTTAAGAGAACATTTGTGTTGAATCGACCCGGATTGATGTTATGCTATGAGATTCATTCGTCACAAGTTAATGGTACATAACACAGAGATGGTTAATGTTTGCATGATTCCTTAGACCATGAGAGTATCGAGTTTCTTCATGCTTGCTTCATGGACTTTGGGGTTTGCTAAACGTCATCCGTAAATGGGTGGCTATTACGGCGGCTTACGGGTTCATGGAAAAGTATGTCAAGTAACTTGTGTAACACCCTCGATGCGGCTATATCTCCCACGTGTCGAAGCACGACTTAGAGGCATAACCGCATTGAAAGCAATGTCACAAGTGAGGTAATCTTCACACAAACCATGTAATACATAAGGGAAAGAGAAACATAGTTGGCTTACACTCGCCACTTCACTCAAAACATGAATATAACATTACATCATCCAGATACAATCAATGTCTGCCTATGGAACCAAAATGAAAGAAGACTACCCCAAATGCTACACAGATCCCCGATCGTCCCAACTGGGCTCCACTACTAATCAACTGGAAACGGAACCACATAACGAACACGAACTTCATTGAGCTCCTCCTTGAGCTCGGTTGCGTCACCTGTATGGTTTCATCGGCACTTGCAAACTGGTTTTGGAAGTATCTGTGAGTCACGGGGACTCAGCAATCTCACGCCCTCGCAATCAAGACTATTTAAGCTTATAGGAAGGGTAAAGGTATGATGTGGAGCTGCAGTAAGCGACTAGCATATATGGTGGCTAAGCATACGCAAATGAGAGCGAGAAGAGAAGGCAAAAGCACGGTCGAACAACTATGATCAAGAAGTGATCCTAGAACAACCTACGTCAAACATTACTCCAACACCGTGTTCGCTTCCCGGTCTCCGCCGAGATGAGACCATCACGGTTACACACGAGGTTGATGCATTTTAATTAAGTTAAGTTTCAGGTTGGCTACAACCGGACATTAACAAATTCCCATCTGCCCATAACCATGGGCATGGCTTTCGAAAGTTCAAATCCCTGCAGGGGTGTCCCAATTTAGCCCATCACAAGCTCTCACGGTCAACGAAGGATATTCCTTCTCCCAGGAAGACCCGATCAGGCTCAGAATCCCGATTACAAGACATTTCAACAATGGTAAAACAAGACCAGCAAAGCCACCCAGATGTGCCAACAAATCCCGATAGGAGCTGCACATATCTCGTTCTCAGGGGCACACCGGATGAGCCAGATGTCGGGTGGGCCAGCCCAGAGTTGCCCCTGGTAGCTCCGGACATCGCTCAGTTTGGACCAACGCTTAGAGAAGCACTGGCCCGGGGGGGTTAAAATAAAGATGACCCTTGGGTTGGCCGACCCAAGGGAAAGAAAAAGGCTAGGTGGCAAATGGTAAAACCAATGTTGGTCCTTGCTGGAGAAGTTTTATTCAAGGCGAACTGTCAAGGGGTTCCCATTATAACCCAACCGTGTAAGGAACGCAAAATCCGGGAACATAACACCGATATGACGGAAACTAGGGCAGTAAGAGTGGAACAATACACCAGGCATAAGGCCGAGCCTTCCACCCTTTACCAAGTATATAGATGCATTAATTAAATAAGATATATTGTGATATCCCAACAAAATATCCATGTTCCAACAAAGAACAAACTCCAATCTTCACCTGCAACTAACAACGCTATAAGAGGGGCTGAGCAAAGCGGTAACATAGCCAAACAACGGTTTGCTAGGACAAGGTGGGTTAGAGGCTTGGCTTAACAATATGGGAGGCATGATAAGCAAGTGCTAGGTATCGCAGCATATGCATAGCAAAAGAGCGAGCAACTAGCAAGCAAAGATAGAAGTGATTTCGAGGATATGGTCATCTTGCCTGAAATCCCGCAAGGAAGAAGAACGAGTCCATGAAGAAGACAAACAGACGTAGTCAAACGGGTCCTCACAAACGCGAAGTTATCGGAACCAACCCGAAGAAGCAACACCGGAAAGAAGCACACAACATAGTAAACAACCAACACATGAACATGGCATGATATGCGGGATGCGGTATGTGATGCATATGTAGGATTTGGAAAGGAATGATTGAACCTGGCCTTAACTTGGAAATCCAAGAGTGCCACTGGAAAGGGGAATTGATTTCAGTCGAAATCGATATAAAGACCACCAAAATCGGATGCACGATTTGGAAATGACAAGCAAAACAAATATGGCACTGGTCTGCGATAAACAGCAAGTAGCCTTCTAAATGCATCCAGATAAATAAACTACTGCACTCAAACATGGCAATAAAATACATGGAAGGGATCCACTCATGATGCTTGACAAAAGATGAACACTGAGCTACAGCTAGTTAACTCAATAGCAAGCTCAAACAAGCATGGCAAAAGTGCAAAAGATAACAGGTTTCAGACTTAGTGAAATTAACAGCATGTCCGGAATTTATCATCAGGAAGCAATGTTTAGAGCATGATAACTACATGCTACATGAACTTATCATGGTAAAGCAAAGCATGGCATGAAGGTACTCAAATCATATAACAAAAGTCCATTAGTGACCATGAGCCAAAAGGGATCAGAAAATACAATTACAATCATGTGAACAGAGCAATTAACGAAAACAGATTCAGACTTGGTGAAAAACTAGAGCATGCAAAACAGATATCAAGTAGGCATGTTTACAAGCTCGATGCACTCACTAAAAAGCATGGCATGATAATCTAAGCATACTCCCTGCAAGTAGACATGACATAGAAGCTAGACATGGCAAGAACAACATCATAGCATGCACGGATCAACAACAACAAGCTCAGCAAAAGTGCTAAACATGTTAACAATCTGCCAGGAACATTTTATAGCAAAAGTAGAGCTCAATTGACTCAAGCTAGGGTGCTCCATAAATGCAAACAAAGACATGGATGGATAGAGTAAAACATTATCTAGAAAACATCCTTACTGATCATGCTCAAAAGAGGCCTGGATCACTAGGAAATAACATGAACATATGACATAAAAATATTGACAGGGCAAGGACTTTATGAAATTCTAAGTCCCTCAAATCAGCATCATTAAGTAAGCTACTTTGCATGCTTGTGCTAGTCACCACAAAGACCACAAAAATACATGGCATACACCCCTGTAAAGATGGCATGGCATTCTACAAAACACATGTAGAGCTCAGGATCATAGCATGCACACATTAATCATGGCAAAAATGAGAAAAGTGCATTTGCTGAAACAGATCTGAAATTATCATCACATAGCCCTCTTCCAACAGCATTTCGGGCATCCATATGAGCAAAAATGAAAATGATGCAATTAGATGAAATGATGTACTCGTCGAGACGAACATTTTGATATGCTACACGCACAAATCGAAGCTACAGATGCAGAGTTATGATACGTCAAAGTATGCAAAAAACTAGGGTTTCGGGGATAAAAGTCAATCGAGAGGGGATCTAGATCTCAGATCCAGATCGCACGGAGTTCAAGGCGGCGGCGCTGTTGCCGGAATTGACGACAACGGTGGCGGCCGGTGGATCTTGGGCGCGGGAAAAACCGAGGCCTCGCGGGGCGGCGCCGACACTCGGCGTTGGCGGCGTCGGGCGGCTCCGGGCAGAGCGGGCGTCACGGCGAGGGGCTCCGGCCCGAGTCCGGCGAGGCGGCGGCCGGAGATGGCGAGCGGGGCGCTCGTCGGTGGCATCGAGCGCGGCTCGGGCGGAGCCAGGCGCTGGGCGGCGGTGCGGGGATCCCGGCCCGGTTCGGCTCCGCGCGGGCCAGATCTGGACCGGTGGGCTCGGCGGCGGGAGGAGAGAGAGGGCGGTGAGGTGGCGGCGCGTGGTTGGTTGAGGGCGGCGGCGTGATTTCGTCCGTCTGGGACGGACATGTCCGGCAGGCGAGAGGGGAGGAGGATTAGGGTTTCGTCCGCGGATTTTTCGGGGGAGGCCACATATTTATAGGTAGAGGGAGCTAGGAGAGTCCAAATGAGGTGCGGTTTGCGTCCACGCGATCGTGATCGAACGGCCTAGATGATGGAGAGGTCTTAGCTAGGTTTTGGGCCACTTTGGAGGGGTGTTGTGCTGCAACACACACGAGGCCTTTTCGGTCCCTCGGTTAACCATTGGAGTATCAAACGAAGTCCAAATGGCACGAAACTTGATAGGCGGTCTACCGGTAGTAAACCAAGGCCGCATGAAAAGTCTCGGTCCAATCCAAGAACGTTTAACACCCGCACACGAAAAGAGGTAGAAAGGGACACCGGATGACATAGGAGTGCCGGAATGCAAAACGGACAACGGGGAAAATGCTCGGATGCATGAGACGAACATTTATGCAAATGAAATGCACATGATGACATGATATGGAATGCATGACACGCAAGCAATGACAAGGCAACAACAGCGAATAACTGGAGGACACCTGGCACATTGGTCTCGGGGCGTCACAACACTCCACCACTACGAGAGGATCTCGTCCCGAGATCTAGAATGGCACCAGAGGGAAAAATGGAAGAGAAAGAGAAGAGGTAAAACTAAGTTGCTTCTTTGACCAATGAGTGAAACCAAAGAACCTTGCAAAGGTTAAGCCATTTCGAGAAAAGAATACAGCGGAGATGAACAAAGTTGAAAACACTCTGTTAGAAAAGAGGAACAAGGAATAACAAATTCGGGAAGCACTCCGGTTGAGAAGTTATGCAAGACTTGATAAGATGAAAATAACTTGAGCAGAGGACACAACACTCCGGTTAAATGGATAAGCACGAATCAAACACGATCCTGACAAGACAAGAAGATTGGTTGAAGAGAGCAACATCACAATGCCTTCGGAACAAAAGTAAGAATAGAATGGAATGAACGAAGGGAAACAAGATCTTGAGAGAGCACGCTTACAACAAATGCTAGAACGGAGTTGTTGGAAAACCAACAACGAAAAGAATAAGATTGATATGGTCTTATGGAATACATCTCAAATTATGAGGTGACAACCTGCCACTCACGGGAAAAAGAATTGGATTGATATGAACAAGGAGACGAGAAAATATTTCACCGGGAGGGTAGATGGAGAACTTGGGTCATTTATGAGCACCATAAATAGCAACAATCCTTAGGGAAGGCTTTAGGTGAACTATAACCCAAGTTAACTCCAATGACGAGATTGATGGGTTTAAAATATCTCATTTCTTAACAACATGTGAATCATGGAACATGAACTCAAATTATCAAGAATGACATAATACCACCTGAAATGATACGGTAGAAAGAATTGCACTTCGGAATGCAAGAAGAGGAATACTTGAAGTATAGCTTGACGGATATAGCTTCGAGAGATATCTTGCAAAACAATTGAAGAGCGAAAAGGATCCTTGACGAACCACCATGTAGCCTCCAAGAAGAACTCCGGTAATAAAAGAATGACCAAACGAAAGGGAAGATAAGTTGAAAACACAAGGTGAAGACTTGCAAAGATTTAGATGAACCTCCGGAATAAGGAACTGAATTTACTCGATGAAACAAGAATATGAATTACATTACGCTCATCCTCCACCAATTAAGTTGATGACAAACAATGGATTTGGCACACTACTTATTCTCATAGAAGGATTAAGATAGATATAGCGTCAAACATGGAAAGGTCTTCAACGATCCACCGGTAGGATTGAAGCAATGAATGAATTGATATGATAACCAAGGACGAGATCTTGAACGAACCACCGTATGAATTGAAAATGACGAAAAGATAAGGAAACAGCGGAAAGAATTAGAGAACG
The DNA here is from genome assembly GCF_003073215.2 of Triticum urartu. Lineage (NCBI taxonomy): Eukaryota > Viridiplantae > Streptophyta > Magnoliopsida > Poales > Poaceae > Triticum > Triticum urartu. The sequence continues at coordinate 104,134,233 of NC_053028.1, read as the reverse complement.
AATGAAGATACTTGACAGAATTTAGATACATGAGAACGAAGAGATCATAAACTGATTAGAGAATACTTGAATGATGCACCGGTAAGATTTGGAGAAAGCAAGCTGTAAGCTGGAATGAATAATTCTGAGAAGATGGGCTCCAGGGAATCAAACTGAAAAGACTTCTGAATTACACCAGATAGGTGAAAAGAATTCTCACAACCGAAAACAATTATGAGAGGATGGCATCAAGCTAGAACCATGAATCTTGAAGAGAAAAGAACAAGATTGAGAGAAAAATCTTCTTCGGTCTTCAAATGATGAGAATGACAACGAGAAACACCACCAAGAATTATTGAGGCACACCGCAATGAAGAATGGAAAAGTTGAGCCAACGATGAAAAGAATTGTGAAAGATCTAGGAGAAGGCATTTGACTGATGATAAATCATTCTTACACCAATCTTCGAAAAGAAATTTCAGGATAGCACCGGGAAAATAAGAAGAGTCAGGTAAGATCCTGGGAAAAGACCTGTGGGTTAGGGCCCACTCAAGAGAAACACCGTTGAAAATATTTAAAGAGAGAGAGATTGCACCGGTTGAATCAAATGGCTAGAATGAGATAACAACCTCGAGATAGGTTTGAACGGATCTTGAATGAAAAAACGAGCCTTCTGAGATATCTTCAGCACTCCGGAAAAGTGAATGATTGTGAGGTGCACCGGCATGAGAAGGTATTTAAAACGAGGAAAAGGATATGATCAACAAAAAAACTTGAATTTAATTCACCGGAGAAGAAAATAATGAAGAATGACGATCTTGAAGATCCATTAGAATCTTCATGAGAATCACCGGATAAGAACATTGTTGGAAAAAACGAAGAAACTTTAATCTGAGTCCTTGAAGAAACAAGGGTGGGAGGGTGGGAAAACAAAGGCAGCTTGGGATAAATGAAATGAACACTGTTGAGAAGAACTGGGATTGGATCTTGCAAATGTTGAAGTGATCAGATCCACTTGAAGAGAAACACACCGGTTAAAAAGGATTGGCATAACAATCTCGATGATCATGAAGGATTGGTATTCGCATCGGAGTATGAGAACACCATTTGGGGAAGGTATGGAATCAACACTTGACATTGAAACAACTCGAATACCACAACTCAAAACAAAACAAAGGATTGGCTTGCAGAATAAGCCAGAACAAACAAATGATAGAGATTTCGTCCGAAGTTTTCGTGGTGGGGACTACACGGGCTCGATCGTACAACACCATCATGTACAAGGCAGTGCACATGACATACGAAGCGTCCCCGAGTCGGCATAGCCAAGGACTCTTTAAGACACAACGAGACCACTGTAAAACCAACCGTGGATAGGCGGACCACTAGGCGTCGAACCCCAATTTCATATCATACATCTGTCAGAAAGATATCCTAAGAGCTACTTGAATTCCCACTTATAAACTCCCGAAATTTTCCGGTTATGCAATCAGGTGTTGGGGATACAGGGGAAGCATAATATCTCACCCAAAACTAGCAAATCCTACATCCAGCTGTATCCATCCTTCAACACATAACCACGAAAACTTCGGAAATCATTTACCTCAACCTTCGAAAAGCATCCATTATACAAGTTATGGCAATACTCCTGAACTCCCGCCCCAGTACTGGGTGGCGTCGAGGTTATCTCACCAACAACTGCATAAAAGAGATTTTCGATGTCGGTGAACTCAAGTATTCCAGAACTACAACGATAAAATTGTGACGACAACACCTCAGAGCTCAACTCCCCGGGACACTGCCACAACCCCTAAATGTCAGGAGGCACCAAGAACAATGTTCTCGTCACAAAACTATTGGAACGATTCCAAGATACCTGCGTGATGCTAATTTTTTAGTGAAATTTGAGAAGAGAAGAGTCAAAACTCTACGTCAGGATGCCTCACCAGAGCGACGAAGGGACTGAGGAGTAAAAAGAATCCTACTCTCCGATATATATAATCCTAAATGACTCAAAACATTTTTCCAGACTCAACAACGCCGGCGATTCGATCAAGCAGGGGGCTCCTAAGGTCGGGGAAGGCTCTGATTACCAACTTGTAACGTCCTCGATGCGGCTATATCTCCCACGTGTCGAAGCACGACTTAGAGGCATAACCGCATTGAAAGCAATGTCGCAAGTGAGGTAATCCTCACACAACCCATGTAATACATAAGGGAAAGAGAAACATAGTTGGCTTACACTCGTCACTTCACTCAAAACATGAATATAACATTACATCATCCAGATACAATCAAGGTCCGACTACGGAACCAAAATGAAAGAAGACTACCCCAAATGCTACACAGATCCCCGATCGTCCCAACTGGGCTCCACTACTGATCAACTGGAAACGGAACCACATAACGAACACGAACTTCATCGAGCTCCTCCTTGAGCTCGGTTGTGTCACATGTATGGTTTCATTGGCACCTGCAAACTGCTTTTGGAAGTATCTGTGAGTCACGGGGACTCAGAAATCTCACACCCTCGCGATCAAGACTATTTAAGCTTATAGGAAGGGTGTAGGTATGATGTGGAGCTGCAGCAAGCGACTAGCATATATGGTGGCTAAGCATACGCAAATGAGAGCGAGAAGAGAAGGCAAAAGCATAGTCAAACAACTATGATCAAGAAGTGATCCTAGAACAACCTACGTCAAACATTACTCCAACACCGTGTTCGCTTCCCGATCTCCGCCGAGATGAGACCATCACGGTTACACACGAGGTTGATGCATTTTAATTAAGTTAAGTTTCAGGTTGGCTACAACCGGACATTAACAAATTCCCATCTGCCCATAACCGCGGGCACGACTTTCGAAAGTTCAAATCCCTACAGGGGTGTCCCAACTTAGCCCATCACAAGCTCTCACGGTCAATGAAGGATATTCCTTCTCCCAGGAAGACCCGATCAGGCTCGGAATCCCGGTTACAAGACATTTCGACAATGGTAAAACAAGACCAGCAAAGCCACCCAATTGTGCCGATAAATCCCGATAGGAGCTGCACATATCTCGTTCTCAGGGCACACCGGATGAGCCAGACGTCGGGTGGGCCAGCCAGAGTTGCCCCTGGTAGCTCCGGACATCGCTCAGTTTGGACCAACGCTTAGAGAAGCACCGGCCCGGGGGGGTTAAAATAAAGATGACCCTTGGGTTGGCCGACCCAAGGGAAAGAAAAAGGATAGGTGGTAAATGGTAAAACCAATGTTGAGCCTTGCTGGAGGAGTTTTATTCAAAGCGAACTGTCAAGGGGTTCCCATTATAACCCAACCGTGTAAGGAACGCAAAATCGGGGAACATAACACTGATATGACGGAAACTAGGGCGGTAAGAGTGGAACAAAACACCAGGCATAAGGCCGAGCCTTCCACCCTTTACCAAGTATATAGATGCATTAATTAAATAAGATATATTGTGATATCCCAACAAAATATCCATGTTCCAACAAGGAACAAACTCCAATCTTCACCTGCAACTAACAACGCTATAAGAGGGGCTGAGCAAAGCGGTAACATAGCCAAACAACGGTTTGCTAGGACAAGGTGGGTTAGAGGCTTGGCTTAACAATATGGGAGGCATGATAAGCAAGTGGTAGGTATCGCAGTATAGGCATAGCAAAAGAGCGAGCAACTAGCAAGCAAAGATAGAAGTGATTTCAAGGGTATGGTCATCTTGCCTGAAATCCCGCAAGGAATAAGAACGAGTCCATGAAGAAGACAAACGGACGTAGTCGAACGGGTCCTCATAAACGCGACGTTATCGGGACCAATCCGAAGAAGCAACACCGGAAAGAAGCACACAACATAGTAAACAACCAACACATGAACATGGCATGATATGCGGGATGCGGTATGTGATGCATATGCAGGATTTGGAAAGGAATGATTGAACCTGGCCTCAACATGGAAATCCAAGAGTGCCACTAGAAAGGGGAGTTGATTTCTGTCGAAATCGATATAAAGACCACCGGAATCGGATGCACGGTTTGGAAATGACAAGCAAAACAAATATGGCACCGGTCTGCGATAAACAGCAAGTAGCCTCCTAAAGGCATCAAGATAAATAAACTACTGCACTCAAACATGGCAGAAAAATACATGGAAGGGATCCACTCATGATGCTTGACAAAAGATGAACACTGAGCTATAGCTAGTTCACTCAATAGCAAGCTCAAAAAAGCATGGCAAAAGTACAAAAGATAACAGGTTTCAGACTTAGTGAAATTAACAGCATGTCAGGAATTTATCATCACGAAGCAATGTTTAGAGCACGATAACTACATGCTACAGGAACTTATCATGGCAAAGCAAAGCATGGAATGAAGGTACTCAAGTCATATAACAAAAGTCCATTAGTGACCATGAGCCAAAAGGGATCAGAAAATACAATTGCAAGCATGTGAACAAAGCAATTAACGAAAACAGATTCAGACTTAGTGAAAAACTGGAGCATGCAAAAGAGATATCAAGTAGGCATGTTTACGAGCTCGATGCACTCACTACAAAGCATGGCATGATAATATAAGCATACACCCAGCAAGTAGACATGTCATAGAAGCTAGACATGGCAAGAACCACATCATAGCATGCACGGATCAACAACAACAAGCTCAGCAAAAATGCTAAACATGTTAACAATCTGCCAGGAACATCTTATAGCAAAAGTAGAGCTTGATTGACTCAAGCTAGGGTGCTCCATAAATGCAAACAAAGACATGGATGGATAAAGCAAAACATTATCTACAAAACATCCTTACTGATCATGCTCAAAACAGGCACGGATCACTAGGAAACAACATGAACATATGGCATAAAAATAATGACAGGGCAAGGACTTGGTGAAATTCTAAGTCCCTGAAGTCAGCATCATTAAGTAAGCTACTTTGCATGCTTGTGCTAGTCACCACAAAGATCACAAAAATACATGGCATACACCCCTGTAAAGATGGCATGGCATTCTAGAAAACACATGTAGATCTCAGGATTATAGCATGCACACATTAATCATGGCAAAAATGACAAAAGTGCATTTGCTGAAACAGATCTGAAATTATCATCACATAGCCCTCTTCCAACAGCATTTCGGGCATCCAGATGAGCTCAAATGAAAATGATGCAGTGAGATGAAATGATGTAAACGTCGAGACGAACATTTTGATATTCTACACACACGAATCGGAGCTACGGATGCAGAGTTATGATGCGTCAAAGTATGCAAAAATCTAGGGTTTTGGGGATAAAAGCCAACCGAGAGGGGATCTAGATCTCAGATCAAGATCGCATGAATTTCGAGGCGGCGGCGCTCTCACCGGAATTGACGATGACAGTGGCCGGTGGATCTTGGGCGCGGGAAAAACCGGGGCCTCGTGGGACGGCGCCGGCGCTCGGCGTTGGCGGCGTCGGGCGGCTCTGGGCAGAGCGGGCGGCGCGGTGAGGGGCTCCGGCCCGAGTCCGGGGAGGCGGCGGCCGGAGATGGCGAGCGGGGCGCTCGTCGGCGGCATCGGGCGCGGCTCGGGCGGAGCCAGGCGCTGGGTGGCGGTGCGGGGATCCCGGCCCGGTTCGGCTCCGCGCGGGCCAGATCTGGGCCGATGGGCTCGGCGGCGGGAGGAGAGAGAGGGCAGTGAGGTGGCGGCGCGCGGTTGGCTGAGGGCGGCGGCGCGACTTCGTCCGTCCGGGACGGACATGTCCGGCGGGCGAGAGGGAAGGAGGATTAGGGTTTTGTCCGCGGATTTTTCGGGGGAGGCCACATATTTATAGGTAGAGGGAGCTAGGAGAGTCCAAATGGGGTGCGGTTTGCGGCCACGCGATCGTGATCGAACGGCCTAGATGATGCAGAGGTCTTAGGTGGGTTTTGGGCCACTTTGGAGGGGTGTTGGGCTGCAACACACACGAGGCCTTTTCGGTCCCTCGGTTAACCGTTGGAGTATCAAACGTAGTCCAAATGGCACGAAACTTGACAGGTGGTCTACCGGTAGTAAACCAAGGCTGCATGACAAGTCTCGGTCCAATCCAAGAACTTTTAACACCCGCACACGAAAAGAGGTAGAAAGGGACACCGGGTGACATAGGAGCGCCGGAATGCAAAACGGACAACGGGGAAAATGCTCGGATGCATGAGACGAACATTTATGCAAATGAAATGCACATGATGACATGATATGGAATGCATGACACTCAAGAAATGACAAGGCAACAACAGCAAATAACTGGAGGACACCTGGCATATCGGTCTCGGAGCGTCACAACACTCCACCACTACAAGAGGATCTCGTCCCGAGATCTAGAATGGCACCGGAGGGAAAAATGGAAGAGAAAGAGAAGAGGTAAAACTCCGTTAGAAAAGAATACAACGGAGATGAACAAAGTAGAAAACACTCCGTTAGAAAAGAGGAACAAGGAATAACAAATTCGAGAAGCACTTCGGTTGAGAAGTTATGCAAGACTTGATAAGATGAAAATAACTTGAGTAGAGGACACAACACTCCGGTTAAATGGATAAGCACGAATCAAACACGATCTTGACAAGACAAGAAGATTGGTTGAAGAGAGCAACATCACAATGCCTCCGGAACAAAAGTAAGAATAGAATGGAATGAATGAAGGGAAACAAGATCTTGAGAGAGCACGCTTACAACAAATGCTAGAACGGAGTTGTTGGAAAACCAACAATGAAAAGAATAAGCTTGATATGGTATTATGGAATACATCTCAAATTATGAGGTGACAACCTGCCACTCACGGGAACAAGAATTAGATTGATATGAACAAGGAGATGATAAAATATTTCACTGGGAGGGTAGATGAAGAACTTGGGTCATTTATGAGCACCATAAATAGCAACAATCCTTAGGGAAGGCTTTAGGTGAACTATAACCCAAGTTAACTCCAATGACGAGATTGATGGGTTTAAAATATCTCATTTCTTAACAACATGTGAATCATGGAACATGAACTCAAATTATCAAGAATGACATAATACCACCTGAAATGATACGGTAGAAAGAATTGCACTTCGGAATGCAAGAAGAGGAATACTTGAAGTATAGCTTGACGGATATAGCTTCGAGAGATATCTTGCAAAACAATTGAAGAGTGAAAAGGATCCTTGACGAACCACCATGTAGCCTCCAAGAAGAACTCCGGCAATAAAAAAATGACCAAACTAAAGGGAAGATAAGTTGAAAACACAAGGTGAAGACTTGCAAAGATTTAGATGAACCTCCGGAATAAGGAACTGAATTTACTCGATGAAACAAGAATATGAATTACATTACGCTCATCCTTCACCAATTAAGTTGATGACAAACAATGGATTTGGCACACTACTTATTCTCGTAGAAGGATTAAGATAGATATAGCGTCAAACTTGGAAAGGTCTTCAACGATCCACCGGTAGGATTGAAGCAACGAATGAATTGATATGATAACCAAGGACGAGATCTTGAACGAACCACCGTATGAATTGAAAATGAACGACGAAAAGATAAGGACAAACCGGAAAGAATTAGAGAACGAATGAAGATACTTGACAGAATTTAGATACATGAGAACGAAGAGATCATAAACTGATTAGAGAATACTTGAATGATGCACCGGTAAGATTTGGAGAAAGCGAGCTGAAAGCTGGAATGAATAATTCTGAGAAGATGGGCTCCAGGGAATCAAACTGAAAAGACTTCTGAATTACTCCGGATAGGTGAAAAGAATTCTCACAACCGAAAACAATTATGAGAGGATGGCATCAAGCTAGAACCATGAATCTTGAAGAGAAAAGAACAAGATTGAGAGAAAAATCTTCTTCGGTCTTCAATTGATGAGAATGACAACGAGAAACACCACCAAGAATTATTGAGGCACACCGCAATGAAGAATGGAAAAGTTGAGCCAACGATGAAAAGAATTGTGAAAGATCTAGGAGAAGGCATTTGACTGATGATAAATCATTCTTACATCAAACTTCGAAAATATATTTGAGGATAGCTCGGGAAAATAAGAAGAGTCAGGTAAGATCCTGGGAAAAGACCAGTGGGTTAGGGCCCACTCAAGAGAAACACCGTTGAAAAGATTTTAAGAGAGAGATTGCACCAGTTGAATCAAATGGCTAGAATGAGATAACAACCTCGAGATAGGTTTGAACGGATCTTGAATGAAAATACGAGCCTTCTGAGATATCTTCAGCACTCTCGAACAAATGAATAGCGAGAAGTGAATGATTGTGAGGTGCACCGGCATGAGAAGGTATTTGAAACGAGGAAAGGGATATGATCAACAACAAAACTTGAATTTAATTCACCGGAGAATAAAATAATGAAAAATGACGATCTTGAAGCTCCATTAGAATCTTCATGAGAATCACCGGATAAGAACATTGACGGAAAAAATGAAGAAACTTTACATCCATAAGATGGATACTTGATTAAGAAATCTGAGTCCTTGAAGAAACAAGAGTGGGAGGGTGGGAAAATAAAGGCAGCTTGGGATAAATGAAATGAACACCATTGAGAAGAACTGAGATTGGATCTTGCAAATGTTGAAGTGATCGGATCCACTTGAAGAGAAACACGCCGGTTAAAAAGGATTGACATGACAATCTCGATTATCATGAAGGATTGGTATTCGCATCGGAGTAAGAGAACACAATTCGGGGAAGGTATGGAATCAACACTTGACATTGAAACAACTCGAATACCACAACTCAAAACAAAACAAAGGATTGGCTTGCAGAATAAGACAGAACAAACATATGATAGAGATTTCGTCCGAAGTTTTCGGGGTGGGGCCTACACGGGCTCGATCGTACAACACCATCATGTACAAGGCAGTGCATATGACATACGAAGCATCCCCGAGTCGGCATAGCCAAGGACTCTTTAAGACACAACGAGACCACTGTAAAACCAACCGTGGATAGGCGGACCACTAGGCGTTGAACCCCAATTTCATATCATACATCTGTCAGAAAGATATCCTAAGAGCTACTTGAATTCCCACTTATAAACTCCCGAAATTTTTCGGTTATGCAATCAGGTGTTGGGGATACAGGGGAAGCATAATATCTCACCCAAAACTAGCAAATCCTACATCCAGCTGTATCCATCCTTCAACACATAACCAAGAAAACTTCGGAAATCGTTTACCTCAACCTTCGAAAAGCATCTGTTATACGAGTTATGGCAATACTCCCGAACTCCCGCCCCAGTACTGGGTGGCGTCGAGGTTATCTCACCAACAACTGCATAAAAGAGATTTTCGATGTCGGCGAACTCAGGTATTCCAGAACTGCAACGATAAAATTGTGACGACAACACCTCGGAGCTCAACTCCCCGGGACACTGCCACAACCCCTAAATGTCAAGAGGCACCAAGAACAATGTTCTCGTCACAAAACCATCGGAACGATTCCAAGATACCTGCGTGATCCTAAATTTGTTTTAGTGAAATTTGAGAAGAGAAGAGTCAAAACTCTACGTCACGATGCCTCACTAGAGTGACGAAGGGACTGAGGAGTAAAAAGAATCCTACTCTCCGATATATATAATCCTAAATGACTCAAAACATTTTTCTAGACTCAACAACGCCAGCGATTTGATCAAGCAGGGGGCTCCTAAGGTCGGGGAAGGCTTTGATTACCAACTTATAACGCCCTCAATGTGGCTATATCTCCCACATGTCGAAGCACGACTTAGAGGCATAACCGCATTGAAAGCAATGTCGCAAGTGAGGTAATCTTCACACAACCCATGTAATACATAAGGGAAAGAGAAACATAGTTGGCTTACACTCGCCACTTCACTCAAAACATGAATATAACATTACATCATCCATATACAATCAAGGTCCGACTATGGAACCAAAATGAAAGAAGACTACCCCAAATGCTACACAGATCCCCGATCGTCCCAACTGGGCTCCACTACTGATCAACTGGAAACGGAACCACATAACGAACACAAACTTCATCGAGCTCCTCCTTGAGCTCGGTTGCGTCACCTGTACGGTTTCATCGGCACCAGAAAACTGCTTCTGGAAGTATCTATGAGTCACGGGGACTCAGCAATCTCACACCCTCGCGATCAAGACTATTTAAGCTTATAGGAAGGGTGTAGGTATGATGTGGAGCTGCAGCAAGCGACTAGCATATATGGTGGCTAAGCATACGCAAATGAGAGCGAGAAGAGAAGGCAAAAGCACGGTCGAACAACTATGATCAAGAAGTGATCCTAGAATAACCTACGTCAAACATTACTCCAACACCGTGTTCGCTTCCCGGTCTTCGCCGAGAAGAGACCATCACGGTTACACACGCGGTTGATGCATTTTAATTAAGTTAAGTTTCAGGTTTGCTACAACCAGACATTAACAAATTCCCATCTTCCCATAATCGTGGGCACGGCTTTCGAAAGTTCAAATCCCTGCAGGGGTGTCCCAACTTAGCCCATCACAAGCTCTCACGGTTAACGAAGGATATTCCTTCTCCCACGAAGACCCGATCAGGCTCGGAATCCCGGTTACAAGACATTTCGACAATGGTAAAACAAGACCAGCAAATCCACCCAGATGTGCTGACAAATCCCGATAGGAGCTGCACATATCTCGTTCTCAGGGCACACCGGATGAGCCAGACGTTGGGTGGGCCAGCCCAGAGTTGCCCCTGGTAGCTTCGGACATCGCTCAGTTTGGACCAATGCTTAGAGAAGCACTGGCCCATTAAAATAAAGATGACCCTTGGGTTGGCCGACCCAAGGGAAAGAAAAAGGCTAGGTGGCAAATGGTAAAACCAATGTTGGGCCTTCCTGGAGGAGTTTTATTCAAGGCGAACTGTCAAGGGGTTCCATTATAACCCAACCGTGTAAGGAACGCAAAATCCAGGAATATAACACCGATATGACAGAAACTAGGGCGGCAAGAGTGGAACAAAACACCAGGCATAAGGCGGAGCCTTTCACCCTTTACCAAGTATATAGATGCATTAATTAAATAAGATATATTGTAATATCCCAACAAAATATCCATGTTCCAACAAGGAACAAACTCCAATCTTCACCTGCAACTAACAACGCTATAAGAGGGGCTGAGCAAAGCGGTAACATAGCCAAACAACGGTTTGCTAGGACAAGGTGGGTTAGAGGCTTGGCTTAACAATATGGGAGGCATGATAAGCAAGTGGTAGGTATCGCAGCATAGGCATAGCAAAAGAGCGAGCAACTAGCAAGCAAAGATAGAAGTGATTTCGAGGGTATGGTCATCTTGCCTGAAATCCCGCAAGGAAGAAGAACGAGTCCATGAAGAAGACAAACGGACGTAGTCGAACGGGTCCTCACAAACGTGATGTTATCGGAACCAACCCGAAGAAGCAACACCAGAAAGAAGCACACAACATAGTAAACAACCAACACATGAACATGGCATGATATGCGGGATGCAGTATGTGATGCATATGCAGGATTTGGAAAGGAATGATTGAACCTGGCCTCAACTTGGAAATCCAAGAGTGCCACTGGAAATGGGAGTTTATTTTGGTCGAAATCGATATGAAGATCACCGGAATCGGATGCACGGTTTGGAAATGACAAGCAAAACAAATATGGCACCGGTGTGCGATAAACAGCAAGTAGCCTTCTAAATGCATCAAGATAAATAAGCTACTGCACTCAAACATGGCAAAAAAATACATGTCAGGGATCCACTCATGATGCTTGACAAAATATGAACACTGAGCTACAGCTAGTTCACTCAATAGCAAGCTCAAACAAGCATGGCAAAAGTGCAAAAGATAACATGTTTCAAACTTAGTGAAATTAACAGCATGTCAGGAATTTACCATCACGAAGCAATGTTTAGAGCACGATAACTACATGCTACAGGAACTTATCATGGCAAAGCAAAGCTTGGCATGAAGCTACTAAAAGCATATAACAAAAGTCCCTTAGTGACCATGAGCCAAAAGGGATCAGAAAATAGAATTGCAAGCATGAGAACATAGCAATTAACGAAAACAGATTCAGACTTAGTGAAAAACTGGAGCATGCAAAACAGATATCAAGTAGGCATGTTTACGAGCTCGATGCACTCACTAAAAAGCATGGCATGATAATCTAAGCATACACCCTGCAATTAGACATGACATAGAAGCTAGACATGGCAAGAACAACATCATAGCATGCACGGATCAACAACAACAAGCTCGGCAAAAGTTCTAAACATGTTAACAATCTGCGAGGAACATTTTATAGCAAAAGTAGAGTTCGATTGACTCAAGCTAGGGTGCTCCATAAATGCAAACAAAGACATGGATGGATAGAGCAAAACATTATCTACAAAACATCCTTACTGATCATGCTCAAAACAGGCACGGATCACTAGGAAACATCATGAACATATGGCATAAAAATAATGACAGGGCAAGGACTTAGTGAAATTCTAACTCCCTGAAATCAGCATCATTAAGTAAGCTACTTTGCATTCTTGTGCTAGTCACCACAAAGATGAAAAAAATACATGGCATACACCCCTGTAAAGATGGAATGGCATTCTACAAAACACATGTAGAGCTCAGGACCATAGCATGCACACATTAATCATGGCAAAAATGACAAAAGTGCATTTGCTGAAACAGATCTAAAATTATCATCACATAGCCCTCTTCCAACAGCATTTCAGGCATTCAGATGAGCCCAAATGAAAATGATGCAATGAGATGAAATGATGTACTCATTGAGACGAACATTTTGATATGCTATACGCATGAATCGGAGCTACGGATGCAGAGTTATGATGCGTCAAAGTATGCAAAAATCTAGGGTTTCGGGGATAAAAGTCAACCGAGAGGGGATCTAGATCTTAGATCCAGATCGCATGCATTTCGAGGCGACGGCGCTCTCGCCGGAATTGACGACGACGACGACGGCCGGTGGATCTTGGGCGCGGGAAATACCGGGGCCTCGCGGGGCGGCGCCGGCGCTCGGCGTTGGCGGCGTCGGGCGGCTCCGGGCAGAGCGGGCGACGCGGCGAGGGGCTCTGGCCCGAGTCCGGCGAGGCAGCGGCCGGAGATGGCGAGCGGGGCGCTCGTCGGCGGCATCGGGTGCGGCTCGGGCTGAGCCAGGCGATGGGCGGCGGTGCGGGGATCCCGGCCCGGTTCGGCTCCGCGTGGGCCAGATCTGGGCCGGTGGGCTCGGCGGCGGGAGGAGAGAGAGGGCGGTGAGGTGGCGGCGTGCGGTTGGTGAGGGCAGCGGCGCGATTTCGTCCGTCTGGGACGGACATGTCCGGCGGGCAAGAGGGAAGGAGGATTAGGGTTTCGTCCGCGGATTTTTCGGGAGAGGCCACATATTTATAGGTAGAGGGAGCTAGGAGAGTCCAAATGAGGTGCGGTTTGTGGCCACGCGATCGTGATCAAACGGCCTAGATGATGGAGAGGTCTTAGGTGGGTTTTGGGCCACTTTGGAGGGGTGTTGGGCTGCAACACACACGAGGCCTTTTCGGTCCCTTGGTTAACCGTTGGAGTATCAAACGAAGTCCAAATGCCATGAAACTTGACAGGCAGTCTACCGGTATTAAACCAAGGCCGCATGACAAGTCTCAGTCCTATCCGAGAACGTTTAACACCCACACACGAAAAGAGGTAGAAAGGGACATCGGGTGACATAGGAGCGCCGGAATGCAAAACGGACAACGGGGAAAATGCTCGGATGCATGAGACGAACATTTATGCAAATGAAATGCACATGATGACATGATATGGAATGCATGACACGCAAGCAATGACAAGGCAACAACAGCAAATAACTGGAGGACACCTGGCACATCGGTCTCGGGGCGTCACAACTTGATAGCTCAAGATTGCGATTTGCTCCTCCGACGATGGAGATATATCTCTGGGCCCTCTCGGTGTTACGGTATCCATTATCGTCTGGCCAGACACTTTGTGATTTGATCACGGGGTTGCCGGAACACGGGAACGAGAAAAGGGAACAATACCGGTAACGAGGTAACTGGCATAGTGGACAAGTTGTTGATCCACGGGGATGCCAACATGTCTCACCTCGGGTATTTGTAACATATCATGAAGCAACAGGAATAGCACACGGCAACTGGAGGTTCGCTCGAATATTCATTCGTGTGGGTATAGGGGTCAATATGGGTGTCCACGGCTCCGATGTTGATCATTGATCGAAAAGTGTTCCGGTCATGTCTATGCTTCACCGAACCTATAGTGTCACACTCTTAAGTGTCATCTATCCGCTGAATACTAGACAGGGAGTTTGAGAGAAAATCACCAAAAAAGTTTCGGACACCGAAATGTTTCGGACAGTGGAAAAGTTCCGCGGAGAGAGGTCATCGGATGAGTTTCGGTGAAACCGAAAAGTTGTTTCGGGATATACGATTAAATCAAATTGGTTTCGGCACATGCCTGATAATTCTTGGAGGGTGCCAGAGTCATTCTGGAAACTTTCTAGAATTTTCCGGGATAAAAGCTAGAATTGTTCCGGAGCTGTCAGTACCGGTTTGGTTGCTTTTCGCAGATGAAATTCACTAATCTAAAATTGTTTCAGAATGAATCCAAAATCATTTTAGTGGGTATTGGAATTATTCTAAGACCCACAGAAATATTTTCTGATTTAATGGACGCGAAAAATTGTCTTCATGAATAGTGAAAACACATTCTTGTTTGCTTTTCGCAGATGAAATTCACTAAACCGAAATTGGTTCGGAACGCGATGAAAATTATTTTAGTGGGTACTGGAAATGTTCTGAGCCCACATAAATATTTTCAGTTCGAACGGATGCTGAAAAATGTTATCATGAATAGTGAAAGTGCTTTTTTGCTTGGCTTCTTGGAGAAGCCACCTTGAGGCCTTTTGGTATTATCCCCTTTGGCTTCTTGGAGAAGCAACCCTTGGGCTTGGCCTATAAATAGGGGTGGAGGGGGCTGCCTAAAGACACACTCTTGCTCTCATACAAATGCCATGCATGATCTGGCTCTCTCTCTCCCTCCCAGCAAAATAGATTCGTAGAGCCGAAAGGCTGTATGGGTTCCGGCAGGAACTAGTTCTCGACGGCGAAGCCCTGCCAGATAGATGACACTGTATGTGTGCAACCCCGTAGAGAGGTCGTAGTTTCGATCCTTTTGCCCGAGGGGTTGTTTTGAGAGTGCCCCCCGAAGGGCTGTCCAACTGACGGTCCAAGTTCTGTGAGTCCTCCTGAAGGGCTGCCCGAGTGACCGTCCGAGTTTTGAGGGTCTTCCCGAAGGGCTGTCCGCGACACCGCCCGAGGGACTGTCCGACAGCCTCCCGGAGGGCTGTCCGTGGGGTGGATGAGGGTATACATCCTCGCGGTTGGGAGGTTGTAAATCCTAGCTGCGGGGATCTGCACCGCCATTCGTCATCGACTCTACTTCCTCTGCGCTACGAGGCGGTACGAAAAAGATCAAACCTTTTATGCAGTCTCCATAGTGGTCCTAGGCTGGTGCGTAGGTCGGAAATTTTTGTTTTCTGCTGCGTTACCCTACAGTATCTCCAGGACAGCAGCACCGACCAAGATTTCAAGTACCTCCATGTGTTCTCCCGGATCAAGAAGTGCGAGAAGTGGGCGGAAGTTCGGCACACCCTCACCAAGGCGAAGGAGACGTACAAGCCGGACGCACCGACACTGGGCGCGGCTGATGGGCGCCCGGACGGCAACAAGCGAGCCAAGTCGGCGAAGGATGCCGTGCCGGCTACCGCGCATCTACAAGAGTCCATCGAGCATTGCATCACCGATGCCAACACCCGCGCCGCCCAGAGGGAAGAGAAAACCGAGGCGCGATGGTCGACGTTGATGACAAACAGCGCCGTCAAGCTCGACCTGCTCCGGACCAACGTCGCCGCGAAGAAGAGGAACACCGACCTAGCATTCCTGATGGGGAGGGGGGCGGACATGTCGGCGATGGACGAGCAGGTCAAGGCGTGGTACCTGGCGGTGCGTGGCCTGATCCTGAACCAGATACCATCGACGATGGTGCCAACTCCCACGGCGACCCCAACGCTGCTGCAAGCCCGAGCGACGCCTCCACGACGCCCAACACAGAAGTCGCGCCGATGTCGACCAGCCCGCGCACACCGACTCCTGTCAGTCTGACGCCGGAGGCCGACGCCGCCGTTTGATGCATTGCATACGTGTCCTTTCTTTTGAACGCCGAACTTTTTAGTGATCGCCGAACTGTGGCAAGGTGATCGCCAATCGCCGGGACTTTGTGGCGCTAGTCGCCGGACTTGTGGCGTTTTTTGGGTAGCGGGAAAGGACAAGTTTGAATTTATGACACCTTGGGGCGGCACCTGGGGGCGTGGTTGGGACCGAGATCGCCTCGAGGGCCTAAAAAGCGCTGGGCGAAGGTCCAAAATAGCGCCGACCGCTGCGCTGGGGGGCCGAACGAGTGGAGTTGCTCTTACTAGTCTATGTTCATGTTACTAGTCTATGTTACTACCTCCATAATGGGAATTAACATATGTGTGGTGTCCGCAACACTTCATTTATTAGCTTGTAGTCTCATTTTGTCTTGGTATGTGTGATGTTACTCATAGTATGAGTAACTAGCTATGTTACTCAATTCATCTCTCTCCTCATTAAATCATTGTCACATAAGCAAATTTGCTGAGTTGGGCCTTATGTTACTGTTGAAGTTACTCCCATTGTGAGTAGTCTGATGTTGTGATGCGACCAAGGTTGCATCTGCGGCGCAACCGACGTGTGAGAAGGGAGGTGGCATCCACGCCGGTAGCTGAGTTGTAGGGGGGTGGGGGCGGCGGTGGCTGGGGGTAACACATGGCCGGAGAGGAGGAGCTCGGGGAAGAAGAGGGGATGGGGCACGCCGGAGCTCTAACGGTCATCTGCTGTGGGCGGTGTCGGCACGTGGCAGGGCTGGCGTGCACACGAGCACATGAGGATGGCGGTGACAGCGTGTATCAGGTAGGGAGAGGGGTCATGAGGACTGAGGAGGGAGAGATAATGAGATTGGTGATTTTTTATTGACACTGGCATGTGGGTCCCACATGTCATAATGCCCATTGTGCTGGTCAGACGTAATGGAGTTGACTATTGTGCCAACAGGTGGACCTGCCTAGTCATAAACGCGTCATCGAATGAATCATTCACTAATGGGAAGTGGTGATTCTTTGCAAAAAAATTACCATAAAAGTGATGGTTTTTTGTTAGGCCTCTAAGGGCATCTACATCTAGACTTGGCAAATTCGGCCCCTCAAATGCCCGTGGACGTGACCGGGCGCGTCTGCGGGAACTGATCAATCACACCTCACACTTGGTGCCATGCATTTGAGTACCTCACAGTTCATCCCCTAGATCCATACAAACCATGCGAAACAAATCCTACGTATTACCATCGCGCCAGCCTCTACACTTCATCGTCGGAGATGTCCACGACATCGGTGCTGGGCGCCAGGTGGATGGACACGTAGTATGGCTCCGGCCCCTACTCATCCATATACACGAGCATCTCATCGAGATCTGCCTGCCTCCGCCTCCTGCAGACGACAACGCTTGGCCTCTGCCGATTCTGACCGGAGGGAATCGACGATTGCTTGCTACTCCGCCTGCAGATCCATGTCCCCAGCGTCCCCCACGTCCTCCCCATCCTCCTCCCACTCCTCGTCCAGCTCCTCCTCATGCTCTGCGTCGTCCCCGTCCTCCTCCACCTCCACCTCCTCCAAGTCCTCCTCCAGATCCACCACGCCGGAGGTAGTCCCACGACGATTCGTGCTTCGCGCCTTTCCTGGATCTGCTCAAGGAGCTGCAGCCAACGCTTCAACTTTAGATATGGGTAGCTCCTTACCAGGCCGCGTGGGGTCATGGCTACTACTGGTGGTGGACGGCGAGTGGAAAGTGGTGGCGGTGGCGAACGGGAGGGGGGAGGGGAATGTGGATGGACAATGTTTCGGTGTCGGCGGTCGGCTTAAATAGCCGGGCTAGAGCACTACACGGCCTGTCGGAGCGGCGCCAAGCGGTGACGGAGGAGACGAGCTTTGGACCATCGGGTTTTGGAATGTTTTCGTGTGGGATCTGGTCTACGCAGCCTGCCTCCCCATATTTGCCTCATATTTGGACTGGATATGAGGGGTGCTAGTCAGTCCGGGCGTTTGAGGTCCATTTGAGGCGCCTGTCTGAGTAGTTTTTTTTTGTGATCGGTCACTGACCGGGTGTCCGCTCGTGCTCGTATGAGGCAGGTTTGGGCGTCCGGCTGTAGACCCTCTGAATTGTGATAGTTTTTTTTCATTGCGGCGGTTGCCTCAATTACGATAGTTTTTGGTTATTTACTCCACATGCACATATACTCGATACCATATCCCAAACTTCTCCAAATGAGCTCACACATACGTATGCCAATGCCGTGAGCAC
Organism: Triticum urartu; assembly: GCF_003073215.2. Lineage (NCBI taxonomy): Eukaryota > Viridiplantae > Streptophyta > Magnoliopsida > Poales > Poaceae > Triticum > Triticum urartu. Next base: position 104,115,827 of record NC_053028.1, on the reverse strand, counting down.
AGGCACAGCAAACAAGAGCACTCTTCTCTTCTCTTCTCTTCTGTTGTCTCCTCTTCCACAAATGAGCTCACACATGTGTATGCCAATGGCGTGAGCACAGCAAACAAGACAAGAGCATCAATTCTTCTTCGCTTGTCTTCCTCTTGTCTTCACACAGGAGGCTAAAAATACACCAGGCTAAATTACAGGGATGTCCACCAACATCGCCGAGCCCCGAAACACAAAACCACCCTATTTATAACCCACGCCCTCCTAAGCAGGCGCCGGGAATTTCTTGGAACGAGAATGATCGGCGACAGCGCTCGCGCAACGAGATCGACCACCTCAGCGGAGGCACACATTCTGTCCATTGTTGCGAAGAGCAGCTGACCGGTCGCGCGCTGCTGCGGTCGACACGACAGGAGGATCGATCGACCGATCCCACCGATAAGAGGAGCCCGCCGCCGCCGCCGGCCGGCCGGCCGCCCGTTGGTCTCCTCTTTCTTTTTCTTCATTTGCTTGCATGAGCAGAGGATGCGGGTGCTAGCCGAGGAGGAGGAGGACATGCTGCCGTCGACGCCGGGCAAGGTGAAGATCGAGCGGGCGGGTGCCATGACCCGGCAGCTGCACCGGTGCTTCGCCTCCACGGGCACCATGTTCCTGTGGGCGCTCTTCCTCGTGGCCATGACGGCCACGTACCTCAGCTTCCACTCCTTCGTCGACACCTCGTCGCGCTACTTCGCCGCGTCCTGGGGCGGCCTGCACTGGGAGCGGCAGATCCGCGCGTCGGCGTCGCCCCGCCGGCCGCCCGGGTCGGCGGAGGGCGCGGGACTGTCCGTGCTGGTGACCGGCGCCGCCGGGTTCGTGGGCACGCACTGCTCGCTGGCCCTGCGGAAGCGCGGCGACGGCGTGGTCGGCATCGACAACTTCAACAAGTACTACGACCCGTCGCTGAAGAAGGCCCGGCGCGCGCTGCTGGCGTCGCACGGCGTGTTCGTGGTGGAGGGCGACATCAACGACGGCCGCCTGCTCACCAAGCTCTTCGACGTGGTGCCCTTCACGCACGTGCTCCACCTGGCGGCGCAGGCCGGGGTGCGGTACGCCATGGAGAACCCGGCGTCGTACGTGCACTCCAACATCGCGGGGCTGGTGTCGCTCCTGGAGGCGTGCAAGGAGGCGGACCCGCAGCCGGCCGTGGTGTGGGCGTCCTCCTCCTCCGTCTACGGGCTCAACGACGCGGTGCCCTTCTCGGAGGCGCACCGCACGGACCGGCCGGCGTCGCTCTACGCGGCCACCAAGAAGGCCGGCGAGGAGATCACCCACACATACAACCACATCTACGGCCTGTCCGTGACCGGCCTCCGCTTCTTCACCGTGTACGGACCCTGGGGGCGGCCGGACATGGCCTACTTCTCCTTCACCCGGAACATCCTCCAGGGGAAGCCGATCACCGTGTACCGGGGCAGGGACCACGTGGACCTCGCCCGGGACTTCACGTACATCGACGACATCGTGCGCGGGTGCCTGGCGTCGCTGGACACGGCGGGGCGGAGCACGGGGACGGGCGGGAGGAAGCGCGGGCCGGCGCCGTACAGGATCTTCAACCTGGGGAACACGGCGCCGGTGACGGTGCCGACGCTGGTGTCGATCCTGGAGCGGTACCTGCGGGTGAACGCGAAGAAGAACGTGGTGGAGATGCCCGGGAACGGGGACGTGCCCTTCACGCACGCCAACATCAGCCTGGCGCGGGAGCAGCTCGGGTACAAGCCCACCACCAGCCTCGAGATGGGGCTCAAGAAGTTCGTCCGGTGGTACCTCTCCTACTACGGGTACAACCGGGGCACGCAAGCATTCAACAACTTGTGATGACTCATGGTACATTAGCGTCGGTGTATGTATATGTAGTGCATATGTATGTATGTATGTATGTTTTTTTGTTTGTTTCTTCTTTTGCGTGGCTGGGTCCTCCACTCTCTGATCAGAAGACTGACCATTCTTGTTTCTTAATTTATGAGGAAATACGAGAAAAAATTCTTTTCTTAGACGAGGAGACCGGGCAAAGCGTTTGTTCTCAAGTGTGGTTATGTGTTGTTACTTCTTTAAAAAAAAATAGACAAACATCACACATTATATTAACCAATTAAGAGAGTACATAATACACACATATACGAGAACGGTGTTTTGGCTCCTAGGTGCATATGCACCCATTATCGAAATAATATTTTGAAAAGTTGAAAAATTTGGAAAAAAATCCCACATGTATATCCAGACATTTTATGTGTGTGCAGAAGGTTTCGGTGAAAAACGACGTTTCTTGTGGCTTGTATAAAAAAGATAAAGAAATGCCTCGTGAATAGTTAGAATGAAGCATCGGAAATTGTATTTTTTTTTACACAAGCCACAAAAAATGTCATTTTTCACTGAAACCTTGTGCACGCACATAAAATGTCCGGATATACACGTGGGATTTTTGTTCCGAACTTTTTAACTTTTCGAAATGTGTATTTCGACAATGGGTGCATATGCATCTAGGAGCCAAAGGCAATTACCGCACATATACAGCATATTCTAGAGAGACCAGGGATAGAACATGTGTCCTGGAGATTATGCAGAAAGAGCCCCAAGAAAAACAATATTACAATTGAGTCTTTAGGGGCCCCTGCAGATGACCAACACAGAAACAACCGTCGACCGCTGGCGTCGCCTTGAAACTCGCCGGAAGAACAGGCGGTCTTTCACAATCCCATTATCCTGGCCAGCGCCATAGCCATAAAGGCGTTGAGAGCCGATGACCACGCATGTGGAACAGGCGCTTGTCGACGTGGCACGTCGGCTGGGGAATGTCCCGCGTCGTCCAGGATCTGGATCCACCGTCGATGACAGGGACGAGAGTCGAATATGCTTCCACCAAACCTCCATGTTGGGGAACGCATTATTTCAAAAAAATTATATGATCACACAAGATCTATCTAAGAGATGCATAGCAACGAGAGGGGGAGTGTGTCTACGTACCCTCGTAGACCGTTAAGCAGAAGCGTTTATGAACGCGGTTGATGTAGTCGTACACCTTCACCATTCGTCCCGATCAAGTACCGAACGTACGGCATCTCCGCGTTCAGCACACGTTCAGCTCGATGACGTCCTCGCCTTCTTGATCCAGCAAGACGGGCGAAGTAGTAGATGAGTTCCGGCAGCACGACGGCGTGGTGACGGTGTTGGTGAAGAACAATCTCCGCAGGACTTTGCCAAGCACTACAGAAACTATGACGGAAAACAAACTAGAGGGGATGGGGTTGTCGGCACACGGCTTGGTGATTCTTGATGTGTTCCAGGTGCTAGCCTTGCCCCTCTATTTATATGTTGACCCCTGGGGTCGAAACTTGGAGTAAAAGCCTCCTCAAAGTCGGTTTTGCCCGCAAGGAAGAGTCCTTCCCAGACTTCCAGGACCCGACGCCACGGTCCTTGGCGTCTGGCCCAGACGCCATGGGCCTAGGCGTCTAGGCCAGGGCCAGATGCCAGGGTCTCCGGCGTTTGGCCCCCTGGCCTTCGCAAAACACCTTTTGCACCGACCTAAAGCACTATGGGCTTCACCCCTTGGATGAACCATATCATCCTATATATCAATCTTTACCTCCAGACCATTCTGGAGCTCCTCGTCATGTTCGTGATCTCATCCGAGACTCCGAACAACATTCGGTCACCAACATACATAACTCATATAATACTATATCATCAACGAACGTTTAAGCGTGCGGACCCTACGGGTTCGAGAACTATGTAGACATGACCGAGACACCTCTCTGATCAATAACCAATAGCGGAACCTGGATGCCCATATTGGTTCCTACATATTCTACGAAGATCTTTATCGGTCGAACCTTATGACAACATACATTATTCCCTTTGTCATCGGTATGTTACTTGCCCGAGTTTCGATCGTCGGTATCCTCATACCTAGTTCAATCTCGTTACAGGCAAGTCTCTTTACTCGTTCCGTAATACATCACCTCGTGACTAACTCCTTAGTAGTTTGCTTGCAAGCTTATGATGTGTATTACCGAGATGGCCCAGAGATATGTCTCCGATACTCGGAGTGACAAATCCTAATCTCGATCTATGCCAACCCAACAAACACCTTCGGAGATACCTGTAGAGCATCTTTATAATCACCCAGTTACGTTGTGACATTTGATAGCACACAAGGAATTCCTCCGGTATCCGAGAGTTGCATAATCTCATAGTTTAAGAATATGTATTTGACATGAAGAAAGCAATAGCAATAAAATTGAACGGTCGACATGCTAAGCTAACGGATGGGTCTTGTCCATCACATCATTCTCTAATGATGTGATCTTGTTCATCAAATGATAACACATGTCCATGGCTAGGAAACTTAACCATCTTTGATTAACGAGCTAGTCAAGTAGAGGCACACTAGGGACTCTCTGTTTGTCTATGTATTCACACATGTACTAAGTTTCCGTTTAATACAATTCTAGCATGAATAATAAACATTTATCATGATATAAGTAAATATAAATAACAACTTTATTATTGCCTCTAGGGCATATTTCCTTCAGTCTCTCACTTGCACTGGAATCAATAATCTAGTTCACATCGTGATGTGATTTAACACTAATAGTTCACATCGTCATGTGACCAACACCCCAAGGGTTTACTAGAGTCAATAATCTAGTTCACATCGCTATATGATTAACAGCCAAAGAGTACTAAGGTGTGATCATGTTTTGCTTGTGAGAGAAGTATAGTCAACGGTTCTGTTACATTCAGAGCCGTATGTATTTTGCAAATATTCTAAGTCTACAATGCTCATGGAGCTACTCTAACTAATTGCTCCCATTTTCAATATGTATCCAGATTGAGACTTAGAGTCATCCGGACCGGTGTAAAAGCTTGCATCGACGTAACTCTTTATGACGAACTCTTTATCACCTCCATAACCGAGAAATATTTCCTTAGTCCTCTTAGGTAACTAAGGATAACTTTGACCGCTGTCTAGTGATCCACTCCTGGATCACTATCGTACCCCCTTTCCAAACTCATGGCAAGGTACATAACACAGCATGGCATACTTTATAGAACCTATGGTTGAGGCATATGGAATGACTTTCATTCTCTCTTTATCTTCTGCCGTGGACGGGTATTGAGTCTTACTCAACTTCATACCTTACAACTCAGGCAAGAACTCCTTTTTGACTGTTCCATTTTGAACTACTTCAAAAAACTTGTCAAGGTATGTACTCATTGAAAGAACTTATCAAGCGTCTTGATCTATATCTATAGATCCTGATGCTTCATATGTAAGCACCTTCACCGAGGTCTTTCTTTGAAAAACTCCTTTTAAACACTCCTTTATGCTTTCCAGAAAATTCTACATCATTTCCGATCAACAATATGTCATTCACATATACTTATCAGAAAGGCTGTAGTGCTCCCACTCACTTTCTTGTAAATACAGGCTTGACCGCAAGTCTGTATAAAATTATATGTTTTGATCACCTTATCAAAGCGTATATTCCAACTCCGAGATGCTTGCACCAGTCCATAGATGGATCGCTGGAGTTTGCACACTTTGGTAGCACCTTTAGGATTGAAAAAACCTTCTTGTTGCATCATATACACTTTTCTTTAAGAAATCCATTAAGAAATGTCGTTTTGACATCCATTTGCCAGATTTCATAAAATGTGGCAATTTCTAACATAATTCGGACAGACTTAAGCATCACTACGAGTGATAAAATTTTATCGTAGTCAACACCTTAAACTTGTCAAAAAAATTGCGACAATTCGAGCTTTGTAGATAGTAACACTACTATCAGCATCCATCTTCCTCTTGAAGATCCATTTATTCTTATTGGCTCGCCGATCATAGGGCAAGTCAATCAAAGTCCATACTTTGTTTTCGTACATGGATCCCATCTCAGATTTCATGGCCTCAAGCCATTTCGCGGAATCTGGGCTCATCATCGCTTCCTCATAGTTCGTAGGTTTGTCATGGTCTAGTAACATGACTTCCAGAAAGGATTACCGTACCACTCTGGTGCGGACCATACTCTGGTTGACCTACGAGGTTCGGCAGTAACTTGATCTGAAGTTTCATGATCATCATCATTAGCTTCCTTATTAATTGGTGTAGGAATCACTGGAACTGATTTCTGTGATGAACTACTTACCAATTCGGGAGAATGTACAATTGCCTCATCAAGTTCTACATTCCTCTCACTCACTTCTTTCGAGAGAAACTTCTTCTCTAGAAAGGATCCATTCTTAGCAACGAATATCTTGCCTTCGGATCTGTGATAGAATGTGTACCCAACAGTTTCCTTTGGGTATCCTATGAAGACGCATTTCTCCGATTTGGGTTTGAGCTTATCAGGTTGAAACTTTTTCACATAAGCATCACAGCCTCAAACTTTAAGAAATGATAGCTTAGGTTTCTTGCTAAACCACAGTTCATATGGTGTCGTCTCAAAGGATTTAGATGGTGCCCTATTTAATGTGAATGCAACTGTCTCTAATGCATAATCCCAAAACGATAGTGGTAAATCGGTAAGAGACATCATGGATCGCACCATATCTAATAAAGTATGGTTATGACGTTCAAACACACCATTACGTTGTGGTGTTCCACGTGGCGTGAGTTGCGAAACTATTCCACATTGTTTCAATTGAAGACCAAACTCGTAACTCAAATATTTCATCTCCGCGATCAGATCGTAGAAACTTTATTTTCTTGTTACAATGATTTTCCACTTCACTCTGAAATTCTTTGAACTTTTCAAATGTTTCAGACTTATGCTTCATCAGTAGATATACCCATATCTGATCAAATCATCTGTGAAGGTTAGAAAATAACGATACCTGCCGCGAGCCTCAACACTCATCGGATCGCATACATCAGTATGTATTATTTCCAATAAGTTAGTTGCTCGCTCCATTGTTCTGGAGAACGGACTCTTAGTCATCTTGCCCATGAGGCATGGTTTGCAAGCATCAAGTGATTCATAATCAAGTGATTCCAAAATCCCATTAGCATGGAGTTTCTTCATGCGCTTTACACCAATATGACCTAAACGGCAGTGCCACAAATATGTTGCACTATCATTATCAACTTTGCATCTTTTGGCATCAATATTATGAATATGTGTATCAACACGATCGAGATTCAATAAACCATTTATTTTGAGTGTATGACCATAGAAGGTTTTATTCATGTAAATAGAATAACAATTATTCTTTGACTTAAATGAATAACCAATTGCAATAAACATGACCCAATCATATTATACTCAACACAAACACCAAATAACATTTATTTTAGGTTCAACACTAATCCCGAAGGTAAAGGGAGTGTGCAATGGTGATCTTATCAACCTTGGAATCACTTCCAACACACATCACCACCTCGCCCTCAACTAGTCTCTGTTCATTTTGTAACTCCTGTTTCAAGTTATAGCAACTGAACCAGTATCAAATACCCAGGGGCTACTAAGAACACTAGTAAAGTACACATCAATAACATGTATATCATATATACTTTTGTTCACTTTGCCATCCTTCTTATCCGCCAAGTATTTAGGGCAGTTTCACTTCCAGTGACCATTTCCTTTGCAGTAGAAGCACTTAGTTTTAGGCTTGGGTCTGGCTTTGGGCTTCTTGATGGGAGTGGCAACTTGCTTTCCATTCTTCTTGAAGTTCTCTTTCTTTCCCTTGCCCTTTTACTTGAAACTAGTGGTCTTGTCAACCATCAACACTTGATGCTTTTCTTGATTTCTACCATTGCTGTTTTCAGCATCGCGAAGAGCTCGAGGAATCGTTTTCGTCATCCCTTTCATATTATAGTCCATCACGAAGTTCCAGTAACTTGGTGATAGTGACTAGAGAACTCTATCAATCACTATTTTATCTGGAAGATTAACTCCCACTTGATTCAAGCGATTGTAGTACTCAGACATTCTGAGCACATGCTTACTGGTTGAGCTATTCTCCTCCATCTTGTAGGCAAAATACTTGTCAGAGATCTCATACCTCTCGACTCGGGCATGAGTCTGAAATACCAATTTCAACTCTTGGAACATCTTATATGCTCCGTGGCGTTCAAAACATTTTTGAAGTCTTCTAAGCCATAAAGTATGGTGCACTAAACTATCAAGTAGTCATCATACCGAGCTTGTCAAACGTTCATAACGTCTCAATCTGGTCCTGCAATAGGTCTGTCACCTAGCAGTGCATCAAGGACATAATTTTTTTATGCAGCAATGAGGATAATCTTCAGATCACGGACCAAGTCCGCATCATTGCTACTATCATCTTTCAACTTATTTTTCTCTAGGAACATATCAAAAAATAAACGGGGAACTACATCGCGAGCTATTGATCTACAACATAATTTGCAAATACTATTAGGACTAAGTTCATGATAAATTTAAGTTCAATTAATCATATTACTTAACAACTCCCACTTAGATAGACATCCCTCGAGTCATCTAAATGATCACGTGATCCATATCTACTAAACCATGTCTGATCATCACGTGAGATGGAGTAGTTTTCAATGGTGAACATCACTATGTTGATCATATCTACTATATGATTCACGCTCGACCTTTTGGTCTCAGTGTTCCAAGGCCATATCTGCATATGCTAGGCTCGTCAAGTTTAACCCGAGTATTCTGCATATGCAAAACTTGCTTGCACCCATTGTATGTGAGCGTAGAGCTTATCACACCCGATCATCACGTGATGTCTCAGCATGAAGAACTGTCGCAACGGTGCATACTCAGGAAGAACACTTATAACTTGAAATTTAGTGAGAGATCATCTTATAATGCTACCGCCGTACAAAGAAAAATAAGATGCATAAGAGATAAAACATCACATGCAATCAAAATAAGTGATATGATATGGCCATCATCATCTTGTGCCTTTGATCTCCATCTCCAAAGCACCGTCATGATCAACATTGTCACCGGCTTGACACCTTGATCTCCATCATAGCGTCGTTGGCATCTCGCCAACTATTGCTTCTACGACTACCGCTACCGCTTAGTGATAAAGTAAAGCAATTACATGGAGATTGCATTTCACATAATAAAGCGACAACCATATGGCTCCTGCCAGTTGCCGATAATTGTTACAAAACATGATCATCCCATACAATAATTTATATCTCATCATGTCTTGACCATATCACATCACAACATGCCTTGCAAAAACAAGTTAGACGTCCTCTACTTTGTTGTTGCAAGTTTTACGTGGCTGCTACGGGCTTCTAGCAAGAACCGTTCTTACCTACGCATCAAAACCACAACGATTTTTCATCAAGCGTGTTGTTTTAACCTTCAACAAGGACCAGGCGTAGTCAAACTCGATTCAACTAAAGTTGGAGAAACAGACACCCACTAGCCACCTGTGTGCGAAGCACGTTGGTAGAACCAGTCTCAAGAACAAGATCATGTAATGTCGGTCTGGGCCACTTCATCCAACAATACCGCCGAATCAAAGTAAGACGTTGCTGGTAAGCAGCATGACTATTATCGCCCACAACTCATTTGTGTTCTACTTGTGCATATAACATCTACGCATAGACCTGGCTCAGATGCCACTGTTGGGGAACGTAGTATTTCAAAAATTTCCTACGATCACGCAAGATCTATCTAGGAGATGCATAACAACGAGAGGGGAGAGTGTGTCTACATACCCTCGTAGACCGTTAAGCGGTTGATGTAGTAATACACCTTCACAATTCGTCTCGATAAAGTACCGAACGTAAGGCACCTCCGCGTTCAACACACGTTTAGCTCGATGACGTCCTCGCCTTCTTGATCCAGCAAGACGGGCGAAGTAGTAGATGAGTTCCGGCAGCACGACGGCATGGTGACGGTGTTGGTGAAGAACAATCTCCGCAGGGCTTTGCCAAGCACTACGGAAACTATGGCGGATGATAAACTAGAGGGGACGGGGTTGCCGGCACACGGCTTGGTGATTCTTGATGTGTTCCAGGTGCTAGCCCTGCCCCTCTATTTATATGTTGAGCCCTGGGGTCGAAACTTGGAGTAAAAGTCTCCTCAAAGTCGGTTTTGCCCGCAAGGAAGAGTCCTTCTCGGACTCCCAGGGCCAGACGCCAGGGTCTCGGCGTTTGGCCCCCTGGCCTCCGCAAAACTCCTTTTGCACCGACTTAAAGCCATGTGGGCTTCACCCCTTGGCCGAACCATACCATCCTATATATCAATCTTTACCTCTAGACCATTCCGGAGCTCCTCGTCATGTTCGTGAACTCATCCGGGACTCCGAACAACATTCGGTCACCAACATACATAACTCATATAATACTATATCCTCAACGAATGTTTAAGCGTGCGGACCCTACGGGTTCGAGAACTATGTAGACATGACCGAGACACCTCGCTGGTCAATAACCAACAGCGAAACCTGGATGCCCATATTGGTTCCTACATATTCTACGAAGATCTTTATCGGTCGAACCTTATGACAACATATGTTATTCCCTTTGTCATCGGTATGTTACTTGCCCGAGATTCGATCATCGGTATCCTCATACCTAGTTCAATCTCGTTACAGGCAAGTCTCTTTACTCGTTCCATAATACATTACCTCATGACTAACTCCTTAGTCGTTTGCTTGCAAGCTTATGATGTGTATTACCGAGAGGGCCTAGAGATACGTCTCCGATACTCGGAGTGACAAATCGTAATCTCGATCTATGCCAACCCAACAAACACCTTCGGAGATACCTGTAGAGCATCTTTATAATCACCCAGTTACGTTGTGACGTTCGATAGCACACAAGGAATTTTTCGTCCGGTATCCGGGAGTTGCATAATCTCATAGTTCAAGGAATATGTATTTGACATGAAGAAAGCAATAGAAATAAAACTGAACGATCAATATGCTAAGCTAACGGATGGGTCTTGTCCATCACATCATTCTCTAATGATGTGATCTTGTTCATCAAATGACAACACATGTTCATGGCTAGGAAACTTAACCATCTTTGATTAATGAGCTAGTCAAGTAGAGGCACACTAGGGACTCTCTGTTTGTCTATGTATTCACACATGTACTAAGTTTTCGGTTAATACAATTCTAGCATGAATAATAAACATTTATCATGATATAAGTAAATATAAATAACAAGTTTATTATTGCCTCTAGGGCATATTTCCTTCACTCCATACTTGCTCCAAGAACATGAACAACTTCCTGCTGTAGGCGTTGAAAGCAGCAGCAACCCAACACGAACAGGCAGACAAAGCTCGACACTCCCAATGAACGAGGGGCACACGAGACCATCTGATCCTTAACGCCGCCGTGGGGAGCATCTTTGTGGTGAAGGAGAATCTGAGGAAACATTATTCGAAATGGCGATGCCCTCACCACAACAACACCTCCACACGAAGACCTACCCCCAATGTATGAACTACCAGGGAGGGCACCGGGAGCCCACCCCCTCCTCCACCCACCGGAGTAGTGGACAGAGGAGGGCGGACGTCGTCGACTCGCCGGAGATCACAAGGAATAAACCGTCTCCCAACTATCGCCTCTCTCATGAAATGGGAGTGGGAAGCTAGCAGGAGAGGGCCACTGTTATGTGGAGTTATTAAACAGCCCTGGCGCTTCCAGCGGGCAGGAAAATGGGCAAGCGCGCTATGTGTTGTTATTGTGATTGTGAAGTACTAATTTCATATTACCTCCGTCTCAAATTATTTGTCAAGACAACTAATTTGGGACGAAGGGAGTAGTATTTATTAAAGAAGCGAACTCGAACCAGCGCTAACATATGAAATTCAAAATTCTTTTCTTGGCAAGGAGAACGGGCAAGCGTTTTTATCACTATGTTTTCTTTCTAAACACCAATTATAATATCCATACACACGAATACTCACACCACCACACACGTACGACCGCACAACGCATATTAAAGACTAGGTTGGAGTTCTCTCTTGCTTTGAACTAATTTGATATATGTAGTCTTCCGGGCAAAACCTCCAAGCTTGTCAGAAGTCATCATCTTATAAAAAAGCCAGGGCTAGCATAAGAAATGTGAAATTCCTCTTTAGGCTTGTCAGAAGTCATTGCCATATAACAAAAAGGTGGCAAAATCATGAAAAAGGCGTTTACCTTTGCATTCCATTCACAACCCATATCTCCACCATCCCAACCTGCCCATGATGCATGTGAGAAAGCTGACAAGGGCCCGCTAGGACCTAGGGTAGTCATGCCAGGTAGTAGGTGGAGCTGTAGCTATTTGCTTTATCTCTCTTCGGCTATAGAATTAACTCCTCTGATCCCCCCCCCTCAGTCAAAAAATCTTGTGATTATCTCTCTAGCCTATGTTGCAAGAAGTAATACAAACGTGAACCAAATATCTTGTCGTTTAAATTGTTCTGAAAGAAGTTCTTTAAATAGTTTCAAAGTGAACCAAACTTTGTTAAATTAATATCTGAACTTTGCCATGAAAAATAGAAGTTTTGAAAAACTCCAGCACCTCGTAACTTTGGAAAATAGTTAGAGAACTTTATGAACACTTTCTTGGGACTTTATCATCAAACCTCAAAGAACTTTGGGTTTTTACTAATTTTTCAAAAGTCCTTCTGTTTTTCATAGCAAAGTTCAGACACATCTTTCATAGAGTTCTTAAGAAATTTATACTTGTGATAAAGTCCCAACAAGACCTTCATATAGATTGCATACGCATGATTTTTCTAGCGCTTTTACTACATAATTAATGGTTTCGTTCGTTAACATGTAATAATCCCATCGTAATTAGCAACGTTAATTATGGATGCTAGAAAAATCATGGGTTTGCCTACCACCTAAACACGAGCATGGAGCGAAAAGGACGGAGGGCATTCCTAGCAAGAAATTAATCTATAACCCAGGGCCCCACATGCGGTAAAATAATAATAAATATGGTGGTTGCATGGCTGGCCCAACTGACTGGACTGCATTCCTGATGAGTGGCTGCGATTCCCGCTGCATACGGAACGCGAACGTAAAAAACCGCTTTCGCAAAATCGATAATACATGGAGTAACACCAATGTCTTTATTTTATCGAAGTCGGTGGGGTGAATTTTTTGATCTCTGAGTCAGAGGGTAGTGGTCTTTCTGGAAAACAAAATGATGGGGAAATTAAAGAGGGGATTGGAACACTAGCTATTTCAAAGTTGTAGCTACTCGAAGACATAAGGAAAAAAACAATATCGTGTTTGTGTTAGAAATCAGTAATGGCTCTAATTACTCTATTTTTCACATGCTGAAAGTTGCTCTGAATACAACAAAACCACATTTGGCTTTGAAACTATACCTAATATTCACCTTACTAAATCTTTTATGTTCCCTTGATAACCTTGTTTTATGATAATTCTCTCCCCCAAGCCCCTTTGTATGACAAAAAAATGCTAGATTTCATGGCCATAGTTACAGACTTTGAAAATGGTTCTTTAGATGCGTCCAGATTAATTATCTCTACTATTACTCTTATATTAAGGAAATGGTGCCAAAGCAACAAAAAATTCAAACAATTAGCTTCTGGAACTATTGTTTTAAGATCATCACTAAAACCATGACTAATAAGATTTCTCCTTGGGTGATAGATATATTTCTTCTAATTAAAATGCTTTCATTAGATGTAGGTTTATTCTTCAAATTGTCAGTTTAAATTGTTCTCTACGACAAATCACTTTTGTCATAAATAATCTGTTTAGTGTCATAGAATGGCACTTAACTCAACATGGTTGCTCATCAACTTAAATTTTGTTTTGTCGCCACAATATGTTACGGAGTTTCATGTCTCAGTAAAGCTAGCTATCCTTGCAAAAAACGCAAACCTTGGGCTAAGTACAGTTACCATGGAAAGCTATACAATGATGAAACTTTATTGTCTTCCGGAGTAGGGCCTTACCGAATAGGGCCTTACGAATCATGTTAATTGATATTTTCTAGGACCATTCGAGATTTTACTAAAGTGTGGAGATGTATATTCGATATATATACATTCTAGGGCATGCCTGGTTAGATTCTTATTAGATTCTAGTTCGTTTGCCAAACTAAAAATGATCCTGGTTAGTAATCTTGGCCGTTTTGCTTCTTTCCGGAGAGGAAGAAGTACATCAACCGATCCAAGCAACCACCTTAAATTAGTACTCCCTCCGTTTCTGTGCAAGTCAAACTTGTGTATGTTTGATCAAGATTATAAAATAAAATATCAACATCTACAATACAAAATAAATAAATATGGAAAAACTTTTCAAGATCGATCTAGTGATAAAATTTTTGTATTATAGATATTGATATTCTTTTCTAAAAGCTTGATCAAACATGCACATATTTGACTTTTGAAAAAACTAACGCACCTTATATTTTGGAACTGAGGGAGTATTGCGCATCTTAAAGCAATTTTTTCATAACACTTGAGCCTGAACTTAACTTAAAATACCAAACCATTTAATATCAGCGACTGTAACTTTTTGCATGAACTGAAGCGACAAATCTTTAGCCATTCTTGCAGCACAAATCTCTGTGAGAGGGTTGATGGTGAAAATAGGCCACCACAAGAAAATTCTAGGTCTCAAGGTACATTGGCTAGTAGTGATCAAATACGCATTCAACAATGTCTAGCATATGGTACAATTGAAGCAACGACTAATGTTGAACCTACACATGTAAGGAAGTGCCGCCCTTCCGAAGTTCTCATTCACTGTACCAAAAGTAGAGCCAAGGAATTGGTTAGGACAATTGCCACTTTGCCAGCACACAAAAGAAGAAAAAGAAAAACTTGCAATCAATCATGTGAAAATTTCCATTTCGTTTTTTTTGACTTGGATTCACAATATTTATTTTATATTTGCTTCCTTGAACTTTCTAAGAAATGTTTACGACTAGCATGTGGAGACGCGGGATACTTCAGTTTCTGGGTGGATCAACTTGGAGATGCTACCATGAGCTATATTCAACTGATAAGGACAATGTTACTAGTGGGGTATGTGATGCATGAGTTATGCCATTTTAATTCATACTGGTGTGGTCTTTTTGAGGACTTGATACAATGTAGGAACTCCAAGAGAGCGGCTAAATGGCTCGCAAGCTCATCCGCTCCTATGCATGAATAGAAAATCAAAAGAAATACTAGAAAAATTCAAAAATATCCAGGGTGGGGGTTGTATGGAAGATGTTTTAGTGCATTGGGGTCTGTGCCAAATTTTAGCTCATTTCGACATCTGAGTAGCTCTCAGCAAAAAAATTGGGGTTTGTGAGAAAAGTTATCGTTCGTGCGCTACTCGGGACCATTTTTTTTTTGCTGAGAATTGTTCAGATGTACAAATGCGCTGAAATGTGGCACGGACCTCATGCACTAAAATATCTTTCATAGAAAAGACATATTTTTTTATTTTTTTTTGGTTTTATTGTTCACCGAGATCAGATAAGCTCGGGAACCGAAATAGATACCGGGTAAAACTACTCCTTATAATAAATGTGTTGCGTCCATCTCTCGACGCAAGAGGCCGGCGGTGCTCTCTCGCGTCTGAAAAAAACATGAACTATGACTCACAAGTCATAATGGAAACTATTCATGTCGATTTGGTGTTTGAACTTTGAACCAAAGAACACAAATACTTGGCTTTTTTATCTTTAACTTTTGCAACAGAGTTGACATAAAAAGCCTATGTCTTAAAATTATACGCAAAATGACTAAACTCAAATGAGCGACTTGTTAGTGAGGCTAACAGCACGATTGTCGTCGACATGCATCCACACAAAAGCTAGTGTCTAATCAAGAAATAAATAATAAGAAGAAAAGCAAAAGCCGTATCATTAGTACATACCAGCAGGCTCGTAGTTGCAACTTATGAAGACGCCGCGACCGTGGTCGCAGATGGCACGTGCGCAGCCGATCTTGGTGGAGTCCGGCCACACGACCTGAACGTACTCCCTCGCCGCCGGCGCCGTCCACGCATCCAAAGCATCTCCCGCGTTCCATGCCTTTTCCGGCGAGCCATGGAACTGGAAGAGATTCTCGCCATACCTGTGGTGGCCGGGTACGTTGACGTAGCCGGCGCCGTCCGGGCTACGTAGCCCACAGCCGCGCTCAGTGCGCTTCCCTGCTTCCCGCGCCATCTCGTCGTCCCACGCCACCGGTCGCGCGCCGGCCGCACTGCGCGCCGCGTTGTGGAGCCCGACGTAGTCCTCCGGGGAGTTCTGGGCGAGCGCGGCGACCAGGACCGCAGCCGAAATGGCCATGGAGATGGCTAGCTTCTGTGTTGCCATGATGACCGTACCACCCCAGGTCGCCGGACACACTATTGTAACTGACTGACGTGTGTGGTTGTGTGATTGTGTCTTTGCAGATTAACTGAGGTCTTCCTCGAGCTTTGATATCGATCGAGCTAACAGGCACGTCTTACCAACTTTGTATAGGCCCCTATCGACGTAGAAAACACTTTTATTAAGCCTCCACTTGAGCTGCTTGCTCAAACTCTAAATATCTCCTCTTGAACTTAGAAGACTTGACCTCGGTTTAGCAACTGATCATTCAAATTTAGGAGAAGCGGACAAGAAACTACCAGTCGGCCACATGCATCGTTCATCCCCTCGGGTACACTAGGCCCCCCCTTTTTTTTGAGAAGAGTACACTAGGTCACTAGGCCTCATGTGCAAACAAACTTGAAACCTGAGTTTATCATGACTAGCTAGGGTCAAGCACTACCATGATGCAAAGATTAAATTTGTCACCGTAAAATAAGCAGAAACATCCAAAATGCTAGTGGCAAACTAAGAAAAAAGAACCCATTCAATCAAAAACTGCGCAATACTTTGTCTTGCACACATACCAAGGTTTGAAACAGACTAAACTACCCACAAGACTTGTCTTTGAGATTTTATCAAATCATACACTATATTTGGCTGTATAAGCGCCAAATAGGATATACCCTTTGCCTGAGCTAGGGTTTGGCACCGTTTTCTTCATTGGATTTTTTCAGGGATTAGTTTTCTTGCGGTAGGGAAGGGTTTGTTAGGGGGTTTATACTTTTTCTTCTACTTTTCTTGGTTTTCTTTCTTTTACATTTTCCATTTTTCTTTTTCTAATTTTAAAAGCACATAACATTTTTTTGACTAAATACATTAACACATTTTTAAAATGTGAGATTGTTCAGTTACATGAACTAATAGAAAATGGTAAATACTTTCTAAAATTGCAAGAACATTTTCTTGTGCTTTTCATTGTCTGTATTTCATTCTCCATTTACTATTTTCAGTTATTGGTTTTCATTTTTCCTTTTTCATATTTTCATTGATGTTTATTTCTTATAAAAAAATAATTTCATTTAAAAAATATGTGAACATTTTTAATGTACGATGAACACCTTTTTAAGTAGGATAAACCCTTTTTAATACATGATGAATTTATTTTTCAATACGCGCTGATCATTTTCTGGATCCACGATGACATTTTAATAAGCAATGATAATTTTTTGATTACATGATCAGTATTTTTTAAATACACGGTTACATTTTTTAATAAACACTGAGCATTTTCTAGATACACAATGAATATTTCAATACACCATGAACACCTGTTGTACAATTTTTTAATACACGATGGCCATTTTTGGATTACACAATGTATATTTTTTGAACATTTTTGGATTACACAGTGAATATTTTTTGAAATACATGATGAACATTTTTGAATACATGATGAACATCTTTGAATGCATGATGAACATTTTCATTCATAATGAACATTTTTTAATACATGATGTACATTTTTAAAATACACGATGAACATTTTAAATACACAATGAATTGTTTCAGTGCACTCTGAACAATTTTCTAGCTATACTAAGAAAATTTTGTAATACCCCGATGAATATATTTTTTAATACACAGTGACTATTTTAGTAAAGTATGATTTTTTTCAGATATGAATATATGAAGAGAAAAAAACAAAAAGGTAAAAGAAACAGCAAGTTGTATGTCTTCTCTAGGGAACAATCGAACTGTGTGTAGGCTGCACAGAATTCTTGCAATCAGATAGGATAATGGGCCAGCCCATTGACCTGAACGTGAGTTAGCATCCTAGCTCGAACAAAGTGAGATATAGACGCTCCCAAAATTGTGCTTGGATCTCCATATCTGTAGGTTCCGGTCCATTGCATTCAAAAAAATTACACATCACAGAAGATATAGATAAAGAAATCGATCCAAGTGCATTGCTAATAGATACAACAATGTTTAATGAAACAAATCCAATTATGGAGTGGTTAGATGAGGATGAAGAGGATCCAATCATGGATGGAACCAATGCTGCTAGTGTTGTTTTTGAGAAAATAAGGCGTCTCAACTCAAGCAGGAAAGCTTCCTATGTTGATACAAAGGATAACAGAAAGAAAAGAAATAGGAATGATGATGAAGAGAATGCGTATGTAAACACTGGGAGTGAGGATGATGGCGAAGAGAATGAAAATGTTTATAATGAGAGTGAGGATAATGATGGGGTGTGTGAGGATGATGAAGATGATCCTTCAATGCAAGATCAGCAAGATGCGCAAATGCAAGTGGTAAAGGAGACACAAATTCAAGTGGAAAAGGAGACACCATCAAGCGATGGCAATTTGGAGACCCGTAGATCTAGACGGCTAGTCAAGAAGACCAAGGACGTCAACAGCCTCTACCCTGTTCTTTCCCTGAAAAGAAAATAATATAATTAACAAAATCTTCTCGTAAGTCTCTTCTGTTTGGTGTTTACGATTCATGATAATAACTTAGAAAATTCTAGTTATTTGGACCTTCTAGTTCATAGGTTAATTAAAGCTTGTTGTACATGTTCTAAGCGGTTGATCTTTAACTAGCTTGTTGTACATTACTTTATTGTTTAAGTAGTCGATTGTTCTGCTACTCTATATATACCATTAAGGCCTCATTTGGCTAAGTAAAAAAGGAAAGTAGCTAAGTTTCTAGTCCCATATCACAAGTCCATATACACGGTTGGACTAACATAAATAAGATGACCTCTTTTTCCCCTCCAGTTGGTAAAATAGTATGGAGAAATCAACAACTACTCCTTATATGCTTTCTCAAACTCAAATCTATATCTCTAGTAATCCAACATATGCAAACCCTTTCTTAAGCAATCTTATCTAACTCAAGCCCTTTACTGTTGTTTGCATGTTTCCTTTCTTCATGAAAGTTCGCTTTGATATTAATATGTCCAAAAAATTTAGTTTTAAAATAGATAAGAAATCTTGTTGTATAATATTGCTTTAAGTTGTAAACACATACTAGACACAATTCTAAGCATTGAAGTATAAATATTGTATTAAAACGAGGTGAGTTGGGAAACTCTAGTTTGCATTTATGCGCACCATGTACAATATTTGTCTTTAAGTGATACCTAACTGTTCCAATGCTAGTTGGAGCTTGGAGCGCCATGCTAGTTGGAACCTGGAAGCTTCGAGCTTTTTTAATGGAACAAGACCTCTCTCTGTTCATGCTTTAATGGTTTTCAATGGAACAAGACCTCTCTCTGTTCATGCTTTAATGGTTTTCTTTTGGAGCCGTTGTTTCAAAAGTCCTGCTAGGCAGACAACAGTCGCTGGCCGAATGTTGGACGACACGGATGATCAAACCATCCATGACAAGGCCAAGGTGCGGCACAATCGTTTGATTACTTGTCGTCTACATATCGGGTGAGTGAGCGCCGTGTGTACAGTAGTTTCATTGTTTCAATGTGATGCTAATCCTTTAAAGTCTATTGGTTGTATTGATGTATTTAAAACTTGAACTGCCCTGTGATGGTTTGGAACTGATGTTGAACTATTAAGGTTATGTTGGAGGCCATCATTAAGGTTCGAGGCCATAATTAAGGTGCCAAGTTTAGAACTAATGTGTGACGGTTATGTTGGACCGATGCAGTTTTTTAATCCCCAAAGCAAATTTGCTAAAGATTATATGATTACTCCTGAGGGTTGTTGGGCCGCTATACTTAATTATGCTCTATTTGATTCCAAATTTTGTTCAAATTTCAGCCAAATTTTGGTCAAATTTTGTTCAAAAATTAAAAACTTAGTTTTAGCAATTCGTCCAAGATTTTGCCGAAATATTTGAAATGGCCAAAATTCGGTCATCTAGGCCAGGGGCGAAAAGAGAACGCAAACTGGTCATCCTCTGGTTTTTGCCAATATAATTTGCCATTAAAGAGTCTGATTTGCCATGGTTAAAAATCTAACAACTGATTTGTGCGAATCCTTTAAGATAAATAAGGTAGTGATGATGAACTATTAAGGTAGTGTCATATATTAAAGAGTCTGATTTGCCTGGTTAAATTCGTAGTGGAGAGTAACTTAAACTAATGTCATGCATATGACACTAGTCTATATTACTAACAGAGCCTAGCGGGACTTTTAACCCGGTGGCCCACATCGCGTCCCGTCGCGTCACTGCGGTAGCAAAGTTCAGTGCGGTGGTGGTGCCTCCCGTATTGGAAATCTTTGGTGCGAGAGTGCAATGGCACCGATTGTAACTGAATAGCATCCATCCACCGGTGCCGGTCAGAACAGATTCAAGTCATTTCACCGTACAGACGGCTCCACCACTTCGCTTCAGAGCATCAACGGCCGCGCAACGGCGGGGCGCACAAAAACCTTTTTACAGCATCGAAATAGCGGATTTTTGCACGTTGCATGACGCTGGCTCCAGCGGTCATTGTAAAATATGCCGCGCGCGAGCAGCTCCACCAGGCGCGCTAACTTACAGCGTGCACGAGCAGTCGGCGCTTGCAAATAAGATTTTACATGTCCATTTTGACAATATGATGATGTTTCGAACATTAAACAAATATGAAAAATAAAGACATAACATAGTTCAATTGCACGGCATAGTTCAAAATCCCCTAACCAAGTTCATGATACATAAAAGTTCACACAAACAAATGGCACATCAACAATCATGCCACATCATCATCGTCCTCCTCTTCCTCCGATTCTTCCTCATCCGAAGACGATTCTTCCTCCTCCTCTTCATTGTCGCGCGCCGCATCGTCATCGGGAGCTCGGATGGTGTCAACCGCCTTGAGTGCCGCCGCCCACCTTTGACAATCTTTGTTGATTGTCGACCACCGGGAGCGAAGAGACCTATTCGTGCGGTCAATTCCACTCGTGTTGTGTAAATCAAAGTGCTCCTTCATCCGGATCCCATATGCATCTCTACTTTAGTCCCCTCCAACATTGGCATTCATAGACGCATGCAACCATGTATTGCATAGAAAAATGTCTTCCTCCATGTTATAGTTGCCCGCTCTTTCTTTCGGTGCATCGACTATACTCTCACCATCCTCGTCCATCTCAAACTCGTGATCATCTTCATGCACTTCATTGGTTTGAGACCAATAAAAATTGTTGGAGCCAACACCCATAGTTGTCATATATGTCTCATCATTGAAACTACAAATTATGTAGAACAAAACTAAGCTATCCATACGTATACATTTATGTAAAAAACACCAACAAAAAAAGGGGGGCAAAATCATACCTTGTGGGCATTTCATCGAACAACTTGTGCGCATTGGCTGCCGGCGCAAGAAATTGCGAGCTCTGCAGTGCTTCGGTCGGCGGAGGCGTGGCTGGACGCCCTGCAAGCTTCTTCTTCGACTGCCTACAAGAGCCATCCGTCTTCTTCTTCCCGGACACCTTCCCCGACGTCGCTGCCGCCGCATTTGGTCGCCTAGAGACGGCGGCGCGTGGCTTCACGGCGGGCGGCGGTGCGACGCCACCCTGCGAGGTCGTCCGTGGTGGCATGAAAAGGCCGTGCGCAAGAGCGGCACTTGGAGGAGGGCCGGCGGCGGCGAAGCCGAAGCTCAACCCCGCGCTAGGGCTTGCGGCAGCGGCGCGGAGGAGGTGACGGGGGAGGGATCGCGGGTGTACGGAGGGGGGATGTCGGGGCGGCCTTTCATCGATCGAATTTTGTCGGCGGCGGCGCGGGGCGGGGCGAAGGCGGGGCGGCCGGAGAGGGTGGCGGCAGTTGGTCGCGGGCGCTCCAGTGTCCAGCGCGTGGGAGCGGGCGCACGAAATAAGCGACGCGCGATGCCATTTTGCTCCGCGCAATGAACCACTTATACTGTGCGCGCATTTTTTGCGCATCCCTGGAGCGCCCGTTCCGGCTGCGCGCTGAAAAAATGACGATTTTTTCAGCGCGCTGCTAAAATCGGGCGCCTATTGAAGATGCTCTCAGTTCATACAGGCTGGGTTTCCTTTTTACCCGAATATCGCACTGTTGTTCTCTCAGGTCTTAGGAAGGTCATCCATGCTATTAAAAAAATACACTCCCAACGAATGCTTATGAATTGTCATGCGAAAACAGATAAATTTGTCATATTATTGTGTAAGGATTTGCCATATTCTAAACTAAAAATTGTCATATTGTACATATGTCTCAAAATTGTCATGTTGCAGGAGAGTAATTACCATGTGTTTTCACATATTTACCATGATTATAGCATAGAGAATTGACAGCCTAAAAAGGAAAATGATGAAACTTGTCATTCTGCCTCAAGGGAATTGACATGCTATATCAACGGAAAAGGTGAAATTATCATGCTCTATAAACAGAAAGTGTCCGTTTAATGTCGTCAGCTTGCTGTTCGCTTAGAGGCGTTTGTGGGAGCGAA
This sequence comes from Triticum urartu, assembly GCF_003073215.2. NCBI lineage: Eukaryota > Viridiplantae > Streptophyta > Magnoliopsida > Poales > Poaceae > Triticum > Triticum urartu. The sequence goes on along the minus strand of NC_053028.1, from coordinate 104,093,142 downwards.
TGCTTTAGGATTCTCGTGCGGGATCCGACATGCCTAGGGACATTTGAGTGGCTAAAAATATGACATGATCGTTAGCATTTAGGTTTTGTAACAGGAAACGGGTTCATAAGGACCTGTAACAATTTCGTTAAGCTTTGTAATTCATACAAATGCAAAAGGACACCAACGAAAGGCAAATTACAACTTAGCCCATGAACTTTAGGATTAAAAACTGTAGCGAGAGGAAGATTGCAATCCAATCCACAATCCACCGTCCTTGAGTTTCACCACCATGCCAGGAACACCCCTCACCAGGGACAATATTTGGGAAGGGGATCACCGTTGCCGGGACACAGAAGATATAGACGCCAAGATAGTCAGAATTGTGATTGCATTATACGATTCTATAACTTTATGATCCAAATTAAACTAGCCCATTCTATGATCCTGCTTAGTAGAATCTATGTTTCTATAATTTTGATAGTTAAGATTTTATGTTTTGCAATTCTATCATCGGACCTCTGATCCGATTCGAAGTCACTATTAAATAAGGGTCACCATCCAAAAGAGTTCTATGATTGCATGTTCGTGTGGATATAATTTGCATTCTGAAACTTAAAGAAAATTTAAGAGCGCAAATAACCCAGTATGAACAAATGTGCTTATTTTATTTTAACTTTCATGCATGTTTAGTTGGTTATTTTATCTTAAAAAATATTTGTTTTTGAAATTCATACGGATCTAATTTGAAAATATAACTAATTTTAAAAAATATAGATATTTATGGAATACATGGTGAATTTATTTTACACAAATAAAGCTACTAAAATTCTTTTATTTCCAATTTGATGTAAAATCTGCTAATTATGTGGTTGCACGTCAATATAGATATTTTTGGAATGCATATTGAAATTATTTTATACAGAAAATGCTAAATTTCTTTTATTTCTTAATTTTTTTATATAAAATCTAACAAATATTTGGTTGTACCTCAGCCAATTTGCCTAATTGGCATGTGTGATGTCATCAACCTATGTGCACTCCCATTCAAATTAGCTTGATGACATCATTGGTGGCGTCACTCATGTTTTGTAGCAGGTTTAAGCCGACCGTGCTGCTATGCCTTTGTTCAGTCGCAACATCTTATGGACGTTGCCACGTTCTTATCTGTTTATCAAAGTGCTTCTATGATTGCTCAAGACATCTCTTTTTAACAGAGGAACAATCCAATCTCATTTTGTTCCATTTTTAGTCTAATAGTGAAGGATATGCCATTAATAATGCCAAAAGGGCTACTTTACCTCTTACAAGTGAATTTTAGTCGTGAAAATAAGGGCGCATTTGGTTGGGAGGATTTTTGTGGGAAAGTCGCTGGAATTGAAAACAGAGGAAAGTTTAACAGAAGCAGCGTTCGGTGCGCGGGAATGGATCGCTGAGATTCCGGCGAAAAGTTTTTGTATCCCCTACTTTCACGGAAAAGAAAACATTCACGACAAGCTCTTTTTTGGGGCGGAAGCCCGAGGTGAAATATAGGAAACGTGAGCTCACACCATGGTCTTGCCTCCGTAGCCTTTATCTCTGGACCCACATCTACCACATACATGGGATAAAGTCTCTAGTTTATTTGCACCATGGGTCCCAGTTTTGTACTATGTCACACGCCTCTATCCATTTCCTTCGTTTACTTTTCCCACACTCCAAACGTCCATATCCCAAATCTTCCTCAAATTTTTATTCCTCCATTTTCACATCTCATTCATTTGCTATTCCTTCACCATGTTAAATTTCTATGGTTTCTTCACATCCAAACCGAACGGCCCCTAAGAATGTAGCATATATTTGACGGATGAGATAACTTAGTGTATGTGTATTAACGTTATGACATGATGGGAAAAGTTAACTTCCGAACCACCAACTTTTAGCAACAAAGGCGAACGACTCACTCGCCATCCGATCCGCTTCTCGCGCGAGCCCAACCGCAGGATTAGCTTCTCCACATGGAAGGATTTCACGGAGAAAAAAGGGCCCGCACTCGCCATCCAAACCAAACGGCCCCTAAGAATGTAGCATATATTTGACGGATGAGATAACTTAGTGTATGTGAATGAATGTTATGACATGATGGGAAAAGTTAACTTCCGAACCACCAATTTTTAGCAACAAAGGCGAACGACTCACTCGTCATCCGATCCGCTTCTCGCGCGAGCCCAACCGCAGGATCAGCTTTTCCACATGGAAGGATTTCACGGAGAAAAAAGGGCTCGCACGTGGAAGGATTTTACACAGAAAAAAGGGTGCATCCACAAGGGATTGAGCTTCCGACCAGTTGGTTGAGGTCCTGGTGCGCTACCAACCAGGCTAGGCTTGTTTTTGTCTTTTGAATTCAGTTTAGTCTACTTTTATATTTTATTTTAGAGTGAGAAAAAACAACAACCCTTTTGATGAAGGGCGGATCCATATGGACGAAAAAATTTCTGAAGGATCAATGCATTGTATTTGTACTTGTCTTCTTTCCATAATGATGACTAGTTTTTAGAGAAATAAATGTTCCGATTCCTATAGAACTTGAACTCCAGTCGTTATCTCATATGTAACCCGAGGAAAAAAGTTTGTTTTGAAATATACCCAAAGAGCATGATAGTTTACACACCACAAATCTATATCTATATCTATATCTATACCTACTATTAAAGGGAGGTGATATTTTTGGTTTCGTCCCACTTTGTTTGGTCCCGCTTCAATTAATTTCACGTATACTATTTGATTTTGTTACTTGTCACCTGTTTTGGCCCAACAGAGGAAGCCCATCTGGCGGTGCACTGTGACCTAGGTCCGTAGAGCTGGCAAAAAATAAAATTGTCGATAGAAGGGTTCGATCTCATAACTTGCCAATCGATCCAACTGACCTAGCTAGAGATATGAGAGGATTTTTTTTCCTCCCGTTGTAACGCACGGGCCTTTTTGCTAATCTGATACTTACATACAAACGTCGCAATAACTTTTCTGACCCTATTTTTTTTTGTTGAAAACATATTGGCGGTAATTTTTGTGTAAATAATATAGAAATATATAGTTCGACACCGGTAATTTACATACAGACATCATGGTAAGGGTTGACCCAGTGAAAAAAGTTATTTTAAATATCCCCCATGATAAGTTTTTTCGTAAGTAGTGTGATAACCGATGTATCACATACATGCTAACTTAGGTATAAAACATCGTGGTAAGTTTGGCGCATCGGGTGGGTGAAATCATAGCTCAATAACATCTGTGTAAAATAGCATGGTAAATTACGCATAGTAGAGCTGATAACTCACGTATGAACATATACTGCTACTTCTTGAGCATACGTTGGTTTTTCTCTTAAAGAGGAAAAGATGATGCAGCAAAATAGCGTAAGTATTTTCCTCGGTTTTTTTGAACCAATGTATCAATCCAGTAGAAGGTAACACGCAAGTCCCTAGTACCTGCACAAACAAACAAAAACCTCGCAACCAACGCGATAAAAGGGTTGTCAATCCCTTCACGGTCACTTACGAAAGTGAGATCTGATAGAGATAATAAGATAAATATTTTTGATATTTTTATTTTATAGATTGGAAAATAAAGATTGCAAAATAAACAACGATAGAAATAGCAAGTAGATAGGAAAATAATATGATGGAAAATAGACCCGGGGGCCATAGGTTTCACTAGTGGCTTCTCACAAGATAGCAAATTCTACGGTGGGTGAACAAATTACTGTCGAGCAATTGATAGAGAAGTGCATAGTTATGAGAATATCTAAGCATGATCATGTATATAGGCATCACGTCCGCGACAAGTAGACCAAAACGATTCTGCATCTACTACTATTACTCCGCACATCGACCGCTATCCAGCATGCATCTAGAGTATTAAGTTCAGAAGAACAGAGTAACGCATTAGGCAAGATGACATGATGTAGAGCGATAAACTCAAGCAATATGATATAAACCTCATCTTTTCATCCTCGATGGAAACAATACAATACGCCTTGCTGCCCCTGCTGTCACTGGGAAAGGACACCGCAAGATTGAACCCAAAACTAAGCACTTCTCCCATTGCAAGAAAGATCAATCTAGTAGGCCAAACCAAACTGGTAATTCAAAGAGACTTGCAAAGATATTAAATCATGCATAAAATAATTCAGAGAAGAATCAAATATTGTTCATAGATAATCTTGATCACAAACCCACAATTGATTGGCGACAAACACACCGCAAAAAGAATTACATCGAATAGATCTCCAAGAGAATCAAGGAGAACTTTGTATTGAGATCCAAATAGAGAGAAGAAGCCTTCTAGCAAATAACTATGGACCCAAAGGTCTGTGGTAAACTACTCACACATCATCGGAGAGGCTATGGTGTTGATGTAGAAGCCCTCCGTGATCGATTCCCCTCCCGACGGAGCGCCGGAAAAGGCCCCAAGATGGGATCTCACGGATACAGAAGGTTGCGGCGGTGGAAATAGGGTTTCATGGTGCTCTCGGATGTTTTCGGGGTATATGAGTATATATAGGCGAAAGAAGTAGGTCGGCGGAGCTACGAGGGGCCCACGAGGGTGGGGGCGCGCCTGCCCCCCCTCTGCGCGCCCTCCTACCTCGTGGTCGCCTCGTTTCCCATGACGTCCACTCCAAGTCTCCTGGATTGCGTTTGTTCCAAAAATAACTCTCCCAAAGGTTTCATTCCGTTTGATATTCCTTTTCTGCGAAACACTGAAATGGGCAAAAAAACCAGCAATTTGCACTGGGCCTTTGGTTAGTAGGTTAGTCCCAAAAATAATATAAAAATGTATATTAAAGCCCATTAAACATCCAAAACAGATAATATAATAGCATGGAACAATAAAAAATTATAGATATGTTGGAGACGTATCAAGCATCCCCAAGCTTAATTCCTGCTCGTCCTCGAGTAGGTAAATGATAAAAACAGAATTTTTGATGTGGAATGCTACCTAGCTTAATTCTCAATGTAATTTTCTTTATTGTGGCATGAATGTTCAGATCCGAAAGATTCAAGACAAAAATTTAATATTGACATAAAAATAACAATACTTCAAGCATACTAACAAAGCAATCATGTCTTCTTAAAATAACATGGCCAAAGGAAGTTATCCCTACAAAATCATATAGTCTGGCTATGCTCTATCTTCATCACACAAAGTATTTAATCATGCACAACCCCGATGACAAGCCAAGCAATTGTTTCATACTTTTGATGTTCTCAAACTTTTTCAATCTTCACACAATATATGAGCGTGAGCCATGGATATAGCACTATATGTGGAATAGAATGGTGGTTGTGGAGAAGACAAAAAAAAGGAGAAGATAGTCTCACATCAACTAGGTGTATCAACGAGCTATGGAGATGACCATCAATAGATATCAATGTGAGTGAGTAGGGATTGCCATGCAACGGATGCACTAGAGCTATAAGTGTATGAAAGCTCAACAAAAAAAACTAAGTGGGTGTGCATCCAACTCGCTTGCTCACGAAGACCTAGGGCATTTTGAGGAAGCCCATCATTGAAATATACAAGCCAAGTTTTATAATGTAAAATTCCCATTAGTATATGAAAGTTACATCATAGGAGACTCTCTATCATGAAGATCATGGTGCTACTTTGAAGCACGAGTGTGGTAAAAGGATAGTAACATTGTCCCTTCTCTCTTTTTCTCTTATTTTTTTATTTGGGTCTTTTCCTTTTTTATGGCCTCTTTTTTTCTTCTTTTTTTATTTTCGTCCGGAGTCTCATCCCGACTTGTGGGAGAATCATAGTCTCCATCATCCTTTCCTCACTTAGGACAATGCTCTAATAATGATGATCATCACACTTTTATTCACTTACAACTCAAAAATTACAACTCGATACTAGAATAAAATATGACTCTATGTGAATGCCTCCGGCAGTGTACCGAGATGTGCAATGAATCAAGAGTGACATGTATGAAAGAATTATAAAGGTGGCTTTGCCACAAATACAATGTCAACTACACGATCATGCAAAGCAATATGACAATGATGTAATGTGTCATAACAAACGGAATGGTGGTAAGTTGCAAGGCAATATATCTCAGAATGGCTATGAAAATGCCATAATAGGTAGATATGGTGTCTGTTTTGAGGAAGGTATATGGTGGGTGTATGGTACCGGCAAAAGTTGCACGGTACTAGAGAGGCTAGCAATGGTGGAAGGGTGAGAGTGCGTATAATCCATGGACCCAACATTAGTCATAAAGAACTCACATACTTATTGCAAAAATATATTAGTTATCGAAACAAAGTACTATGCGCATGCTCCTAGGGGGATAGATTGGTAGGAAAAGACCATCGCTCGTCCCCGACCGCCACTCATAAGGAAGACAATCAATAAATAAGTCATGCTCCAACTTCATCACATAACGGTTCACCATACGTGCATGCTACGGGAATCACAAACTTTAGAACAAGTATTTCTCAAATTCACAACTACTCAACTAGCATGACTCTAATATCACCATCTTAATATCTCAAAATAATCATCAAGTATCAAACTTCTCATAGTATTCAATGCACTTTTTATGAAAGTTTTTATTATACCCATCTTGGATGCCTATCATATTAGAACTAATTTTATAGCCAAAGCAAATTACCATGCTGTTCTAAAAGACTCTCAGAATAATATAAGTGAAGCATGAGAGATCAATAATTTCTATAAAATAAAATCACCACCGTGCTCTTAAAGATATAAGTGAAGCACTAGAGCAAAATTATCTAGCTCAAAAGATATAAGTGAAGCACATAGAGTATTCTAATAAATTCCAATTCATGTGTGTCTCTCCAAAAGGTGTGTACAGCAAGGATGACTGTGGTAAACTAAAAATCAAAGACTCAAATGATACAATACGCTCCAAGCAAAACAAATATCATCTGGTGAATAAAAATATAGCCTCAAGTAAAGTTACCGATGGACGAAGACGAAAGAGAGGATGCCTTCCGGGGCATCCCCAAGCTTAGTCTTTTGGTTATTCTTGAATTTTACCTTGGGGTTCCTTGGGCGTCCCCAAGCTTAGGCTCTTGCCACTCCTTATTCCAAAATCCATCAAATCTTTACCCAAAACTTGAAAACTTCACAACACAAAACTCAACAGAAAATCTCATGAGCTCCGTTAGTATAAGAAAACAAACCACCACTTCAAGGTACTGTAATTAACTCATTCTTTATTTATATTGGTGTTAAACCTACTGTATTCCAACTTCTCTATGGTTCATACCCCCCAATACTAGCCATAGATTCATCAAAATAAGCAAACAACACACGAAAAACAGAATCTGTCAAAAACAGAACAGTCTGTAGTAATCTGTAGGTTTTGAATACTTATGTAACCCCAAAAATTCTGAAATAAATTGGTGGACGTGAGGAATTTATCTATTAATCATCTTAAAAAAGAATCAACCTAATCGCACTCTCCAGTAAAAAATGGCAGCTAATCTCGTGAGCGCTAAAGTTTCTGCTTTTTACACCAAGATCGCAAAGACCTCCCCCCAAGTCTTTCCAAAGGTTCTACATGGCACAAACACTAATTAAAAACATAAAACCACATATAAACATAAGTTAGATGAATTATTTATTACTAAACAGGAACAAAAAACAAGAAACAAAAATAAAATTGGGTTGCCTCCCAACAAGCGCTATCATTTAACGCCCCTAGCTAGGCATAAAAACAAGAATAGATCTAGGTATTGTCATCTTTGGTATGCAATTCTTCAATAAAACACTTATAACCCTTAGGAGTTTCCTTCTTTTTATTAATGATCAGACTCCTAGGCAAGAAATGAAGAAATTCATTTGTAGCAAAAGGTTCCTTAATGATAGCGAAAAAGTTGGGGTGAACACTTATTGTTTTGAGATCCGCATTTTCCTTACTAGAAGATTCACCTTTATTTTTAGGCACATACATAAACTTGGCAACTCTAGTAGTAGGAGGATTTGGAGTATTTTTCACGGAAGAAAAGGCAAACCCTAAGTTGGTAATAATATCCTCAAGTTTATCAATTCTTGTGGAATCTTGATCTATCTTTTCGTTAACTATGGGTTCTTTTTCTTTAAAAAAATTCAGAGTAACTCCTACCTTAGATCCTGATACGTCTCCAACGTATCTATAATTTTTCATTGTTCCATGCTATTATATTATATGTTTTGGATGTTTAATGGGCTTTATTATACACTTTTATATTATTTTTGGGACTAACCTACTAACCAAAGGCCCAGTACAAATTGCTATTTTTTTTCTATTTCAGTGTTTCGCAGAAAAAGAATATCAAACGGAATCCAAACGGAATGAAACCTTTGGGAGAGTGATTTTTGGAACAAACGCAATCTAGGAGACTTGGAGTGGATGTCAAGGAAGCATCGAGGAGGCCACGAGGCAGGGAGGCGTGCCCCCCACCCTCGTGGGCCCCTCGTGGCTCCCCTGACCGACTTCTTTTGCCTACATATACTCATATACCCCAAAAACATCCGAGAGCACCATGAAACCCTATTTCCACCGCAGCAACCTTATGTACCCAAGAGATCCCATCTTGGGGCCTTTTCTGGAGCTCCGCCGGAGGGGGAATCGATCACGGAGGGCTTCTACATCAACGCCATAGCCTCTCTGATGATGTGTGAGTAGTTTACCACAAACCTTTGGGTCCATAGTTATTAGCTAGATGGCTTCTTCTCTCTCTTTGGATCTCAATACAAAGTTCCCCTCGATCTTCTTGGAGATCTATTCGATGTAATTCTTTTTGTGTCGAGATCCGATGAATTGTGGGTTTATGATCAAGATTATCTATGAACAATATTTGGTTCTTCTCTGAATTATTTTATGTATGATTTGTTATCTTTGCAAGTCTCTTCGAATTATCAGGTTGGTTTGGCCTACTAGATTGATCTTTCTTGTAATGGGAGAAGTGCTTAGCTTTTGGTTCAATCTTGCGGTGTCCTTTCCCAGTGACAGTGGGGGCAGCAAGGCACGTATTGTATTGTTGCCATCGAGGATAAAAAAGATGGGGTTTATATCATATTGCTTGAGTTTATCCCTCTACATCATGTTATCTTGCCTAATGTGCTACTCTGTTCTTATGAACTTAATACTCTGGATGCATGCTGGATAGCGGTCAATGTGTGGAGTAATTGTAGTAGATGCAGAATAGTTTCGGTCTACTTGTCGCGGACGTGATGCCTATATACATGATCATGCCTAGATATTCTCATAATTATGCACTTTTCTATCAATTGCTCGATAGTAATTTGTTTACCCACCATAAGACTTATGCTATTTTGAGAGAAGCCACTAGTGAAACCTATGGCCCCCGGGTCTATTTCCATCATATAAGTTTCCAATCTATTTTACTTTGCAATCCTTACTTTTAATCTATATCATAAAAATACCAAAAATATTTATCTTATTATCTCTATCAGATCTCACTTTTGCAAGTGGCCGTGAAGGGATTGACAATCCCTTTATCGCATTGGTTGCAAGGTTCTTATTTGTTTGTGTAGGTGCGAGGCGACTTGCGTGTAGTCTCCTACTAGATTGATACTTTGGTTCTCAAAAACTGAGGGAAATACTTACGCTACTTTGCTACATCACCCTTTCCTCTTCAAGGGAAAACCAACGCAGTTCTCAAGAGGTAGCAGATCCATATTGGGTCATCTGGTTGTGGATCTTTTTATCCAAATTCTCAATCAACTCTACAGTGGCAACTTTATTTTCAATAATTTCAAGCCTTTGCATCACATGTTCCAAAGTTAAAATAGTTCCATTAACCAAGAGAGGCGGTGGCCCAACCAAATCTATCATAGCATTATAAGAATCAAAAGTACGGCTACCCAAGAAATTCCCTCTGATAATGGTATCAAGAATATATCTATTCCAAGGGGTGATGCCTACATAAAAATTGCGAAGAAGAACGAAAGTGGATTGCTTCCTAGTGGATCTATTCTGAGCATTGCAAATTCTATACCAAGCATCTTTTAAATTTTCTCCCCCCTTTGTTTAAAATTGAGAACTTCATGATCGGGAGTACTAACGGTGATAGAAGGGCTAGCCATAATAGCAAAACCAACGATCTAACACACAATTCATCGAATCTCGACAAACACACTGCAAAAAGAATTACATCGAATAGATCTCCAAGAGAATCGAGGAGAACTTTGTATTGAGATCCAAAGAGAGAGAAGAAGCCATCTAGGTAATAACTATGGACCCGAAGGTCTGTGGTAGACTACTCACACATCATCGGAGAGGCTATGGTGTTGATGTAGAAGCCCTCCATGATCTATTCCCCCTCCGACAGAGCGCTGGAAAAGGCCCCAAGATGGGATCTCACGGGTATAGAAGGTTGCGGCGGTGGAAATAGGGTTTTGTGGTGCTCTCGGATGTTTTCGGGGTATATGAGTATGTATAGGCGAAAGAAGTAGGTCGGCGGAGCCACGAGGGGCCCATGAGGGTGGGGAGCGCGCCTACCCCCCTGGGTGCGCCGTCCTACCTCGTGGCCGCCCCGTTTCTTCCTTGACGTCCACTCCAAGTCTCCTAGATTGCCTTTGTTCCAAAAATAACTCTCCCGAAGGTTTCATTCCGTTTGGATTCCGTTTGATATTCCTTTTCTGCGAAACACTGAAATAGGCAAAAAACAGCAATTTGCACTAGGCCTGAGGGAGTGCTGGATTAGTGGGTCTCCGGACAGCCGGACTATATTCTTTGGTCGAACTGTTGGACTATGAAGATACAAGATTGAAGACTTCGTCTCGTGTCCGGATGGGACTCTACTTGGCGTGGAAGGCAAGCTAGGTAATACGGATATGTATATCTCCTCCTTTGTAACCGACCTTCTGTAACCCTAGCCCCCTCTGGTTTCTATATAAACCGGAGGGTTTTAGTCCGTAGGACAACATACAATCATACCATAGGCTAGCTTCTAGGGTTTAGCCTCTCCGATCTCGTGGTAGATCAACTCTTGTAATACTCATATCATCAAGAATAAATCAAGCAGGACGTAGGGTTTTACCTCCATCAAGAGGGCCCAAACCTGGGTAAAACATCGTGTCCCCTGCCTCCTGTTACCATCCGCCTTAGACGCACAGTTCGGGACCCCCTACCCGAGATCCGCCGGTTTTGACACCGACATTGGTGCTTTCATTGAGAGTTCCTTTGTGTCGTCGCCGTTAGGCTTGATGGCTCCTACTATCATCGATAGCGATGCAGTCCAGGGTGAGACTTTTCTCCCCGGACAGATCTTTGTGTTCGGCGGCTTCGCACTGTGGGCCAACTCGCTTGGCCATCTGGAGCAGATCGAAAGTTACGCCCCTGGCCACCAGGTCAGGTTTGGAAGTTTAAACTACACGGCCGATATCCGCGGAGACTTGATCTTCGATGGATTCGAGCCCCTGCCTTGTGCGCCACGCGGTCATGATGAGTACGATTTAGCTCTACCATCGGACCGTATTCAGGAGATCGCACTGGCAGCCGCTCTGAGCCTCAATTCGGAGCCAGTTGCGCCATCCATGGATGGGTGTATAGACCCCATCACGTAGGCCGTATCCTCAGCGGCGATCGAGCCAAATATCGACCTTACCCTTCACGAGAGCCGTGTTACCAAACTGCCGGATCCCTCTCCGGCCACGGACTCCGAACCGCCTGCGCCCGTTCCTATTGAATCCGATTGGGCGCTAATCATGGAGTTTACCTCCGCGGATATTTTTCAGCACTCGCCCTTCGGCGACATATTGAACTCATTAAGGTCTCTCTCCTTGTCAGGAGGATCCTGGCCGAACCACGTCCAGCAGGATTGGGATGCGGATGACGAAGAAATTCGCTGCCCACCCACCACCACTTAGTAACCACTGTCGATGACTTAACCGACATGCTCGACTTCGACTCCGAAGACATCGACGGTATGGACGATGATGCGGGAGTCGAAGAGGAACCACTGCCCACAGGGCACTGGACAGCCACCTCATCATATGATATATACATGGTGGACACACCCAAAGAAGGCAATGGCGACGAGACAACGGAGGATGACCCATCCAAGAAGCAACCCAAGCGCCAGCGTCAGCGGCGCCGCTCTAAGTCCCGCCAAGGCAAAAGTGGTGATACCGGCACCGGAGATAATAGCACTCCGGACAGTGCCGAAGACAACAACAATCCCCTCCAGCAAGATTTAGAGCAGGAGGATGGAGGAGCCAGCCCTCCTGAGAGAGCGGCAGATGGAGAGGAGGAGGATGATAATTACATGCCTCCCTCCGAAGACGAGGCAAGCCTCAGCGATGACGAATTCGTCATGCCAGAGGATCCCGTCGAACAAGAGCGCTTCAAGCGCCGGGTTATAGCCACGGCAGATAGCCTTAAGAAAAAGTAGCAGTAGCTTCAAGCTGATCAAAATTTGCTAGCTGACAGATGGACTGAAGTCCTGGCGGCCAAGGGATATAAACTCGAACGCCCCTCCAAGAGTTACCCAAAGTGCAGGTTGCTACCCCGACTGGAGGAGGAAGCACCGAAACCTACATCCCCGGCGTATGACGCGGCCGATCGGCCACCTCGTGGCCGCGACAGAGAGATATTTCAGCCAAAAGCTCAGCCCACACCCCGATGTCATTCAAATAAAAAGGCATGTGGAAATATGCCAGACCTACGAGATGTATTGGAGGACAAAGCAAAACATGCAAGAACGATCTACGAATCACGAGGGCGCGCCACGATGCGAGACGATAATTGTCATGTCGGATACCGTAAAAGTAAGTCCGGTCGGGCCGAACACAGCAAGCAAGACTCATTCGAGCTACGTCGTGATATAGCCCAGTACAGAGGCGCCGCACACCCCTTATGCTTCACAGACGAAGTAATGGATCATCAAATCCCAGAGGGTTTCAAACCCGTAAATATAAAATCATACGACGGCACAACAGATCCTGCGGTATGGATCGAGGATTTCCTCTTGCACATCCACATGGCCCGCGGTGATGACCTACACGCCATCAAATACCTCCCACTCAAACTCAAAGGACCAGCTCAACATTGGCTCAACATCTTGGCAGCAGAGTCCATTGGCTGTTGGGAAGATCTGGAAGCCTCATTCCTTGACAACTTTCAGGGCACTTACGTGCGACCACCAGATGCCGATGACTTGAGCCACATAATTCAGCAGTCAGAGGAATCGGCCAGGCAATTCTGGACACGGTTCCTAACAAAGAAAAATCAAATCATCGACTGTCCGGATGCAGAGGCCCTAGCAGCTTTCAAGCACAACATCCGCGACGAGTGGCTAGCCCGGCACCTTGGTCAGGAAAAGCCGAAATCTATGGCAGCCCTCACGACACTCATGACCCGCTTTTGTGCGGGAGAAGACAACTGGCTGGCTCATAGTAATAACATATCAAAGAACCATGGTACTTCGGATACCAAGGATGGCAATGGCAGGTCACGTCGCAACAAACATAAGCGCCGCATTAACAGCGACAATACCGATGATACGACAGTCAATGCCGAATTCAAAGGCTCTAAACCCGGTCAGCGGAAAAAGCCATTCAAAAGAAGCACTCTGGGCCCGTCCAGTTTGGACCGTATACTCGATCGCTCGTGTCAAATACACGGCACCCCCGACAAGCCATCCAACCACACCAACAGGGATTGTTGGGTGTTCAAGCAGGCCAGCAAGTTAAATGCCAAAAACAAAGATAAGGGGTCACATAGCGATGACGAGGAGGAGCCTCGGCAGCCGAACACCGAAGGACAGAAGAGGTTCCCCCCTCAAGTGCGGACGGTGAACATGATATATGCAACCCACATCCCCAAGAGGGAACGGAAGCGTGCGCTCAGGGACGTATATGCGTTGGAGCCAGTCGCCCCAAAATTCAACCCATGGTCTTCCTGTCCGATCACCTTCGACCGCAGGGACCACCCCACTAGTATCCGTCATGGCGGATTCGCCGCATTGGTCCTAGACCCAATCATTGACGGATTTCACCTCACTCGAGTTCTTATGGATGGTGGCAGCAGCCTGAACCTGCTTTATCAGGACACAGTGCGCAAAATGGGTATCGACCCCTCAAGGATCAAACCCACAAAAACGACCTTTAAAGGCGTCATACCAGGTGTAGAGGTCCATTGCACAGGCTCAGTCACACTAGAAGTGGTCTTCGGATCCCCGGATAACTTCCGAAGCGAAGAGTTAATCTTCGACATAGTCCCGTTCCGCAGTGGCTACGATGCACTGCTCGGGAAAACCGCATTCGCAAGATTCAATGCGGTACCGCTTTATGCATATCTCAAGCTCAAAATGCCAGGACCTCGGGGGGTCATCACAGTCAATGGAAACACAAAGCGCTCTCTCCGCACGGAGGAGCACACCGCGGCCCGCGCAGCAGAAGCACAAAGTAGCCTCTTAAGGCATTCCACTAGTTCGGCGATTAAGGACCTGGACACCTTCAAGCGTGCCTGGACTAATCGGCAATAGGACCGCCTGGCACGTTCCGAGCTCGCATAGCAATGCGGCCGCCACCCCGGTCCCAGCCAAACGGCGAAATCCGTGCCACGCGTACATAATTACGCATTAAAAATACCATGGGCACAGGCGGGGAGGGGGCACGACTGTGGCACGCCCCAAGTCGCGGCTTAAACCGCACTAGGGGCTTCCCGCTTTGTTATTTTTCTCTTTCAGGACTTTAATCTCTGGAAACCCTGTCCGGCAACATGATTGCCGAACACATGATGCAGCAACCAAGGAGGCAGAAAGCTACGTCACACCATAGAACTCCCAGGTGGATTATGATAACGAGTGAAATATTTGCTTTAATACTATTCCTCAGCTTGCCCTTGGAAGGGACATGTCAAACAGTCCTACTTTTTGCTTATCGCACTACTTGTATCATTCTGCTTTAACGCACCTTTTTGAATAAACAATGCATAGCATTAAGACTATTATTGCATTCTTCCTTTTTATATATATGTTCATTCACGACATCTAGCACCCGTACACTCTGGTACGGCCAATACGCTAGGGGCTTAAGCATACCCCATAATACGGCGTGAGAAGTCCGAACACTTTCGACAGTGCGGCACCCCGAACTTATAGCATTATATGCATCAACTCCGAATCATGTCTTGGGTCAATAGTTGGGTTTGCCCGGCTCCCATGTTTTGGTACCTTACGTTCCGCTATATCGGCTAAGGTAGCACTGGGAGAACTACTGCAATTGTGCCCCGGTTCAGTTGGGCTAAGCACCTCAGTAGAGAAAGCTAAAATTGACTGTCATGATAAGGCGAGAGCCTGGTCGCTGTTCGAGAGGTTTCAAGTCCCTAAAGACTTATGCCGCTTAGAGCGAGGAGTCGGCCCTGTCCGGCTTAAGGCGTGTATCGCGCCCCGAATTCGGCCTTCCGAATACTAGGGGCTTCGTTGAAATTTAAAATTATAGAATTCTATGGCTAAGTAAGAGTGATAACGCATTATGGTCCGATTGCCTTGTTCATTGTGCTGAGCACCTCCCTCGAAGGACCCAACAATGGGAACAAGAGTGCTCAGGTTTACCCCGAACACCCTAGCACTCGTGGCGTGGGGGCAGAAGCCGATGACTAGCCATCTCTCAGATTTGATAAACAGCCGAACAGAAGGTAATATTTTAAATTCAGACAAGCGTTGCATAGCGCATATGAACAAGTTTTCATAATACAGGATCACACGAGCAAGTTTACTCAAATATTACATCTTTCGTACACTCGTCCACTACGAGACGGGCACCCTTCAGGACACCCTCATAGTACATCTCGGGGTGGCCATGCTCCTTTCCCTGCGGTGTCCCTTCCTTCACCAGCTTCACGGCGTCCATCTTGGCCCATTGCACCTTCACACGGGTGAAAGCCCGGCGTGCACCTTCGATGTAGACGGACCGCTTGATAACTTTCAGCCGTGGGCAGGCATCCACAAGCCGCCTCACCAAGCTGAAGTAGCTGTTGGGAAGGGCGTCGCCAGGCCACATCCGGACTATAAAGCCCTTCATGGCCCGTTCGGCCGCCTTGTGCAGCTTGACCAGTTGCTTCAGCTGGTTGCTCAGAGGCATCGGGTGTTCGGTCCCAGTATACTGAGACTGGAATAGCTTCTCCGTTGAGCTTCCCTCCTCGTCCTGGTAAAATTGTGCGGCATCCGACACGCTACGGGGCAAATCTGCGAATGCTCCTGGAGAGCTCCGGATTCGGGTAAGTAACAAGTAATTTACTTTCACATGCTTGCTTTGCATATAGAATGCCTTACCCGCCGCTATCTTCTTCATCGCATCAATCTCCTGGAGGGCCTTTTGCGCTTTGGCCTTGGCATTCTTTGCGCTCTCGAGGGCCGCGGCAAGCTCGGACTCTCGCGTCTTCAAGTCAAGCTCCAACGCCTCGTGCTTCGTCACGAGAGCGTGGAGCTCTTGCTGCACCTCGCCCACATGTGCCTCCTACCTTTCCCGCTCGGTGCACTCCTTGGCCGCTTTGTTTTCGGCCTCGGATAGCGCTTGCTTCAGGGTCGCCACCTCGGTTGTGGCCCTTGGCAAATTTACGATGATCCTATCATTTTGCAATCGCATTCTTTTTTATATATCCATAGACTAGGTATTACTTACCTTTGTTCTCCTCGAGCTGCCTCTTGGCAAGGCCGAGCTCTTCCTTGGACCCTTCGAGGTCCTGCTTCAGTGCGGCGACCTCCGCAGTCAGTGCGGCAGAGGCCAGTAGCGAAGCCTGCATACGCATATAGACATATTTATATTAGACTCCTGCAATATTGTTTGATCCTCTGTTCGGCTTTTCTTTGGGAACACCGAACAGAGCATCAGGGGCTACTGTCTATTCAGTAATATTTTTCCTATATTTCAAATACTTACCTCAAAGCCTGTTAGAAGGCTGGCACAGGCTTCAGTCAGTCTGCTCTTGGCGGACTGAACCTTCTGGATCACCGCACTCATAATAGTGCGGTGCTCTTTGTCGATGGAAGCACTACGAAGCGCTCCCAGCAGACTGTCCAGTGCCTCTGGATGGACAGAGGTCACCGGCACAGGCGTCTTGCCCCTTTTGGAAGAAGGCCGCCTGCCTGAGTCCGGAACCACTGGAGGTTCCGGCATGGTGTTCGGCTGAGCGCCAAACTCGAAGCCCTCGGGAGCCTTGCTCCCTCTGCTCCCAGAATCCGGAAGGTCGCCTTGAGGCACCTCCGGGACTGTCTCCCCTCGACCCGGTGCCTCTTGAGACAATACCTCGCGTTGTCCGTAGGGCAAGGGGAGGTGGCGGTCGGAAGTGGATCGCTATCCATATTCGACGAGCCCAGGGAGTCGTCCGACGAAGATACGTCGATACGGGCTCGTGGCGGTCTGCATAATCATAATTCGGCGTTAGGAGAAGCAGTGCGACAAAGGTATGCTATGAGTTACTCTGGCATACGAATACTTACGACTTCGCCAGGGGCTTGGCCCTGAGCAGCCACTCGTCTTCGCCTTCGGCGGTGGTGGTGGAGTAGTCCGGAAGGAGAGTCCTTCCCTTCTTGGACCCTTCGGCCCCCCCGGTTGGGGATGCCTTCCTTTTCTTGTCTCCCCCGACTGGAGGGGAAGCACATCTTCCTCCTCGTCTTCAGGGGAGGAGTGCGTCGCGGAGTTATCGGACGATTAGTCCGATAACACCTGGTGTCGGGAACTCTTTCGGGTTCCCTTGGCCTTCTTGGTCTTCTTCGGCACCTTGTAAGGAGCCGGAGTCAGCATCTCCATCAGGAGAGCGTCCGCAGTGTCTTCGGGCAGAGGGGCCGGACAGTTAATCTGCCCCGACGTCTCCACCCAGTCCTGTCAAAGGCATGGAGCTCAGACCCCGCACATGGTTAAGCTAGGGGAAATAAATATCCTACCAGATGTATAGAACTCACCGAATGCGCTAGGCGCTTCACGCTTAGCCCGCGGTCCTCGGTGAGAGAGGGAGGGACCTCGGCGCCCTTGAACAGCACCCTCCAGACGTCCTTGTGCGTCGTGTCGAAGAGCTCGCTCAGAGTCTGGTGCTGGGCTGGGTCGAACTCCCACAAGTTGAAATCCCGTTGTTGACACGGGAGGATCCGGCGGATGAGCATGACCTGGACTATGTTGACAAGCTTGAGCTTCTTGCCTGCCATATTCCGGATACATTTCTGGAGTCCGTCCAGCTCCACCGATGAACCCCAGGATAGGCCCTTCTCTTTCCAGGAGGTGAGCCGCGTGGGGATTCCGGATCAAAACTCGGGGGCAGCCACCCAGTTGGTGTCGCGCGGCTCGGTGATGTAGAACCACGCCGATTGCCACCCCTTTATGGTCTCCACAAAGGAGCCTTCAATCCATATAACATTGGCCATCTTGCCCACCATGGCTCCGCCGCATTCTGCTTGTTGGCCTCCCACCACCTTCGGCTTGATATTGAAGGTCTTTAACCATAGGCCGAAGTGGGGCCGGATGCGGAGGAAAGCCTCACACACGACGATGAACGCCGAAATGTTGAGGATGAAGTTTGCGGCCAGATCATGGAAGTCCATCCCGTAGTAGAACATGAGACCATGGACGAATGGATGGAGGGGAAACCCCAGTCCGCGGAGGAAGTGGTGGAGTAAAACTACACTCTCGTGAGGTTCAGGGGTAGGAACGATCTGCCCCGCAGCGGGCAGCCGATGTGTGATATTCGCGGCTAAGTATCCGGCTCCGCGCAGCTTCTTGATGTGTCCCTCCGTAACGGAGGAAGCCATCCATTTGCCTCCCGCTCTGGACATGATTGGAGAAGGTTGAGGGGAAGGATGTGGACTTGGGCATTGGAGCTCGAGTGCGCAAGAATGGATGAGCAAAGAGGAAGAAGGCGTGGGTAGAAAAAGGTTAAACCTTGTCCCTTTATAAGGGCGGCCGAAACTATGCGCCCCCACTAGCCTGGTAAAACTCGCTTATCCCCCAAGCGCTGTAATCGATGGCGTGGTTGGGTTACCCACGCCCGTATTGATGAGAATCCCATAATAAGGGGGACACGATCTCTGCTTTGACAAGACGTGTCAAGAAACTACCTCACGTTATGTGCGGGGCTAGTTAAAGGAAACGGTTCGAATAATCACCGGGCCATGGCATAATGTCATGTTGCCAAAACGTTTCAGCAGATTAGATTTGTGGAAATATTATTCTCCCTATGGTGGTATGTGGAAATTATTTTACAGGGTCGGACACTATCCTTGTATTCAAATTCTTCTGTGGTGTATTCGGAGGAGGAACCCGCCTTGCAATGACGAAGACAATACTGCGTGCCGGACTCATCGTCATTGAAGCCTGGTTCAGGGGCTACTGAGGGAGTCCTGGATTAGGGGGTCTTGGACAGCCAGACTATATCCTTTGGCCGGATTGTTGGACTATGAAGATACAAGATTGAAGACTTCGTCTCATGTCCGGATGGGACTCTACTTGGCATGGAAGGCAAGCTAGGCAATACGGATATGTATATCTCCTCCTTTGTAATTGACCTTGTGTAACTCTAGCCCCCTCTGGTGTCTATATAAACCGGAGGGTTTTAGTCCGTAGGACAACATACAATCATACCATAGGCTAGCTTCTAGGGTTTAGCCTCTCCGAATCTCGTGGTAGATCAACTCTTGTAATACTCATATCATCAAGAATAAATCAAGCAGGACGTACACTACTGGAATCAGGCACTTTGCCATCTGCCATGGCAGATGGCAAAGGCACGAACGCGGGTGGCAAAGGGCTTTGCCATCTGCCACAGATGGCAAAGGCCGGCTGGAATAAACTCTGTAAAGGCTTCTTTGCCGTCTGCTGGCAGATGGCAAAGAGCCTGTAGCCTTTGCCATCAGCTGGCGATGGCAAAGCCTCTGAGAACGGGGTTAGCCCCGTTAGAAGGCTAACGCGTACTTTGCCGTCTGCCAGCAGATGGCAAAGGCTGCAGGCTCTTTGCCATCTGCCAGCTGATGGCAATGGGTGCAGGCTCTTTGCCATCGGCCAGCTGATGGCAAAGGATGCAGGCTCTTTGCCATCTGATGGCAAAGAGAATAAATAGGCCAGACAAGTGATTTACAGGTTGCTGCCACGTGGCCTCTTTGCCATCTGCCAGCGGATGGCAAAGCTCTTTGCCATCAGCCAGCGGATGACAAAGTGCCTATATATATTGCCTCATTTAATTTTGTTTTTTCTTATATCAATTCTTTTTCATAGAAAATCAAACACATAATATATTATATATGACCAATATAGCATATTCAACACATATTACCAATAGTCATGAATCAATATATCCAACACATGTTACCAATAGTAGCAAGTTTCATCCATACATATACATAGTTTCATCAATATTACACAGTTTCATCATAGGTAGCAAGTTTCACAAGTCAAAACAAAAACTAAAGACAAGCACTCCATCAACCCAAGCTTCTGTGATCTTGAAGCAAATCTACAAAATGGGAAAGAAGAAAGTTAGAAGAAGAAGACTAGTAAGAAGATTATTATTGATGCAACTTATATCTGTAAAATAGGTCATTGGAGCTAAGTATGGTTATTATGTCATTTTTGAGCTAGCTAAGCATACTAAGTCATTTTGGTGTAAAAAAATGCTAAGTAAGGTCATTTTGGAACTAAGCATATATATTATGTCATTCTAGAGCTAGCTAAGCATATTAAGTCATTTGGAGAAAAAAATGCTAAGTATAGGTCATTTAGAGCTATCCTAGGTTAAATAGGTCAATTTTGAGCTAGCTAAGCATATTAAGTCATTTTGGAGGGAAAAATGCTAAGTATAGGTCATTTTCGAGCTATCCTAGGTTAAATAGGTCAATTTGGAGCTAATTAAGCAAAGCACTAGGCAAAACTTACCGTCAACATCCAACAATAAGGGAGTAGAAGCACCGGCTTGGTGCGAGCTTCCCTTTGAATAGGCTGAGGTTGGATCCACCCTTTTTAGGGTCGCCAGCATTGTACCGAGGCTTCGGATTATGCAAATGATGATTTTTGGCTTCGTAGTGTGCTGTCACGAAGTTTGCCGCCTCAGTAATGAATGCCTCAGCCATCGATGCTTCAATTCAACATTTATTTTTACATTTTGCTCAAAGTGTCTTCTGCATCCTCTCAGTTGCGTAGCACCAACGATTCTGCATAGCCCCCCCCCCAATCGTGCCTCGGTCGGGAGATGCAAAATTAAATGCTGCATTGGATTAAAGAAGCCCGGTGGAAAGATCTTCTCTAACTTGCAGATCAACTCCAGCGCCAACTCTTCCAGTTCTTCTAGCAAGCCAGACGATAGTTCTTTCGCACAAAGAACATGGAAGAAATAGCTCAGCTCTGCCAGTACTAGCCATTCATCCTCAGGGATAAAGCCACGCAACATCACCGGCATTACCCGCTCAAGCCATATGTGCCAATCATGACTCTTGAGACCAAATATTTTTAATTTTTCAAGGCTCGCTCCCCTCTTTAGATTCGTTGCATACCCATCGGGGAACATCAACTCGTTTTTCACCCACAGGATAATTTCCCTCATATCTGGCCTTCCAAGATTGAACCATGCCTTTGGCTTCGCCCAGTTCTTCGTTCCTTTCAGTTGTCGCATGTTTTGTAGCGGTCTATCACATAGAGCCTCCTTGTCGACTCTAGCCTTAGGATTATCCTTTGTTTTCCCCTCTATGCCGAACAATGTACCAAAGAGGACCTCGCCGACATTCTTTTCAGTGTGCATCACGTCGATGTTGTGTGGGAAAAGGAGGTCTTTGAAGTAAGGCAGGTCCCACAAGCATGTCTTGTGAGTCCAGGCGTGTTCCGAATTATACCCCTTGAAATACCCTGGATGCTTTGGATCTGGCTCGAGAGCGTTTAACTGATCTAGAGTCTGTTGGCCTGTCAACGCAGGTGGTGCAGAGTTTTTGACAACTCTACCTTTGATGAAGTTCTTCTTGTCTTTTCTAAACTTATGACAAGGATCCAGGAACTGTCTATGCATGTCGAAGCAAGAAAACTTGCCACCCGCCTGCAACCGACGAAACTCAAGAGCTGCCTTGCATGTGGGGCACGGGAACCTACCATGCACACACCAGCCAACGAATAGCGCATATGCCGGCACGTCATGCATCGAGTACATGTACCACACACGCATTAGGAAGTTTTTTTTGTAGTGGCGTCGTATGTCTTGATCCCATTGTCCCAAGCTTCTTGCAATTCATCCTTAAGCGGCTGCATGTACACATTCATACTCTTCCCCAGATAGTTGGGCCCCAGAATTATCAACGTTAGGAAAATGTTCTTTCTTTGCATAATCTGTCCGGGAGGGAGATTGAGTGGAATGACAAATACATGCCAACAGTTGTATTGGGCTGCCATCATACCAAACACGTTGAACCCATCTGTGCTTACGGCAATTCGAGGATGCCTTGGATCTGCCGCTTTAGCATGATGTATTGCATCGAAGCGCTTCCACGCAAAACCATCTGATGTGTGTACCAACATCGGCTCCCCATCTGCATCCAGTCCGGTTCTTTTGCCCAATTTGTGCCATGTCATCTGTCTGGCCGTCTCTTCGACCATGAAAAGACATTGAAGTCTTGGTATGATTGGCATATACCGAAGAACATTAACTGGGATTTTCGTTCGACTCTTCTCACCCATACCGTTGTCTACCACAACATACCTGGAAGACTGGCAAACGGGAAAATACTTCAAGTCCGCATACTCAAGCCTAAATAAGGCACATCCTTTCTCACAGGCATCTATCTTCTCATAGGGCATCTTAAGTACGCGAAGGATTTTGCCCGACTGGTACAGGTTTGCAGGCATTACATGGCCTTTGGGTGGAAAGCGTCCAAATAGTGTCATCATCGCGTCGTAGCATTCTCTGCCCAAGTTGAATCGAGCCTTTAGAGCCATTACTTGTGCGATGGCATCCAGCTGACAAAGCTCAGTGTGCTCGTGGAGAGGACGTTTTGAAGACTCCAACATATCATTGAAGGCCTTTGCAGATTCCTCCATCTCATCATCCGAATCCCGAGCATCATCAAAGTCTTCCACCATGTCTTCCATCCCGGTACCGTGCTCGTCAGTGCGACGACGGCCCTCCTTAGCTCTGGCACATTGGGCAGACCCACCATGAAATGTCCAGACCGTATAATTAGGCGTAAAACCCCACTTCTGTAGGTGTTTGCTCATTTCAAACTCCGACCGCTTATGATAGTTGTCGCACTCAACACAGGGGCACTAGGTTTGTCTCTGTCCATTTGCAAATGCGACTCTCACAAACCCCTTGGTCTTTATTATCCATTCGTGGGTCATGTCTTTCTGACTAGTGTGACCGGTGTACATCCACGCACGATCACTCATCTTGCCTAGCTACTAGACACACAAGAAATATATACATAATTCAACAAACCATATTCATCAGTTAATAGAGTTTGTCAGTTTTATTACGCCCATGCAACCTAGACGCTAATAGGTAAAGATAGGTCCTAATCCCACCCAAGTATGTGTAGATTGGGTTCGTTTTCCCATGCTCTACTCCGGATCCAACGCAAAATTTCGGACAGCATCTCCTCGTGTTCTCCTGATACACATCTCGGCAATAAGCAGAGAGGATGTGTACCCTGGAGAACAATAGAGAGGCACTGACGAAATTCTGCATCGGATCCGGAGCAAGCATATGGGAAAACGAACCCAATCTACACATACTCGGGCTGTCCATGGATAACGTTGGACAATTTGAAAGAATCACGGTTATAAATATGCAAATGCATGCATATTTATAGATGTAACCCTTTCGAACGGGAGACGCCGTGGTCACGCATACTGATGATTCAATCTACCTATAGCTAGCATGTTTCATCGGCACGAAGACCGGAACATAGAAAATGATTGGGGGAGGAGGAGATGTCATTTGTGCTCACCCACGAACATCGGGGCAGAGCTCGTTGAACGCACGGGGAGGTCGTCGAACCCCAGACCCTCGCAGCGATGAAACAACTGCACATTTAAATCCACCCGATCAACACAAATATACATGCCTTTCAGTGTGCAATTAAATAGTTCTGTCCACTGTACAATGTGATTTTTTTCAGTAGGGGTATAGGTGAGAACTCATAGACATCTTACCTTGGGCAAGAATTGGGCAAGAAGTGCTCAAGCGAGGAAACAAGAGTGATCAAGGCTGGATCAAGCCCAATCTCCTCCTTTGCCTCCCTTAATGTTGTTGCTGCATCATCAGCATCACCCTCCTCTGCCTTTCCTCTGGGCAATGCAACCTCCCCTGCAAATCTCAAGTGGAGAAAACAAAATCAGATAGGGTTTATCCAGCTCGTGTCTAGGTTGGTATCTATTTGTGAACCTGATTGTTCAAATATAAAAGCTAATTAAGCCAAACCAGCACTAAACAGAAAAAGCTAGGTTAAAATCCACTTAAAATTAGGGAGTGTCTATTTAGTACTTGATTGTTTTTCAATTTCGGTAACATTCACATTTCCTGACAAATAAACGGAGGACACTTGTATGTCCAAAAAAACCCACCCCGGTGACTGTATGCTTTCTATTTCTAAAAAATGGGTCGGGCTAGACTGTCACCCAGTTTCAACTAAACCTGAACCACAAATACCCTGGACCATGGTGAACAACTGCCCATCAGCTTGTGACCCACCAAACAAGCCAAATTGCGTCCTGACCACGAAGGTCCAACACTTACAGTGTAAATCCCCTAGAAATTATAGTCCATATTAGCACAAGAATTGACAAAAGAAAAGTACCAGAGATTTAAACTGCGGTGGACGGCGCGGTGGCGGGGAGGGCCGTGGGGAGGGGGCGGCGCCGCAGCCTGGCTCGGTGGAGGGGCGAGTGCAGGGGCGGGCTGCGGTGGCGGGGAGGGCCGCGGGGCATGCCGCGGTGGCTGGGAGGGCCGCGGGGAGGGGGCGGCACCATGGCCTGGCTCGGTGGAGGGGCGAGTGCGCAGGGCGGGCTGCGGTGGCGGGGAGGGCCGCGGGGCACGCGCGGTGGTCGGGAGGCCACGGGAGGGCGGTGCGTGCTGGCTCGGTGGAGGGCGGCGCGGGGCGGGGAGGGGCGGGCTGGGGGCGGTGGTGGGGAGGGGCGGGCCAGCGGGGTGCTTGGCGCTGGCGGGGAGGGGCGGGCCGGCTGCGATGCTGGGCGGCGTTGGGAACGCGGGGTGGGGCGCGCGGCTGCGGTGGTGGCTGGGAGAGGTGGGGAGAGAGAGGGGTGGGGCCGGGCTGGAAGAGAGAGGGGAGAGAGAGGGGGTGGGGCCGGGCTGGGAGAGAGGGGAGGAGTTATTTTGAAGAAGAAGAGAGGGGAGGAGATAGTCCCACCTCTTTGCCATCAGCCAGCAGATGACAAAGGCCCATATCTTTGCCATCAGCCAGCAGATGGCAGAGCCCCACCGTTGGCTGGCTGATGGCAAAGAGGTGGGGCTAGTGGGCTGTTACAGCTCCGTTATCCACTGGGCCCCACCCACTTCTTTGCCATCTGCCAGCAGACGAAAAAGATTCTTTGCCATCGGCTGGCAGATGGCAAAGAGGTGGGGTTGATTGGCCGTTACAGCACTGGACCCCACCCACCTCTTTGCCGTCTGCCAGCGGACGACAAAGATTCTTTGCCATCGGCTGGCAGATGGCAAAGAACTGGCTGATGGCAACCAGGTTCTTTGCCATCTGTCAGTTCTTTGCCGTCTGTTTTTTGTAAGCTGATGGCAAAGACGTTCTTTGCCATCCGCTGGCAGATGGCAAAGAACTGACTGATGGCAAATTCTCTGTTTCCAGTAGTGGTAGGGTTTTACCTCCATCTAGAGGGCCCGAACCTGGGTAAAACATCGTGTCCCCTGCCTCCTGTTACCATCCGCCTTAGACGCACAGTTCGGGACCCCCTACCCGAGATCCGCCGGTTTTGACACCGACAAGGCCTTTGGTTAGTAGGTTAGTTCCAAAATAATATAAAAAGGTATATTAAAGCCCATTAAACATCCAAAACAGATAATATAATAGGATGGAACAATCAAAAATCATAGATATGTTGGAGACGTATCACATACCTTCGATAACTTCCTTCTCTGCAAACAACATGTTAATATATGCACCGCAGACCTAACAAATCACGTACAAACACCATGATAACTTTCGACTTGGTGAAAAGATGTTGTTGAAACATACATTTGATAAGTTATGTGTAAGTAGCATGGT
Source organism: Triticum urartu (assembly GCF_003073215.2). NCBI lineage: Eukaryota > Viridiplantae > Streptophyta > Magnoliopsida > Poales > Poaceae > Triticum > Triticum urartu. Next base: position 104,066,947 of record NC_053028.1, on the reverse strand, counting down.
AATTTACGTACCACATACCTGCTATAGTAGGCACAAACATTATGGTAACTTTGCCTCAGGGAAAAAAGTTGTTGAAGACACCCCCTGAGTAACATCTATGTAAATAGTGAAGGAAATATGCCCTAGAGGCAATAATAAAATTGTTGTTTATATTTCCTTATATCATGATAAATGTTTATTATTCATGCTAGAATTGTATTAACCGGAAACTTAGTACATGTGTGAATACATTGGCAAACAGAGTGTCACTAGTTTGCCTCTACTTGACTAGCTCGTTGAATAAATAATGGTTATGTTTCCTAACCATAGACATCAGTTGTCATTTGATTAACGGGATCACATCATTAGAGAATGATGTGATTGACTTGACCCATCCGTTAGTTTAGCACGATGATCGTTTAGTTTGTTGCTATTGCTTTCTCCATAACTTATACATGTTCCTATGACTATGAGATCATGCAACTCCCGAATACCGGAGGAACACTTTGTGTGGTACCAAACGTCACAATGTAACTAGGTGATTATAAAGGTGCTCTATAGGTGTCTCCGATGGTGTTTGTTGAGTTGGCATAGATCGAGATTAGGATTTGTCACTCCGATTGTCGGAGAGGTATCTCTGGGCCCTCTCGGTAATGTACATCACTATAAGCCTTGCAAGCAATGTAGCTAATGAGTTAGTTACGTGATGTAGCATTACGGAACGAGTAAAGAGACTTGACGGTAACGAAATTGAACTAGGTATTGAGATACCGACGATCAAATCTCGGGCAAGTAACATACCAATGACAAAGGGAACAACATATATCGTTATGCGGTTTGACAGATAAAGATCTTCGTAGAATATGTAGTAACCAATAAGAGCATCCAGGTTCCGATATTGGTTATTGATCGGAGATGTGTCTCTGTCATGTCTACATAGTTTTCAAACCCGTAGGGTCCGCACGCTTAACGTTCGGTGACGATCGGTATTATGAGTTTATGTGTTTTGATGTACCTAAGGTAGTTCGGAGTCTCGGATTTAATCACATACATGACGAGCAGTCTCGAAATGGCCGAGACATAAATATTGATATATTGGATGGCTATATTCGGACACCGGAAGTGTTCCGGATGATTTCGGAGAAAACCGGAGTGCCGGACGGTTACCGGAAATGCCCCCCCTCCCGAGGGAAAGTTGGGCCTTCATGGGCCATAGGGAAGAGGGAAGGCATACCACAAGGGGCAGCCACGCGCCCTCGCTATAGGGAGTCCGAATTAGACTAGGGAGGGGGGCGCGCCCCCCACCTTTCCTTCTCCTCTTCCTCTCCCTTCCTTCCTTCCCCCTCTCCTCCAATAGGACTAGGAAAGGAGGAATCCTACTCCTACTAGGAGGAGGATTCCTCCTCCCTTGGCGCGCCAATAGGGCCGGCCGGCCTCCCCCTTGCTCCTTTATATACGGGGGCAGGGGGCACCCTAGAACACACAAGTTGATTGTTTCCAGCCGTGTGCGGTGTCCCCCTCCACCATAATCCACCTCGGTCATATCATAGCGGTGCTTAGGCGAAGCCCTGTTCCGGTAGCATCATCATCACCGTCATCACGCCGTCGTGCTGACAAAGCTCTCCCTCGAAGCTCTACTGGATCGTAAGTTCGTGGGACGTCACCGAGCCGAACGTGTGCAGATCGCGGAGGTGACGTACCTTCCGTGCTAGGATCGGTCGATCGTGAAGACGTACGACTACATCAACCGCGTTTTCATAACGCTTCCACTTACGTTCTACGAGGGTACATAGACGACACTCTTCCCTCTCGTTGCTATGCATCACCATGATCTTGCATGTGCGTAGGAAAATTTTGAAATTACTGCGTTCCCCAACAGTGGCATCCGAGCCAGGTTTATGCATAGATGTTATATGCACGAGTAGAACACAAAGGAGTTGTGGGCCTGCGTATATACATATTGCTTGCTGTCACTAGTTGATTCTTGATTCAGCAGTATTGTTGGATGAAGCGGCCCAGACCGACATTACACGTACGCTTAAGCGAGATTGGTTCTACCGACGTGCTTCGCACACAGGTGGCTGGTGGCTGTCAGTTTCTCCAACTTTAGTTGAATCGGATTCAATGAACAGGGTTCTTTCTGAAGATCAAAAAGCAATCACTATACCGTGTTGTGGTTTTTGATGCGTAGATGAGAACGGTTCTTGCTCAGCCCATAGTAGCCACGTAAAACTTGCAACAACAAAGTAGAGGACGTCTAACTTGTTTTTGCAGGGCATGTTGTGATGCGATATGGTCAAGACATGATGCTAAATTTTATTGTATGAGATGATCATGTTTTTTAACACAATTATCAGCAATTGGCAGGAGCCATATGGTTGTCGCTTTATTGTATGAAATGCAATCACCATGTAATTGCTTTACTTTATCACTAAGCGGTAGCGATAGTCATAGAAGCAATAGTTGACGAGACAACAATGGTGCTTCGATGGAGATCAAGGTGTCAAGCCGGTGATGATGGTGATCATGACGGTGCTTTGGAGATGGAGATCAAAGGCACAAGATGATGATGGCCATATCATATCACTTATATTGATTGCATGTGATGTTTATCCTTTATGCATCTTATTTTGCTTAGTTCGGCGGTAGCATTATAAGATGATCTCTCACTAAATTTCAAGGTATAAGTGTTCTCCCTGAATATGCACCATTGCTATAGTTCGTCGTGCCGAGACACCATATGATGATCGGGTGTAATAAGCTCTATGTTCACATACAACGGGTGCAAGCCAGTTTTGCACATGCATAATACTCGGGTTAAACGACGAGCCTAGCATATGCAGATATGGCCTCAGAACACTGAGACCGAAAGGTCGAGCGTGAATCATATAGTAGATATGATCAACATAGTGATGTTCACCATTGGAAACTACTCCATCTCACGTGATGATCGGCCATGGTTTAGTTGATATGGATCACGTGATCACTTAGATGATTAGAGAGACTAGTCGCCAACCCGTGCTTTTGCACGGGCTAGGTTTTGAGAATATCAATTGTGATATCTCTGTACTTTTTTCTGTAGTTCCCCTTGGTGCTGCTTTAATGATGTATGAACCTTTTCCTACTTGCCTTTGTTCTTTTGCAAACTCGTACTGTTTGATCAACAACCAATTTTTTTTAATATTTTCTTATCACTAAATAATAAATGTGAATTAATGGGCATATGGTTAACTTTTTGGTATTGTTGCAATAATTTTCTTTTGTTATTTATTTATTTCGCCTATAAGTGCAACACATGTTGGTTGTGGCCTTTCAGAAATTCAAGATATACACCTTGATTGATTAAGAACCATTCTACTAATTTGCTAACACCAAGGAAAGGAATTAACAGTGAAGTATATATAAATTACAGATTTTCTTTTCCCATATATTCTTTTACATCCTAAATGTTATTAAATATCCATGAAAGTTTGACTTGTCTTTCGAGGCATTCGTACACCAGGTTTCTGAATGTCTCCTCACACCTATAGTTTAGCAACACCATTTCACCTTGTTATGGGTCTTGAATCTTTATGCTTGTGAGTACCTCGTTTTTTGATTCTCATCAATATTACTTTTTTTCCTATGAATATTGGCGCATTTCATGATTTTGGGCATGCTTCCTCGTGTAGTTTGATTCTGTTAATTTTGATCCACTTATTTCCCGACTACCCCAAGTTTTAGATTATTCACGAAAATGCAATGATCCATAATGAGATGGATGACCTTTCTCTTGCTACTTTGTACCATCAATCCTTTCTTTGTGTCTGAATACCTCACTTCCTTCATTTTGTGAATGTTCAACATCAAAAGTGTTTTCTACCATTCTATCAACACATTCGTGAGTTTACAGTACACTTTCCTTTATATCTTGATACTTTGAATTTGATTTTTTTCTTGGTCTTCACTACCCTTAGTTTCTATTCTTCATCAGGTTGTACAACACAATATATGTTCCTGGTCATAGTCGTTTTGGCGCCATTCACAATTAGTATATCATTGGTACCATGCTTCTACAAAAAAATAACAAAATATGTGTAATCTTTAGAATCATAGTAAAAAAGGTCAACTGTTCAATAACTGTACCTATTATGGATTCATCTATTTTAGAATCTATTAAAAGCATTCCTATAAATAGTGTAATCTTTGTATCCATACTTGAGGATATACTTGTCCAGTCTAAACTGAAATTTCAATCCCAATCCACATATTTTCTGGATTTTTTTGTCTTTTTATTGATATCACAATCCATATATATAAAAAATCTTGCGTCTTAATATTTTTTTCCTTCAGACTCGAAAAATGCTGCAAGTTGATGTATGTAGATCACGTATGTCTAGCTAAAGTTTGAATGTAAAAATAATATCGATATAGTATATGGTCCAGTATAGTATACAGTATTGCCTAAATAATGAGATATTATCGAATGTCCCTTCCACATTTCTGCTCAGGTTATTTTTCAAACTTGGGACAATTAATAGAAGTGCTAGCCTTATTTTGAAGTTTTTGCTGCATTTGCCGTGACAAAGGAATACACTAAAGTCACTTCTTGTAGTGTTCTTCTATTATAAAATATATTCTCTTGAATTGTTCCTCGCAAGAGGGCTCCCAGCTTTATTTCCTCACACAACGTCGTCTATGTTGCATGTACCTATTTTGCAATGCCAATTTAGCATATACAGAAGTACTAATGGATATGATAGAAAAGTACATGAACTTGTTAACCATATGTTTCATTATCTTGCCATCTATCATATATAGTGCCCTGAAATAATTAGTGTATGATGAGGAAGTTTCGAATTTAGAAAATAAACTTTATAAATCATAGTAGCTTATTTATGATGCATATACAAATACTTTTTAGAGAATTAAACTGACATGTTCATCAAGTAAGTACCATGCCAGGGCTAGTAAATTGGGTGTTGCTGAGGTTAACGGAATCCCATAGCTATTACATGGACCATAACTTTCCAGGATTCCATCTGGTTTAAGAGGCCTGCACGGCACAATGGGGTGAAGGAAAAATTAACTCAACAATAGTTACCAAAAGAATTTAATTCGGCATTTATGGAGGAATTGATTCTTCATCGGAGAGAGAGAGAAAGCCCTAGCTTAAATCGGGCATGCCTTGGATACGGCATCAATTAAGGCCTTGCATGCTGCTCCATATCCCATCGCTTGCATGTAGCCTCACGGCTCGCAACGTTCCGCGTCTCTAGCTAATTAATTCTCCGAATTAGCAAACATGTAGCCAACTAAGCGTAGCTAAATAATATGGCATTAATAACTACGCAGGCCTATAAATCCGCTCGGCTCTTCCTGGTTCTCCAGCCTTTAAACACTGGGCGAGTAACCTGCAGGAAAAAAAAGAAAACGAAACTTAAAGACAATCTAAAGTAACACAAAAGTGTTCAGATTATTATAAATTAACAAATTGGAAAGAAAGGGGTATGAAACTTTGATCGACCTGCTATTGATTGTCATGTATGTACGTAAGCAATATGAACTGCGTACTGTAACAAAAAAAAGCCATATATGTAGCGAATAATTGGGGGAAAAAATTAAAAAGTATCTTAAAGCGAAAGCACACAATAGTGGGAGAAAGGAACCTGATCTACATCAAGAAAATAAATATGAGGCAGTATGCCCTTTGACCAGGCCAGATCCATGCCCCAACCTTCTGCCATGAGTTTCAAGAGAGACAATTGATTTGTTTTCCATGAGGGAGAGGTGGAAAGGAAAGGAATAGAGAGGAAGGGATGGAGTAACCATTTGTTTTGTTTTCACGTGTGGAGAGGATGAAGAGGGGAAGGGACGGTTGAAGACTTTCTTTTCTATCGTAGGGGAGAGAAAGAGAGATAGGAGATAAAAAAGGGAGGTTGTGACGGTGGAGTAAAATTAGGATCCAATCTTTTCTTTAAAATAGGATCCATTTTTTTTAAACAGGATCCAATCTCCTTTGGCATGTACGGGGGCCTTTTTTATCTCTTATGCCATCTATAAATAAGGTCTTCATTTTAAACTTTTTTCCAGATTATTATGATTAATGTGGAAATTATATGGATTAATCTACACCGTAATAGCATGGTCCCACCAGATTAACAGCTCTAATTTTCTAATTAATGTGGTAATTTCTTGGGAGTCTGTAATTAGTATAGGTATAGATAGATGTTTATCTAAGTGGGAGTTCTTAAGTAATTTGATTAATTGAACTTTAATTTATCATGAACTTAGTACCTGATAGTATTTTGCATGTCTATGTTGTTGTAGATAGATGGCCCGTGCTGTTGTTCCATTGAATTTTAATGCATTCCTAGAGAAAGCTAAGTTGAAAGATGATGGTAGCAACTACACGGACTGGGTCCGTAACTTGAGGATTATCCTCATTGCTGCACAGAAGAATTACGTCCTAGAAGCACCGCTAGGTGACAAACCCGCTGCAGGAGCAACGCCAGATGTTGTGAACACCTGGCAGAGCAAAGCTGATGATTACTCGATAGTTCAGTGTGCCATGCTTTATGGCTTAGAACCGAGACTTCAATGACGTTTTGAACGTCATGGAGCATATGAGATGTTCCAGGAGTTGAAGTTAATATTTCAAGGAAATGCCCGGATTGAGAGATATGAAGTCTCCAATAAGTTATATAGTTGCAAGATGGAGGAGAATAGTTCTATCAGTGAACATATACCCAGAATGTCTGGGTACCATAACCACTTGACTCAACTGGGAGTTAATCTTCCTACTGATAGTGTCATTGACAGAGTTCTTCAATCACTGCCACCAAGCTACAAGAGCTTCCTGATGAACTATAATATGCAAGGGATGGATAAGACGATTCCTGAGCTCTTCGCAATGCTAAAGGCTACGGAGGTAGAAATCAAGAAGGAGCATCAAGTGTTCATGGTCAACAAGACCACCAGTTTCAAGAAAAAGGGTAAAAGGAAGAAGGGGAACTTCAAGAAGAACAACAAGCCAGTTGCGCCTCAAGTGAAGAAACCCAAGTCTGGACCTAAGCCTGAGACTGAGTGCTTCTATTGCAAAGGAACTGGTCACTGGAAGCGGAACTGCCTGTCACATCCCTAGTTCTGGTATGACCTAGGCTAGCCTTCATGTTTGCATCATGTTTAAATTTCATTGAAATTTGAAATGGGGATTTGTGAAACCCTCAGAATCATTCTAGAAATGACCCAAATAAAAAAATTGATCCAAAAAGGTCCAAGAAAATGCTCATGTTGCTCTCTGAAAATATTGGACAGAGATAAAAATCAAACCAACATTTTCAGGAGCTCATAAGTATTTATTTTGGGCATTTGGAATTAATGCAGAAATTATTTGCTTTGGATATATATTGTTATATATATAAAATATTGTCCAAAATTATGCCAGTAGTTGAGGATCTCTGGAATAATACCACTAGCCCCTGCAAAAATTGGCATAGGAAAATAAAATGGTTTAGTATTTTTATTAAACCAAACAAATGTCAGAAAAAATAGAAAAGAAAACAAAAATAAAGAAACGCTTACCTGGACCTTACCTATGGCCTGGCACTGTGCGGCCCAGCAGGCCGGCCCAGCCCACCAGGCCTCTACCAGTCACCCCCCTCCTCTCGCCAGGAGGACGAGAGGCGCGTGCCCAGCGCCTGTGGCCACACGCCGTGGCCACCTCCTGCTTCCACCGACGCGGGAGAGGCTCCTGGAGCCGCCACGTACTCCCCCGACCCTCTCTCACTCTCTCCCCGTGCCCTCCCCTTTCCTCTATCTCTCCCCCTCGCTCTTTCTCTCACGGCCGAGCACGCCCGCCGCCGCCGCTCGCCGTTGTCACGCTCACCGCCTCCCCCTCGCCCTCTTGTCGTGTCCACGAGCTCTGCACCGTTGTCCTGCATCGTCTCCGTCAAGCCACGCGTCGCCGGACGCCCCGTGGAGCCGTCACCGCCGTTTTCTTCATCCCCGGCCACCGGAGATCGTCTTCGCCGCCCCGCCGTCTCCAGTGCGTCCCCGAGCTCGCCGTCAAGCCCACCGGGACCGCTGTGAGCTCCTGCTCCCTCTCCCTCTCTCCGTATAGCCGTTCGCGCGCCATAGCCCCGTCCACCACCATGGCCGTAGCTCTTCGCCGCCGTTCATGTCGCCGCCGTGGCCACTGTCACCTAGGGCCATGACCGAGCACACCATCGTGCTCAGTGCAACGCAAGGAGGCCTTCGAGGCACTCCGCAGCCCCTGTCGTGCCCCGTAGCTCGATTCCGCCCGAACCTGTGCTCCGGCCGCCGCTGCGAGCTCCGCTCCGGTGAGCTCCGGCCACCCCGTGTCCTCCCGTCACCTCCACTAGATGCGCGCGAGCACCAGCTCCTCGGAGATGGTCTCCGCGGCCCATTTGGTCACCGGAGGACCAAATCCGAGGCCCTCCGCTACGTCTGGCCTCGCCGGCGTCGAGTCGCCGGCGGGTTTGACCCCACTGACCGGGGTTTGACCTTCCCCCCTTGTGTCACTGACGCGTGGGCCACCCCCTGACATTTTAGTTAGTATTAGTTTAACACTAATTAACCTAGGTTAGTTAGCTAGTTAGTCGCTGACCAGTGGGCCCGGCGCCCACTAATCCTAATTAGACTAAATAAACCCCCCTGTTAAATAACTGAGTCACTGACGTGTTGACCCCACATGTCAGGTTTGACTTGGTCAGCGCCATTGACCTGCTGACATAAGCATGACGCTGTGCTGACGCAATATATCATTTTCTGGTTTTAAATTAAATCAGGAAAATCCAGAAATTGATATAAAATTCAAAAATTCATAGAAATTCAACCATAGCTCAGATTGAAATAATTTATATATGAAAAATTATCAGAAAAATGCAATCTATCCATCTGTACCATTTTCATGCATGACAAACCAACTTATACATGCTGTATATGAGAAAACACATGAATGGCATTTATAAAGGCTTATTTTGGAGTTGCATTTGAACGTTTGGTTCAAATGGACTTCAACCAAATGAATGCTAGTTGCATTAACTCAAACAACATCACATACTCATGCCATGTTCATGCATCATATTGTTGCATATGATTGTGTTTTGATTGCTGACACCATTCCTTCTCGATAGGTCCTGCTCCGGAGACCGATCCAGAGTACCTGTCAGAGGAGAAGTGCCCCCCTATTGATCTACCAGGCAAGCAAACCCCCTTGTTCATTCCGATACAATCCTACTATCTCGCTCCTGATCTCATTTATTGCATTAGGACAACAACGATTCAATTGCTACTTTATGCTGCAGTAGTTGAACCCATTCCTCTGCATGACCTGCCATTGCCACAGTAAATAGTTAAAACCCACTAGCATGTGTAGGAGTTAATTGAGCCATGTTGTGTTCCTACCATGCCATGCCTGCTATTGCTTAGAGTTATGTCAGGTCTGATTCATCGGGAATGAATTGGAGTGTTAAGATATGTTCTGGTGCTGAGAGTTAAGCGTGTGAACACGATTTGGTAAAGGTAGCGGTGAGAGGCCATGTAGGAGTACATGGTGGGTTGTCTCATTGGGACCGTCCTTAAGAACTGAGTTCTGTGTAAGTTGTCCAATGACTAGCTACTACCACACATTGGGCTCCAGGCGCTCCAAGCTCTCTCGACTTATTAACCACCTTGATCTCTGTCCAAGAGTTGCAAATAGTTTCTGGTGTTTGTAGGTAGTGCTATTTTTCTACCGAGTGGCACCCGGCAGGGTGGGCTCGGGACAGACTAGGCACAGGTGGCACGGTGTACCAAGTGGCACCCGGATGGTGGGCTTGGGAACCCTGCTCACATCGTTTGGGGCTGTGAGCGACACCCCGGCCGGATCTCCTTGCGGATGGAACCCGAATAGGCGATAAACCTGGACTAGAGTCTCATGTGGTTAGTTAGGTCGTGGCCGACACCCTCTCCAGGCTTCCGCTTGAAGGTTGCCGAGATACATGATGTGTACATGGTGATAAGTGGTGAGAGCGTGTGTAAAGAAGTACATCCCTGCAGGGTTATCATGATCTATTCGAATAGCCGTGTCCTCGGTTATGGACTTCTTGGATGCTTACGTGGTACATAGACAACTTAAAGTGGATACTCTAAAATGCTCAAGACAAGTGTGAGTGCTATGGATGGCCTTCTCGTAGAGAGACGGGGATGAATCCATAGTAGTGTATTGATGTGGTGTTTAGTGGACTCGTGTGCGCTGCCTCACCTCAAAGAAGTTTCTCGTTGTCGTAGAACAGGATAGCCACTGAGTCAAAGCTGGCTTGCTGCAACTAAACCCCACATTGCCTTCTTGATACTAATGCATGTATGATAGGATCTGATGTAAGTCTTGCTGAGTACCTTTGTACTCACGTTTGCTTTATTTTTGTTTTGCAGGTGAGACATCTGTCTCACTAGTAGTACCGCTTGGACTTCGACAAGTAGCTTGTTACCTCAGCTACGATCTTGTACCCTTGGGAGGGACTTGTAGATAGTCAGGCTTCTTGGCCTTTTTCTTTTGTAGTTGTCTGTACTCAGACATGTAATGCTTCCATTGCTTGTATGCTCTGAATGATGGGTCATGAGACCTCTGTTTGTATTAATGCTATGTGGCTCTTCTGGGCCTTTATCTATATGAGTTTGCGTTATGTTGTGATGCCATGTTGTACAACACATACTTGCATGTTATGCATACGTGTAACGTGTATTTCTATGTGTGGGATCAGACAACCTAGTTGTCTATCCTTGGTAGCCTCTCTTATGGGGAAATGTAGTCTAGTGCTTCCACCGAGCCATGGTAGTCCGCTACAGCCCGATTTACCCGGAGTCCTGCTAGCCCAGCACTACTGCTCTGGAACACTTAGACTAGCCGGCATGTGATTCACTTCGTTCCTGTGTCTGTCCCTTCGGGGAAATGTCATGCGGTGACATCCAGAGTCCTGCCTAGCCTGCTACAGCCCGGTTCACCAGAGTCCTGTTAGCCCAGTGCTATAGCCCGGATTCGCACGCTGCTGACCGACATGCTTGATGTTGATTCATGTATGCCTTTCCCTATAAGTTAGTGCCACTTTGGGTTCACGACTAGTCATGTCGGCCCGGGTTCTCTGTCATATGGATGCTAGCGACACTATCATATATGTAAGCCAAAAGGCGCAAACGGTCCCGGGCCATGGTAAGGCGACACCCGTGGGAATACCGTGCGTGAGGCCGCAAAGTGATATGAGGTGTTACATGCTAGATCGGTGTGACTTAGAATCGGGGTCCCGACAGCTTTGGTATCAAAGCCTGACTGCCTGTAGGAGTACCAAGCCAACCTAGTCGAAGTTGGGTCTAGAAATTATTTTGCTATATAGGGGAATTGATTGTGGAAGGGAACGTAAGGCTCTTTTACTCCTTATACCTCATGCCTTCTGATTTGAGTCATCCTATCTTTCCTACGGGGTTAAGGAACTAGGCTTTCTCTTCCGTCTATCAGGATCACGTGTTACTACTCCGTAGTCTCTAAGGATTGGTTGATCTGAGTCATATCCCAGTTCGAGTACCTCCGGTGTAGCCTGTTTAGTAATATCTCAGAACCTTGAGTGATGATGTTGAGTATGGTGCTACCCCGTCTTTTGCAGAATGACTCATTTTGAGCATCTTACTGCCGTTATGCTGCCGGAATTGTCCTAGGAGTTCGAGAGATATTAATTTCTTATGCTACCTTCTGCATCCTATAGTTGATGTTGACTCCGTCCTTGGTTTCGTTTCTCAGGATGTCGTCAGCTAACTGAAGTTCTGTTGCTCGTAGTCGGAACCACGGAGATGGTAGGGATGAGGGTCCTCCCGACCAGTCTTCATTGGCAGAGTTCATGCTAGAGATGGAGAGGAACAAGCGTGAGTCTAACCTCTTGTTAGCACGTATAGAGGAGAACACTGCACCCCAGTGCAAAGAGTCAGCGACCATCTATGATTTCATTGGTCTGAAACCACCTACCTTCCATCATTCCATTGAACCCCTCGATGCAGATGACTGGCTTCGTAGTATCACACACAAGCTGCATTCTGCGAACGTAGCTGAAGGTGACAAGGTCACCTATGCTGCCTATCACCTGGAAGGTCCTGCTAGTCTTTGGTGGCAGAACTATGAGGCTATGCTTCCAGCTGGCCAGATACCCACCTGGAGAGATTTCACTAAGGCTTTTTGCGAGCATCACATCCCTCTGGCTCTCATTGACCGCAAGAGAGAAGAGTTTTGTAGTTTCACCCAGGGTAAGATGGTTGTTGATGCTTACAGTAGAGAGTTTGAGAACCTTGCCCACTATGCTACAGAAGAGGTGTCCACGGACGCCAAGAAGCAGGCTAGGTTCCGGAAGGGTCTCAACCCCAAGTTGTGTCGTGATCTCCACCTGCATCACTGTGTTACATTCCAGGCTCTTGTGAACAAGGCCATTAATGCGGAGACAGCTCAGCTCACTTACGAGGAGTCTCGTAAGCACACCCGTGATTTGGGTTCTTCCTCAGGTTCTAGTTCTCAGAAGCGCCGGATCTGGGTTCCGAACTCCGCTCTTCCACCCGGATACTCACCAAGGCCTTCTTGTGTGGCACCTCACCCAATTCAGTTACATGCTCCACCCAGGCCTATTGGTAGACCGCTTGTCAAAGCGGGTCCATGTCCTACGTCAGGGACTTGTTTCACATGCGGAGAGCCAGGACACTATGCACGTGACTGCTCTCAAACCAACTATGCTCCACCCCCGTATGAGAAGTCTGTTGGCCGTGGTAAGCCATCACGCAAGATGATTAGTGTCAAGTCAGCTCCCACTGAACGTGGATGTGTGCATCACGTCTCAGCTAAAGACGCTCATGATGATCCAGATGTCGTTCTTGGTACACTCCTTGTCAATTGTCATCCAGCTTCGGTTCTGTTCGATACTGGAGCATCTCATTCCTTCATTTCCGAAAGCTATGCTAACTTGCACAACATTTCATTTTGTGATATGCCCTCTCCACTAGTCATTCAAACTCCTGGATCCAAATGGCAAACTTCTAGTGTAAGCCATGGTAATGAAATCCTTGTTGACAGACTTGTATTCCTTGCATCACTTATAGCCCTCAAGTCTACAGATATTAACATCATCTTGGGTATGGACTGGATGAAAGCTCATTATGCCAAGATTGATTGTTACACCAGGTCTGTTCAACTTACACATCCATCTGGCAAGATAGTCATTGTCTCCACTAGAGTTGCAAAGTGTCAGCTCTATTCTCTTAATGCCAACCCTCTTCCAGACCTTGAAGATATCCCGGTAGTCCGTGACTTTCCGGATGTCTTTCCAGAGGAACTGCCAGGTATTCCACCTGACAGAGATGTAGAGTTTGTCATAGATCTTATCCCAGGAACCGCTCCAATCTCTAGGAGACCTTACAAGATGGCACCCTTAGAGCTAGATGAGCTTAAGAAACAACTCGATGAATCCTTGCAAAAGGGTTTCATCCATCCTAGTTCTTCTCCCAGGGCTTGCCCCGTCCTCTTCGTCAAGAAGAAGGATGGTACGGACCGGATGGTTGTAGATTATCGTCCCGTTAATTTGGTCACGATAAAGAACAAGTATCCGCTCCCCAGGATCCACGATCTGTATGATCAGCTCGCTGGATCCTCATTTTTTTCCAAGATGGATTTGAGGTTAGGCTACCACCAAATCAAGATCAGAAATGGGGACATTCCTAAGACGGCTTTCGTCCCTCGTTATGGCCAGTACAAGTACACCGTCATGTCCTTTGGTCTAACCAATGCTCCAACTACATTCTCCCGCTTGATGAACTCGATCTTCATGGAGTACTGATACATCTCCAACGTATCTATAATTTTTTATTACTCCATGCTATATTATCTACTGTTTTGGGCAATATTGAGCTTTATTATCCACTTTTATATTATTTTTGGGACTAACCTATTAACAGGAGGCCCAGCCCAGATTTGCTGTTTTATGCCTATTTTAGTGTTTTGAAGAAAAGGAATATCAGACGGAGTCGAAACGGAACGAAATCAACTAGAGAAGTTATTTTTGGAAGGAAACACACCCGATGGACTTGGACCCTACGTCAAGGAAGGAACGAGGTGCTCACGAGGGTGGGGGCACCCCCCCTAGGGCTAGCCCCCTGTCTCGTGGGGCCCCCGTGCCTCCCCCGACGTACCTCCTGCACCCATATATACTTATGTGACCTAAAACTTTCAAAAAGAACAATAGATCGGGAGTTCCGCTGCCAGAATCCTCCATAGCCACCGAAAACGAATCTAGAACCGTTCCGGTACCCTGCCAGAGGGGGCAATCCCTCTCTGGTGGCCATCTTCATCATCCCGGTGCTGTCCATGACGAGGAGGGAGTAGTGCTCCCTCGGGGCTGAGGGTATGTACCAGTAGATTTGTGTTTGATCTCTCTCTCTCGTGTTCTTGATTTGGCACGATCTTGATGTATCGCGAGCTTTGCTATTATAGTTGGATCTTATGTTTCTCCTCCCCCTCTACTCTCTTGTAATGAATCGAGTTTCCCCTTTGAAGTAATCTTATCGGATTGAGTCTTTAAAGACTTGAGAACACTTGATGTATGTCTTGCCGTGGATATCTGTGGTGACAATGGGATACCGCGTGCCACTTGATGTATGTTAAGGTGACCAACTTGCGGGTTCATGAACCTATGCATAGGGGTTGGCACACATTTTCGTCGTGATTCTCCGGTAGATCTTTGGGGCACTCTTTAAGGTCCTTTGTGTTGGTTGAATAGATGAATTGAGATTGTGTGATGCATATCGTATAATCATGCCCACGGATACTTGAGGTGACATTGGAGTATCTAGGTGACATTAGGGTTTTGGTTGATTTGTATCTTAAGGTGTTATTCTAGTACGAACTCTAGGGCTGTTTGTGACACTTATAGGAATAGCCCAACGGATTGATTGGAAAGAATAACTTTGAGGTGGTTTCGTACCCTACCATAATCTCTTCGTTCGTTCTCCGCTATTAGTGACTTTGGAGTGACTCTTTGTTGCATGTTGAGGGATAGTTTTATGATCCAATTATGTTAGTATTGTTGAGGGAACTTACACTAGCGAAAGTATGAACCCTAGGCCTTGTTTACCATCATTGCAATACCGTTTACGCTCACTTTTATCACTTGCTACCTTGCTGTTTTTATTATTTCAGATTACAAATACTATTATCTACTATCCATATTGCACTTGTATCACCATCTGTTCGCCGAACTAGTGCACCTATACAATTTACCATTGTATTGGGTGTGTTGGGGACATAAGAGACTCTTTGTTATTTGGTTGAAGGGTTGCTTGAGAGAGACCATCTTCATCCTACGCCTCCTACGGATTGATAAACCTTAGGTCATCCACTTGAGGGAAATTTGCTACTGTCCTACAAACCTCTGCACTTGGAGGCCCAACAACGTCTACAATAAGAAGGTTGTGTAGTAGACATCAAGCTCTTTTCTGGCGCCGTTGCCGGGGAGGTTAGCGCTTGAAGGTATATCTTTAGATCTTGCAATCGAGTCTTTTAGTTTCTTGTTTTATCACTAGTTTAGTTTATAAAAGAAAACTATAAAAAAATGGAATTGAGTTTGTCTCATATGCTTCACCTTTTTAATATCTTTCGTGAGTATGATGGAAAGGAAAATTGTGCTCAAGTGCTAGAAGAAGAAATCTATAAAATGTTTGGCACTAATTCTTTGAATGATGAGAATGATTGCAATGTTGTTAGTATGAATTCCTTGAATATCCATGATGTTAATGATATGCAAAGCCACAAGCTTGGGGAAGCTATGTTTGATGAAGATGATATTTTTTGTCCCCCAAGTTCTGATGAGCAATTTTATTATGATGAAAGCATGCCTCCTATCTATGATGATTATTGTGATGACACGTATGCTTTAAAGAATAATGATAACCATGAAACTTGTCATCTTGATCTTAATTCTCAATCACATGATAGTTATTTTGTTGAGTTTGCTCCCACTACTATTCATAAGAAGAAGTTTGCTTATGTGGAGAGTAATAAAAATTATATGTTTGTAGATCATGAAAAGAATGCTTTATGTGATAGTTATATTCTTGAATTCATTCATGATGCTACTGAGAATTATTATGAGGGAGGAATATATGCTTGTAGGAATTGCAATAATATCAAGTTTCCTCTCTATGTGCTTAAAGTTTTGAAGTTATGCTTGTTTTACCTTCCTATGCAAGCTGATTATTATTCCCACAAGTTGTTTGCTCACAAAATCCCTATGCATAGGGAGTGGGTTAGAATTAAATGTGCTAGTCATATTCTTTATGATGCTCTCTTTATATTTCAATTCTTATCTTTTATGTGAGCATCATTGAAATCATCATGCCTAGCTAGGGGCATTAAACGATAGCGCTTGTTGGGAGGCAACCCAATTTTATTTTTGTACCTTGATTTTTGTTCCTGTTTAGTAATAACTAATTCATATAGCCTCTGTTTAGATGTGGTTTTATGCTTTTAGTTAGTGTTTGTGCCAAGTAGAACCTTTGGGAAGACTTGGGGAAAGTCTTGGTGATCATGCTGTGAAAAACAGAAACATTAGCGCTCACGAGAACTGCTGCCATTTTTATTTGGAGAGTGATATTTAGTTAATTCTTTTTGCATATGATTAATAGATAAATTCCTCAGTCCCATAAATTTATTTGATAATTGTATGAGTTCCATAAGTATACGTTTGATCCAGATTACTACAGACTGTTCTGTTTTTGACAGATTCTGTTTTTCGTGTGTTGTTTGCTTATTTTGATGAATCTATGGGTAGTAAAATAGTTTATAAACCATATAGAAGTTGGAATACAGTATGTTTAACACCAATATAAATAAAGAATGAGTTCACTGCAGTACCTTGAAGTGGTGTTTTGTTTTCTTTCGCTAACGGAGCTTACGAGTTTTCTGTTAAGTTTTGTGTTGTGAAGTTTTCAAGTTTTGGGTAAGGATTCGATGGACTATGGAATAAGGAGTGGAAAGAGCCTAAGCTTGGGGATTCCCAAGGCACCCCAAGGTAATATTCAAGGACAACCAAGAGCCTAAGCTTGGGGATGCCCCGGAAGGCATCCCCTCTTTCGTCTTCGTTCATCGGTAACTTTACTTGGAGCTATATTTTTATTCGTCACATGATATGTGTTTTGCTTGGAGAGTCAATTTATTTTGTTAGTACTTGCTTGATGTTATTTATAACAATGTTTTGCATCTTTTATTTCAATAAAAGTGGCATTGATAGCCTTTACTATGCCTATGTTACAAGTATACATGTTGCTGTTTGAAAACAGAAAGTTTACCACTGTTGCAATAATTCCCTAGAAAAGTCAGAATGTGATAAAATGTTGAAACCTTTTTCATATTAAGCTCTGATAAATTTACTACAGTGGGAATTTTCTTTCATAATTTTTGGAGCTAGGGTAGTATGGATGTTGCAGCATTCTTTACAGACTATCCTGTTTAGGCAGATTGCTGTTATGTTTGCATTGTTTGCATATGTTTGCTTCTTTAATGATTCTATTTGAGGATAGGACTATTAAATATGCAGAGGCATTTAGTATGAAATGTTGAATAATAATTTTAGTGGTTTGCTACAGTAGAGTATGATAAGGTTTTGGCAATGGTTTATACTAACTTATCTCATGAGTCCTTGTTGAGTTTTGTGTGGATGAAGCTTTTGAGATTTAGGGAGACCGTGATATGAGAGGAATTAAGGAGACACAAAAGCTCAAGCTTGGGGATGCCCAAGGCACCCCAAGATAATATTTCAAGAAGTCTCAAGCATCTAATCTTGGGGATGCCCCGGTTGGCATCCCACCTTTCTTCTTCAACAACTATCGGTTAGTTTCGGTTGATCCTAAGTTTTTGCTTCTTCACGTGATGTTTGCTATTCTTAGAATGTCATTTTATTTTGCTTTGCTTGCTGTTTGAATAAAATACCAAGATCTGAAATTATTAAATGTTAGAGAGTCTTCACATAGTTGCATAATTATTAAACTACTCATTGATCTTCACTTATATCTTTCGGAGTAGTTTGTTGTTGCTCTAGTGCTTCACTTATATCTTTTAGAGCATGGTGGTAGTTTATTTTGAAGAAATAGATGAACTCTCATGCTTCATTTATATTATTTTGAGAGTCTTAAATAGCATGGTAATTTTCTTAAAATCCTAATATGCTAGGTATACAAGATTAATAATAAATTTCTCTTATGAGTGTGTTGAATACTAAGAGAAGTTTGATGCTTGATGATTGTTTTGAGATATGGAGATGGTGATATTAGAGTCATGCTAGTTGAGTAGTTGTGAATTTGAGAAATACTTGTGTTGAAGTTTGTGATTCCCGTAGCATGCACGTATGGTGAACCGTTATGTGATGAAGTCAGAGCATGATTTATTTATTGATTGCCTTCCTTATGAGTGGCGGTCGGGGACGAGCGATGGTCTTTTCCTACCAATCTATCCCCCTAGGAGCATGCGCGTAGTACTTTGTTTCGATAACTAATAGATTTTTGCAATAAGTATGTGAGTTCTTTATGACTAATGTTGAGTCCATGGATTATACGCACTCTCACCCTTCCACCTTTGCTAGCCTCTCTAGTACCGCGCAACTTTCGCCGGTACCATAAACCCACCATATACCTTCCTCAAAACAGCCACCATACCTACCTATTATGGCATTTCCATAGCCATTCCGAGATATATTGTCATGCAACTTTCCACCATCCCATTTATTATGACACACTCCATCATTGTCATATTGCTTAGCATGATCATGTAGTTGACATAGTATTTGTGGCAAAGCCACCGTTCACAATTCTTTCATACATGTCACTCATGCATCATTGCACATCCCGGTACACCGCCGGAGGCATTCATATAGAGTAATACTTTGTTCTAGTATCGATTTGTATCATTGAGTTGTAAATAAATAGAAGTGTGATGATCATCATTCAATAGAGCATTGTCCCAAAAAAGAAAAAAAGAAAGGCCAAATAAAAAAATAAAGGCCAAATAAAAAAGGGAAGGCCAAATAAAAAAAATAAAAAATAAAAGGGACAATGCTACTATCCTTTTACCACACTTGTGCTTCAAAGTAGCACCATGATCTTCATGATAGAGAGTCTCCTATGTTGTCACTTTCATATACAAGTGGGAATCTTTCATTATAGAAATTGGCTTGTATATTCCAATGATGGGCTTCCTAAAAATGCCCTAGGTCTTCGTGAGCAAGCGAGTTGGATGCACACCCACTAGTTTCTTTTGTTGAGCTTTCATACATTTATAGCTCTAGTGCATCCGTTGCATGGCAATCCCTACTCACTCACATTGATATCTATTGATGGGCATCTCCATAGCCCGTTGATACGCGTAGTCGATGTGAGACTATCTTCCCCCTTTTTGTCTTCTCCACAACCACCATTCTATTCCAGCTATAGTGCTATGTCCATGGCTCACGCTCATGTATTGCGTGAAGATTGAAAAAGTTTGAGAACATCAAAAGTATGAAACAATTGCTTGGCTTGTCATCGGGGTTGTGCATGATTTAAATATGTTGTGTGGTGAAGATGGAGCATAGCCAGACTATATGATTTTGTAGGGATAGCTCTCTTTGGCCATGTTATTTTGAGAAGACATGATTGCTTTATTAGTATGCTTGAAGTATTATTATTTTTATGTCAATATTAAACTTTTGTCTTGAATCTTATGGATCTGAATATTCATACCACAATTAAGAAGAATTACATTGAAATTATGCCAACTAGCATTCCACATCAAAAATTATCTTTTTTATCATTTACCTACTCGAGGACGAGCAGGAATTAAGCTTGGGGATGCTTGATACGTCTCCAATGTATCTATAATTTTTGATTGCTCCATGCTATATTATCTACTGTTTTGGGCAATATTGGGCTTTATTATCCACTTTTATATTATTTTTGGGACTAACATATTAACAGGAGGCCCAGCCCAGGTTTGTTGTTTTATGCCTATTTCAGTGTTTTGAAGAAAAGGAATATCAGACGGAGTCGAAACGGAACGAAATCAACTGGAGAAGTTATTTTTGGAAGGAAACACACCCGATGGACTTGGACCCTATGTCAAGTAAGGAACAAGGTGCTCACGAGGGTGGGGGGCGCCCCCCCTAGGGCGCGCCCCTATCTCGTGGGGCCCCCGTGGCTCCCCTGACGTACCTCCTGCACCCATATATACTTACGTGACCTAAAACTTCCAGAACGAACAATAGATCAGGAGTTCCGCCACCAGAAGCCTCCGTAGCCACCGAAAACCAATCAAGACCCGTTCCGGCACCCTGCCGGAGGGGGCAATCCCTCTCCGGTGGCCATCTTCATCATCCCGGTGCTCTCCATGACGAGGAGGGAGTAGTTCTCCCTCGGGGCTGAGGGTATGTACCAGTAGCTATGTGGTTGATCTCTCTCTCTCTCGTGTTCTTGATTTGGCACAATCTTGATGTATCGCGAGCTTTGCTATTATAGTTGGATCTTATGTTTCTCCTCCCCCTCTACTCTCTTGTAATGAATCGAGTTTCCCCTTTGAAGTAATCTTATCGGATTGAGTCTTTAAAGACTTGAGAACACTTGATGTATGTCTTGCTGTGGATATCTGTGGTGACAATGGGATACCGCGTGCCACTTGATGTATGTTAAGGTGACCAACTTGCGGGTTCATGAACCTATGCATAGGGGTTGGCACACGTTTTCGTCGTGATTCTCCGGTAGATCTTTGGGGCACTCTTTGAGGTCCTTTGTGTTGGTTGAATAGATGAATTGAGATTGTGTGATGCATATTGTATAATCATGCCCACGGATACTTGAGGTGACATTGGAGTATCTAGGTGACATTAGGGTTTTGGTTGATTTGTATCTTAAGGTGTTATTCTAGTACGAACTCTAGGGCTGTTTGTGACACTTACAGGAATAGCCCAACGGATTGATTGGAAAGAATAACTTTGAGGTGGTTTCGTACCCTACCATAATCTCTTTGTTCGTTCTCCGCTATTAGTGACTTTGGAGTGACTCTTTGTTGCATGTTGAGGGATAGTTTTATGACCCAATTATGTTAGTATTGTTGAGGGAACTTACACTAGCGAAAGTATGAACCCTAGGCCTTGTTTACCATCATTGCAATACCGTTTACGCTCACTTTTATCACTTGCTACCTTGCTGTTTTTTATTATTTCAGATTACAAATACTATTATCTACTATCCATATTGCACTTGTATCACCATCTCTTCGTCGAACTAGTGCACCTATAGAATTTACCATTGTATTGGGTGTGTTGGGGACACAAGAGACTCTTTGTTATTTGGTTGCAGGGTTGCTTGAGAGTGACCATCATCATCCTATGCCTCCTACGGATTGATAAACCTTAGGTCATCCACTTGAGGGAAATTTGCTACTGTCCTACAAACCTCTGCATTTGGAGGCCCAACAACGTCTACAATAAGAAGGTTGTGTAGTAGACATCAAGTACTTAGATAAGTTCGTCGTGGTTTACCTCGATGATATCCTTATTTACTCGAAGAATGATGAAGAGCATGCCGAACATCTTAGACTTGTGCTAGAAAAACTCAGAGAGCACCGCCTTTATGCCAAGTTCTCCAAGTGCGAATTTTGGTTACCAGAAGTGACCTATCTCGGCCACGTGATCTCTAGTAAGGGCATTGCTGTCAATCCCGAGAGAGTTCAGGCCGTTCTTGATTGGACTCCGCCTGAAACAGTTAAGCAAGTTGGGAGTTTCCTTGGTCTAGCCAGTTATTGTCGCTGCTTCGTTGAGAACTTCTCCAAAGTGGCCAAACCTCTCACGGAACTTCTCAAGAAAGATAAAAAGTTTGAGTGGTCCCCACAGTGTGAGTACAGTTTTCAAGAACTGAAAAGAAGCCTGACTTCTGCTCCCATACTTGTGCCACCGGATTTCACTAAAGACTTTGTTATCTATTGTGATGCCTCACGACAGGGACTAGGTTGCATTCTTATGCAAGATCGCCATGTGATTGCCTATGCATCTCGACAGTTGCATCCACATGACGAGAATTATCCTACACATGATCTAGAGCTTGCAGCCGTAGTCTATGCACTTAAGACCTGGCGACATTACCTTCTCGGTAAGCGTTGCAAGATTTACACCGATCACTAGAGTCTCAAGTATATCTTCACCCAACCAGATTTGAACCTTAGACAAAGACATTGGTTGGAGTTGATCTCAGATTACGACTTAGGGATTACTTACACCCCAGGCAAGGGAAATGTCATGGTTGATGCGCTAAGTCGTAAGTCCTATTGCAACAATCTCATGTTGCAACAGGGCCAACCACTTCTCCATGAGGAGTTATGTAAGCTCAACCTGCACCTTGCTCCTCACGGATTCCTTTCTACCTTGGTGGCAAAACCTACTATTGTGGATCAGATCATCTCTGCTCAAAAGCAGGATACGGGAATTTCCCGGATCAAGAGAAACATTGACAAGGGAGTTGGTGGCAGTTTCTCTATAGATGATCGAGGTGTTGTTTTCTTTGGGAATCGTCTGGTGGTTCCCAAGAAGCAACATCTTCGGCAATTAATCCTTAAGGAGGCGCATGAATCTCCTCTCATGATTCATCCCGGTAGTACTAAAATGTATCAGAACCTACGCCAGAGGTTCTGGTGGACTAGGATGAAAAGAGAAATCGCTGAGTTCATTGCTAATTGTGACGTTTGCCGTCGCGTTAAGGCAGAACATCAAAGGCCTGCTGGCACCCTTCAACCTTTAGCTATTCCTGAGTGGAAATGGGATAAATTTGGTATGGACTTCATCACCGGCTTTCCCAGGACCAAGAGAGGGAATAATGCTATCTTCGTAGTCATTGATCGTCTTTCCAAAGTGGCTCACTTCCTACCTGTTCGAGAGAGTATCACTGCTAGTCAGCGCGCTGACTTATATATTTCTCGAATAGTGTCACTTCATGGTGTTCCACTAGAGATCAATTCAGAACGTGGTAGTCTTTTCACTTCTCATTTCTGGGAGAGTTTCCAAACTGCCATGGGCACCCATCTTTCCTTCAGTACCGCTTTCCACCCTCAATCAAGTGGTCAGGTGGAAAGGGTCAACCAAATTCTCGAAGACATGCTTAGAGCTTGTGTTATCTCATTCGGTATGGATTGGGAGAAGTTTCTTCCCTTCGCCGAGTTTGCTTATAACAATAGCTACCAATCCAGCCTCAAGAAAGCTCCTTTTGAGGTTCTGTATCGACGAAGATGTCGAACACCTTTGAACTGGTCAGAAACCGGTGAAAGACAATTCTTTGGGCCGGATATGATCCAGGAGGCAGAAGAGCAAGTTCGCATCATTCATGAGAATTTGAAAACAGCCCAATCTCGTCAAAAGAGCCAGTATGATCGTAGTCATAAGGAAGTGGCTTATGAAGTTGGCGACAAAGCTTACCTTCGGATTACCCCTTTGAAGGGTACCCATCGATTTGGTATCAAGGGCAAGTTGGCTCCTCGTTACATTGGTCCTTTTCGCATTCTCGCTAAACGAGGAGAGGTTGCCTACCAGTTGGAACTACCCCCACATCTTTTCCGAGTACATGATGTCTTCCATGTCTCTCAACTCAGGCGTTGCTTCTCGGATCCCATCCGTGGAGTGGACCACGAAACGCTTGATCTCCAAGATAACCTCACTTATCGAGAGTACCCTGTTCGCATTCTTGATCAAGTAGAGTGTGTCACTCGACGTCATAACATCAAGTTTCTCAAGGTTCAGTGGTCTCATCATTCCGAGAGAGAAGCTACTTGGGAGCGTGAAGATCGTCTTCGACTTGAGTACCCCACTTTCTTTCCGCCGACCCCTGAATCTCGGGACAAGATTCTTTTGAGTGGGGGCGAGTTGTCACATCCCTAGTTCTGGTATGACCTAGGCTAGCCTTCATGCCAGTAGTTGAGGAGCTCTGGAATAATACCACTAGCCCCTCCAAAAATTAGCATAGGAAAATAAAATGGTTTAGTATTTTTATTCAACCAAACAAATGTCAGAAAAATAGAAAAGAAAACAAAAATAGAGAAACGCTTACCTGGATCTTACCTACGGCCTAGCACTGTGCGGCCCAGCAGGCCGGCCCAGCCCACCAGGCCTCTGCCATTCATCCCCCTCCCCTCGCCAGGAGGACGAGAGGCGCGTGCCCGGCGCCTGCGGCCACACGCTGTGGCCACCTCCTGCTTCCGCCGACGCGGGAGAGGCTCCTGGAGCCTCCGCGTACTCCCCCGACCCTCTCTCACTCTCTCCCCGTGCCCTCCCCTTTCCTCTATCTCTCCCCCTCGCTCTTTCTCTCACGGCCGAGCACGCCCGCCGCCGCCGCTCGCCGCTGTCACGCTCACCGCCTCCCCCTCGCCCTCTCGTCATGTCCACGAGCTCCACACCGTTGTCCTGCATCGTCTCCGTCAAGCCACGCGTCGCCGGACGCCCCGGGGAGCCGTCACCGCCGTCTTCTTCATCCCCGGCCACCGGAGATCGTCTTCGCCGCCCCGCCGTCTCCAGTGCGTCCCCGAGCTCGCCGTAAAGCCCACTGGGACCGCTGTGAGCTCCTGCTCCCTCTCCCTCTCTCCGTTTAGCCGTTCGCACGCCGTAGCCCCGTCCACCACCATGGCCGTAGCTCTTCGCCGCCGTTCATGTCGCCGCCGTGGCCACTGTCACCTAGGGCCGCAACCGAGCACACCACCGTGCTCAGTGCAACGCCAGGAGGCCGTCGAGGCACTCCGCAGCCCCTGTCGTGCCCCGTAGCCCGATTCCGCCCGAACCCGTGCTCCGGCCGCCGCTGCGAGCTCCGCTCCGGCGAGCTCCGGCCACCCCGCGTCCTCCCGTTGCCTCCACTAGATGCGCGTGAGCACTAGCTCCTCGGAGATGGTATCCGCGGCCCATTTGGTCACCGGAGGACCAAATCCGAGGCCCTCCGCCGCGTCTGGCCTCGCCGGCGTCGAGTCGCCGGCGGGTCTGACCCCGCTGACTGGGGTTTGACCTTCCCCCCTTGTGTCACTGACGCGTGGGCCACCCCCCCGACATTTTAGTTAGTATTAGTTTAACACTAATTAACCTAGGTTAGTTAGCTAGTTAGTCGCTGACCAGTGGGCCCGGCGCCCACAAATCCTAGTTAGACTAAATAAACCCCCCTGTTAACTAACTAAGTCACTGACGTGTGGACCCCACACGTCAGGTTTGACTTGGTCAGCGCCATTGACCTGCTGACGTAAGCATGACACTGTGCTGACACAATATATCATTTTCTGGTTTTAAATTAAATCAGGAAAATCCAGAAATTGATATAAACTTCAAAAATTCATAGAAATTCAACCGTAGCTCAGATTGAAATAATTTATATATGAAAAATTATCAAAAAAATGCAATCTATCCATCTGTACCATTTTCATGCATGACAAACCAACTTTTACATGCTGTATATGAGAAAACACATGAATGGCATTTATAAAGGCTTATTTTGGAGTTGCATTTGAACGTTTGGTTCAAATGGACTTCAACCAAATGAATGCTAGTTGCATTAACTCAAACAACATCACACACTCATGCCATGTTCATGCATCATATTGTTGCATATGATTGTGTTTTGATTGCTGACACCGTTCCTTCTCGATAGGTCCTGCTCCAGAGACCGATCCAGAGTACCTGTCAGAGGAGCAGTGCCCCCTGTTGCTCTACCAGGCAAGCAAACCCCCTTGTTCATTCCGATACAACCCTACTCTCTCGCTCCTGCTCTCATTTATTGCATTAGGACAACAACGATTCAACTGCTACTTTATGCTGCGGTAGTTGAACCCATTCCTCTGCATGACCTGTCATTGCCACAGTAAATATTTAAAACCCACTAGCATGTGTAGGAGTTGATTGAGCCATGTTGTGTTCCCACCATGCCATGCCTGCTATTGCTTAGAGTTATGTCAGGTCTGATTCATCGGGAATGAATTGGAGTGTTACGATATGTTCTGGTGCTGAGAGTTAAGCGTGTGAACACGATTTGTAAAGGTGGCGGTGAGAGGCCATGTAGGAGTACATGGTGGGTTGCCTCATTGGGACCGTCCTTAAGAACTGAGTTCTGTGTAAGTTGTCCAATGACTAGCTACTACCACACATTGGGCTCCGGGCGCTCCAAGCTCTCTCGACTTATTAACCGCCTTGATCTCTGTCCAGGAGTTGCAAATAGTTTCTGGTGTTTGTAGGTAGTGCTATTTTTCTACCGAGTGGCACCCGGCAGGGTGGGCTCGGGACAGACTAGGCACAGGTGGCATGGTGTACCAAGTGGCACCCGGATGGTGGGCTTGGGAACCCTGCTCACATTGTTTGGGGCCGTGAGCGACACCCCGGCGGATCTCCTTGCGGATGGAACCCGAATAGGCGATAAACCTGGACTAGAGTCTTGTGTGGTTAGTTAGGTCGTGGCCGACACCCTCGCCAGGCTTCCGCTTGATGGTTGCCGAGATACATGATGTGTACATGGTGATAAGTGGTGAGAGCGTGTGTGAAGAAGTACACCCCTGCAGGGTTATCATGATCTATTCGAATAGCCGTATCCTCGGTTATGGACTTCTTGGATGCTTACAACTTAAAGTGGATACTCTAAAATGCTCAAGACAAGTGTGAGTGCTATGGATGGCTGTCGGTGTCAAAACCGGCGGAACTCGGGTAGGGGGTCCCGAACTGTGCGTCTAGGCCGGATGGTAACAGGAGGCAAGGGACATGAAGTTTTACCCAGGTTCGGGCCCTCTCTATGGAGGTAAAACCCTACGTCCTGCTTGATTAATATTTATGATATGGGTAGTACAAGAGTAGATCTACCACGAGATCGGAGAGGCTAAACCCTAGAAGCTAGCCTTTGGTATGATTGTTGTTGTGTATGTTGTCCTATGGACTAAAACCCTCCAGTTTATATAGACACCGGAGAGGGTTAGGGTTACACAAAGTCGGTTACAATGGTAGGAGATCTGTATATCCGTATCGCCAAGCTTGCCTTCCACGCCAAGGAAAGTCCCTTCCGGACACGGGACGAAGTCTTCAATCTTATATCTTCATAGTCCAGCAGTCCGGCTGAAGGTATAGTCCGGCCATCCGGACACCCCCTAATCCAGGACTCCCTCAGTAACCCCTGAACCAGGCTTCAATGATGACGAGTCCGGCGCGCAGATTGTTTTCGGCATTGCAAGGCGGGTTCCTCCTCCAAATTCCGTGTACCTATTCAATAAAGTCCGGTTTCTTGTAGATGTTGCGCTCCTTGGCTTCTACGCCCAATAATGGCCGCTTCCCACATGTCAAACGAATATGAAAAGTCTGAGTGTTTTTTACATTCACACCCCTAGCCGCGTAAATGAGCTGACCTATTTAAGGGGACGAGGATTTAGATCCAAACCACATCTTCCCCCCTTCGCGAGTGTTCATCAGAGCGCATCCGACAAAGGTCCATTCCACCATGGCCAGCCGTCGCGACTCCTCCTCTCGCCCTTCCAGCCCTCGGCCTGGATATTGGGAGAGATGCTCCATCCCGCATAGCGAGCTAGTGACGCTCCAGACCAAGGGATTTCTCCCCCCGGCCTATATGGTCCCGGTTCGAGCCGGCCTTGCCGTCTATAATGGTGGAGAGCAAGCGGAGAGTGCCCCTAATCCCTCCAAAGGAGAGCGGGTGTGCCTCATCCCTTATTTAATAAGGGGGATCGGATTTCCAATCCATCCATTTCTCCGGGGGCTCCTGGAGTTCTATGGCCTCCAGCTACACAATCTCACGCCTGCCTCCGTATTGCATATCGCGGGCTTCGTAGCCCTCTGCGAGCTGTTTTTGGGTATCGAGGCTCATTTCGGGCTATGGAAGAGGTTATTCTGCCTTGTGCCCCGCTCTAAGGAGGGGTCAATGTATCAAGTGGGCGGAGCCGAAGTGTGGCGCATCGCCGGGACTGGATATCTGTCCGGAACCCTAAAGAAGGCGTCCGAAGACTGGCCCTCAGAATGGTTTTATATAGAAGACGTCCCGCTGCCGGATCCTGTCCGGATCGGCCTCCCTGAATTCAACAGTGCTCCCTTAAAGAAGCGCCTAAGATGGCGTCCACGGAGCCCTCAGAGGGAAAGTGACAGGGACATCATTTACCTGATGGGCCGAATAAGATTGTTAGCCCATTCCGGACTAACCATGATCGGGGTTATGGCCGAATGCATTA
Source organism: Triticum urartu (assembly GCF_003073215.2). Classification (NCBI taxonomy): domain Eukaryota; kingdom Viridiplantae; phylum Streptophyta; class Magnoliopsida; order Poales; family Poaceae; genus Triticum; species Triticum urartu. The sequence continues at coordinate 104,038,713 of NC_053028.1, read as the reverse complement.
TGCGGGGGGTGCAACCGCTTCAGTATAGAAGCCACCCCATGTGGGACTTCAATAGGGAGAACGACGCCACCCGCTACGGCCGTAAGGGGCCGGATTCAGCTGCCGCTCTACTAAAGATCTTGTCCACTTTGTATAAGGGAGAAGAGGAGGAATTTCTCCGCGTCAACCAACAGGGTGGATTCTCTATGCATAATCCCCCAAGCTAGGTAAGCGGACGTATTTACTTGCCCATCCGTTTTGTATTCCCATTGTTAAATATTCAGTCTGACGACTTCAACGCAGGAACTGCACCGGGCTGTTAAGGAAATAAGCAGCCCTCCTCCACAACCCGAGGACCCAGGACGGTCCCTCAACCCGGCCTCTCAAGAGGATCCAAACATATCTGTGGAGCTGATTGATGGAGTGTTCCATCAATTGAGCAAGGACAATGCCTTTGTGGCCATTACGGCCGATTACACAGGGCTAATCCCGGCCTCCCAGGTAACTGAGAACGAAGCCCCAGTACCCCGAATAGGTGCCCGCCCTCTCGTGTTTTCAGTTTCCTGATTGCAACCGAACTTTGCAGGGGAGGTTTTTAAGGAGGAAGGCCGAACCTGCGGCGACAAGCCAACGAGGGGCCGCAGGGCCCCGCGGGCAGAAAAGAAGTGCAGTCCGGACCGAGGCGTCAGCGCAAAGGTATGGCGCGCCCCCTTATCTCAGGTGTTGTACCTTCGAGGCACATTGACACTCATGCTCTCTTCAGGACAAAGAGACCTCGCCGGACTATATCCGGAGAGGCTGCCAATCGCGCCTCCACCAGTCAGGCTCCAAAGCCTGGTCTGGAGGCGGAGGCGAACGGAAGGCGCGCGCCAGACGCTCCTCCGACGGAGGATGTGGACGGGTTGTCTGCCACCAACTCTGAGGTGGAGAGTGCCATGAACCACAAGCGTCGCCGGACAATTCTTCGCGACGCCTATTTCTCCCAAGGGGCGTTAGATGCCTTCAACTTGGGAGATGCGTACCTCCGTGCCGCTCAAAATGGTCTAGCCAGAGCCACGGAGCAATATGTAAAAGACATACGAGTAAGAAAATTTTGGTAATTATTTATATATACCAGTAGCCCCCGAGACTTGAAACAGTTAGAATAACTGATTTAAGGATCATTTGTTACGCAGGTTCTTACAGAAAAGAATTCCCTACTGTCCAAGGAGCTGGAAGAGTGCAAAGCCCAACTTGAAGCCGCACTAGCCGCGGCAGGGAGCCCAAGGAGACCCCCTCTGGTAATATACACTTCGAAAGATAAGTATTTTGTGAAGCACGGCATGGGTGCGAATCTGACAAATGAAATTGCAGATGGCACCGGATTGAATCCAGAAAGGCAACACCTCCTACGCCAGCTAAAGGCTGGTGAGAAGGTGCTGACAAAGGTGAGGCGGGAGAAGAACGATCTCCAAGATGCCAACACCAAGCTGGGCGTCAAGTTGAAAGATGTTCGTGCCCAGCTGTCAGACTCCGTGAAGGAGAATCAGCGGCTTCGGCGCGGCATATTTAGTAAGTGCTTGAACGAACCTTTGAAAGAAATTTAGGCGGGGAAGTCGACTAACAGAGCAATGTCTGTAGGTGTGCTAACAGGTCGTCCTGCAGAGGAGATGCCCGGTTCTACGGGAGACCAGGCGTAGGGGTCATTAGTGCGTTAACAGACAAGTGCCCGACTAGTTATGTTATATTACATGGTTAGTAAGAAACATCTTCCAGGGAGAATAGTTCCGTTAGGGGTTCCTTTCCCTGGGAGGCATGCCCTAAGGTGCATGTCCATGCTGCGAAAAGAAACGCAGGAAAAACATCTAGGGGCGTATAGATAAAAATAAAAAAAGATCATCTTTAGTTCACTGACCGAATATTCCCTTAAGAACGCTAGCTTTCAGCTTCACCCAGTCTGAGGTACACGTCCGGCTGACCCGGCAGTAACAATCGCAGAGGTGCTCCCTTTACCACCTAGCCGAACAATCGGGAACGTAGGGGTAAGCACAGGAGCCAGGCAACCCAGCTTGGCCAAAACTTAAGTCATATCGATGCATATAATGGTGAATAAAAGGTACATGCGGAAGTGTGACACATGTGTTGGGCATGAAGCCCGTATGAATAAGCTTCTGTTTAAAGAAGCCCCCGGGTTTAATGAGCGCGGATAGCGCGTCACTTTGTGGGCCTTTAAAGGCTATAAGAGAGAGAGAGAGAGAGAGAGAGAAGAGAGAAATGTAAGATAGAAAATATAAAAAAATGGACAGAGGAAGGAGACGAACACAGAGTCCGGCGCTAGGCGTAGAATCTTCGGAGACGGGCTGCGTTCCATGGGTTCGGCTCGAGTCGGTTATCCGATGCATCCCGCAGGCGGTACGCTCCACCAGTCAGGACTTGGTCAATTATGAAGGGACCTTCCCACTTGGGCTTGAGTTTGTCCTTTTTCTTGTCCGGTAGCCGTAGGACTAATTCCCAACGTTGTAATTTTTGGCCCGTACTTCTCTGCTTTGGTATCTTCGAGCCTGCTGTTGATAGAATGCGGAACGGGCTTTTGCCACATCACGCTCCTCCTCCAATGCGTCCAAGCTGTCCTGCCGATCGAGCTTGGCTTCTCTTTCTTCGTACATGCGCACTCGAGGTGAGTCATGAATTATGTCGCAAGGCAAAACTGCCTCTGTGCCGTACACCATAAAGAATGGTGTGTATCCGGTGGTGCGATTCGGCGTGGTCCGCAGCCCCCAGAGTACGGAGTCGAGCTCCTCTACCCAGTGCGTGTTAGATTCCTTGAGGGACCGCACTAATCTGGGTTTGATGCCTCTCATGATAAGACCATTTGCACGTTCGACCTGGCCGTTACTTTGTGGGTGATAGACGGAAGCATAATCGAGCTTGATGCCCATGTTTTTGCACCAGAGTTTTACCTCATCGGTCGTGAAGTTCGTGCCATTATCAATGATGATGCTGTGGGGGACGCTGTAACGGTGTACAACCCCGGATATAAAGTCTATCACCGGTCCGGATTCAGCCGTCTTAACAGGCTTGGCTTCTATCCATTTGGTGAACTTATCCACCATCACTAGTAAGTATTTTTGCTTGTGGGTTCCGCCTTTAAGGGGTCCAACCATGTCAAGCCCCTAGACCGCGAAGGGCCAAGTAATGGGGATAGTTTGGAGGGCGGTGGGTGGCATATGGCTTTGGTTTGCAAAAAGCTGGCAACCGGTGCATCGTTGGACCAAGTCCTGAGCGTTTGCCCGGGCCGTCGGCCAATAAAAGCATGTACGGAAGGCCTTGCTTACAAGGGACCGAGCTGCAGCATGATGACCGCCGAGTCTGGCATGAATTTCAGCCAGGAGGTTCCGCCCCTCCTCTTCGGAGATGCACCTTTGAAGGACTCCGGTAGTGCTTTTCTTATAAAGCTCTCCTTCGTGGACTTTGTAGGCTTTGGATCGCCGCACTATGCAGCGTGCCTCATTTTGGTCCTCAGGGAGTTCTTGCCTAGTAAGGTAGGCGAGGAATGGTTCTGTCCACGGGGCGATGACGGCCATTATTACGTGGGCTGAAGGTGTTATTTCATTGGCAGAGCCTCTGATTGTGTCAGAATGTTCGGTGTCGGGCAGTGCGGTTGGGTCCGGGCTATTATTGTTCGGCTCCCCTTTCCATACTATGGATGGCTTGAACATCCCTTCCAAGAAGATGTTGGGGGGGACTACGTCGCGTTTTGCGCCGATGCATGCCAGGACATCTGCCGCCAGATTATTTTCCCGGGCTATATGGTGAAATTCAAGCCCCTCGAACCGAGCTGACATTTTTAGGACGGCATTGCGGTAAGCTGCCATTTTTGGATCCTTGGCATCGAAGTCTCCATTTATTTGGGATATTGCGAGGTTCGAGCCCCCGCGCACCTCTAGGCGTTGAATGCCCATGGATACTGCCATCCGGAGACCATGTAAAAGGGCCTGATATTCGGCTGCATTGTTGGAGTCCGTGTACATAATCTGGAGTACGTATTGAACTGTGTCTCCTGTGGGGGACATCAAAACGACGCCAGCCCCCAGTCCGGCCAACATCTTGGAGCCGTCGAAATGCATGATCCAATTTGAATATGTGTCGTACTATTTAGGGAGTTCGGCCTCCGTTCATTCTGCGACGAAGTCGGCCAAGGCTTGCGACTTGATGGCTCGCCGTGGCTTATAAGTTATGTCGAACGGGAGGAGCTCAATGGCCAATTTTGCAATCCGGCCCGTTGCGTCACGGTTGTTTATAATATCGTTAAGTGGTACTTCCGAGGCTACTGTTATTGAACACTCTTGAAAGTAGCGTCGTAGCTTCCGGGACACCATGAATACTGCGTACGCAATCTTTTGATAATGCGGGTACCGTGATTTGCAGGGAGTGAGGACAGTGGACACATAATAGACCGGCTTTTGAAGGGGGAATTTGTGTCCGTCCTCTTCTCGTTCGACGACGAGCACTGCGCTTACAACCTGATGTGTTGCTGCAATGTATAATAGCATTGGTTCGCCAATGTTTGGCGCGGCTAGGACTGGGTTTGTTGCCAGTATGGCTTTTATTTTGTCGAGTCCGGCCATGGCTGCATCCGTCCATTTGAAGTGTTCGGTGCGCCGAAGGAGGCGGTAAAGGGGTAGGGCCTTTTCTCCCAAGCGAGAGATAAACCGGCTTAGAGCCGCCACGCATCCGGTTAACTTTCGTATTTGTTTGAGGTCCTTTGGGATATCCAGCTGCGACAGAGCTCGGATCTTGGCTGGATTTGCTTCAATTCCTCTACCGGATACAATGAAGCCCAAGAGCTTTCCGGCTGGAACGCCAAAAACGCATTTTTCCGGGTTGAGCTTGATGTCGTATGTTCGGAGGTTATCAAATGTGAGCCTCAAGTCATCTACTAGAGATTCAATATGTCTTGTTTTGACGACCACATCATCTACATATGCCTCCACTGTTTTGCCGATCTGGCTTGCCAGACATGTCTGAATCATGCGCTGATATGTTGCGCCGGCGTTTTTGAGCCCGAAGGGCATCGTGTTGAAGCAGAATGGGCCGTATGGTGTGATAAATGCCGTTGCGGCTTGGTCTGCTCTGCCATCTTGATTTGATGGTAGCCGGAATATGCGTCAAGGAAACACAACGAATCATGTCCTGCGGTAGCGTCGATAATTTGATCGATGCGGGGGAGGGGGAAGGGATCCTTTGGGCAAGCCTTGTTAAGGTCTTTAAAATCAACACACAGGCACCAGGATTTGTCCTTCTTTGGTACCATCACCAGGTTTTCTAGCCAGTCCGGATGTTTTATATCTCTGATGAATCCGGCCTCCAATAGCTTTGCTAGCTCCTCTCCCATGGCCTGTCTCTTAGGTTCGGAAAAACGCCGAAGAGCCTATTTGACAGGTTTGAATCCTGTTTGGATATTTAAGCTATGCTCGGCCAGCCTGCGTGGGATTCCTGGCATGTCTGCAGGGTGCCAGGCGAAAATGTCCCAGTTCTCTCGTAGGAACTCTCACAGTGCGGCGTCTACATCAGGGTTTAACTGTGCCCCGATGGAAGCTGTTTTATTGGGGTCCGTTGGATGGACTTGGAATTTGACTATTTCGTCCGCCGGTTTAAAGGAGGTGGACTTGGATCTTTTGTCTAGTACCACATCGTCCCTATTCACCGTAGAGTGCAGCGCAGTCAGTTCCTCAGCTGCTAGGGCTTCGGATAGTGCCTCGAGGGCCAGTGCGGCTGTCTTGTTTTCGGCGCGGAGTGCTATGTACGGATCACTAGCGAGAGTGATGATCCCGTTAGGCCCGGGCATCTTGAGCTTCATGTACCCGTAATGGGGTATTGCTTGGAAGATTGTAAACGCTTCCCGCCCTAGCAGAGCGTGATAACCGCTGTTGAACGGAGCCACATAAATGAGGTTCAATCCGCTGCCGCCGTCCATGAGTACCTTGGTAAGACGAAAGCCGTCCACTATTGGACTGAGGACCAATGCGGCTGGTGCTCGGGCTGTTCGGAATTTTGGTTCATCACTCGCGTTAAAGGTAATAGTCGTGTCACTCCATGGGTTTATTGTTGCTACTTGGTAGACTTCGGCAAGGCTGCGGAGTGTCCTTTTTTGCATATTATTTGATGCAAAGGTCTCGAAGACTGTTAATACCGTATTGGTGTCTCTGGGGTGGCTTTCTGTGGCCTCCGGAATTAGGAGATTTTCACCAATTTTGGCCACCTGCCGGAGTATCCAACATGCTCTGAGGCCGTGAGTTGGTGTGGCGTCCTCTGTACTGTGAATTTTACAGGGTCCATTGAGCCATCCTTCCAGTACGGTTCCATGCCCTGTAGAGGGTTTTTGCTTTTTAGTGCTTGACCCGGGTGTCTGGTGATGATGCACCCTTTTATTTCGGACTTGGTTTGTATTCAGGGCCGGATTGTCCCAAAATTTTATTTTGGTTTTCCAGGCGCTTTCCATCACACAGTACTTTTGTAAAGTGGACGCCAAGTCAGCGAAGCGTGTAATATCATGGCGACTTATGGCGTTGTGTATTCCATTGTCCGTGCAATTATTGCAGAAGATTGAGATTGTGTCTTCCTCGCGGCAGTCCCTTAGCCTGTTCTTAACCAGGAGGAATCTGGCCCAGTAATGATGTACTGTTTCATCGGGTTCTTGCATGATTTTGGATAGATCGCTTATGTTGGGGTGGGTGAGTGGAATTAAATCCGAAGCCTCACCCCATCTGAGGCTCAGAGGCCGAGGAATTTCCGAACTCGAAAATTTGGATTCCTGGATGTTGTCCAATGAATCCAGCCCGTCGCCTGACTCTAAGTTCAGGTCTTGAGTGATATCCTCCCCTCCGCGGGTATCCGGCTTGGAGGGATCGGGAATCCGGACGTAGCGAGTCCTTAAGATAGATGAAGGGTCGCCGCACTGTCCCTCTACCACGGCCACGTGATGAGTGACTTGGGGAGAGTTAATCTCTCTTAGATCGGGTTTAGGCCCAATCTGGCCGTAATCCGTAGCGACTCTCAGGGCGGCGAAGAGATCCAAGAGCTCGTTTATGGAGGAGAGCTCCATTGGATCTAACTGCTCGGCGAGTTCTGAGCTGACATGAAGATTGTTTTCGATGGCTCGAGAGGTCATCGTCGGCGCAGAAGTCGAACAGGCGGTCATAAGAAAACCACCTAGCCGGAGGGTTTGGCCGACAGCCAAAGCCCCCTTAGCAACGGTGCCGTCTTTAAATACGGGGCGAGGCATCCTTCCTGATGGCGACGACACAGAGGAACTCTTAATGAAAGCACCAATGTCGGTGTCAAAACCGGCGGATCTCGGGTAGGGGGTCCCGAACTGTGCGTCTAGGCCGGATGGTAACAGGAGGCAAGGGACACGAAGTTTTACCCAGGTTCGGGCCCTCTCCATGGAGGTAAAACCCTACGTCCTGCTTGATTAATATTGATGATATGGGTAGTACAAGAGTAGATCTACCACAAGATCGGAGAGGCTAAACCCTAGAAGCTAGCCTATGGTATGATTGTTGTTGTGTATGTTGTCCTATGGACTAAAACCCTCCGGTTTATATAGACACCAGAGAGGGTTAGGGTTACACAAAGTCGGTTACAATGGTAGGAGATCTGCATATCCGTATCGCCAAGCTTGCCTTCCACACCAAGGAAAGTCCCTTCCGGACACGGGACGAAGTCTTCAATCTTATATCTTCATAGTCCAGCAGTCCGGCTGAAGGTATAGTCCGGCCATCCGGACACCCCCTAATCCAGGACTCCCTCAATGGCCTTCTCGTAGAGAGGCGGGGATGAATCCATAGTAGTGTATTGATGTGGTGTTTAGTGGACTCGTGTGCGCTGCCTTACCTCAAAGAAGTTTCTCGTTGTCGTAGAACAGGATAGCCACTGAGTCAAAGCTGGCTTGCTGCAACTAAACCCCACATTGCCTTCTTGATACTAATGCATGTATGATAGGATCTGATGTAAGTCTTGCTGAGTACCTTTGTACTCACGTTTGCTTTATTTTTGTTTTACAGGTGAGACATTTGTCTCACTAGTAGTACCGCCTGGACTTCGAGGAGTAGCTTGTTACCTCAGCTACGATCTTGTACCCTTGGGAGGGACTTGTAGATAGTCAGGCTTCTCGGCCTTTTTCTTTTGTAGTTGTCTGTACTCAGACATGTAATGCTTCCATTGCTTGTATGCTCTGAATGATGGGTCATGAGACCTCTGTTTGTATTAATGCTATGTGGCTCTTCTGGGCCTTTATCTATATGAGTTTGCGTTATGTTGTGATGCCATGTTGTATAGCACATACTTGCATGTTATGCGTACGTGTAACGTGTATTGCTATGTGTGGGATCCGACAACCTAGTTGTCTATCCTTGGTAGCCTCTCTTATGGGGAAATGTAGTCTAGTTCTTACATCGAGCCATGGTAGTCCGCTACAGCCCGGTTTACCCAGAGTCCTGCTAGCCCAGCACTACTGCTCCGGAACACTTAGACTGGCCGGCATGTGATTCACTTCGTTCATGTGTCTGTCCCTTCGGGGAAATTTCACGCGGTGACATCCGGAGTCCTGCCTAGCCTGCTACAGCCCGGTTCACCGGAGTCCTGTTAGCCTAGTGCTACAGCCCGGATTCGCACGCTGCTGACCGACATGCTCGATGTTGATTCATGTATGTTTGTCCCTGTTAGTTATTGCCACTTTGGGTTCACGACTAGTCATGTCGGCCCGGGTTCTCTGTCATATGGATGCTAGTGACACTATTATGTACGTGAGCCAAAAGGCGCAAACGGTGCCGGGCCATGGTAAGGTGACACCCGTGGGAATACCGTGCATGAGGCCGCAAAGTGATATGAGGTGTTACATGCTAGATTGGTGTGACTTAGAATCGGGGTCCCGACACTGCCCCAAGTATTTGGCGGAGAAGAAGGATGGCAAAGTGAAAGGTATATTTGATATATATGTTATTGATGTGTACCTTACTAATGCTCGTAGTAGTGCTTGGGTATTTGATACTCGTTTAGTTGCTAACATTTGCAACTTGAAACAGGGGCTACGGATTAAGTGAAGATTGGCTAAGGACGAGGTGACGATGCACGTGGGAAATGGTTCGAAAGTCGATGTGATCACCGTCAGCATGCTACTTCTACATCTACCTTTGGGATTAGTTTTAGAACTAAATAATTGTTATTTGGTGCCATCGTTGAGCATGAACATTATATTTGGATCTTGTTTGATGCGAGACGGTTATTCATTTAAATCAGAGAATAATGGTTGTTCTATTTATATGAGTAATATCTTTTATGGTCATGCACCCTTGATGAGTGGTCTATATTTACTAAATCTTGATAGTAGTGATACACATGTTCATAGTATTGAAGCCAAAAGATGCACAGTTGATAATGATATTGCAACTTATTTATGGCAGTGTCGTTTAGGTCATATTGGTGTAAAGCACATGAATAAACTCCATTCTGATGGACTTCTGGAATCACTTGATTATGAATCACTTGGTACTTGCGAACCATGCCTCATGGGTAAGATGACTAAAACTCCGTTCTCCGAAACAATGGAGCGAGCAACAGAGTTATTGGAAATCATACATACTAATGTATGTGGTCCAATGAACATTGAAGCTCGTGGCGGATATCGTTATTTTCTCACCTTCACAGATGATTTGAGCAGATATGGGTAAAACATAAGTCTGAAACATTTGAAAAGTTCAAAGAATTTCAAAGTGAAGTGGAAAATCATCATAACAGAAAATCAAGTTTCTACGATCTGATCGTGGAGGTGAATATTTGAGTTATGAGTTTGGACTTCATTTGAAACAATGCGGAATAGTTTCGCAACTCACGCCACCTGAAACACCACAACGTAATGATGTGTACGAACGTCATAACCGCACTTTATTAGATATGGTGTGATCTATGATGCCTCTCACTGATTTACTGCTATCGTTTTAGGGTTATGCTTTAGAGACAGCTGCATTCATGTTAAATAGGGCACCATCTAAATCCGTTGAAACAACACCTTATGAACTGTGGTTTGGCAAGAAACCCAAGTTGTCGTTTCTTAAAGTTTGGGGGTGCGATGCTTATGTGAAAAAGCTTCTACCTGATATGCTCAAACCCAAATCGGAGAAATGTGTATTCATAGGATACCCAAAGGAGACTGTTGGGTACACCTTCTATCACAGATCTGAAGGCAAGATATTCATTGCTAAGAATGGATCCTTTCTAGAGAAGGAGTTTCTCTCGAAAGAAGTGAGTGGGAGGAAAGTAGAACTTGACGAGGTAATTGTACCTTCTCCCTTATTGGAAAGTAGTTCATCACTGAAATCAGTTCTAGTGATTCCTACACCAGTAAGTGAGGAAGCTAATGATGATGATCATGAAACTTCTGATCAAGTTACTATTGAACCTTGTAGGTCAACCAAAGTAAAATCCGCACCAGAGTGGTACGGTAATCCTGTTTTGGAAGTCATGTTACTTGACCATGACGAACCTACGAACTATGAGGAAGCGATGATGAGCCCAGATTCCGCAAAATGGCTTGAGGCCATGAGATCTGAGATGGGATCCATGTATGAGAACAAAGTGTGGACTTTGGTTGACTTGCCCGATGATCGGCAGGCCATAGAGAATAAATGGATCTTCAAGAAGAAGACTGACGTTGACGGTAATGTTACTGCCTACAAAGCTCGACTTGTTGCAAAAGGTTTTCGACAAGTTCAAGGAGTTGACTACAATGATACTTTCTCACCCGTAGCAATGCTTAAGTCCGTCCGAATCATGTTACCAATTGCCGCATTTTATGATTATGAAATTTGGCAAATGGATGTCAAAACTGCATTCCTTAATGGATATCTTAAAGAAGAGTTGTATATGATGCAACCAGAAGGTTTTGTCTATCCAAAACGTGCTAACAAAGTATGCAAGCTCCAGCGATCCATTTATGGACTGGTGCAAGCCTCTCGGAGTTGGAATATACGCTTTGATAGTGTGATCAAAGCATATGGTTTTATACAGACTTTTGGAGAAGCTTGTATTTACAAGAAAGTGAGTGGGAGCTCCATAGCATTTCTGATATTATATGTAGATGACATATTGCTGATCGGAAATGATACTGAATTTATGAATAGCATAAAAGGATACTTGAATAAGAATTTTTCAATGAAAGACCTCGGTGAAGCTGCTTATATATTGGGCATCAAGATCTATAGAGATAGATCAAGACGCTTAATTGGACTTTCACAAAGCACATACCTTGATAAAGTTTTGGAGAAGTTCAAAATGGATCAAGCAAAGAAAGGGTTCTTGCCTGTATTACAAGGTGTGAAGTTGAGTCAGACTCAATGCTTGACCACTGCAGAAGATAGAGAGAAAATGAAAGGTGTTCCTTATGCTTCAGCCATAGGCTCTATCATGTATGCAATGCTGTGTACCAGACCAGATGTGTGCCTTGCTATCAGTTTAGCAGGGAGGTACCAAAGTAATCCAGGAGTGGATCACTGGACAGTGGTCAAGAATATCCTGAAATACCTGAAAAGGACTAAGGATATGTTTCTCGTATATGGAGGTGACAAAGAGCTCGTCGTAAACGGTTACGTCGATGCAAGCTTTGACACTGATGTAGCGATCCGACCTCAAATGGTCAAATATCTCTGCATAAGTGTCATCCCTGGATCGGTAATGCTGACACACACAGTACTTGAAGGATTTATAACAGAGTTCAATCACACACTTATTACATCGAATGTAACTTATTATAATAAATATGGCCTAAGGACATCTAAAAAGATAACAGCGGAAGGCTTGGAAGACAAAGTGAGTCCATCAACTCCAACAGCATAGCTGAGTGCACGACAACGACCTAGCACACCTTACTCTTCGTCTGAAAAGTCTACAACATGATGCGTTGCAGCCTGAAACGGGTCAGCACATGGAATATGCTGGCAATGTAACACAGTAGAGCAATGAACAGAATAAAGGCTATCACTACATGCATATATGGCTGGTGGAGGCTCTATGGTTACAATGTTTCGCGAAAAGCCATTTTTTTCCTACAACGAAGGAATATATTTTATTTAACTATCATGATAGTTGTTAAACATTGAGAAGTTTCCTCCAACTCAATCCCAATTAGATAGTAACAAAACACGAACAAGTTAATTAGAGTGTTGAGATCAGCATGATAATGCGAGAACTAGATACTCAAGATGTCCATAACCGGGGACACGGCTAACCATGATTAGTTTGTACACTCTGTAGAGGTTTGCGCACTTTTCCCCACAAAACTCGATCTCCTCCGTTGGATTTCTCGCACTACATGGTGTTTGCGAAACGGATGACCGAGACACAGTCTTTCTGAAACATTAACTCTTTACTCTGGGTAGACAGTACCAACCTACATCCCCTATATCTGCTAGTCTACCACTGAAAGAGGTCACGCAACATACTCAACTATGCTAGAGCCCATAATAGCTTGTGGCTGCACACGGAAGTTTCTAGCATGAATAATCTTATGATCCCTTTGAGCCTAGGTGGCGAACCATAGGATGATCACACGGGTACTCCAGGATATCCTAGGACAACACTGGATTCTCCAGGTGCCCACAACCAATCCACCCAGATGTGTATTTAAGTAGCCACCTTAAGTTAACCATTAATTAACAATCTCACATCTGTCATGGAAACACTCAAACCCAATCCACATCTATGAGCATAGCATGGCAATATAAGCATAGCGTAGAAGTAACTCCCAAGGTTGATAAAAAAGGCAATAGGTTCTACCTCATCATCTACTTCCCAATACCCACAAGTTAATCACATCCTATTCATGCAGTGTTTGAGGGTTGAGACTAATGTATAAAACTGGGTATGAAAAGAGTATGATTAATGTGTTACTTGCCTTGCTGATGATCCGCAAAACCTAGAGACTCATAGTAGCACGCTGCGCACTCCGAGAATTCTATTGCAAACAAACAATAAACAAACAATAGCATACATAAGCATTCAAGCAATGATGCAAGGGTAAAAATCAAATAAGAAGATCCAATCTGAAAATACAATTGAAGAGCTTCGATTTGCAAAAAGGATCGGTCAAATCGGAGCTACAGAACTAAAACTACGGTCAAAAGAACTTCGAAAACAAATCTACTTGAAACTAAATTTTAAATTGTCAAATCCTTGTTCAAGTTGATTAAACAGAAAGAGGGGCTCGCGACAAAGGTTTTGGCGTTGGTTTCACTGGATTTGGACGAACGGTTAAAAAGTTGCGAGGGTTTGAAGATCAGGGGCTAATCTGTGATAAAAGTAATCGTGGATAGGTCCCTGGTAGAAAAAAAGACTACGGCGCGAACGTTCGTTAACAGAGACGAACGGGCGAAAGCGTTCGTTAAAACGAACGAACGAACAAACGTTCGCAAATGAAACTAAACCGAGAAAAACCGAACCAATCTAAATAAATAAATAAATAAATAAATCTAGGGTTTCAAAGAAAAACCGATGGTTTTTACCTAAAACCGAAAAAAACCGGGCGGCGAATCCGCAAGGTCCGGCGTGGCTCCGACGGCTTTCCGGCGAGGCGGGGCGGCTGCGCGGGTGGCGGCGGGGTGGTGCGGGTGGTGCGGCGCGGCGGCGGGCTGCGCGGGGCGGCGGGGCAGGCGGCGTGCGGTGTAGGGCGGCGTGGTACAGCGCAGGCGGCGGGGCGGCTCGGGGTCTAAGGGGAGGGGCCCCGGGTGGTATTTAAAAGGGGGAAGAGGCGGCGGCGGGGTCCAACTTGGGGAGGGGGTCGGCGGCGGCGGACGGGGCTCGGACTCCCTCCGAGTCCGGCGGTGGCACGCGGGCGAGCGGGGGAAGGCGGCGGCAAAGGTGGGCCGGCTGGGCCCTTGGCCCAGATCGGTCCAGGATTTTTTTAAACAAAATCGCCGAAAAGGAAAAAAATCCTAAATAAATATTATAGAAATTCTAAAAATGTCAAAAACAATTTTCACCGTATAAATAAAATATTTAGAACAAAGTGAACATTTTCTTGGCCTAAAATGCAATTTTGAAAAATGCATATTTTTCTAATTCAAATAAAATAGCAATAAAATCCAAATAAAATTATTTATTTGATTTTAACATTTTATTTCTTTTATTTTGGAGAAGTCATATTATCTCCTCTCATATATTTTAATATGAAAAATTTCGGAGAGAAAAATAATTAAATCAAAATGACCCTCTTTTCAATATTTGAGAAAAATTCAAATATGAAAATAATAAAATCCCCAACTCTCTCTGTTGGTCCTTGAGTTGCTTAGGATATTTAGGATCACAACCAAAATGCAAATAAAATACGATATGCATATGATGACCTATGTATAACATTCCAAATTGAAAATTTGGGATGTTACAAACCTACCCCCTTAAGATGAATCTCGCCCTAGAGATTCGGCTTGGCTAGAAAATAGGTGTGGGTGGTCCTTCAGTAGATCTTCCTTTCATTCCCAGGTGGCTTCATCCTCGGTATGGTGGCTCCACTGAACTTTGCAAAACTTGATAACCTTGCTGCGTGTAACTTGGCTGGCAAACTCGAGAATCTTGACAGGTTTCTCCTCATAGGTTAAATCACTATCAAACTAAATTGCTTCCAAGGGCACTGTATCTCTCAGAGGAATATCGGCCATCTCAGCATGGCACTTCTTTAACTGGGAAATGCGAAACACATCATGAACTCCTGACAGTCCTTCGGGTATCTCCAACTTGTAGGCCACTTCTCCCATACATTCCAAAACTCGGTATGGTCCTACAAATCTCGGGGCTAACTTTCCCTTAACTCCAAAGTGTTTAACTCCTCGTAGAGGTGACACTCGAAGATATGCTCTGCTCCGATTTCATAGACTACCTCCTTGCGTTTTGAGTCTACATAACTCTTCTGCCTGGACTGTGCTATCTTCAGTCTATCGTGAATCATCTTAACCTTCTCTTCGGACTCTTTGATAAAATCTGGTCCAAACAACTAGCGGTCCCCAACTTCATCCCATATCAACGGTGTCCTACACCTCCTTCCGTACAAGGCCTCGAAAGGTGCCATCTTCAAACTGGCCTGGTAGCTGTTGTTGTATGAGAACTCTGCGTAAGGCAAATTGGCATCCCAACTAGATCCATAATCTAGCGCACAAGCTCTCAACATGTCCTCCAGAATCTGATTGACTCTCTCGGTCTGCCCATTTGTCTGTGGATGAAAGGTCGTACTAAACTCTAGCCTGGTACCCAAGGTCTGGTGTAGCTGATTCCAAAACTTCGAGGTAAACTGTGTTCCTCTATCTGATATGATGGTCCTCGGAACTCCATGCAGACAGACAATCTTGGTCATATATATCTTGGCCAACTTCGCACTCATATAGGTGGTTTTCACTGGGATAAAGTGAGCCACTTTGGTCAAACAATCCACTACCACCCAAATAGAATCATATCCCGATCGGGTCCTGGGCAATCCGGTGACGAAATCCATGCCAAGCTTATCCCACTTCCATTTGGGTATCGGCATAGGCTGCAGTAATCCTGCTGGCTTCTGATGTTCTGCCTTCACTCTCTGACATACATCACATACGGCTACATACTCGGCAATATCCTTCTCCATACCAGTCCACCAGAAACACTCCTTCAAATCCAAATACATCTTGGTGTTTCCGGTGTGTATCGAGTATGGCGAGTCATGAGCTTCCTGAAGTATCAACTTCCTGATCTCTGCATTATTGGGTACATAAACACGGTCCTCAAACCACAAGGTGTCGTGCTCATCCTCATGAAAACCTTTGGCTTTTCCTTTACTCATCCTCTCTTTTATCTCAGCAATTTCCTTATCATCCTTCTGAGCTTATTGAATTTTTCCCAATAATGTTGACTGAACTTCCAATGCTGGAACAAAACCTCTAGGGACTATCTCCAAATGAAGATCCCTGAGATCTTCAGCCAACTCCTTTGGTAATCCTCTGCTTACGAGGGTATTGGCATAACTCTTCCGGCTCAAAGCGTGATAGTGCAACTTCATGTCATAATCTTTTATAAGCTCCAACCATCTCCTTTGCCTGAGATTCAGCTCCTTCTGTGTGAAAATGTACTTCAAACTCTTATGGTCTGTGTACACATCACAATGATTTCCAATAAGAAAATGTCTCCAGGTCTTGAGTGCATGCACTACAGCTGCTAACTCCAAATCATACATGGCATAATTCAACTCATGTGGTCGAAGCTGTCGTGAGGCATATGAAACAACTCTTCCGTCCTGCATAAGTACACCTCCAAGTCCTAAGCGAGAAGCGTCGCAATACACTTGGAAATCTTTGCGTATATCTGGCAGAATCAGCACTGGGGCTGTAACCAAATGTTTCTTCAACTCCTGAAAACTTGCCTCACATTCATCTGTCCATTTAAACTTAGTGCCCTTCTTCAGCAACTCCATCATAGGCTTCGCAATCTTAGAAAAATTCTCAATGAATCTCCGATAATATCCCGTGAGTCCAAGAAAACTACTGATCTCTCCAACTGAGGTGGGTGCTAGCCAATTAGTGACAGACTGCACCTTGGTAGGATCTACTGCTATGCCTTCTCCTGATATAACATGTCCAAGAAATCCTACTTTCTTCAACCAAAACTCACATTTGTTGAACTTGGCATACAACTGATGTTCCCTGAGCTTCTCGGGAACTAAATGATGAAGCTATGTACCTAGGGTAGGGTCATGGATCTGTCCAAGATACCCTCCCCAAGGACATCTCTAAAAGAACCAAAAGCATTCGAAGAAAAATCATCATCCACTCGACCATGAAGCTATGTTCCACTCGACAGTCATGAAGACACTCGACCGTATGGACAATCACTCGACTACCAGAAGATCTAGAGCCACTCCACTCTGCAACGGTCGGGAATTAAGTCATAGCTTTAATGGTCATTATGTATCTTTATTGCAGGTGTTACCAGTAACGTCCCCATCTTTATGTACCTTAAACCCTTTGTAACTGAGGGCGGGAGGAGTCTGGCGAACTCTATATAAGCCACCCCTTCCTCAGGGACAGGGGTTCGCACCCCCTGTAGCACACACGCATATAATTCAGTCGACCACCTCCGGGCTCCAAGACATAGGGTTGTTACTTCCTATGATAAGGGCCTGAACTCATAAAACTCGCGTGTACAACTACTCCATAGATAGGATCTTGCCTCTACATCCCTACCCCCCATTCTACTGTCAGACTTAGAACCACGACAGTTGGCGCCCACCTTGGGGCGGGTGTCTTAGTGAGTTGTTGGAGAAGTTGTGATTTTTCTGATCCCCATCAACATGGTTTTAGGCAGAGGTTTGGCCAAGGGCCATGAGATCCATCTCAGTGTGCTCATATTCATCGCCGACGACTCCGCTTGGCTCCAGGAAGCGCCACTCGACGTCGAGGCGCTCCCCGTTCGCGGGGCAACGCACTTTCGCGCGTGCGTCCGTGGCGTCCTCCTACGGCAGCCGTCGACTCAGTATCGGTCGGCTCCCGTGCTGACCTCCCTCCCTGCAGCCCACCAGGGCAAATGTTCCGGTCGGTCGAGGAATCAGTGGTGGGTGAGGCATGCGGTGGCTCGCCAATCGGCCACCCCCCAGGTCGCGACAATCGAGCCCGACGAAACTCTCTATGGCCTGTTCGACTGGCTCCGTAGAGACTGCATCCGAGTGTGATAGCAGCGACCCCGCGGCAGAAGTTTTGATGGTCAATGGACCACGCAGTCCTCCTGGCTTCACTCGTGAAGACGGAGGCGACGGGAGTGGCGATCCGTCACGTGTTCACGAAGAGTACCGCCCCGAACCCCTCTCTTCGCAGCGGAGGGAAGAACTTTGCCGCCGGAACATGGATGTGCTTCACACTCCTATCGTTGGAGAAACCCCTGAGGCCCAGGCCTTGGAGGAGGAGCGCCTGGCCAACTTGGCTGAGCGCACTCGCCTGGAGAACCTCCAGCGCGCACTCGATGAGCGTGCTCGGCAGCGTATCCCCGAGTCTAGTCGACGCCAACTTTTTCCGCCTCCGACTCAGGTATACCGAACTCCGATCCAGAATCTCGCAGCTGCGGCCCGGATAGAGGAGTCAATCCAACCTTCCTAGTCAGAAGCTGGTCGAGGTTTGGTGCAGATTTGGGCTTTGCTCCGTGCGGCGGGAGAGCAGAATACAGCAGTATCTCAGTTGCGGAATAGGATCCATAGCAGATCCGTGGTTGCAGACGCAGTCCGGTCGGCTCACAGCCCGAGATCGCCCCCGAGGCATGAAGGGCGTGAGGACCGGCGAGATCAGTACAAAAACCGCGAGCAGTATGATCACCGACTCGATCATGATGATCGTTGTCGAGTTCCCACGCCTCCCCCAAGGAGTGGGTCATACATGCCTCGGCAGCAAGATGACAGATGTCCTCACAGTGGTGGGCGAAGGATTCCAGTCGACCCCAGGGAGCCGGGCTTTAATGCGAGATCTATTCTTGTTCAGGGTCTGGTTGACAGAAACCGAGCTCACAGAGAAGGTCACGACAGAGATTTCCCAACCAGCAACAAGGTACATGTCTCAGGTCCAGAGTGTTTTAGCAGAGCCATCAGGGCTGCGGTGATTCCTCCCAACTTTAGGTTGGTGACTGGAGTCAGTAAGTTCACTGGCGAGTCCAAGCCTGACAATTGGCTTGAGGATTACCGAGTGGCTGTACAAATTGGTGGTGGCAACGATGAAGTGGCCATGAAGCATCTTCCTTTGATGTTAGAGGGCTCGGCCAGAGCGTGGCTAAATCAGTTAGCGCCTGGTAGTATTTATACTTGGGAAGATCTTGCCCGAGTGTTTGTCAAAACATTTGAAGGTACTTGCAAACGGCCGGCAGGGCTGACAGAATTGCAGTGCTGCGTTCAGAAACCGAATGAAACTTTGAGAAATTATATCCAGAGATGGATCATGTTGCACCACACAGTGGAGAACATGTCGGATCACCAGGCGATTTGTGCCTTCAAGGAAGGCGTTAAATATCGGGAGTTGAATCTGAAATTCGGTTGGACAGGGATATGACTCTGACTCGGATGATGGAGATTGCCACCAAGTACGCCAATGGTGAAGAAGAAGACCGACTCCGGAGCGTCAAGCACAAAACAGTCGCTCACGAAACCCGAGGAGGGAACTCCAATCGGAAGCAGAAGCGCAAGGCCGAGCCAGCTGCTCCTGGTGAAGCCTTAGCCATGACTCAAGGAAAGTTCAAAGGGAAACCCAAAGGGCCGTGGAACCCCAAGAAAGTAAAAGATCAAGAAGGAAATGATGTGCTAGATTTACCATGCCACATTCACACCAAAAAAGATGAAGAAGGTAATTTCATTTACCCGAAGCATACCACTCGACAGTGTCGACTCCTAATCCAGCAATTCCGAGAGAAACAGCCCAAGGAAAAAGAGAAGGAAGCGGACAAAGTTGAGGATGATGAGGAGGACGACGATGGTTACCCCCATGTCAATTCTACTCTGATGATTTTCGCTGATGTTGAGTAAGAGTCGACTGAAAGTCATCAATAGAGAAGTGAACATGGTCGCTCCGGTGACACCCAGTTATTTGAAGTGGTCTCAGACTGCCATTACATTCGACCAGTCCGATCACCTGGCACATATAGCCACCCCTGGGAGGCAAGCGCTGGTGGTCGACCAAGTAGTCGAAGGCACTCGATTGACTAAGGTTCTGATGGATGGTGGCAGTGGTCTGAATATACTGTATGCAGAGACGTTGAAAGGAATGGGAATTCCGATGTCCAGACTCAGTGAAAGCAATATGAGTTTCCATGGAGTCATTCCTGGCAAGAAGGCTGCATCACTCGGCCAGATCGCCCTTGATGTAGTGTTCGGTGATTCCAAGAATTACCGCAAAGAAAAGTTGACATTTGAAGTTGTGGATTTCCAGAGTGCTTATCATGCCATTCTGGGCAGGCCAGCTTATGCACGTTTTATGGCTCGACCATGTTACGTGTACCTCAAATTGAAGATGCCTGGTCCTAAAGGTGTGATCACCATCACTGGCAGTCGGAAGAAGGCAGAAGAGTGCTTCCAGAAAGGCTCAAAGATCGCCGATGCACAAATGGCAGTAGTGGAGTTGCAGGAGTATCAAAAAAATGCAGATCCAAGTGATTTGTTACGAGCTAAGAAGCCTGCCACAGATTCAGCATTCCAGTCGTCTGGTGAAACGAAGTCGATTCACATTCACCCGACAGATCCCAATGCTGCTCCGACTCACATTTCTACAACACTCGACTCCAAATAGGAAGAAGCGCTCATCCAGTTCCTCCGTGAGAAGTGGGATATCTTTGCATGGAAACCTTTTGACATGCCAGGTGTTCCTAGGGGACTGGCTGAGCATCGTTTGCGAGTCGATCCAAAAGTGAAACCAGTAAAAGAACACCTTCGACGGTCAGCCGTACAGAAGAGAAAGGCAATCGGTGAAGAAGTGGCTCGACTTCTAGCAGTTGAGTTTATCCGAGAGATTTACCACTCCGAGTGGTTAGCTAATGTTGTCATGGTCCCAAAGAAGGATGACTCACTTCGCATGTGCATTGACTTCAAACATATCAATCAGGCCTGCCCGAAAGATCACTTTCCTCTCCCTCGCATCGACCAAATAGTCGACTCGACTGCGGGGTGTGAGCGTTTGTCCTTTTTGGACGCTTATTCCGGATATCATCAGATCCATCTGTATGGACCCCGATGAAATAAAAACAGCTTTCATCACCCCATTTGGGTGCTTCTATTATGTCACTATGCCATTCGTTTTGAAGAACGCTGGAGCCACATTCATGCAGATGATTTAGAAGTGTTTGCTCACTCAGATCAGTCGGAATGTGGAAGCATACATGGATGACATTGTGGTCAAGTCACGTAAAGGTTCCGACCTACTGGCTGACCTTGCTGAAACCTTTGCCAACCTCAGAAGGTATGATATCAAGCTTAATCCATCAAAGTGCACGTTTGGAGTTCCAGGCGGAAAATTACACGGTTTTCTCATTTCCGAACGAGGGATCAATGCTAACCCAGAGAAAGTGGGTGCCATACTCTGGATGAAACGCCATGTGCGTGTGCATGATGTCCAGAAGCTTGCATGCCTGCAGGTCGACTCTAGAGGATCCCCGGGTACCGAGCTCGAATTCGCCCTATAGTGAGTCGTATTACAATTCACTGGCCGTCGTGAAGCTGATGCAGCATTTGCAGAGCTTAAAGCCCTGCTTTCCACCCAGCCGGTGCTTGCTGCTCCAATCAGCAAAGAGCCTTTACTCCTTTATATTGCAGCCACTAGACAAGTCGTTAGTACAGTACTTACGGTCGAGCGGGAAGAAGAAGGAAAAGCTTACAAAGTTTAGCGCCCAGTATACTATGTCTCTGAAGTTTTGACTCCAGCAAAGCAAAGATATCCACATTATCAGAAGCTTGTATATGTGATTTATATGACCACGAAGAAGGTTGCACATTACTTCTCTGATCATTCCATTACAGTCGTTAGCGACGCTCCATTATCAGAGATTCTGAACAACAGAGATGCAACTGGTCGAGTGGCAAAGTGGGCGATTGAACTACTTCCCTTAGATATCAAGTTCGAGGCAAAGAAAGCTATCAAGTCCCAAGCAATAGCAGATTTCCTCGCCGAGTGGATCGAACAACAACTGCCGACTCAAGTTCACTCGGAGCACTGGACCATGTTCTTCGATGGTTCCAAGATGCTGAATGGTGCCGGTGCTAGAGTGGTACTGGTATCCCCCCGAGGAGAGAAGCTCAGATATGTCCTCCAGATTCACTTTGATTCCTCCAATAACGAAGCAGAATATGAAGCACTCTTGTATGGGTTGCGTATGGCCATCTCACTCGGCGTCCGTCGCCTCATGGTCTATGGCGACTCAGATTTGGTAGTCAATCAAGTGATGAAGGAGTGGGACGTCAGAAGCCCAGCCATGACTGGTTACTGCAACGCAGTGAGAAAGTTGGAAAAGAAGTTTGAGGGGTTAGAGCTCCATCATATACCCCGACTGAAAAATCAAGCAGCAGATGATTTAGCAAAGATAGGCTCCAAGAGAGAAGCCATTCCCAGTAATGTGTTCCTGGAGCATATTCATGCACCTTCAGTTCAAGAAGATCCCTTCAATGAAGAGCCCCCGCAGCCTAAGAGTGCCACAGATCCGACTGAAGTCGAGGTCCCAGTCGTGGTCGACTTGGTCACGGAGGTGTTGGTCATCACTCCCGACTGGATAGTGCCATACATTGCATATATCCTTAGGAAAGAGCTCCCAGAGGATGAAGAAGAGGCTCGACAGATCATCCGTCAATCCAAGGCTTTTACTATAATAAGAGGACAACTGTTCAGAGAAAGTGCAACTGGGGTCAGCCAGAAATGCATAACACCAGAAGAAGGCCGAGTGATCCTCCACGACATCCATTCGGGGACTTGTGGTCACCATGCATCCTCTCGGACCATTGTGGCTAAAGCATGCCGAGCTGGATTTTATTGGCCACGAGAAAATGAAATGGCGAAAGATATAGTCGACAGATGTGAAGGCTGCCAGTTCTACTCCAATATGTCGCACAAACCTGCATCAGCCCTGAAGACCATCCCCACTCGTCTGGCCCTTTGCTGTTTGGGGATTGAACATGGTTGGTCCACTGAGGACTGGTAGGAGCGGCTTCACTCATGTGCTTGTAGCAGTCGACAAGTTTACCAAATGGATCGAAGCCAAGCCTATTAAGAATCTTGAAGCTAGTACTGTTGTCAGCTTCATCAGAGAGTTGATTTTCAGATATGGGGTTCCGCACAGCATCATCACTGACAACGGATCAAACTTTGATTCTGATGAATTCAGAACCTTCTGCGCCTCACAAGGCACACGAGTCGACTATGCTTCAGTCGCCCATCCCCAGTCGAATGGACAAGCAGAAAGAGCAAATGGCCTGATTCTCAAAGGACTGAAACCCCGACTGATGCGAGATCTCAAGCATGCAGCGGGCGCCTGGGTTGATGAACTTCCATCAGTTCTTTCGGGATTGAGGACAACTCCCAATCGGTCGACTGGCCGAACTCCATTCTTCTTGGTCTATGGGGCTGAAGTTGTTCTACCGAGTGACTTGCTTCATAATGCACCACGAGTTGAGCTCTTCTCTGAAGATGAAGCAGAACAAGCTCGGCAAGACGCAGTCGGCCTCCTAGAGGAGGAAAGAGAGATGGCCTTGATCCGGTCGACCATTTATCAGCAAGACTTGCGTCGATTCCATGCTAGACACATGAAGGGTCGAGCCTTTCAAGAGGGAGACTTGGTTCTTCGAGTGGGTCAGCAGAAACCACACAAGCTCGCTCCAGCTTGGGAAGGTCCCTTCATTGTCACCAGAGTACTCCACAAAGGAGCATACCACCTTTACAGTGTCGAGCATAAGAAGGACGAGCCACGGGCTTGGAATACGGAGCTGCTCCGCCCCTTTTATACTTAAGTACTCGTTCGAATAAAATGTAATAAGAAATACCTTTGTAATTTGTTTGCAAAGACAAGAGCGTTACAGTCCTCTGGCATGATTGTTGTTGCTTTTATTTACGTCTGAAAACCCCCAGTGGGTGACTTAGCTGCGAATCTGTTTCGCCTAAGTTCGAAAGAAAATCCTACCGAGTGGTGAGCAAGCCTCTCACTCGGGGGTTTAGCTGTGAACCCATTTCGCCTAAGTTTACAAAATCCTACCAAGTGGTGAGCCAGCCTCCCACTCGGGGGCTTAGCTGCAGTCTAGTACTCGCCTAAGTTTGTAAAATCCTACCGAGTGGTGAGCCAGCCTCCCTCTCGGGGGCTTAGCTGCAGTCCAGTACTCGCCTAAGTTTGTAAAACCCTGCCGAGTGGTGAGCAAGTCTCCCACTCGGGGGCTTAGCTGCAGTCCAGTACTCGCCTAAGTTTGTAAAATCCTACCGAGTGGTGAGCCAGCCTCCCACGCGGGGGCTTAGCTGCAATCCAGTACTCGCCTAAGTTTGTAAAATCCTACCGAGTGGTGAGCCAGCCACCCACTCAGGGGCTTAGCTCCAGTCCAGTACTCGCCTAAGTTTGTAAAATCCTACCGAGTGGTGAGCCAGCCTCCCACTCGGGGGCTTAGCTGCAATCCAGTACTTGCCTAAGTTTGTAAAATCCTACCGAGTGGTGAGCCAGCCTCCCACTCTGGGGCTTAGCTGTAGTCTAGTACTCGCCTAAGTTTGTAAAATCCTACCGAGTGGTGAGCCAGCCTCCCACTCGGGGGCTTAGCTGCAGTCCAGTACTCGCCTAAGTTTGTAAAATCCTACCGAGTGGTGAGCAAGTCTCCCACTCGGGGGCTTAGCTCCAGTCCAGTACTCTCCTAAGTTTGTAAAATCCTACCGAGTGGTGGGCAATCCTCCCACTCGGAGGCTTAGCTGCAGTCCAGTACTCGCCTAAGTTTAAAAAATCCTACCGAGTGGTGAGCAACCCTCCCACTCGTAGGCTTAGCTACAGTCCAGTACTCCCCTAAGTTTAAAAAATCCTACTGAGTGGTGAGCAATCCTCCCACTCGGGGGCTTAGCTGCAGTCCAGTACTCGCCTAAGTTTGTAAAAATCCTACCGAGTGGTGAGCAACCCTCCCACTCGGCGGCTTAGCTGCAGTCCAGTACTCGCCTAAGTTTGAAAATCCTACCGAGTGGTGAGCAATCCTCCCACTCGGAGGCTTAGCTGCAGTCCAGTACTCGCCTAATGTCAGGACCCCGATTCTAAGTCACACCGATCTAGCATGTAACATCTCATATCACTTTGCGGCCTCACGCACGGTATTCCCACGGGTGTCGCCTTACCATGGCCTGGGACCGTTTGCGTCTTTTGGCTCACGTATATGATAGTGTCTCTAGCATCCATATGACAGAGAACCCGGGCCGGCGTGACTAGTCATGAACCCAAAGTGGCACTAACTTACGGGGACAGGCATACATGAATCAACATCGAGCATGTCGGTCAGTAGCGTGCGAATCCGGGCTATAGCACTGGGCTAACAGGACTCCGGGATCCCGGGCTGTAGCAGGCTAGGAAGGACTCCGGATGTCACCGCGTGACATTTCCCCAAAGGGACAGACACAGGAACAAAGTGAATCACATGTCGGCCAGTCTAAGTGTTCCGGAGCAGTAGTGCTGGGCTAGCAGGACTCCGGTGAACCGGGCTGTAGCGGACTACTATGGCTCATGGAAGCACAAGACTACATTTCCCCATAAGAGAGGCTACCAAGGATGAACAACTAGGTTGTCGGATCCCACACATACCAAGCATTTCAATCATACACACAATATGCTCGATATGTGTAAATACAACATGGCATCACAACATAACTCTACGACTAAAGTATTTATTCATTAGGCTTCGAAGAGCCAGATAATACAAACATGGGTCTCATGACCCAACATACAGAGCATACAAACAACAAGCACATGCGGAAGCTTAACTTGTCTGAGTACAGACAACTACAAATGAAAAAGGCTGAGAAGCCTGACTATCTACAAGACCCTCCCAAGGGTACAAGATCGTAGCTGAGGTAACAAGCTAAACGTCGAAGTCCACGTGGAACTACTAGCGAGACTGAAGTCTCTCTTCAAAACATAAAATAAGCAAACATGAGTACAAATGTACCCAACAAGACTTACATCAGAATTGTCTACATATGCATCGGTATCAACAAAGGAGTGGTGGAGTTTAACTGCAGCAAGCCAGCTTTGACTTGGTGGCTATCCTGAACTACGACAGCAAGTAACTCTTTTGAGGTGGCGCACATGAGTCCACATATTCACCATACCAATACACCACTATGGATCTGCTCCCGTCTCCCAACGAGAACGCCATCCATAGCACTCACGCTTATCTTGCGCATTTTAGAGTATCCACTTTCACTTGTCTATGAACTATGCAAGAGGTCCAAGTTTCCATATCCGAGGAATCCGGCTATTCGAATAGATATGATAACCCTGCAGGGGTGTACCTCTTCACACACGCTCTCGCCACTTACCACCATGTACACGTCGTGTACCTCGGCAACCTTCAAGCGGAAGCCTGGCGAGGGAGTCGGCCACGACCTGACTAACCACACAAGTCTCTCGTCCATGTTTATCGTCTATTCGGGTTCCATCCGCAAGGAGATCCGGCCGGGGTGTCGCTCACGGCCCCAAACGATGTGTGCAGGGTTCCCAAGCCCACCATCCGTGTGCCACTTGGTACACCGTGCCACTGTGCCTAGTCTGTCCCAAGCCCACCTGTACCGCGTGCCACTTGGTAGACTACTAACACTACCTACAAACACCAGAAACTAGTTGCAACTCCTGGACAGAGATCGAGTTGATTAATAAGCCGAGAGGGGCCGAGTTACCGGAACCCAATGTGTGGTAGTAACTGTTCATGGATCACAAACACAGAACTCAGTTCCTGAGAACGGCTGCAATGAGACAACCCACCATGTACTCGTACATGGCCTCTCACCGCTACCTTTACCAAATCGTGTTCACACACTTTGCTCTCAACGATAGGACATGTTCACCACGTTCCAATTCATTCCCGATGAATCAGACCTGACTCAACTCTAAGCAGTAGCAGGCATGACAACAAGCATGAATGAGTAGGCACATCAGGGCTCAAACAACTCCTACTCATGCTAGTGGGTTTCATCTATTTACTATGGCAATGACAGGTCATGCAGGGGAAAGGGGTTCAACTACCGCAGCATGTAACAGTTGAATCGTTGTTGTCCTAATGCAGTAAAAGAGAGCAGAAGCGAGAGAGTGGGATTGTATCGGAATGAACAAGGGGGTTTTGCTTGCCTCGCACTTCTGAAGATAATATAGCTCTTCATTGGTGTCATCGAACTCATCGTCGGAAGCACGTCTATCGAGAGGGGACAATCACCGGCAACTGAGAAAGAACATAATCAATGCAATGCCACAATATGATGCATGATCATGACATGGCAATATGCTGTGATTTGAGGTAATGCATCTAGCTATGGTTTAAATGAAGTTGGTTTGAATACATGATTCAAATTCGAACTCCATATATGATTATTTAAATGCCCTTTATTTGTTTTATCCAAAACAGAGGACAAACATTGTTCAAACATCCATGAAAATGGTACAGATGGATTCCTTGAATTTTTCTGATAATTTTTCATATATAAATCTTTGTATTTGGAGTTACAGATTAATTCCTATGATTTTTAGAAGTTGCTCTATTTTTTGGAATTTCCAAATTATTTAGAAATATGAGTATTCCAGTAAATGTGTTTACGACGTCAGCACTGCGTCAGGGTGACGTCAGTGGTTGACCAAAGTCAAAACTGACTGGTGGGGCCTAGCTGTCATTGAGCTAGTTAACTGGCAGTGTTAATTAAACTTAGACTATTTTAACACGGGGTTTAATTAGGATGTGGGGCCCATGTTTCAGTTGCACGGGAGGGTTAATTAGTGGCTTAAATAGGGATTAGTCAGCGGCTAATCGCCAGCGTAAGAGGGGCAAGTCGGAGTTGCCCGTCCGGCCAACTCCAGTGACGAGGGGTCGTGCGGCTGGGCTTGTTGGAACCGGCGCAACGAGGCGCGTCGGTTGGTGGCCTCGGGAAGGCCTGGGGTGGCCGGGTGTGTCGCCGGTGTCGAGGTTTAGCGGCGGCGGAGCTCGGGCTCGAGCGGGTGCGGGGTTTCAGTGCGAGCTAGAGCAAACAGTGCGTAAGTTCGCTTCCCGGGGACGCGGTGAGCATGTTGGTGCTGCTTACGAGAGCGGGGGAGGTCGGGAGCGCAGGGTTGGCCGGCCATGGCAACGGCGGTGCTCGGGAGCTTGTGGGGAAGCAGCTAGAGGGCCAGCGCGACAAAGGGAGGAGAGGGAAAAGACTGCAGGTCTCACAACGGATCTTCTGGTGCGGACGGCGAGCTCGGGGAGGTCCCGTAGCCGACGAATCAATGACGGCGACCGTCAGGGCAGAGGATGAAGATGGCGATGGTGGCGACGCTGCAGGGCTCTTGCGGTCGCGTGCCTCAGTGTGTAGCTCCATGGAGTCGTGGCGGAGCTCGTGGTGGCGCTGGTTTGGTGGGTGGTGGCCTATAGCCACGGTGACGGTGACAGTGTGCTCTCGGGCTCACGGGAAGAGAGGAAGAGGGAGACAGAGGAGGAGGGAGAACGAGGGGAGGCTCTGGGCGTCTCCGTGGCGTCGCGAGGATGTCGGGGAGGCTGCCACCGCGAAGCAGGAGGTGGAGGCCTCCGCGTGCGCGCGTGCTACTTCGCCTCTGCCTACTAGCAGAGGTTGAAGACAACCGCTCTGCCCCGGTGGGCTGGACTGGTGCAGCTGGGCCGGCTATAGGTAAGTGGCCCAGGTACGGGTCTTTCTTTTTGTTTCTGTTTTTTATTACTTTGCCACTGTTTTGCAAATTCAAAGGAATTCAAAACAATGCAAAATATTCTCTGACCATTTTATGTTGCTTATTGGACTTCTCCAAAAGCACACAAAATATATCAGACGTATTTGGAAATATATCCCATATATATTTGGGTATATTTCCAAATTCAAATAGAATAGTGATTTAAATTCAGTGCCCAAAATATTCCACAAAAATGTTCACTATTTTTGGTTTGGTCTCAAAGCCTTGCCAAAATTGTCAAACATTTATGAAGGCATTTTGGAAACAATGAATGCAATTTAAAGGGTTCTTGCCCTTCTTTTAAATTGATTTATGAGGCTTTCACTTTCCTCAATTTAAGTTTCTTGAATTTAAACATGATGCATGCTCACTGATGCAACTATTACACTCAGGTGTACTAGAGCTGTGGCAACTCACCCCCACTAAACAAGAATCTCGTCCCGAGATTCAAAACGTGAGGTAAGAAGACAGAGGGAACATGGAACTGACACAGTCTTCATGATCCATTGCATTTCTCGAAGATGTTGATTCATTGCTTCAAATTGATCTTGACGTCTTTGCTTTCAAAAACTCCATCCAACACAACGACCACAGAAAGAAACTCTATAGGAATCGATCTTCTCAAAGATCGAGCAACTCACAATCAACTCATGGAGTGAGATGTTGAAACACCTCTTGAGCTGAGACACGAAAAACACATCGAGAGGGATGGAAGAATAGAGGTTCAAGTTGGTAGGCAACAATTCCACGCTTAAGTAAGATGGTGCATGGTTTCAAAGTAGCGAGGAGATAGTTACCATGATTTCATAACATGACACCTTAGGGAGGTGACTCGTAGAGCTATTCCCTTAAATGGCAAAAAGAATTACTTTTGATACAAAGATCATTGAAACTCTTTATACCAGCCTAAGGTAAATCACAACAATCGTTTGGCGGGGTAAGAAGGGATGGCATACCTAGACTGGGATGGATGATGTGGACTACTTTTTTGAAGACAACGCAAGGGATGATTTTGCTTGTGCGTGCTCTCAAGAACTTGAGCATTTCCATATTCATCAAGGTTCTACCAACATCCGTGCCAAGGATCATGGCAACACAACATACTACCATGATGAATAGTGATGGACGATGCAGATGCAAAGGGAGATACCACCTTCTCATATTTCTCTTTAGCGAGGCCAAGGAAACAAAATCTGATGATCGACCGAGAGACATTTAGCACTCCGCTTCTAATGTTCTCCTTGATGTGCTACCGTAACCCATTTATAGATATAGTTTGGTACCTATGACATCAAGTAAAAGGTCGAACTTCGAGAGCACAAGAATCCATAAGGAATAACTATGGAAATAAATCCTACGAAATCCTTATGGGAAGTTAGCCAACTTCCTCAATCAAAACACTACAATAATAGGTCTTCCGGCTGGGTGTGTCGGCCACGACATCCACTTTACTGGTTACAGAGAGACCAATATTATAGTTCTTGGGAAATGTTCCAACCATCATATCTGCCTGAGATTCAGATCTGGTTGGTGTCAGGATATTCCAGACTCATCAAGTCTAGAGAGAAAAATGAAAGTTTGCAACACAAGTTGACGAGATGATGTTGCAGGATTATCGGGAAATGGACTACGGTGGTAAGCTCCAAAACATGAGCTGGTTCTACTACAAACATGTGAACACGTTGTCCCAGACAAGCATGACCATGTAGTAGTCTTACAACGAAACACTACTGAGTTCAAGTGGGGAACCATCATTGTGGATAACAAAATCCTTGATTAAGCCCAGGTTAGCTCTTAAAAAGGAACTTCTTATCCTTGAACAAATCAATCAGTGGCTTGGTGTGCTAGGGACACATATAGAATGAAGGTTGCAAGTCTCCAAACCACAGAATACTTCGCACGTATGCATGACTGATTTGGGATGATTCCAGAGGAGGCAAAACAAACTTTCTCGAATTCATGGCGGCAACTTGCATCAGATGCACATGAATTAGAGGAAGTCACTTCTTACACCAAACATATATTTCATGAACGGGACATGAAGAAAATGCTTACATAAGTTTCCAACACTAGCTTAATGTCCAACAAAGTCATGGACAAGATAGGGATGTTTTCAATGGGCTCAACAACAATTCATCCAGGTTTCCATATAAATGGATTTCCACAATTATGTGAACAAGGTGATAGCATCGGTCAGACCAAAAGATGTAATGGTGTATGCTTGAGGGATCAACCACGAGTAAGACAACATTACGAATATCGTTGGTTCTGTTTTGATTTGATGATAGCCCACACTCAAATCAAAGTTTTGACAAGATAATTGATCCAACAACTGATCAAGAGGAGCAATCAATGAGGATAACATCTTTCTTCAACACACACACACACACCTGAGGATATCCCTTTGGAGTGAACTAAGCCGGACAAAGCTTTTATCTTCCAACTCTCCAAGTTATTGTTTAGCTCAACCAACTAGCTCAGGGGTATCCAACACGGATTCTTGGAGAAGGGGTGGTTTATAGGAAACCAACTTGATCACAAACTCAACATAGCGGTCAGGTAAAAACCTGGTAATACTTCCGAGAAGATATTCGGAACATCACGAACCACCAATATGTTACTAAGCTTGGGAACAATCTTGCTTTTCAGAGCAAGACGATATGATCAAATAAGCAAGGGATTGAATAATCCTAACTCATTGATCAAAGAGTGCACCAGAATTAAGGACTAGATAGCACAATCTATCTTAGAATGATGATTCAATAACCAACACGCTGAGAATGAAATTATTGTCCATTAACTACCAAGCAATGGAGTTGCTAGGAGTATTGATTTCACACATCACGACTCACTTGCCGGCATTCCGGTTACAATAACACGAGAGCCAAGGAATGAACAATGATGGCAATAAGTGTCACTGCGTCAAAAATTCATAAGAGATGGTGCAGTTCCTACGATATTCTTGACATAAATAGGGTAATACTCCAAGGTAGAACAGAACAAAAGCTGGTTTGGCATTTGATCTGCGGTATACAACTACTTTGACCCAATCCTAGAAATGGATAAGGTACTGGAGTTTGTTTCTCCTTGTCATTCCAGAATAGAATGGCTTGACACACCACAAGAATATGAGGTATCGATGAGCATGAATGCACACATACTCTTAACTATCAATTGACAGATGAGGGCCAGAAAATAACTAACGAGGGACAACTCAAAGGAACATATAACTTTCTGAGTTGTGGATGCATAGATCATTATGTCGGGCAAAGTTCAACATAATTCTTCTGGATAACCCATGCAGAAAAGGAAGGACTGGCAGAGTCACAATATGAATGGAGTACTCCTCAAGAGCACCCTGGTTGTGATCTTTTGGTTCAAAAGAACTTCTGCCATGATGGTTCATGGTATTGGAAGAATGAGATACCACGAACCTCGAGGACTATCGCAAAGGTTACTAATATCCTAAAGGAACTAGCAAACACTATCAACATGAAGTAAGTAAGGTGAATCTCGGGTTCAAGAACCCAGGAATAGAAGGCCTACTAACTAAGTGGCATCACGGGATGCTCTCAAGAATGATGGCTAGAATCATCACACTGGGAACACAAAACAGGGCTAGATTATTAGGTGATCCTCTAAGACACCTAGGGTCATAATAATAGCTCCAACATATATGTCGAGGCAACAGAGTACCTCAGCTCACCGATTAGTGTGGTTAAACTGGCCTAGAGAAACATCGGGAACGAAAAGAAGGGGTTGCAAATGCATCAGACTATTTAGAAACCTGGGATGACTCAGACAGCATAACGGCTGTAAATGCTCAAAAACATTTGAGACATCCTGCAAAATAGTGGCATAACCACTCAAAAGCACAATATCAAGATTCCGAGACCAACTATGAACACACGGAAGTAGTAGAAACTGAACTGGGCCTTAAATCCAACAATCCTATAAGTCTACGGATTAGTAACACGTGATCCTGATAGATAGAAGAGAAGCCTAGTTCTTAATCTCCGTAGAAGAGAATAGGATGACTCAGATCAGAAGGGCATAAGGTAAAGGAGTAAAAAGAGCCTTACGTTCCCTTCCACAATCAATTCCCTTACATAACTAAAGAATTTCTAGGCCCAACTTTGACCAGTCTGGCTTGGTAATCCTACAGGCAGTCAGGCTCTGATACCAAAGCTGTCAGGACCCCGATTCTAAGTCACACCGATCTAGCCCATAACATCTCATATTACTTTGCGGCCTCACGCATGGTATTACCACGGGTGTCGCCTTACCATGGCCTAGGACCGTTTGCGCCTTTTGGCTCACGTATATGATAGTGTCGCTAGCATCCATATGACAGAGAACCCGGGCCGACGTGGCTAGTCGTGAACCCAAAGTGGCACTAACTTACGGGGACAGGCATACATGAATCAACATCGAGCATGTCGGTCAGCAGCGTGCGAATCCGGGCTATAGCACTGGGCTAACAGGACTCCGGGAACCCGGGCTGTAGCAGGCTAGGCAGGACTCCGGATGTCACCGCATGACATTTCCCCGAAGGGACAGACACAGGAACGAAGTGAATCACATGCCGGCCGGTCTAAGTGTTCCGTAGCAGTAGTGCTGGGCTAGCAGGACTCCGGTGAACCGGCCTGTAGCAGACTACTATGGCTCATGGAAGCACAAGACTACATTTCCCCATAAGAGAGGCTACCAAGGATGAACAACTAGGTTGTCGGATCCCACACATACCAAGCATTTCAATCATACACACAATATGCTCGATATGTGTAAATACAACATGGCATCACAACATAACTCTACGACTCAAGTATTTATTCATTAGGCTCCGAAGAGCCAGATAATACAAACATGGGTCTCATGACCCAACATACAGAGCATACAAGCAACAAGCACATGCGGAAGCTTAACTTGTCTGAGTACACACAACTACAAATGAAGAAGGCTGAGAAGCCTGACTATCTACAAGACCCTCCCAAGGGTACAAGATCGTAGCTAAGGTAACAAGCTAAACGTCGAAGTCCACGCGGAACTACTAGCGAGACAAAAGTCTCTCTGCAAAACATAAAATAAGCAAACGTGAGTACAAATGTACCCAACAAGACTAACATCAGAACTGTCTACATATGCATCGGTATCAACAAAGGGGTGGTGGAGTTCAACTGCAGCAAGCTAGCTTTGACTCGGTGGCTGTCCTGAACTACGACTACAAGTAACTCTTTTGAGGTGGCGCACACGAGTCCACATATTCACCATACCAATACACCACTATGGATCCTCTCCCGTCTCCCGACGAGAATGCCATCCATAGCACTCACGCTTATCTTGCACATTTTAGAGTATCCACTTTCACTTGTCTATGAACTATGCAAGGGGTCCAAGTTTCCATATCCGAGGAATCCGGCTATTCGAATATATAATGATAACCATGCAGGGGTGTACTTCTTCACACACACTCTCACCACTTACCACCATGTACACGTCGTGTACCTCGGCAACCTTCAAGCGAAAGCCTGGCGAGGGAGTCGGCCACGACCTGACTAACCACACAAGTCTCTCGTTTAGGTTTATCGCCTATTCGGGTTCCATCCGCAAGGAGATCCGGCCGGGGTATCGCTCACGGCCCCAAACGATGTGTGCAAGGTTCCCAAGCCCACCATTCGGGTGCCACTTGGTACACCGTGCCACCGTGCCTAGTCTGTCCCAAGCCCACCTGTACCGGGTGCCACTTGGTAGACTACTAACACTACCTACAAACACCAGAAACTAGTTGCAACTCCTGGACAGAGATCAAGTTGATTAATAAGCCAAGAGGGGCCGAGTTACCGGAACCCAATGTGTGGTAGTAACTATTCATGGATCACAAAAACAGAACTCAGTTCCTAAGAACGGCTGCAATGAGACAACCCACCATGTACTCCTACATGGCCTCAAACCGCTACCTTTACCAAATCGTGTTCACACATTTAGCTCTCAACGGTAGGACATGTTCACCACGTTCCAATTCATTCCCGATGAATCAGACCTGACTCAACTCTAAGCAGTAGCAGGCATGACAACAAGCATGAATGAGTAGGCACATCAGGGCTCAAACAACTCCTACTCATGCTAGTGGGTTTCATCTATTTACTATGGCAATGACAGGTCATGCAGGGAAAGGGGTTCAACCACCGCAGCATGTAACAGTTGAATCGTTGTTGTCCTAATGCCGTAAAAGAGAGCAGGTGCGAGAGAGTGGGATTGTATCGGAATGAACAAGGGGGTTTTGCTTGCCTGGCACTTCTGAAGATAATATAGCTCTTCATCGGTGTCATCGAACTCATCGTCGGAAGCACATCTATCGAGAGGGGACAATCACCGGCAATATGTTGTGATTTGAGCTAATGCATCTAGCTATGATTTAAATGAAGTTGGTTTGAATACATGATTCAAATTCCAACTCCATATATGATTATTTAAATGCCCTTTATTTGTTTTGTCCAAAACAGAGGACAAACATTGTTTAAACATGCATGAAAATGGTACAGATGGATTCCTTGAATTTTTCTGATAATTTTTCATATATAAATGTTTGTATTTGGAGTTATAGATTAATTCCTATGATTTTTTGAAGTTGCTCTATTTTCTGGAATTTCCAAATTATTTAGAAATATGAGTATTCTGGTAAATGTGTTTACGACGTCAGCACTTCGTCGGGGTGACGCCAGTGGTTGAGCAAAGTCAAAACTGACTGGTGGGGCCTACCTATCATTGAGCTAGTTAACTGGCAGGGTTAATTAAACTTAGACTATTTTAACACGGGGTTTAATTGGGATGTGGGGCCCATGTTTCAGTTGCACGGGAGGGTTAATTACTGGCTTAAATAGGGATTAGTCGGCGACTAATCGCCGGCGTAAGCGGGGCACGTCGGAGTTGCCCGTCCGGCCAACTCTGGTGACAAGGGGTCGTGCGGCTGGGCTTGTTGGAACCGGCGCAATGAGGCGCGTCAGTTGGTGGCCTCGGGAAGGCCTGGGGTGGCCGGGTGTGTCGTCGGCATCGAGGTTTAGCGGCGGCGGAGCTCGGGCTCGAGCGAGTGCGGGGTTTTAGTGTGAGCTAGAGCAAACGGTGCGGCAAGTTCGCTTCTCGGGGACGCGGTGAGCATGTTGGTGCTGCTTACGAGAACGGGGGAGGTCGGGAGCGCAGGGCTGGCCGGCCATGGCGGCGGCGCTCGGGAGCTTTTGGGGCAGCGGCTAGAGGGCGAGCGCGACAAAGGGAGGAGGGGGAAAAGACTGCAGGTCTCACAGCGGATCTTCTAGTGCGGATGGCGAGCTCGGGGAGGTCCCTTAGCCGACGAATCGACGACGGCGATCGTCAGGGCAGAGGATGAAGATGGCGATGGTGGTGACGCTGCAGGGCTCCTGCGGTCGCGGGCCTCAGTGTGTAGCTCCACGGAGTCGTGCCGAAGCTCGTGGTGGCGCTGGTTGGTTGGGTGGTGGCCTATAGCCACGGTGACGGCGACGGTGCGCTCTCGGGCTCACAGGAAGAGAGGAAGAGGGAGCCAGAGGAGGAGGGAGAATGAGGGGAGGCTCTGGGCGTCTCCGTGGCGTCGCGAGGATGTCGGGGGGGCTGCCACCGCGAAGCAGGAGGTGGAGGCCTCCGCGTGCGCGCGTGCTACTTCGCCTCTGCCTACTGGCAGAGGTTGAAGACAACCGCTCTGCCCCGGTGGGCTAGACTGGTGCAGCTGGGCCGGCTACAGGTAAGTGGCCCAGGTACGGGTCTTTCTTTTTATTTCTGTTTTTTTATTACTTTGCCGCTGTTTTGCAAATTCAAAGGAATTCAAAACAATGCAAAATATTCTCTGACCATTTTTATGCTGCTTATTGGACTTCTCCAAAAGCACACAAAATATATCAGAGGTATTTGGAAATATATCCCATATATATTTGGGTATATTTCCAAATTCAAATAGAATAGTGATTTAAATTCAGTGCCCAAAATATTCCACAAAAATGTTCACTATTTTTGGTTTGGTCTCAAAGCCTTGCCAAAATTATCAAACATTTATGAAGGCATTTTGGAAACAATGAATGCAATTTAAAGGGTTCTTGCCCTTCTTTTAAATTGATTTATGAGGCTTTCACTTTCCTCAATTTAAGTTTCTTGAATTTAAACATGATGCATGCTCACTGATGCAACTATTACACTCAGGTGTTCTAGGGCTGTGACACCTAAGGTTTAAAATCTGCCCTTATTTGCAAGGACGACGACGTGCTGGTCGACTGCAACCTTCTCCTTCAGAGCTGTGCCACAAATACAACATGCGCTCCATCTCCATCTGCAAGGACGACAAGGTGCAGGTCGACTACAACCTTCTCCTTTGGAGCTGCGCCACAAATACAACATGCGCTCCATCCTTGTCTGCAAGGACGACGAGGCGCAGGTCGACTGCAACCTTCTCCTTCGAGCTACGCCACAAATACAACGTGCGCTCCATCCTTGTCCGCAAGGACGGCGAGGCGCAGGTCGACTGCAACCTTCTTCTCCGAGCTACGCCACAAATACAATGTGCGCTCCATCCTTGTCCGCAAGGACGACAAGGCGCAGTTCGATTGAAGTCTCCATTTCAAGGCTGCATCTGAAACACGAAGGTCATTCCAAATAGGGAGTAGATTCCAAAAGCAATCACAAGCATATTCAAAAGCAGTTCGGATAAATCCTAAAGTTCCAAGCGACAAATCAAAAGTATTCGAGCATCAAGCCCGAAGGAGTTTAATGGTTACAGCAACCACTCAGCATTCCGAGGCAAATTTAAGACAGGTTTAAACTGAAGGAAATATGCCCTAGAGGCAATAATAAAGTTATTATTTATTTCCTTATAGCATGATAAATGTTTATTATTCATGCTAGAATTGTATTAACCGGAAACATAATGCATGTGTGAATACATAGACAAACAGAGTGTCACTAGTATGCCTCTACTTGACTAGCTCGTTAATCAAAGATGGTTATGTTTCCTAACCATGGACAAAGAGTTGTTATTTGATTAACGGGATCACATCATTAGGTGAATGATCTGATTGACATGACCCATTCCATTAGATTAGCACCCGATCGTTTAGTATGTTGCTATTGCTTTCTTCATGACTTATACATGTTCCTATGACTATGAGATTATGCAACTCCCGTTTGCCAGAGGAACACTTTGTGTGCTACCAAACGTCACAACGTAACTGGGTGACTATAAAGGTGCTCTACAGGTGTCTCCAAAGGTACATGTTGGGTTGGCGTATTTCGAGATTAGGATTTGTCACTCCGATTGTCGGACAGGTATCTCTGGGCCCTCTCGGTAATGCACATCACATAAGCCTTGCAAGCAT
Organism: Triticum urartu; assembly: GCF_003073215.2. Classification (NCBI taxonomy): domain Eukaryota; kingdom Viridiplantae; phylum Streptophyta; class Magnoliopsida; order Poales; family Poaceae; genus Triticum; species Triticum urartu. The sequence continues at coordinate 104,000,929 of NC_053028.1, read as the reverse complement.
TGCAACTAATGAGTTAGTTGTGAGATGATGTATTACACAACGAGTAAAGAGACTTGCCGGTAACGAGATTGAACTAGGTATTGGAATACCGACGGTCGAACCTCGGGCAAGTAACATACTGATGACAAAGGGAACAACGTATGTTGTTATGCAGTCTGACCGATAAAGATCTTCGTAGAATATGTAGGAGCCAATATGGGCATCCAGGTCCCGCTATTGGTTATTGACCGGAGACGTGTCTCGGTCATGTCTACATTGTTCTCGAACCCGTAGGGTCTGCACGCTTAAGGTTTCGATGACAGTTATATTATGAGTTTATGAGTTTTGATGTACCGAAGGAGTTCGGGGTCCCGGATGAGATCGGGGACATGACGAGGAGTCTCGAAATGGTCGAGACGTAAAGATTGATATATTGGACGACTATATTCGGACATTGGAAAGGTTCCGAGTGATTCGGGTATTTTTCGGAGTACCGGGTAGTTACGGGAGAAGCAATGGGCCTTGATGGGCTTTAGTGGGAAGAGGAGAAAGGGCCAAGGGGCTGCTGCGCCCCCCCCCCCCCTCCCCTCTAGTCCGAATTGGACTAGGGAAAAGGGGGCCGGCCACCTCTCCTTCTCCTCCACTTCCTTCTCCCTTCCTCCCCTCTTGGTGGACTCCTACTAGGACTTGGAGTCCTAGTAGGACTCCACATCCTGGCCGCACCTAGCCTTGGCCGGCCTCCTCCTCCTCCATCCTTTATATACTGAGGCAAGGGGCACCCCATGAACAGAAGTTGATCCACGTGATCTATTCCTTAGCTGTGTGCGGCACCCCCAGCCACCATAGTCCTCGATAATATTGTAGCGGTGCTTAGGCGAAGCCCTGCAGCAGTAGTACGTCAAGATCGTCACCACGCCGTCGTGCTGACGGAACTCTTCCCCGACACTTTGCTGGATCGGAGTCCGGGGATCGTCATCGAGTTGAACGTGTGCTAGAACTCAGAGGTGCCGTAGTTTCGGTGCTTGATCGGTCGGATCGTGGAGACGTACGACTACATCAACCAAACGCTTCCGTTGTCGATCTACTAGGTATGTAGATCATACTCTCCCCTCTCGTTGCTATGCATCACCATGATCTTGCGTGTGCGTAGGAAATTTTTTGAAATTACTACGAAACCCAACAGTGGCATCCGAGCCTAGGTTTTATATGTTGATGTTATATGCACGAGTAGAACACAAGTGAGTTGTGGGCGATATAAGTCATACTGCTTACCAGCATGTCATACTTTGGTTCGGCGGTATTGTTGGACGAAGCGGCCCGGACCGACATTACGCGTACGCTTACGCGAGACCGGTTCTCCCGACGTGCTTTGCACATAGGTGGCTTGCGGGTGACAGTTTCTCCAACTTTAGTTGAACTGAGTGTGGCTACGCCCGGTCCTTGCGAAGGTTAAAACAGCACCAACTTGACAAACTATCATTGTGGTTTTGATGCGTAGGTAAGATTGGTTCTTGCTTAAGCCCGTAGCAGCCACGTAAAACTTGCAACAAAAAAGTAGAGGACGTCTAACTTGTTTTTGCAGGTCATGTTGTTATGTGATATGGTCAGGACATGATGCTAAATTTTATTGTATGAGATGATCATGTTTTGTAACCGAGTTATCGGCAACTGGCAGGAGCCTTATGGTTGTCGCTTTATTGTATGCAATGCAATCGCGCTGTAATGCTTTATTTTGTCACTAAGCGGTAGCGATAGTCGTGGAAGCATAAGATTGGCGAGACGACAACGATGCTACGATGGAGATCAAGGTGTCGCGTCGGTGACGATGGTGATCACGATGGTGCTTCAAAGATGGAGATCACAAGCACAAGATGATGATGGCCATATCATATCACTTATATTGATTGCATGTGATGTTTATCTTTTATGCATCTTATCTTGCTTTGATTGACGGTAGCATTATAAGATGATCTCTCACTAATTATCAAGAAGTGTTCTCCCTGAGTATGCACCGTTGCGAAAGTTCTTCGTGCTGAGACACCACGTGATGATCGGGTGTGATAGGCTCTACGTTCAAATACAACGGGTGCAAAACAGTTGCACACGTGGAATTCTCAGGTTATACTTGACGAGCCAAGCATATACAGCTATGGCCTCGGAACACGGAGACCGAAAGGTCGAGCGTGAATCATATAGTAGATATGATCAACATAGCGATGTTCACCAACGAAACTACTCCATCTCACATGATGATCGGACATGGTTTAGTTGATTTGGATCACGTAATCACTTAGAGGATTAGAGGGATGTCTATCTAAGTGGGAGTTCTTAAGTAATATGATTAAATTGAACTTAAATTTATCATGAACTTAGTCCTGGTAGTATTTTGCAAATTATGTTATAGATCAATAGCTCGCGTTGTTGCTTCCCTGTGTTTATTTTGATATGTTCCTAGAGAAAATTGTGTTGAAAGATGTTAGTAGCAATGATGCGGATTGGATCCGTGATCTGAGGTTTATCCTCATTGCTGCACAGAAGAATTATGTCCTTGATGCACCGCTAGGTGACGGACCTATTGCAGGAGCAGATGCAGACGTTATGAACGTTTGGCTAGCTCAATATGATGACTACTTGATAGTTTAGTGCACCATGCTTAATGGCTTAGAATCGGGACTTCAAAGACGTTTTGAACGTCATGGAGCATATGAGATGTTCCAGGAGTTGAAGTTAATATTTCAAGCAAATACCCGAGTCGAGAGATATGAAAGTCTCCAACAAGTTCTATAGCTAAAAGATGGAGGAGAATCGCTCAACTAGTGAGCATGTGCCCAGATTGTCTGAGTACTACAATCGCTTGAATCAAGTGGGAGTTAATCTTCCAGATAAGATAGTGATTGACAGAATTCTCTAGTCACCATCACCAAGTTAGTAGAACTTCGTGATGAACTATGATATGCAAGGGATAACGGAAATGATTCCCAAGCTCTTCGTAATGCGGAAATTGACGAAGGTAGAAATCAAGAAAAACATCAAGTGTTGATGGTTAACAAGACCACTAGTTTCAAGAAAAGGGCAAAGGGAAGAAGGGGAACTTCAAGAAGAACAGCAAGCAAGTTGCTGCTCAAGTGAAGAAGACCAAGTCTGGTCCTAAGCCTGAGACTAAGTACTTCTACTTCAAAGGGACTGGTCACTGGAAGCGGAACTACCCCAAGTGATTGGCGGATAAGAAGGATGGCAAAGTGAACAAAAGTATATTTGATATACATGTTATTGATGTGTACTTTACTAGTGTTTATAGCAACCCCTCAGTATTTGATACTAGTTCAGTTGCTAAGATTAGTAACTCGAAACGGGAGTTGCAGAATAAACAGAGACTAGTTAAGGGTGAAGTGACGATGTGTGTTGGAAGTGGTTCCAAGATTGATATGATCATCATCGCACACTCCCTATACTTTCGGGATTAGTGTTGAACCTGAATAAGTGTTATTTGGTGTTTGCGTTAAGCATGAATATGATTTGATCATGTTTATTGTAATATGGTTATTCATTTAAGTAAAAGAATAAATTGTTGTTCTGTTTACATGAATAAAACCTTATATGGTTACACACCCAATGAAAATAGTTCGTTGGATCTCGATCGTAGTGATACACATAATCATAATATTGAAACCAAAAGATGCAAAGTTAATAATGATAGTGCAACTTATTTGTAGCACTGCCGTTTAGGTCATATTGGTGTAAAGCGCATGAAGAAACTCCATGCTGATGGGATTTTGGAGTCACTTGATTATGAATCACTTGATGCTTGCGAACCATGCCTCATGGGCAAGATGACTAAAACTCCGTTCTCCGGAGCGAGCAACTGACTTATTGGAAATAATACATACTAATGTATGCGGTCCGATGAGTGTTAAGGCTCACGGCAAGTATCGTTATTTTCTGAACCTCACAGATGATTTGAGCAGATATGGGTATATCTACTTGATGAAACATAAGTCTGAAATGTTTGAAAAGTTCAAAGAATTTCAGAGTGAAGTGGAAAATCATCGTGACAAGAAAATAAAGTTTCTACGATACGTTACACTCCGTCCGACTGATGGCTCACCATTATGTGATCCGGCGCAGTACAGACAGTAGGTCAGCAGTTTGGTTTATCTGACGATCTCTTGCCCAGATGGCTTTTCCTAAGAAAGTCAGCCTTTCATGGCTGCCCCCCGGTTAGTTCACTTTGCAGCAGTTCATCGGATTCTTAGATATATTCGAGGTACCTTTTCTCGAGCCGTCCTTTTTTCCGTCATCGTCTTCTTTAGAGTTGCGTGCAACTCGTGGAGACAAATGTTTGAGTTACGAGTTTGGTCTTCAATTAAAACAATGTGGAATAGTTTCACAAACTCATGCCACATGGAACACCACAGCATAATGGTGTGTCCGAACGTCATAACCGTACTTTATTGGATATAGTGCAATCTATGATGTCTCTTACCGATCTACCACTATCGTTTTGGGGTTATGCATTAGAGACAGCTGCATTCACGTTAATAGGGCACCATCTAAATCCGTTGAGACGACACCATATGAACTATGGTTTGGCAAGAAACCTAAGCTGTCGTTTCTTAAAGTTTGGGACTGCGATGCTTATGTGAAAAAGTTTCAACATGATAAGCTCGAACCCAAATCGGAGAAGTAAATCTTCATAGGATATCCAAAGGAAACTATTGGATACACCTTCTATCACAGATCCGAAGGCAAGACTTTTGTTGCTAAATTCGGAAACTTTCTCGAGAAGAAGTTTCTCTCGAAAGAAGTGAGTGGGAGGAAAGTAGAACTTGATAAGGTAACTGTACCTGCTCCATAATTGGAAAGTAGTTCGTCACAAAAATCTGTTCCTGTGACTCCTGCACCAATTAGTGAGGAAGATAATGATGATGATCATGTAACTTCAGATCAAGTTACTACCGAATCTCGTAGGTAAACCAGAGTGAGATCCGCACCAGAGTGGTACAGTAATCCTGTTCTGGAGTTCATGCTACTTGACCATGACGAACCTACGAACTATGAAGAAGCGATGGTGAGCCCAGATTCCGCAAAATGGCTTGAGGCCATGAAATCTGAGATGGGATCCATGTATGAGAACAAAGTATGGACTTTGGTTGACTTGCCCGATGATCGGCAAGCAATTAAGAATAAATGGATCTTCAAGAGGAAGACGGACGCTGATAGTAGTGTTACTATCTACAAAGCTAGAATTGTCGCAAAAGGTTTTCGACAAGTTCAAGGTGTTGACTACGATGAGAGTTTCTCACTCGTATCTATGCTTAAGTCTGTCCGAATCATGTTAGCAATTGCCGCATTTTATGAAATCTGGCAAATGGATAAACAAAACTGCATTCCTTAATAGATTTATTAAAGAAGAGTGGTATATGATACAACCAGAAGGTTTTGTCAATCCTAAAGGTGCTAACAAAATATGCAAGCTCCAGCGATCCATCTATGGACTGGTGCAAGCATCTCGGAGTTGGAATATACGCTTTGATAAGTTGATCAAAGAATATAGTTTTATACAGACTTGCGATGAAGCCTGTATTTACAAGAAAGTGAGTGGGAGAACTACAGCATTTCTGATAAGTATATGTGAATGACATATTGTTGATCGGAAATAATGTAGAATTATTCTGCAAAGCATAAAGGAGTGTTTGAAAGGAGTTTTTCAAAAAAAGACCTCGGTGAAGTTGCTTACATATTGAGCATCAAGATCTATAGAGATAGATCAAGACGCTTGATAAGGTTTTTCAATAAATACATACCTTGACAAGATTTTGAAGTAGTTCAAAATGGAACAGACAAAGAAAGAGTTTCTTGCCTATGTTACAAGGTGTGAAATTGAGTAAGACTCAAAGCCTGACCACGGCAGAAGATAGAAAGAGAATGAATGTCATTCCCTATGCCTTGGTCATAGGTTCTATAAAGTATGCCATGCTGTGTACCAGATCTATTGTATACCCTACCACTGAGTTTGGCAAGGGAGTACAATAGTGATCTAGGAGTAGATCACTGGACAGCGGTCAAAATTATCCTTAGTGGAATAAGGATATGTTTCTCGATTATGGAAGTGAAAAAGGTTCGTCGTAAAGGGTTACGCCGATGCAAGTTTTGACACTAATCTAGATGAATCTAAGTCTCAATCTAGATACATATTGAAAGTGGGAGCAATTAGCTAGAGTAGCTCCGTGCAGAGCATTGTTGACATAAATATTTGCAAAATAATTACGGATCTGAATATAACAGACCCGGTGACTAAAATTATCTCACAAGCAAAACATGATCACACCTTAGTACTCTTTGGGTGTTAATCACATAGCAATGTGAACTAGATTACTGACTCTAGTAAACCCTTTGGGTGTTGATCACATATCGATGTGAACTATGGGTGTTACTCACATGGTGATGTGAACTATTGCTGTTAAATCACATAGCGATGTGAACTAGATTATTGACTCTAGTGCAAGTGGGAGACTGAAGGAAATATGCCCTAGAGGCAATAATAAAGTTATTCTTTATTTCCTTATAGCATGATAAATGTTTATTATTCATGCTAGAATTGTATTAACCGGAAACATAATACATGTGTGAATACATAGACAAACAGAGTGTCACTAGTATGCCTCTACTTGACTAGCTCGTTAATCAAAGATGGTTATGTTTCCTAACCATGGACAAAGAGTTGTTATTTGATTAACGGGATCACATCATTAGGTGAATGATCTGATTGACATGACCCATTCCATTAGCTTAGCACCCGATCGTTTAGTATGTTGCTATTGCTTTCTTCATGACTTATACATGTTCCTATGACTATGAGATTATGCAACTCCCTTTTGCCAGAGGAACACTTTGTGTGCTACCAAACGTCACAACGTAACTGGGTGATTATAAAGGTGCTCTACAGGTGTCTCCAAAGGTACATGTTGGGTTGGCGTATTTCGAGATTAGGATTTGTCACTCCGATTGTCGGAGAGGTATCTCTGGGCCCTCTCGGTAATGCACATCACATAAGCCTTGCAAGCATTGCAACTAATGAGTTAGTTGTGAGATGATGTATTACAGAACGAGTAAAGAGACTTGCCGGTAACGAGATTGAACTAGGTATTGGAATACCGACGATCGAATCTCGGGCAAGTAACATACCGATGACAAAGGGAACAACGTATGTTGTTATGCGGTCTGACCGATAAAGATCTTCGTAGAATATGTAGGAGCCAATATGGGCATCCAGGTCCCGCTATTGGTTATTGACCGGAGACGTGTCTCGGTCATGTCTACATTGTTCTCGAACCCGTAGGGTCCGCACGCTTAAGGTTTCGATGACAGTTATATTATGAGTTTATGAGTTTTGATGTACCGAAGGAGTTCGGAGTCCCGGATGAGATCGGGGACATGACGAGGAGTCTCGAAATGGTCGAGACGTAAAGATTGATATATTGGACGACTATATTCGGACATCGGAAAGGTTCCGAGTGATTCGGGTATTTTTCAGAGTACCGGGTAGTTACGGGAGAAGCAATGGGCCTTGATGGGCTTTAGTGGGAAGAGGAGAAAGGGCCAAGGGGCTGCTGCGCCCCCCCCCCCCCTCCCCTCTAGTCCGAATTGGACTAGGGAAAAGGGGGCCGGCCACCTCTCCTTCTCCTCCACTTCCTTCTCCCTTCCTCCCCTCTTGGTGGACTCCTACTAGGACTTGGAGTCCTAGAAGGACTCCACATCCTGGCCGCACCTAGCCTTGGCCGGCCTCCTCCTCCTCCATCCTTTATATACTGAGGCAAGGGGCACCCCATGAACAGAAGTTGATCCACGTGATCTATTCCTTAGCCGTGTGCGGCGCCCCCAGCCACCATAGTCCTCGATAATATTGTAGCGGTGCTTAGGCGAAGCCCTGCAGTAGTAGTACGTCAAGATCGTCACCACACCGTCGTGCTGACGGAACTCTTCCCCGACACTTTGCTGGATCGGAGTCCGGGGATCGTCATCGAGCTGAACGTGTGCTAGAACTCGGAGGTGCCGTAGTTTCGGTGCTTGATCGGTCGGATCGTGGAGACGTACGACTACATCAACCAAACGCTTCCGTTGTCGATCTACTAGGTATGTAGATCATACTCTCCCCTCTCATTGCTATGCATCACCATGATCTTGCGTGTGCATAGGAAATTTTTTGAAATTACTACGAAACCCAACATAAATCTCATAGTTCGTTCACTCGGCAGGAGGAGGGCTGGCAGGTTCGACGAATTCGTCCAAGTCGATTCCATCTGTGATCCGAGTGGCAGCAGCGATGAAAGTCTCCATAAAGGACTGGAAGTCGTGCCTTTTGGTGTTGGCGACCTTGATCGCCGCCAGCTTATCTTCGCGGGCTTCCTTGAAGTGGACTCTTACCAAGGACAACGCCACGTCAGCACCACACCGGGCAGAGGATTTCTTCCACTCTTGCACTCGACCAGGGACCTCGTTGAGTCGAGTCATCAGAGATTCGAGGTCATTTTGAAGTGTCGCCCTTGTCCAGAGTGATGAGTTGATCCGTGAAACTGCCACCTTCAGACGAGCGAGGTAACTTGTCACACTGGTGACACGAGATTCCAGTCGAAGCACATTCATGGCAGCCTCATCGCCGACTGGAGAAGCAATAGGGTCCAAATCCGTCTCGATCCGTCCAGTTTCCTCATCAAAGTTTTGGCAGAATTCTGCAGTCAAAGAGATAGTGAGTCAACTGGACGGGATTAACTCACGAGCAGTAAAGCAGTCGGATTAAAAGGAGTACCTTCTAGCATAAGATAGAGCTTCTTGGCAAGAGTTCTCAGATAAGCTTCCACGTCATTTCTCTTGTGAGTCGCGGATTCCAGCTTGTCATTCAGAGCCATCTTATCCTTCTTCAGACGAGTTACCTCTCGGTTGGATTCAGTGAGAGAGGACTTCAGCTTGCTTACTTCTTCTTCCAGCACTCCGACCGAAGCCAGCTTCTGGTCTGCAAGGGCAGTCTTATCTTGGGCCTCCTTCTGCGCAGCTGCAAGGTCCAAGTCCTTCTTTTCCAGAGCCAACCTCATTTTCTCTGCAAAATAAGCAATCGGGTCAAGCAAGAGATCGAAGAAATATTTTAAAAGGACGATCGGCGTGAACAATCGACACGCAGTTACCTTCCATACCAGCAGCTTCATCTTGAGCTTTCTTCAATTTTTGTTGGGCCAGCTCCAAGTCAAGGTTAAGTTGCCTCTGCTTCTCCTCAAATTCAGCGAACTTAGAAATGAGAGTAAAAGACTTCTGCAGAAGGAAAAAGACATGTCAATAGACAAGATCAAAGATTATTTACTTCCGAGTGAATGAAACTTAAAAGTTTGCTCAGACCCCGGCCGACTGCCCGCAGTCGACCGCGGTCTCGGGGACTACACCCAGCGGGTGCACTTGGCGTGCCCCCACTGATTCAGACCCCACTCGACCGATCCGCTCGGGTCGAGTAAAAAAAGAGAGAGAAGAAAGAGAACAGAACTATTCAGACCCCGGCCGACTGCCAGCAGTTGACGGCGGTCTCGGGGACTACACGGTGCACTTGACGTACCCCCACTGGTTTAGATCCCATTCGACCGGTCAGCCGGGTCGAGTGGAAGAAAAGAAAGTAAAAAGTACTCAGACCCCAGTCGACTGCCCGCAGTCGACTGCGGTCTCGGGGACTACACCCAGCGGGTGCACTTAGTGTGCCCCCACCGGTTCAGATCGCACTCGCCCAGGCCGAGTGGAAGAGCACAAATACAAAAGACAACAAAACACCCAGTGGGTGTACAGATTCGACGCAAACAATAAGAGACTGTATGAAAGAAAATATTTCAGGTAGCATATCCTAATAGAACAAGGTCAGTCGAAAGCCTACTTACCAGCACATTGGCCCGGAGAGCCGTGCTGGCATCGTAAGCAGCCTGGCTGTTCACGTGCACCATCTTCATCCGCTCCATCATCACGTTAGCCTGACGGATGGCCTCCGCAGCCACGTCCGACTGGCTTTCCGGAACATGGTAGTTGGTGAAGAAGGGGGCAGACGACCCAGGTGCGACAGCTTGGAGCTCCGAAGCGTGAGGTTGGACGACTGAAGGAAACACCGGTACAATTGATGGTGTAGGGCGCTCACTCGACAATGGGACAGCAAAAGTTACAGAGGCCCCACCTGCGTCTTCAGATTGCTGGACGGTTGGTGTTGTCATCGGTCCCTGCTGAGACGTATTGCCAGCTGCTACTTTTTTGTTCTTTCTGGGCCTAGAGGCCACATCTTCATCATCATCCGGAAGCTCAATGATGTTGGGTGGGGCTGCAAATAAACCAGTCGACCCCAAGTGAATCGCCAGAATTTAATCAACCAAATAATCAAGAACAAGATCACGAGGGTTTTACCTGGGTTGGAGGTAACCGCGTCTTCCATTTCCTCGTCTCGGTATTGGCGGGAAGAAGTTCCAGACGTAGCAGCACTACAAATGTCAACATTCAGTCAGTTATGTTCTGTTACTTGAGTCGACGAAAAGATCGGGCCAGATGATTACCCAGAGATGGTGGGAATGGTCACTTTGATTCTGGGCAAAGCCTTTGGCGGTTTGGAGGATGTGGCCTTCGATGGTTTCGGCGCTGGAGGCGGCGCAGTCTTGAGCTGTTTCGGTCCCTTCTCAGTCGGCACTGGAGAAGACGTCCGAGGGCGCTTTGAAGACTGCCCGGTCGATGCGGCCACCAGATCAAGGGTGTTTGCCAGGTCGTGGACGTGCTTGGACCTCCTTTCTCTGTCAGGAGGCGAGTCGACCTCTTCTTCGTCACTCAGGTCGTCGCTCTCCTCGTCCTCCTCTGCATCCGAGTGCCACTCGCCACTCTCGCCCCCGCTCGCCCCTTCCTCAACATTTTGCTCCTGCACTCCATTGGGCATGAAGTACATATCAATAAGAGCCTGAAAAGACAATGAACAAAAGAAATACAATCGACCATCAACAAGATGTTACATAGTGAATCAAGAAGATACTCGATAAAGCAGAATCGTACCTGTTCCGGTTGGCATAAATGGTCGAATGGAACCACCCTCCTGGACCCCCGGGGATTATCCTTGTTGCCGGTAATACCTCTCAGCCACTTCTCCAATGTGTCCTCGCTAGCATCCTCCGGGTGGATCCGAGTGGAATACTCGAGTCCTGAGTACATCCACATCGGATGGTCACGGGCTTGGAGTGGTTGGATGTGTCGACTGAGGAAGACCTCCAGCAGGTCCATACCAGTCACTCCGTCGTGGACAAGTTGGACGACCCGCTCGACCAACACCTTCACCTGCGCCTTCTCTTCCGGGATCACTCTCAAGGAGGAGGGCTTCTCCACTCGAGCCATGGAAAAGGGGGGAAGTCCGGTCGACTGACCCAGGGTCGGTTGGTCCTTGCAGTAAAACCAGGTCGACTGCCAGCCCCGGACCGAGTCGGGAAGGATCATAGCTGGGAAGGTGCTCTTGTTCCTCATTTGGATTCCAAGGCCCCCGCACATCTGTATCACGTGCGTCCTCTCGTCACTCGGATTGGCCTTCTTGACCGTCTGGGAGCAACATGTGAATATGTGCTTGAAGAGACCCCAGTGCGGTCGGCGGCCCAAGAAATTCTCGCACATGGACACGAAAGCAGCAAGATACACGATGGTGTTTGGAGTAAAGTGGTGGAGTTGAGCCCCAAAGAAGTTCAAGAAACCACGAAAAAAAGGGTGGGGAGGCAAAGAAAACCCGTGATCGACATGAGTGGCGAGGAGGACGCACTCACCCTCCTGCGGCTGCGGCTCGGTCTCGTTCCCCGGGAGCCACGCCAATTGGTGAGAGATCATTCCCCCCTCAACCAGATCGTCGATGTCTTCTTGGCTGATCGTCGAGCGGATCCAGTCGCCCTTGATCGAGCTAGGCGGCAGGTCGGACCGTGACGAGGATCCACCCCGGCTGGTCCTCTTCCCCTTCGCCTTCGCCGTCGCCTTCTTTGCACGCTCCAACGCCACCGTCTTCTCCTTCCCCATGGCAGCGAATCGAGTCCGAGCGGGGCTATGACACCGAGAGCAGAAGCAGGTGCAGTGGAGAAATCTGAGGAGGAAGAAGGAGAATGAGGGCGCACTGTTCAAAAGCCCGGTCCGGTGCCTTTTATAAGGACACTTCCGAGTGACTGACTTGTAGGCCCGGACGATCTTATCAAATCCCGCAACAGTTGCGTGTGTGATACGTGGCAAAAAAGGTGGCACGGGGATCGAGGCGACCTGCCTAATCCGTCCCGATTACGCGGCCTCCCCCGCCCGGCGCGCTTCCCAAAATTCGAATCCCGTGAAATCCGCGGACAGCAGAACAACTTGTCAAACGGAAGACATCCTCCACATCATCACTCGGAGCTTTTTAGTAAAAGTTCACTCGACAAAAACTAAGAATGGATCAAGGCGACTGAAAAAGAAGTTGGTGTCGTCACCTCAGTTCATTGATCCAGAACAAGATATACTCATAACACGAAAAATGAGTCGGAAGTGTTCTCAACTCCTTCCTCACTCAAACCCTGATCCATTCGGGGGATAATGATGAAGCTATGTACCTAGGGTAGGGTCATGGATCTGTCCAAGATACCCTCCCCAAGGACATCTCTAAAAGAACCAGAAGCATTCGAAGAAAAATCATCGTCCACTCGACTATGAAGCTATGTTCCACTCGACAGTCGTGAAGACACTCGACCGTATGGACAATCACTCGACTACTAGAAGATCTAGAGCCACTCCACTCTGCAACGGTCGGTAATTAAGTCATAGCTCTAATGGTCATTATGTATCTTTATTGCAGGCGTTACTAGTAACATCCCCATCTTTATGTACCTTAAACCCTTTGTAACTGAGGGCGGGAGGAGTCTGGCAAACTCTATATAAGCCACCCCCCCTTCTCAGGGACAGGGGTTCGCACCCCCTGTAACACACACGCATATAATTCAGACAACTGCCTCCGGGCTCCAAGACGTAGGGTTGTTACTTCCTCTGAGAAGGGCCTGAACTCGTAAAACTCGCGTGTACAACTCCTCCATAGCTAGGATCTTGCCTCTACATCCCTACCCCCCATTCTACTGTCAGACTTAGAACCACGACACTAAACGCAAATGCCCCTTGTGTTCCTCTTCATTCTTCGAGTATACCAAAATATCATCAATGAACACCACGACAAACTTATCCAAGAACTCCATGAACACCTTATTCATCATACTCATGAAATAGGCTGGGGCATTAGTCAATCCAAATGACATAACAGTATACTCATATAACCCGTACCTTGTGCTGAAAGCTGTCTTGGGTATATCCTGTTCTCGAATCTTCAGCTGGTGGTATCCTGATCGCAGATCGATCTTGGAGAATACTTTAGCTCCTTGCAGGTGGTCAAACAAATCATTGATCATCAGCAGTGGGTACTTGTTCTTTATTGTCACTTCATTCAATGCCCGGTAATCAACAACCATTCTCAAGGATCCATCCTTCTTCTCAACCAAGAGCACTGGGGCTCCCCATGGTGACGAACTTCGTCGAATGTAACCTTTCTCCAATAACTCCTTAATCTGCTTCTTAATCTCCTCCAGATTATTTGTGGGCATCCGGTATGGTCTCTTCGATATGGGTCCGATGCCTGGCAACAGCTCTATCAAAAACTCAATGTCTCGATCCGGCGGCATGCCTGGTAGCTCTCTGGAAATACATTCGGATAATCCTTCACTATCGGCACTTCCTCCTGAACAACTCCTGAGGGGGAATTTACTTGGGTTCTCTTTGGCGCATGCCTGGACACATACTTGATCCTTTTTCCCTCCGGGGTGGTGAGCAAAATTGACTTACTGGCGCAATCGATGTTTCCTCCATACATCGTCAGACAATCCATTCCTAGTATCATATCCAATCCTTGTGACTCCAAAATTATTAGGTCTGAGGGGAAAACATGGCTACCAATGGTTAAGGGTATCCGATCGCACCATCGGCTGGCCATATACTCTGCTCCTAGTGAGCTTACTAGCATGAGTGACCTAAGGGCTAAGGTGGGTAACTTAAACTTGTCCACAAATCCCCTTGAAATGTATGAATGCGATGCACCAGTATCAAAAAGAACGAGAGCGGTAAATGACTTAACCAAAAACTTACCGATAACTGCATCTGGCTGCTCTTCAACCTCCTCCACGTTCATGTGGTTCACTTGTCCCATGTTGAAAGGGTTGGGCTTCTTCCCAGATCTTCCATTGTCGTTACCATTCTTTGCTTCAGAACACTCGGTGGCGTAGTGTCCAGTCTTCTCGCACTTGAAACAAGTAATGTGACTTAGATCCTTCTTGGCAGGTGTGGCTGGGTTAGAGCGACTCTGATTGCTGCCTGTTCCATTCCTGTTTCCATTCTTGGGGCCACTGTGGTTATGCGAACTTCCTCCATTGTGGGTATGGCCTCCATGGTTCTGGGTATATCCTCCCGAGTTCGGGGTAAAACGAGGCTTCTGCTGAGCTCTGAATTGTACTTCCCTTGTCCATACTTCCTTTTGCGGCTCCCAAACTGCTACTGCTTCCCTTCAATCATAAGAGCCTTGTCTACCAACTCCTGGTAGTTGTTGAATGTTGCCACCATTACCTGCATACTCATCTCATTATTCAGCCCTTCCATAAACTTCTCCTGCTTCGCGGCATCTGTGACCACATCATCTAGGGCATAGCGAGCTAACTTGCTAAACTCATCCACGTACTGCCCCACAGTACAGTTTCCCTGGCGTAAGTTGCGAAACTCACGCTTCTTCATGCTCATAGCTCCAGTTGAGACATGAGCAGTGCAGAATGCTTGCTGAAACTGCTCCCAAGTGACATTGGCTATAGGGAAAGTGGTTGTGCAATTCTCCCACCATGAGGCTGCAGGTCCATCCAATTGATGTGCGGCAAAACGCACCTTCTCAGCCTCTGTGCAACCTGCAGTGGTCAACTATCTTCCAATCCTTCGTAGCCAGTCATCAGCAACTATTGGCTCGGGGCTACTGGAAAACACCGGCGGTTGCAACCTTAGAAAACAGGCTAAGTTGTCAACTGGAGGTGGTGGTGGTGGTGGGTTGTTGTTGTTGTTGTTGCCTTGGATCAACTGAGGTCTAGTTAGAAGGAAAATCCAGGGTCACGTCTCGGAGGCATCTGATGGGTTTAGAGGGGAGAGATTAGAATAGAATGGGGACTAGTGAGAAAGCACTACCATATGCACATGAGACAAACACATTCATATCACACCAAATCAATTCAAGCAAGGGCATACAAACGATCTAACTACCGTTACAGTGCTTGGACTACTACTATATACATGGGGGAAAATACTAATAATAATATGGTGGTCGACTAGAAATTTTGATCGGTGGAAGACTCCATGATATCCGCTCCAGCTTCGTCTTCATAATCATCATCACTACTGTCGGGGTCGGAGTCAGTGTCATCGATGATGATGTAGTCCTCGGGATGGTCGTCATCTCCTCCTAGCGCGGGGTCTCCCATGAATACTCCTAGCTTCCTTGTCAGTTCGTCATTCTTCTCCACTAGTATTGTGATTTCCTCCTCGTATCCGTCACGTGTAGACTTGAGTTCCTCTTCAAGCTCCATGTTCCTAGTCATCAACTTCTTCAGATCTATCATGCTTGCGCACATCTGGTTCTCCTGGCGACGAATGTGCTGGTTTAACTCCTGGATAAAGGCTGCAATGGACCTGTCCCTCCTGGTGCTGATCATCTCCCATTGCTCATCTCGGCGCCCACATATCTGGTAGATAGTGTCCTTAAGATCTTTGTGATAAACTTCGCTGATGCGTCCCATGACAATGTGGGCTGCCATGCTCTTACCTAGACTCCAGGTTGGGGCATCAAAGGAAAACTCTATGGGCTCAGTGACTGGCGTGAATGTCCTTCTTGGAACTTGAACTCGAATCATCCAACGCTCCTCTTCTGGTAAAGTGGCAGTGTGGGTCCCAGTGAAGCTTGGTATTCCGATGTTCAGGTACCTAGTGACTTCCTTCAAGTGTCGTCCAAAGGGTGTGTCTTCACCCGATTGTGCAAACTTGTTCCTTGAGTCTGCCATCCTATAGAGTAGAGAATGGAGAGGAGTCAGAAATGAGTAGAGAAGAGTGACCTATGGTTTAACTTAGTGGTCGTGTCCTATAGTCAGCATGTGCTCTGATACCATCTTGTAGAGATCCGACCTCAGATGGTCAAATCTCTATGCATAAGTGTCATCCCTGGATCGGTAATGCTGACACACACAATACTTGAAGGATTTATAACAGAGTTCAATCACACACTTATTACATCGAATGTCTCAAAAGAGAACTTATTACAATAAATATGGCTTAAGGCCATCTAAAAAGATAACAGCATAAGGCTTGGAAGACAAAGTGAGTCCATCAACTCCAACGGCATAGCTGAGTGCACGACAACAACCTAGCGCACCTTACTCTTCGTCTGAAAAGTCTGCAACATGATACGTTGCAGCCCGAAACAGGTCGGCACATGGAATATGCTAGCAATGTAACACAGTAGAGCAATGAACGGAATAAAGGCTATCACTACATGCATATATGGCTGGTGGAGGCTCTATGGTTACAATGTTTTGCGAAAATCCAATTTTTTTCCTACAACAAAGGAATATATTTTATTTAACTATCATGGTAGTTGTTAAACATTGAGAATGTTCCTCCAACTCAATCCCAATTAGATAGTAACAAAACCCCAACAAATTAATTAGAGTGTTGAGATCAACATGATAATCTAAGAACCAGATACTCAAGATGTCCATAACCGGGGACACGGCTA
The DNA here is from genome assembly GCF_003073215.2 of Triticum urartu. Taxonomy (NCBI): domain Eukaryota; kingdom Viridiplantae; phylum Streptophyta; class Magnoliopsida; order Poales; family Poaceae; genus Triticum; species Triticum urartu. The sequence continues at coordinate 103,984,098 of NC_053028.1, read as the reverse complement.
ACCATGATTAATTTGTACACTCTGCAGAGGTTTGCACACTTTTCCCCCACAAGACTCGATTTTCTCCGTTGGATTTCTCGCACTACATGGTGTTTGAGAAATGGATGACTGAGACACGACCATTCAGAAACATTAACTCTTTACTCTGGGTAGACAGTACCAACCTACATCCCCTACATCTGCTAGTCTACCACTAAAAGAGGTCATGCAACATACTCAACTATGCTATAGCCCATAATAGCTTGTGGCTGCACACGGAAGTTTCTAGCATGAATAATCTTATGATCCCTTTCAGCCTGGGTGGCGAACCATAGGATGATCACACGGGTACTCCGGGATATCCTAGGACAACACTGGATTCTCCAGGTTCCCGCAACCAATCCACCCAGATGTGTATTTAAGTAGCCACCTTAAGTTAACCATTAATTAACAATCTCACATCTGTCATGGAAACAATCAATCCCAATCCACGTCTACGAGCATAACATGGCAATATAAGCATAGCGTAGAAGTAACTCCCAAGGTTTGATAAAAAAGGCAATAGGTTCTACCTCATCATCTACTTCCCAATACCCACAAGTTAATCACATCCTATTCATGCAGTGTTTGAGGGTTGAGACTAATGCATAAAAATGGGTATGAAAAGAGTATGATCAATGTGTTACTTGCCCTGCTGATGATCTGCAAAACCTAGAGACTCGTAGTAGCACGCCGCGCACTCCGAGAATTCTATCACAAACAAACAATAGCATACATAAGCATTCAAGCAATGATGCAAGGGTAAAACTCAAATAACAAGATCCAATCTGAAAATTCAATTGAAGAGATTCGATTTGCAAAAAGGATCGGTCAAATCGGAGCTACGGAACTGAAACTACGGTCAAAAGAACTTCAAAAACAAATATGCTTGAAACCAAATTTTAAATTGTCAAAACCTTGTTCAAGTTGATTAAACAGAAAGAGGGGCTCGCGACGAAGATTTTGGCGTTGGTTTCACTGGATTTGGACGAACGGTTAAAAAGTTGGGAGGGTTTGAAGATCAGGGGCTAATCTATGATAAAAGTAATCATGGATAGGTCCCTGGCAGAAAAAAAGAAGAAAAAGACTACGGCATGAACGTTCATTAACAGAGACGAACGGGCGAAAGCGTTCGTTAAAACGAACGAACGAACAAACGTTCGCAAACAAAACTAAACCAAGAAAAACCGAACCGATCTAAATAAATAAAAATACCAATCTAGAGTTTCTAAGAAAAACCGATGGGTTTTACCTAAAACCGAAAAAAACCGGGCAGCGAATCCGCGAGGTCCGGCGCGGCTCTGGCAGCTTTCCGGCGAGGCAGGGCGCTGTGCGGGTGGTGGTGGGGTGGTGCGGCGCGGCAACGGGCTGCGTGGGGCAGGCGGCGCGCGGCGCGCGGCGGCGAGGCAAGCGGCGGCTACGGCGGCGAGGTGCGGCGCAGGCGGCGGGGTGGCTCGGGGTCCAAGGGAAGGGGCCCCGGGTGGTATTTAAAAGGGAGGAAGAGGCAGCGGCGGGGTCCGACTTGGGGAGGGGGTCGGCGGCGGCGGGCGGGGCTCGGACTCCCTCCGAGTCCGGTGGCGGCACGCAGGCGAGTGGGGGAAGGCGGCGGTGAAGCTGGGCCGGCTGGGCCCTTGGCCCGGTTCGGCCCAGGAATTTTTTTTAAAAACAAAACCGCTGAAAAGGAAAATCATAAATAAATATTAAAAAAATTCTAAAAATGCCAAAAACAATTTTCACCGTCTAAATAAAATATTTAGAACAAAGTGAACATTTTCTTGGCCTAAAAATGCAATTTTGAAAAATGCATATTTTCTAATTCAAATAAAATAGCAACAAAATCCAAATAAAATTATTTATTTGATTTTAACATTTTTCCTCCAATATTTATTTTATTTTAGAGAAGTCATATTATCTCCTCTCATATATTTTAATACGAAATATTCGTAGAGAAAAATAATTAAATCAAAATGACCCTCTTTTCAATATTTGAGAAAAAATCACATATGAAAATAATAAAATCCCTAACTCTCTCCGTGGGTCCTTAAGTTGCTTAGAATTTTTAGGATCACAACCAAAATGCAAATAAAATATGATATGCATATGATGACCTATGTATAACAATCCAAATTGAAAATTTGGGATGTTACAACTGATCCGGATGACTCTAAGTCACAAATCGGATACGTGTTTTTATTAAATGGTGGAGCTCTTAGTTGGTGCAGTTCCAAACAGAGCGTCGTGGCGGGATCTACGTGTGAAGCGGAATACATAGCTACTTCGGAAGCAACAAATGAAGGAGTCTGGATGAAGGATTCATATCCGATCTAGGTGGCATACCTAATGCATCGGGTCCAATGAAGATCTTTTGTGACAATACTGATGCAATTGCCTTGGCAAAGAAATCCAGATTTCACAAGAGAACCAAGCACATCAAGAGACGCTTCAATTTCATCCGCGATCAAGTCAAGAAGAGAGACATAGAGATTTGCAAGATACGTACGGATCTGAATGTTGCAGACCCATCGACTAAGCATCTCTCACGACCAAATCATGATCAACACCAAGACTCCATGGGTGTTAGAATCATTACAATGTAATCTAGATTATTGACTCTAGTGCAAGTGGGAGACTGAAGGAAATATGCCCTAGAAGCAATAATAAAGTTGTTATTTATATTTCCTTATATCATGGTAAATGTTTATTATTCATGCTAGAATTGTATTAACCGGAAACTTAGTACATGTGTGAATACATAGACAAATAGAGTGTCACTAGTTTGCCTCTACTTGACTAGCTCGTTCAATCAATGATGGTTATGTTTTCTAACCATAGACATGAGTTGTCATTTGATTAACGGGATCACATCATTAGAGAATGATGTGATTGACTTGACCCATCCGTTAGCTTAGCATGATGGTCGTTTAGTTTGTTGCTATTGCTTTCTCCATAACTTATACATGTTCCTATGACTAAGATCATGCAACTCCCGAATACCGGAGGAACCGTTTGTGTGCTACCAAACGTCACAATGTAACTAGGTGATTATAAAGGTGCTCTACAGGTGTCTCCGATGGTGTTTGTTGAGTTGGCATAGATCGAGATTAGGATTTGTCACTCCGATTGTCGGAGAGGTATCTCTGGGCCCTCTCGGTAATGTACATCACTATAAGCCTTGCAAGCAATGTAGCTAATGAGTTAGTTACGGGATGTAGAATTACAGAACGAGTAAAGAGACTTGCCGGTAACGAGATTGAACTAGGTATTGAGATACCGACGACCAAATCTCGGGCAAGTAACATACCGATGACAAAGGGAACAACGTATATCATTATGCGGTTTGACCGACAAAGATCTTCGTAGAATATGTAGGAACCAATACGAGCATCCAGGTTCTGCTATTGGTTAATGATCGGAGACGTGTCTCGGTCATGTCTACATAGTTCTCGAACCCGTAGGGTCCGCACGTTTAACATTCGGTGACGATCGGTATTATGAGTTTATGTGTTTTGATGTACCGAAGGTAGTTCGGAGTCCCGAATTTGATCACGGACATGACGAGGAGTCTAGAAATGGTCGAGACATAAAGATTGATATATTGGACGGCTATATTCAGACACCGAAAGTGTTTCGGGTGATTTTGAAGAAAACCGAAGTGCCGAAGGGTTACCGAAACACCCCCCACCCCCCCACCCCCTGGGGGGGAAGTTGGGCCTTCATGGGCCATAGGGAAGAGGGGAGGCAGCCCACAAGGGGCAACCGCGCCCCCTCCCTATAGGGAGTCCAAATTGGACTAGGGAGGGGGGGCGCCCCCACCTTTCCTTCTTCTCTTCCTCTCCCTTCCTTCCTTCCCCCTCCTCCTAGTAGGACTAGGAAAGGAGGAATCCTACTCCTACTAGGAGGAGGATTCTTCCTCCCTTGGCGTGCCACTAGGGCCGGTCGGCCTCCCCCTTGCTCCTTTATATACGGGGGCAGGGGCACCCTAAAACACACAAGTTGATTGTTTTCAGCAGTGTACGATGTCCCCCTCCATCATAATCCACCTCGGTCATATCGTAGCGATGCTTAGGAGAAGCCCTGTTCGGGTAGCATCATCATCACCGTCATCACGCCGTCGTGCTGACGAAGCTCTACTGGATCGTGAGTTCGTGGGACGTCACTGAGCCGAACGTGTGCAGATCGCGGAGGTGTCGTACCTTCGGTGCTAGGATCGGTCGATCGTGAAGACGTATGACTACATCAACCGCGTTGTCATAACGCTTCCGCTTACGGTCTACGAGGGTACGTAGACAGTACTCTTTCCTCTTGTTGCTATGCATAACCATGATCTTGCGTGTGCATAGGAAAATTTTGAAATTACTGTGTTCCCCAACAAATAGGATGGTGAACATCATGGTAACTTTTTGACCCTAGGAAAAAAGTTGTTGAAAACATACCCCCATGGTAACTTATGTGCAGACGGCGTGGTAATATATGCACCACGGACTTGATAAAGTATGTACAAATACTATGGTAACTTTTGACCTAATTGAAAAAAGTTATTGAACATACCTTCGATATGTTCTAGGTAATTAGCATGGTAACTATGTACCACAAACCTACTAAATTAGATACAAACACCTGGACGCGGATTTGGTGAAGATAGTTCCACGCGCACCCTTTATGAATAGTAAATTCAAAAATAATACTAGAAAAAACCGAATCTTTTTTGTAATATACATAGTCAACCGGTATACTCGCGTGTGAAGTTTCACAAAGAAATCATAACCATGGTAATCTAGGCAAAAATGACAAAATTGAAGCTATATTAAAAACCATTATTTGATGAATAGTATGGTCCTAGTTGTATTCTCTTCACTAAGAATATCATGGGTGTCAATACATCACGAAACTTCACACATGAGTAGAATGGTCGACTAAATTTCATACCTCAAAATTTCAGAATTTTTTATTTTTCTAGTATTTTTCGATTTTACTATTCATGTGGGTGCGTGTGGAACCATATTCATCTTCGTATTTTTGCAAACACCCTAGTAACTTCGACCCAAAGGGGAAAAGTTGTTGAAATCATACCACCTGCCCCAGATAATATCTATGTAAATAGCATGTTAAATTACACACCATAGAGCTGATAGCTCATATACAAACACCATGGTAACTTTTGACCCTGGGATTTTTTTTGTTGAAAACATACCACGGTAAGTTTGGTGTTAATAACTCAGTATTTTACGTGTCGTGGACCTAATAACTTATGTAGTTTGCGTAAAACTGAAATGACAAATTTCATGTACTATTTATACATAGTAAACAAGTGTCAAATTTGGTTAGTTTCTTATTGAGTTGGGCCGAGTGAGTTGTGGGGCGAATTTTTCTTCCAAAGTTGTATTCAAATTCTAAAGGGGTTAGATATTTTATTATTATGTCATGATCCAAATTCAAGTATAAAGATAAAGACTAACTTCTGACGAGCGAGCGGAGTGAGGCTCGTCGCCGGTAGGCTTGGGCCGAAGCGGAGCGAAGCGAACGCTCCGTTTTTAGGCGGCATTATTGAACGCTCCCCCTAAAAATCTGACGTTTAGAATGATTCCCCTAAAAATTCTAGACTTGTTTTCTAGCAGGTGGTGTGGCGGAATGGAGGTTCAAGCAGGTGCTAGGGCGGCCTTCGTCGTTCATTTTATCAGAAGGTGCAGACGCACACCGGGAACTAGAGAGCAACTAGTGGGATCTCAAGGACCACTACCTCCAGGTTAGTTCCTTTACTCCTCTCCATGTTTCTCTTGCCTATTTTTCTAGATAGAGATAGTGGATGTGTGTTGATTCTAAAAGGAGCCCATCACGTGGGTGCGGGTGTGTTTGAGGACAGAATGTTATTGTTCTTTTTGATTTTGTGTGCTCATGTTGCCTAGTTATTAATTTTCTCACCAGATCAGAGAAGTTCAATATTTGTGTGCATGGCAAATTTTTATGTCAAACTAAAATGCTTTTTTACCTTGGAAAACTAATAACTTTGCACATGGCAATATCACAACACCTTCTTAAAGAAATTTTTTAGATTGGCATGGCAACTTTTAGAATCCAATGACAATTTAATATACCATGGCAAATTGCTGTAGCACCACATGGCAATTTCTTATGCATTGATACAATGTTCAAATTAATATATCATGGCAATTTGTTGTAGCATCACTTGGTAAATTCATATGGGCTGAATATGCTACGGAATGGTTTTTGCCATGGCAAATTCCATGTATCATGCACACAATTGTTTTACAATTTCCATGATCTACACAATATCATTCTTTTTTTTCCATATGACCTTGCGACATTTTCGGAATTAGTGTAGTCTTTTCCATGATCCTTGTTTGTACTTGCCACACGTCAATTTTAAAGATGCTTTTTTTAGGCCATGGAAAATTAACAATATTAGCCATATTACAACTTAAGTTGTTTTGCCATGGCAACTTTTAGATTTCTTTTTTCTACACAACATTTTTTAAAAGATGAATTATTTTCTGGCCATGGAAATTTTACTCTTTTAATCACGGCAAAGTTATATTTTCTGACCATGGCATTTTTATTGTTACACCCATGGCAAATTCATACTTCTCACCATGGAAAATTTATATAACATACCATGAAAACTCTTTTCTTCAATATAGCATGACAACTCTTTGTAGACCATGGCAATTTTTCTTTCTTTGCAACATGGCAAAAAATTACTTTTGTATGGGACCATGGCAATTTAAATTCTTGGGGGCATGGCAAATGTAGTTTATGGACCATGGCAATTTTCTTTTCTTTGCAACATGGCCAAAAATTACTTTTTATTAGGACCATGACAATTTTCTTTAATGGATCATGGCAAATGTAGTTTATGGATCATGGCAATTGTATTATATGGACCATGGCAAATTTCTTCCATTTTTGCAACATGGCAAAAAAATTTGTACGGGACCATGGCAAATTTAGTGTATGTAACATGGAAATTACAGTGTATGGATCATGTCATTTTAGTCTACAGATCATGATATATAGAACATTTCCAACAAATTTGCAATGGCACATAACAAAAAAATTAGTTCTCATGTTTTCTCGTTTAATACCATGGCAATATTTTTACTGGACCATGAAAAATTAAGTTGTTCGATCATGGCAAATTTATTTTATGGATGATGCAGTTTACTTCTTTGCGACATGGCAAACAAATTGTTTTCTTTTTGGACCATGGAAATTTACTTTCATGGAGCATGGCAAATATAGTTTACGAATCATGGCAATTTTTATTTCTTTGCAACATGCTGAAAAATAACTTTTGTATCGGACCATGGCAATTTAAATTCTTGGGGGCATGGCAAATGTAGTTTATGGACCATGGCAATTTTCTTTTCTTCGCAACATGGCCAAATATTACTTTTTATTAGGACCATGGCAATTTTCTTTAATGTATCATGGCAAATGTAGTTTATCGAGCATGTCATTTGTATTATATGGACCATGGAAAATTTCTTTCATTTTTGCAACATGTCAATTTTCTTTTGTACGAAACCATGGCAAATTTAGTGTATGTATCATAGAAATTACAGTGTATGGATCATGGCATTGTAGTCTACAATATATATATATATATATATATATATATATATATATATATATATATAAAACATTTCCAACAAAGCTGTTGTGGCACATGGCAAAAAAAAATAGTTATCATGTTTTCTCGTTTAATACCATGGCAATATTTTTATTGGACCATGGCAAATTAAGTTGTTCGAGCATGGCAAATGTATTTTATGGATCATGGAAATTTTCTTTTCTTTGCAACATGGCAAAAAATACTTTATTTTGTACCATGGCAATTTACTTTCATGGAGCATGGCAAATATAGTTTACAGATAATGGTAGTTTTCTTTTCTTTGTAGCATGGCAAAAATATACTTTATTTTTGGACCATGGCAATTACTTTCATGGAGCATGGCAAATATAGTTTACGGATCATGGCATTTTTTATTATATGTACCATAGCAAATTTATTCCTTTTTTGCAACATGGCAAAAAAAAATTGCATGGGACCATGGCAAATATAGTCTATGGATCATGATATATAGAACATTTCCAACAAAGTTGCCATGGCCCATGGCAAAAATATCTACTCCCATGTTTTCTCATTTTAATACCATGGCAAAAAAATCCTTGTGTATGTTGTTTGTCTCTATTTTTACCATTGGCAATCTTATTTTTATATTTGTATGGGAAATTCGTCGAGCATACCATGAAAATTTCTATATGCTTTTACATTTTTGGTTGCATAGACGAAACTTTTTAGGCAATTTTATGTTTTTGAAAGGTGGCAAATTGAATAAAAAGTTGATATGTTGATGTTGCAAAAATTTACTCATGTCCAATGGAAAATTGTGTAGGAATTCTCTTTGTTCTTTTTTGTTAATGCCCTTGTTTGTGGGTTTTTTATTTTTCATAATATCATGGCAACTAAAGATTTTGAACATATCTATTTCCACATACAACTGACGAATTCATTATATATATCCCGACATATCTTTTTTTAGATGACACGCATGTTTGTTTTTATTTTTGGATTTTGTGTTGACACAGGAATTTTTGGATTGTGTTTTTTTAGGTACAAGGAATTATACTGGGGGAAGCCCAGCAACCTATTGGGCCATGGTTCGCACTGAGAGGGTTGCCCCGCCAAACGAAAACGTTCGTTCCGTCTAACCTCCCAGACCACCCCTCAAAAAAAAAATCTAACCTTCCAGACCGAATGGAGCGTTCGGTGGAAGATTGCTAAAAATCTGCCATTTGACATATATCGATGTCCTTAATCTATACCTAATAATAAAGGGCTATTGCTTCTTACGATACGTCAAGGTAATTGCCCCCAATGTTGCAAAATATTACCCATCAATGCCCCATATAACTGTGAAAAAAACGCAGGGACCTCCTATACTGCGCTCTGTGCACTGGGAAAAGACACAACACATCTGTTTGGGCCGGCCTGTGTCCACATGGCCTAATTTTAAAATTTTGTTTTCAAATTTTTATTTTTATTTTCCATATTTTTTCGTACTTTGAATAACTTGGAACTTCAAAAGTGTTCTGAACTTTAAAAAATGAGAATTTTGAAATACAATATTTAGTAAATCATAAAATGTTTGTGGATTCAAACAATATTCGTGAGTTTATAAAAAATGTTGTTTATTCAGAAAATGCTCGAATTTTTTAAAACAAATATACGCAAAATCAAAAGATGTTCATGATTTTTTTAATTTCGTGTATTAAAAATGTTAACAAAATTGAACAAAATTTTGCCAATTCAAAAAATATTCATTAATGGGAAAATATCCAAAAAAATCAAACACTGTTCGTGACTTACAAAATAGTCTATTCATTCATAAAATGTTCTCTAATTAAAATTTATGCATTTCAAAAAATGTTCGTTAAATCAACAAATTATTCATGAATTTAAAAAAAATCAGGAAAACTGTTAAAAAATGTTCACATTTAAAAAAATTCAAATAGTATAAAATGTTCATGAATTCGAAAATGTTCTTGATTTTAGAAAATGTTCATAAATTTGTAGAAGTGTTCATGAATTGGAAAAATGTTCACTATTTCAAATATGTTCATAGTTTAAAAAAATGGTCATGATTTCACGAAATTGTGAGTGATAGTGTATCTCGGTAATGCAGCAAAATCTGATCATGGCCATTGGAGATTATGATTTATTTTTTCTCCCGTTGCAATGCACTGGCCCTTTTGCTAGTAATATACATATTTCTACTAAATCTTAGTTGTTTAGATTTCTCCTGTTTGACATTTGTTTGCGCCTTCATGGTATCGGGTGAACATACTACGTCGGCGGGCCATGGACCTGTTACTTGCCCTCTCCGCAGCAGCATCGACATTGTCGGTGTGCTGCTCAAGCCACGGTTACTCAGCCTCTAGCTCCGGAGAAATTTGGCCTCTTAGGTGTCTCGCCCTGGGTTGGGGAAGGGGTTTGTGGTTGGGCCGTGTAATCCCACTTCCTTGGCTTGAATTGGTGAAACGACAATGAGGATGCACCAATGCAGCAGCACAAGGACATGCTTCACGATTCACCAAGCAAAGAAAATTTTAAATTACTATAACTAGCAAGATGTCTATGTGTTGCACGTAACATCAAAATGCATTTATATGAGTAGTTTATCTTGTAAGAGAAAAAGATAAACGAGGGAAGGCTTTATTTGCAAATGTGAAGAGGGGTGTGGGTATCTTTTTGCAAAATTGTCATAGTTTTTCTTCCTATCCGTCGGATATAAATCAGACGGCCTATATTGCAGGATGGCAGACACACCATCATCACCAACTCTGTTTTTTTATAAGAGTAGAGTAAATATAATGTAAAAAGGCCTTATAATTATATTAAGTATTTTTGTTGTATTTTGTGTTTGATGTTCTCAGTAAAAGAGTGCATACATATTTTTGCTAACTAAGATTGCCTTTTTTTTCACCACCACGACGACGCAAACACACGAGCACATTCAGTAGAACAATAATCTTCATGCATCAAACCGGTGTGGATGGGCTCAAACAACTTCCCTTCACCACTAGCTACAAACGACGTAATGTCCAACACATCGAATTACACATATAAAAGTACCGAACCATTTTATCGACCCTCTATACCAGTAAGAGTTAACCTATTCACAGAATTCTGAATATTGTTTCTGAGCTGCTCCAGTTCAGTGCTCCATCCTGCAAAGTATGCAGGCCGGTCGGGAGCTGGCAGTGTAGTGCTCCCATTCTCTAGCGCCAACACAACTGATGACATGTGTGGCCTGTCTTTTGGGTTTTCTTGGACACACAAGAGGGCTACATGAATGCAAAGCAACACCTCATCTGGTAAGCATGTGTCCATGATAGATGGGTCGGCCAACTCCTCTGCCTTCCCGTCCTTCCACATATTCCATGACTGGAACAAACAAAAACATCATCTCTTTTGTGTTACATGACTATTTTCTTTCAAAAATATCGGGCAATTTTGTAGATAGTTGGGAACTTGAAAACATGCTGTACGTACGTAAGCTATGCGGCTAGGAAAGCCCATGGGACTGCTGGAGCTTCTCTTCATACCAGTTACAATCTCCAATAGCAACATGCCAAAACTATAGATGTCGGACTTGGTAGAGATGACGCCTTGCATTGCATACTCAGGAGCCATGTAGCCGCTGCTTGATTATTTGACTTGCAAGGGTTATTTGAAATGGGGTTTGGATATAATTGCAGATCAATTGGAGCTATTGGTTCAAACAGTTACTCACTATGTTCCGACGACACGTTGGGTGTTTGCATTTTCCTGGTTATCACCGAAGATCCTCGCCATACCAAAATCCGCTATCTTGGGCTTCATCTGTGCATCTAGCAAAACATTTCCGGCTTTGAGATCTTTGTGAATTATGGTCGGCCTTGAATCTTGGTGGAGATAAAGAAGCCCCCTGGCGACACATTTGATTATATTTAAACGTGTTCCCCAATCCAGCAGCAATTTCCTTGAATCATCTTTAGACAAAAGCAAATGTTAGAAAACAAAATTTTGACATGTTTTAAAAACTGGTGTGTTGCTAGAATATACCGAAAAGGGTGGCATCTAAGCTTCTATTAGGCAAATACTCATAAATCAACAACTTTTCATCTCCCTCGTCACAACATCCAAGAAGTCGAACCAAATTTCTGTGTTGAAGTTTGGCAATAAGTATTACTTCATTTCTGAATTCATTTGTTCCTTGTTGAGAATCCTTATTTAGCCGTTTGACAGCAATTTCCTGATCGCCTAGTGTTCCCTGTATGATTTTAAGGGAATATGTAGATCTGAATTTGTCATGTGAATATATCAGTTAGAATAAAAACAATGTAGTGCTGAATAATTACCTTGTAAACTTTGCCAAAGCCTCCCCGTCCAATCATACATGTTTCCGAGAAATTATGTGTTGCTAGGGCAATCTCCTCAAATCTTACAAATGGGAATTCAAGATCACTTGAGCCATCCAATAGCGCCTTCTTGTGCTTTCCCTGGGTCCTGTTCTTGCCTTCTTCAAACAAAATGGCATGATCATTTCTTCTCCAGTAAATATAACATAGTACTATGCAATTAGCCCCCCGAACTTGTCCCTTAGTTGAACACTCAAGTCATCACTCGTAGAACCCAACCAGCGCAGGATCAAGAGAAATAATGTGGTTCAGCCATGTCTTATCTATTGATGAATTGCCACCACCACATTGCCAGCATGGATTTGCATCTTCATGGGATTTATAAAGCTTTCGTGGTATGGGGGTACAATAGATACAGAAACTTGAATGTTTCGGGAATGTAAGGAATGTAGACTAAACGCACCTTTGGATTTCAACCATGCAAGGGAAATGCACATGAGTATCAGGACACTACTTCCTAAAACTGGCAGTACAATCTTCACTGCAGTGCTCCTTCTTGTCCTTTTAGCTGTGCAGCGCACATAAAAATAAAGTATTATGCATAGCCAAGGTCGTCCCCGAGTTGTGCTGTGTCTTGTCAATCTAAAACAAAAAGAGAGTTAGTGTAGACAAGTATATATAAGGTAATAAAGTGGTACCAGCTACTGCATCCAAGCCTGCAAGCCGCAGATAGAGTGTGTCGCTCACGGGGTCTGCGTGTAACTTCCCGGTGTCAACCAACTCACCGACCCACAACAAACACCTTGGCATACCTCCGCTGGCCATGCCACTGCTCAGGTTGGCATAGGCGTACGCCACGCATGAGCAGTTGCGGCGGCATGCCGCCGCACATTCCTCCAACAACGTGTCTCCGACAAACACGAACTTGTCCGGTGGTTTCATGCCCGGCAAGGCCAAGAAACCATCGCCGCAACGCAGTGCCTCTTTCCGTCGACACCCCTTTGAGAACTTGCCCTTGTTCCACTCCTCTGTGCTCGTCGGCTCAAAACCATCGAGGCACTTGCACGTCGGGACGGGCAACACCGTCTCGTCACAGTAGCCGTAGCGGTTGCATCCGTGGTGTGGCCACTGCCCAAAGACTACCCACGCAGAGGAGCTGTTGTTCCAGCCCTGGAACTGGAGCGCGCCGGAGTAGGCCAGCACAAGCCTGGTGCGCCAGCTAACGTCCGAGACGCTAAATATTGCGTAGGTTTCCTTGTCATTATTGACGACACTGAGATATATCATGATGGCGCTGGTGTTGGTCCTCAAGTATTGGTACTCATTCTTGACCTGGTACCCCGTCCATGGGGCGGTGCGGTATACCGGGCGTGACCCGTTCCAGAGGAACATCTGGATGATGGTGGCTGGGTCGCAGCCGTAGGAGAAGCTCCCTGGTGAGGGGTCTCCGGAGCCTTTCCAGGATACCAGGCGTCCACCCGCACGTGTCCTGTACCTGATCCGCATCTTCATGCCAGGTAGGAACGTGTCGGTTGGGTGGTCGAAGCTCTGCCAAACCGTGGTGCCGTTGGATGACCGGATGATGAGGTTACCGGTCTTCAGAAGAACTGCCTCTGATGAATTGTAGATCGAGGCAGCGGCCACGCCAGTCGTCCAAACAACACGACTGCCATCACCATCAGAGAGAACAAGATTGGAGGTGTTGGTGAGGGAGAGCATGGGCGTGGAGGAGGTAGTGTTCCTGACCGGGGTTTCCCGGTTGGCGACCCACAGCACGGTGAGCTCGGAGATGCCGTTGTACCAGATGCCAAGGTACAGGTTGGACGGCGTTGAGCCAGAAGAGGGGAAGAAGCCAAATGCGAAGTCACCGCCATCCGAGACGATGGTGGTGCCAGGGGAGAGCGGGTTGCTGGAGACAAGCCGGTCGTCGGACGCACACAGCGGCAGGAACAGAATGATCAGCACGGCGATGGAGCAGTTGAGAGCTGACCAATCCATTCGACGATGCTGCCAGAAGAATTGCAGTACAGGCACGAAATGTGATTCTGGTGGTCTTACATGACTCCTTGGCCAGACAAGCAACATTACGATTATAGTAGGCTAGTTTCAGAGTTGACATTCTGGCTGTCTACGTCGGTCCGCCTTCATTCTGTGCGTTTAGGATATAATTCATCACGATTGGCCTGACGTAAATGCAGATATTAAAAATCAAAGGATAATGTGTGTCCATTCTACTACCATTACGTGTACTTTGAACTGGGAAATAACCAGTCTCAACTGCCATTACGTGTACTTTGAACTGGGAAATAACCAGTCTCAACCGCCATTACGTGTACTTTGAACTGGGAAATAGCCAGTCAGGGAGCACCATCACTTCTAGTTGCTGTGTATTTCCTATTTTTCCTCCCCCTCCCCGCGTGCCCCCCGCGTCGCCCTCCCCGAGCGAGGCGACCAGGGCGGTTCCCCACTCCTCCCCCTCCCCGCGAGTCGCCGCCCCCCTTCCCCCTCGCCGCTGCCGCCGGCGGGCGCGGCCGGGCGTTGCCCGCGCGGTGCCCCGCAGTCCGGCGGTGGCGGCCCTCCTTCTTCCGCCGTCGCTGGACCCCGGCTCGGGCGAGCAGTCCTGGCGGCGGAGCCCTTCGGCCGGCGGCGTTCCGGCACGGATCTGGACGGCGGCGGTGCGGAGGCGTTGCCCCTTGGCGGCGGTGACGGCCCATGGCTTGCGGCGGCCGGCGGCGCCCGGCTGGCCCAGATCTAGGCCCTACGAGCCTGATCTGGGTCAGGGCGGGCCTGCTGGGTGGCCGCAGTGGGTTGTTCTCCGGTGGTTCCGGCGAGCTCCTCGCGACAGGGACGGCGGCTGTTGTGCCGTGACTGCTGAAGCACGGCGGCGGAGCTTCGCGGGCACGCGCTGGGCCCGGCCGAACATTTGGTCTGGTGTGCCTCTGCTGCTATGCCCGGTCTGCTACCGCCTAAGCCGGTGGAGGTTGTTCCCTCCCTCGTGGCTGCGGTGCTGCTGGTCCTTGTCTACGGGTGTCTCGTTTGGATCCGGCCGGCCTCGCTTCGTTGGCCGTGGTGAGACGATGGCGGTGTCCTCGTGACTGTGTTGGCGCATGTTGGTGGGCGGCGGGTGTGGTGGAGCCGAAGGTTGGTCCTGGATGGTGGGCGCGAGAGGTCGGGAGAAATCCATGTCGGGTCTTGCCGGCACCAACGCGGTGACGCCTGCGGGCGCCGCCATCCTTCTTGAAGGGCGTCGGGTGACCCTCTCCTCCCTCTACATCAGGCATCAACATCAAATTTTTAAAAGGTGGTGGTCTACTACCTCCGTTCCAAATTATATAATGTTTTGGACATTTCAATATAGACTACATACGGACTGAAATGAGTGAACAAACACACCAAAACACATCTATATACATACGATTCACAAAAAGTTAGAACATCTTATAATTCAGAACGGAGGGAGTACATCACTAAATGTGTGAGGACATGCCTAGTTTTGTTGGAACTCCTGTCAGTAATGTCAGGCTGGTGAAGGAGTTTATCACAAAAAAATAGGCTGGTGAAGGAGTACTGGTAGTAATAATATAGTTCAAAAAACAAGGTCGCTTGGGCAGTTGTAGTGCTTATAGATTAAAATAAAAAATACCACACTACCAACAATTGTAGATTTCTCTTTAGAAATCAAAATGGCTTTCTACAGATTCCGATATACTGGACATACAGAGTGTTCTCGAGTTCTGTAATCCACGCAGGTAGAATCCTGGTGCGCCTCATAGCTTAATTGCGTGAAAAGAGTTTGTAAAATTAACAGTTACAGTCTTACAGATGGGTTTATGTTTTTTTTATAACTGTGCATACCTTGAGCATGCCATATCATAGTTGGAAGCATACATTGGTTTGGCTGGTTTCATACCATTTCAGGATTTCCCCCAATAGGCATGTCCATTTATCAAAATTTAACTGGCCTACTCAATGTGGTCTTGTTCATCCTAAAACTGAACGAGTATACTACCTTCAAGTAAGGCGCGAGGTGGAAGAAATCGCCGACGACGAACTCGATCAAATGCTCCACGCCATAGATTCTGGCATTGTGCCTCACCAGATCCACCTTCCAGGGATCGATCTCCACCGTGACCACGTAGCAGCCCCTGCACGAGAACGAAACGCCAGTGTTAGCGGGGGAAAGCAGTGTCCTGGAAACGAGAAGGGGTCGGCCAGCGGCGCGTGCCTGGCGGCAAACTGGATGGAATTGCCACCGACCCTGGCGAACGTGTCGACAACGAGACCGACAGGCACTGAGAAGGTGTACTGCACGGTGGCGATGGCCTCCAGAGTGGCAGAGTACCAGCCCTCGGCGTCCATCACAAGTTCGTGAAAAAAGAAAAACTTCATGCACACTGACACTCGGCCATCCTCTATTATGAACATATTTCATGGGCACGAACAAGAATCATTCAGTAGAACAAAAACTTCATGGATCAAACCCGTGTAGATGGGATCAAACAACTTCCCTCCACCACTAGGCTACAAACAACGACCACTGGTGGACAAGCCTTTCTTTACACCATGTCCAACACATAAAAGTAATGAACTATTTCATCGACCCTCTATACCAGTAAGAGTTAAAGTATTCACGGAATTCTGAATATTATTTGTGAGTTGGTCCAATTCATTGCTCTGTCCCACGAAGTATGCAGGCCGACTGGGAGTTGGGAGTGTAGTGCTTCCATTCTCTAGGGTGAACACAACCGATGACATGTGTGGTCTGTCTTTTGGGTTTTCTTGGACACACAAGAGTGCTACATGAATGCAAAGCAACACCTCATCTAGTAGGCATGTATCTACAATAGATGAGTCAGCCAATTCCTCTGCCTTCCCATCTTTCCACATATTCCACGACTGAAACAAACAAAAACATCTCGGGTTAAAAAACTATTTTCCTTATTGAGAACTTCGGCGAAAGCATGTATATACTCACGTAGATTATGAGGCTTGGAAAGCCCATGGCGTGACTAGTGGAGCTTCTCTTCATACCAGTTACAATCTCCAGTAGTAACACGCCAAAACTATAGATGTCAGATTTGGTAGAGATGATGCCTTGCATTGCATACTCAGGGGCCATGTAGCCGCTGCTTGATTATTGGCATGCAATAGTTGCACAAATGGGAATTGAACATAATCATGGGGTAATATGAGCTATTGGTTCAAACAGTTACTTACAATGTTCCGACGACGTGTTGGGTGTTCGCATTTTCCTGGTTATCACTGAAGATCCTTGCCATACCAAAATCTGCTATTTTAGGTTTCATCTCTGCATCTAGCAAAACGTTCCCAGCTTTGAGATCTCGGTGAATTATGGTCATTCTTGAATCTTCATGAAGATAAAGAAGACCCTTTGCGACACCTTTAATTATGGTTAACCGTGTCCCCCAATCCAGCAAATGTTTTCTTGAATCATCTTAAGACAAAAGCAAATGTAAGAAAAAATATGTTGAGTTGTTCCATGAATACCTGGTGTGGTGCTAGAACATACCGAAAAGGGTGGCATCTAAACTTTTATTAGGCAAATACTCATAGATCAGTAGTTTTTCATCTCCCTTGTCACAACATCCAAGAAGTCGAACCAAGTTTTTGTGTTGCAATTTGGCAATAAGGATGACTTCATTCCTGAATTCATTTGTTCCTTGTTGAGAATCCCTACTTAGCCTTTTGACAGCAATCTCTTGACCACATAGTGTTCCCTGTATAATATTAAGCAATAAAAAAGATTTGAGTTTTTCATATGAATATATCAATTAGGTTACTGATTTTGGACTGAATAAGAGGAAACTAGTGCTGAATAACCACCTTATAAACTTTCCCAAAGCCTCCATGCCCAATCATACATGTTTCAGAGAAATTGTGTGTTGCTAGGGCAATTTCCTCAAATCTTACTAATGGAAATTCAAGATCACTCGAACCATCCGATGGCAACTTCCTGTGTGCCTTGTTTCTCTTCTTGCCTGCTCACCATACAGTTGCATAATAATTCTTGTCCAACCATCATAACAACAGCTAAGAAGAGCTCTATTTGACCCTAACTATTGGTTTTTAAAAAGGTAGAGCGGTCTCTACCTTATAAGTACTATATTTCAAACTGAATGGCCAATTTACATCAAATGACATACTTGATGTGGCGGCAACTCAGACATATAAAATGTAATTGACATATTAGAAAAATCAACCCATTCTCACTAGCTTTCTCCACCCCTTCTGACTTCTCCCTTAGTTTTGAACACTTATGTCCGCACTACTAGACCGCAACGAGTATACCTACAGCGGTGATTGGCAGCGGGAGCACAACCCTGATGATCCATGGGGCTCACCCTGGGTGGAGGATGTATAGAGACAATGTGGTTCCGTCATATCTTATTTACCGACAAATTGCCACAACTACATTACCAGACACTGTGATTAAACTACATAAGGATAAGGGGCTATTTCGCCTGGATTTGCATCTTCATGGGTTTCAGAGGATTCCATAGAATGAGGGTACAGTACGCAAACAACAATATTTCGGAAAGGTCAAATCAGTATATCTCCAAGCAATGTAAACTAAACGCACCTTCAAATTTCAACCATGCAATGGAAATGCACACGAGTATCAGAACAATACTTCCTACAACCGGCAACACAACTTTCATGGTGTTGCTCCTTGTCCTTTTACCTATGGGCGAACAGAATAACATAAAAACAAAGTATCATATATAGTGGAGCACATCCACGAGACAAAAAAGAGTTATTATAGATATAAAGGAGAGATTTGGTACCAATTGCTGCGTCCAAGCCTGCAAGTCACAGATAGAGCGTATCGCTGTCGGTGCTTGTGCCTAGCTTCCCGGTGTCAACTAATTCCCTAACCCACACCAAGCACCTTGTCATGTTTCCGTTGGCAATGCTTCTGCTCAGGTTGGTGTAAGCGTAGGCCATGCAGGAGCAGTTGCGGCCGCATGCCGTCGCACACTCCTTCGACGATGTGTTTCCAACGACCACGAACCTATCCAGTGGCTTCATGCCCGGCAAGGCGAAGAAACCATCACCGCAACGCAGCGCCTCTTTCCGTCGACACCCCTTTGAGAACTCACTGTTGTTCCACTCCTCCGTGCTCGTTGGCTCAAAACCATCGAGGCACTTGCACGTCGGGACGGGCAACACAGTCTCATCGCAGTAGCCATGCGTGCCGCAGTAGCCATGCGTGCCGCAGTAGCCATAGTGATTGCATTTGTGGCGTGGCCACTGCCCAAAGACTACCCAAGTCGAAGAGCTACTATTCCAGCTTTGGAACTGGAGCTTGCCAGAGTAGGTCAGCACGAACCTGGTGTGCCAGGCACCATCCGAGACGCTAAACATTGTGTAGCTCTCCTCGTCGTTGGTGACAAAGGCCAGGGATATGATGATGGCGCTGGTGTTGGTTATCAGGAACTCGCCCTCGCTCTTCACCTGGTACCCCGTCCATGGGGTGCTGCAGTACACCGGGCGCGACCCGTCCCAGAGGAACATCTGGATGGACGTGGCCGGATCACAGCCGTAGGAGAAGCTCCCAGGAGAGGGGTCTCTGGCGTCTTTCCAGGACACCAGGCGCTCACCGGCGCGTGTCCTGTACCTGATCCGCATCTTCATGCCAGGTAGGAACGTGTCGGTCGGGTGGTCAAAGCTCTGCCACACCCTGCTGCCATTAGGTGACTGGATGACGAGGTTACCAGTATTCAGAAGCACCGCCACTGGTGAAGACGAGCTTGAGGAAGCCACGTCAGTTGTCCAGACAACATGACTGTCAGCACCATCAGAGAGAACAAGATTGGAGGTGCTGGTGAGGGAGAGCGTCGACGCGGAGGAAGTGCTGTTCGTGACCGGGGTTTCCCGGTTGGCGACCCATACCATGGTGAGCTCGGGGATGCCGTTGTACCAGATGCTGAGGTACAGGTTGGACGGCATCGAGCCGGATGAGGAGAAGAAGCCCAAGGCAAAGTCACCGCCATCCGAGACAATGGTTGTGCCGGGGGAGAGCGGCTTGCCGGGGACAAGCCGGTCATCAGATGCACCCAACGGCAGGAACAGAATGATCAGTACGCAAGCGGAACAGCTGAGAGATGACCAATCCATTCGACGATGCTGCCAGAAGAATTGCGGTCCAGCCTCGGTATGTGATTCTGGGAATGTACTCGTACAAGCAACAATAATGCAAAGACTTCGCAAATATAGTAGGCTAGTTCTGAAGTTGACATTTCAGCTGTCTACTTCCATCTTCATTGCTGCCCTGGCCAGAAGCGTTAAACAATTGCTGTTTACTTTGAACTTTCTCTTCTTCATCTTGTCACAGGTTGGGAAAGAGCAAGTCAATGGCATGAAACTTCGAGGTGGAAATACCGTACCTTAAAAATCATATCCTCCAGGGAGTGGATGTCACATCCAGCTCCTCGGCTGGAGAGGCTCAACAAGAGGACTTCTGAGATTTCAGTTTGCGCCGAGGCAATACGATCCGACAGGAAACAACACTGCGCCGAGACAACACGATCAGACAGGAAACAACATGCTACCAATATGGGTTCCTTGGCTGACAACAAAATGGTGTGAAATATCCAGACATAAACAGGTTTCTTCATGTATTACGGGCCACATTTAATTAGTCAGCAGAGATGTTCCCACTGGTGCCTCTTCTTCCATTTGTACTATATTTCCTGTTCCTATTCCTATCCCTTTGTTCCCATTTTTATGTATCTACATTTAAGAAAATTCATACATCCCCAGGTGGTAACTATCCAACTAAAGATTTTGATTCCAGTTGGCACAGCTATGATCATGTCATAGCCACACATTATGAAACTTCTCCCGTCATTGCTGATTCAATGAGAGGACTTTTGAGATTTCAGTAGACATTTCCCATACCTGACTCCAGGGATGCGAATGGGAACCAAGAGATTTTCCAAACTGGATTTGGGGGTTAAACAATTAGAGTCGATCTTATGGAACCCAATTCGAGAAGCCTAAACTAAATCCTTGTTATTAGAATAATGATCTCTTGGCTATGACCAACTCATATATTTATTGAAATGGTCGAAATTCAGTTGATATGTACATGGATGTCACATCTGCAAGACTAATTCCTCCTGCACCAACTTAGGACTTAGGAGGAAAAAACATAAGTAGCTTAGGAAGAACTTCGCCTCACTGGGTCCTTGTTCTCAACTTCGATAATGAACTGGATCATCGTGCCACGTCTCCAAAGTAAGCAGTGATTCCTTTGAATCTGTGCTGTACGTAGCTCTCTTCACTCTATAGAAAACTTGAATATTAAGGTCTCGTCCTAGGATGATAGCTGTAAAATGCTCGGAGTCATGAAAAATGCGACCAAAAGGAGAGGAGAACAGTATCATACCTCAAAATCCAGGGGAGGAGAAGACAACCACGAAAGTTCCTCTACTTGGCTTATGTCCACATTCCGTGGCAAGAACATGATGATATTAGGAGCTATTTTCTGAGCAGCTTGAAATATTGCATGCCTGCGTGCAAAACCATATATCAATAATACAATTGTTTTACTGTATCAGAGTTAATTTTGTTCATTCTCACCCGCAAAAAAAAAATTGTTCATTCTGATTTTATCTGAATGTAACAATAGGGGCTGTTTGGATGAGGGGTATGTTTCTTCAAGAGCTCTGGTATTTAGTTTGGATCAACTAAATATGAAAACTATCTACAGAAATATCCCTCATCCAACACCCCTAAGTACCACAAATGTACAAGAGTAATAATTCACCAGTCCAGTTTCACTTGGAATGTGCAAAGCTTCCATGACTAACAGCTACAAGGCTACAATTGTAGGCCAACGACTACAAAGCACTCCATCAGTATGCTCGCTTCAAAGAAGCATAAACTGTTTCAAACCTGTCTGTGTTTTTTATTCTAATTCATCATCTGGTGTAAGGACAATTTGGAAGATGGTGAGCAGCATACCCATCCTTTGGCTTCAGCATATCGAGG
This sequence comes from Triticum urartu, assembly GCF_003073215.2. Lineage (NCBI taxonomy): Eukaryota > Viridiplantae > Streptophyta > Magnoliopsida > Poales > Poaceae > Triticum > Triticum urartu. Next base: position 103,962,141 of record NC_053028.1, on the reverse strand, counting down.
GTGTACACTGGTGTTTGATTATATGATGGCCCTCCCCATGGTGGTGAAAGGAACACCAAATCTGCCTGGTAAAGTAGTAGCAATCAGCAAACCATTCATTAAATGGCTACTCAACAATATGAAAATTATAACTGTCACTCAATCTCACTAGTTCATCTCGGATGATGTAGTTATCCCTCATGATGTTTTATGCCAATCTCATCATACTAAAGAGGAAGTACCATTTTGAAAATAGACTTCAAGAAAACAATTGACAAATTTAATACGGGGTACCTTGAGCAGTGTTGCTTGCTACAGGCGTTCAATTAAAATGGTTTGACAGGATAATGGGCATAACAAAGGGCCGGGTCAATATTGCACTGTATGGTGAACAATAGGTGTTACTATGCTGTCCAAGGCCTGAGACAGGAAGACCCTTTATATATGATACTTTTTGATTCATTTGCAGATGGACTGACAACAATGTAGGATAAAGATAAAAGCAATAATCTGTTCAAAACTTCAAATAAATAACCGAATAAGCAGATAGTCCTAAATGAGGCACTTAACTAAATATTCTGGATGTACTATTCGGTTATTAGCCAATGGTGTTGACATGACAAGGAATCTAAAGTTTATCTTGTACTGTTTTCAGAATATATCTGGCCTCAACATCAAACTAAAATAAACAGTTAAGTGATTTACATCACAAAATGGGTAGGACGTGCCTAGTTTTATCGAAACTCCTGTCAGCAATGTCAGGCTGGTGAAGGAGTACAGGTAGTAATAATAAAGTTCAGAAAACAAGGGGACTTGGGCAGTTGAAGTGTTTATAGATGAAATTAAATTAACAAGTAACTCACTACCAACAATTGTAGATTTAGGGGGAAAAATGGCTTTCTACAGATTCCGATATTGAGATCCCTGAATTTTTGTTCCACATAGTTATCGACTTCTCATGTAATTCATGCAGGTAGAATCCTGGTGTGACTCATGGCTTAATTGCGCAAAGAGAATTGATAACATCAGAAGTTACAGATAGGTTTGTGAATCTTTTTATTAACTGAGCATGCCATATCATAGTTGGAAGCATACACTGGTTTGGCTGGTTTCATATCATTTCTGGATTTCCCCCAACAGACAAGATCAAGGTATGTCCATTGATAAAATATTCACTGAACTACTAAATGTGGTCTTGTTCATCGTAAAACTGAACAAGCATACCTTCAAGTAAGGCGCGAGGTGGAAGAAATCGCCGACAACGAACTCGATCATGTCCTCCACGCCGTAGATCCTGGCGTTGTGCCTCGCCAGCTCCACCTTCCGGGGATCCATCTCCACCGCGACCACGTAGCAGCCCCTGCACGAGTACAAGATGCCGGCGACGTCTCATGTTAATAGTGCGGGAGCAGAGCAGGCGAGCGACCCGGAAACGGAAAGGGGCGGCGGGCACGCGCCTGGCGGCGAACTGGATGGAGTTGCCGCCGACCCCGGCGAAGGCGTCGAGGACGAGGCCTGCGGGCGCAGCTCGGGCGGCCTGCGCGGCGGCGATGGCCTCCGGGGTGGCGGAGTACCAGCCCTCGGCGTCCATCCGCACGCCGCGGTCGTACAGGGAGAAGAGGCTGTGGCGGTGGGCCCAGTACTTGCCCGCGACGGCCTCCGCGGCGGCATCAGCGGCGTGCTCCTCCTCCTCCTCCGGGCGCTTCGACTCCTGCGGCGTCTCGGCCTCGTGGGGCGGCGGCGACGAGGGGGCTGGAGGTCGGGCCGCGCATTGCCGCCTGTCGGAGGTCGGGAGCGGCGGCGGCGAGGACGGGGAGACTGCGGCGAGGCCCCGGCGGCAGCGGCGGCGGCGGGTGGTTTTTCGGATGGTGGCGACCAGGCGGAGGAAGCGATGGGGCCCGTTCGGTAGGGCCCTCACGGCGTTGGCTCGCCGGCGAGCTACCTTCGGCGTGGCACTCGCTTTTGCCATCTCTCCGTTGGGCTTCTCGCGTGCTTGGCAGGTTAAGGGCATCTCCAGCCGTTGACCCTCCAGGGGCGTTTAAAAGCGCCGCCCGAGATGAGCCGGCGCAAAAAATGATCCTGGGGTGAGTCGGTCCCCAGCCGTCGGCTTCGAGGGCCGCCTCAGGCGCGTATTAAAAAAAAGAACCGTTCGGTGAAGTTATGGTAAAAATTAGTTAAATTTCGGTCAAACATGTCAAATTTCGGCGAAATTCGGCCAAACATTACATTAACCTAATAAAAAAAAGAAAGGGGCTAAAGTCGTCGCCATCGTCGTCGTTAGCCTTCTCCTCCTTGACGCGGGCGCCCCTGCTGGACCCCTGCCCGGCGTCGCCATGGCGGACTGGCGGCGGCGCGTCGTCGTCGTCGTCGCTGTCGCATAAGACGACGACCCCGCCTTTCTCGCGGCCGCGTCGGCGCTCCTCGAAGCGGCGTAGGATGGCGCACTGGCGCTCCTTCTCCTTCTCCTTCTCCCGGCGTGCCTTCTCCATCGCAATAGAGTCCTGGCGCGCTCATTCTAGGGCCGCGTCGTCGCCGTCGAACTCCGCCTTTACCGGCGCCAGTCCCAGCTCCGTCTTCACCAGCGCCAGCCCCGGCTCCGTCTTCACTGGCGGCAGCCCCGGCTCCGTCTTTGGCTTGACGAAGCGCGGAGGAGCCGACGAGGAGGAGGCGCGCCGACCGCCCTTATTGATGATGATGCCGGCGCTGTGAGTAGGGGTGGGCATATAAACCGAACAACCGAACCGATTTAACCTGAACCGAAGCCGAAGTGACCGAAACCGAATTGTTGGATACTATGCTCGGTTAGCAATTCTGAGAAACCGAATTTTGTTCGGTGAAATCGGTCTACACAGTCTGTCAACCGAATTGACCGAAGCACCGAGGCCTACCACTAACTGTCTGGCGCGTCTCCATAAATTAGCTCCCATTTATACGCTTTGTGCTACTAGCCAACGAACATCAATTATCCTTGCAAAAAAATCAAATGAATTGATGGCGCGTTAATGTGATTTAGTGGCGAACAGTGCCATAGGCTGGCCGGCTGGCCCGAGATTCCCTCCATGCTTCTCGTCACGTGTACTGGACGCCCGCCTGCCTTTCTTTTTTTATTGAACCTAGCCTAGGTGTTGTTTGTTGTTGCGTGTTGTCTCGCTCACAGCCTGTTTTTTTTTTCTTTGAGCATAACACGTGTTGTTATCTAGCCCACACAAACCATATCTCTTAGCCCAGCCGAGAAAATGAGTACAGCAGCCATCCCATCCGGCTAGCCCAACCCGCCAGCTGTCTGTTCGGTACAAAACCGAGTACCGAACCGATCGATGAGGGAACCGAAGCCTCGGTTTCGTTTATTGCTAGAGACCGATCGGTCCACGTTTTCAAGGAACCGAGAAAATTGAAACACTGAAGTACCGAACCGTTCGGTTCGGGGGAACCGAACGCCCAGGCCTAGCTGCGAGTGCGCCGGTCGAGTGGCGTCTCCGCCGCGGGCTTGGCCTTGACGCCGAGCAGGGCCAGAGTGTCGGAGGAGTGCGATGAGGATCGGGAGAAGGGAGAGGAGGAGGAGGACCCGAACCTCCTTGGCGCCCATGGCCCGGCGCGTCGGTGCTGCGCCGGGGCGGCCACCCTCGCCGGGGGGTACGCCAATGGCGGGTCGTTGCTGCCCTCGAGGTACGTGAGCACGCCCTCGAGTGTGCGGCCGGGGACGCCCCACCAAAGGTGGCGCCCCTCGCTGTTCTGCCAGCCGCCGACCACCAGCGCGCCGTTGGTGGACGTCAAGCGCTGCTGCTGGCGGCGCTCGAAATACGCCGCCCATGCCGCGTGGTTGTCGACAGCGTACTGGGGGAGGGAGAGTTGGGCGTCGGTGAGGGACACGCGCACGATCTCGACTTCCTCGGCGAAGTACTTCGGCTTCGCCACGGCGTCGGGCAACGGGGGAATGGGCACTCCCCCGGCGCTGAGTCTCCACCCCGTCGGCCCGGCACGCATGTCCGGCGGCGCCGGAATGTTCGCCTGGAACAGAAGCCAGGACTCCTGTTCGCGGAGCGAACGACGGCCGAAGCCGTTGGCCGCCGCCTCGTCTCCGGGGAAGCGTTCTGCCATGGCGACGGCGGGGCTGGGCGGGCTCGGGAGAGGTAGAGGGAGGGGCTGGGCGGCGACGCTCGGGAGAGGTAGGGAGAGGGAGGGGCTGGACGGCGGCAAGGGGCGGGGCTGGTGTGGGCACAGGCGAGTGGAGGCCACCGGCTTTTATAGCCGCGTCGCGCCCGTGTGTATGCGTGCGAGGGAAGGGAGGCGTCGGCGTGCCGTCCCGTGACGCGCCGCCCGTGAGGAATCAATGGCAAGGCTGACCGGCGGCAGCCTTGCCCGCCGGGCAGCCTTGCCATTGATTCTTCGCGGGAACCGAGGCCGTTGGGGGAAGACGAGGCGCCGAGTCGCTGACGCAGCTGGCCCGCGTCTTTTTCACGCCAAAACAGCTCGCCCTGGCGGCCCCCAGCGCGCCGGGTTCGGCCTGGGTCCGCCGACGCTGTTTTCGACCCAAACCGGCGAAAATCGGGCTCCTGGAGACGCGACTGAACCGTTTTTTCGGCGCCGGCGCAAAAAAATCGCCTGAGAAGGCCTTCTTGGAGGCGCGGCTGAAGATGCCCTAAAAGGGCCTTCCTGGAAGTGCGGCTAGAGATGCCTAAGATCCTTCTTCCGACGGAACTCCTTCAGCTATTTCGCACGAACGGGATGCAGTAAACACACGACGAAATACAGACGGACTTCCCACACTGTTAAGTACTGCTGCTTCTGCGTTTCTTCAGTTTTTATTTACACTATTATCGACAGCATCACTGTTAATTACTGTTCTACTTATAAAAAGTTACAGGGTAACATTGCGCTTTTCAACTGCAACCTTATCGACAGCATCACTGTGAACTACTTACTCCGTTACAGAATATCAGAAGTTCTAGGTTTAACCTTAAGTAAACATCTTTTAACTTTGATCGAGAATTTATAGAAAAATGTATTAACATCTACCACATCAACCATATAGTACATGTTTTTGACGTTGATATATTTTTCTAAAATCTTTGTCAAGCTGAAAGACGTTTTGAACAAACTGATTAGTGAACACACACAAACAAGTTAATGTTACAATTGACAGTAGCATGAGCTCAAATGAGAGTGCAACTGACAACATTACAGCACGGTCCCACACGAGTTCCACAAATGCGGCGAAAATCGAGAAATACAAGTTTTTTCACATCTTACAACTTCGACACACAACTGAAACTTTTTCTTTTTTTTCCCTGAAATGGAAACCAAGATGCATCTGATGCAATATATGGCTGAGTTCTTGGTTTACATGGCGACCGATATGGAATTGGTGCGGCAATCGGCTCCAGAGATCAACAACGGTGTTTTCGCTTTTCTTTTTCTAAGTTTCTACAGAAGATACACAGAGCTTCTTAGTTCGCAAGATAATAATGCTCATCACTGGAAACAAGATGGCCACAAACCACAAACTTCAGTGAAAGGTGAGAAACAGAGGGAGTGAACTCACTATACATGTAGACAGGGCTGTTGCTCCCCAAGAGAAGCAGGAATGCAATGCGAGCGCTGGGAAATTTGGCCACTGCAGGTATGAGATCTAGAGGTACTTGGACAGCCAAGGAAGATCTGGGGACTCCTTGAGTGCAAAGGTCACATCGTCGCTGCCAAACAACAAAATGAAAGGATTAGTATATGAGAAAAGAGGTTTAACCAGACAATAATACTAGCTTCCAACTGTCCTGTGGATCTAGGGTTTTGGTTCAGATGGGTAAAAGGGGAAAAGCCTCCTTATCCTTGTTCGATGCAAATTGGGTATCAAATTTTATCTGTGAATCAAAATTTTAACTAATCCCAGAACTATCAGAACCTGCTTCATTTCTTCGTATATCTGGCCGGTGGCCATAGCTTATGCATTGGGCTCTTGGCCCATCCGCGTAGCAAACTCATACTTATTAAAAATTAAATAGCTGCTGAGGAAGGATGTTGGTCTTCAGACTGTTCTGTAATGCCTGTTTGGAAGGGCAATGTAGTTTTTGCAAGCTAACCTTGGGTAGTTGAGCTGCAGCTTCTGCAACTTATGTTTGGTGCCTTCCTCGCAGAGAACGATCTTGCTCTCACCAAGCTTGCAACTGTAAGAGAAACTTAGAACAATTTGTTTCTAGACAACACTAAACTAGAACAGCATTTTGCATAGATAATAGAGAATTGAGCATTGGGGGCTAAGGGTTTTGCCTTTTTCAAATTGTAGATGAACCATAGGTAGGAAAATAATGAGAATGATGGAATGTATGCAGATAACATAGCTACGGTTAGGTAGTCTAATCCTACCATAGGATCATGGAAACATAATAAAAAAAATATGGCAACATTGATTCCTACCTATGCAACCTAAAAAGTATGTGATGAAAGCATTGTTTACTAAGTAGTTTCCATGTAACAAATTCTGTGCAAGTAACCTTTTTGTGTGGTGGAAATGAGTCCTACAACAAGCTAGGATCAGACAAGAGATGTAATCATTTCCCCAAAGAATTTGCAGCTGATTAAATTAAATGCGGTAATTGCCCAGCAGTAAGACCGACTAGACCGGCTTGTACTTCTTTACTAAAAAAACAGCAAAATCAAGATTGCCATTATAAATTACTAACCATGATTGTCTTTCTTCAATACCTACATAAAGGGCCAAACAAAGCAAGGTAGAAAAACTGAAGTGCTTGAACGAAACAGAGCACCAGTGTGATTTTGTAGTGTTCACATGACCTTTAGCACTTTTCTTTTGCATTGTACAATCAACCTATCATATATCTTTCGCTTACACGGAATTTGGTGGCATATATTAGTAAAAGGAAACAAGAGTAGTTAGGTTGGGGGAAACACAAACATGCACTATACCCACCAGTGTGTGCCTACAACAACGATATCCCTGAAGTTCAAAGGAAATGGCATTTACAATCATGGCATGACTTCTCATGGAACAAGAAAATGACAACGGGACTACATTTGTAACAGTGCACCTAAGCAAAGGTAACAGCAGCACTATCCACGTCATACATGATGGCACGTGCACATGAACTCAAGGTAACCGTATGTAAAAGCAACTTTAGCACAGTTTCATGCAATGTGAATACCAAATACAGATTAAATCAGAATCACTTACCAGATTTTCAGGAGAGTGTCGTATCCGGGCAATAGTTCTCTGTTGACGTGGCACCAAGAGAAAACAGTCGCTGCCAGCTACAGGATAAAAAGATATTCCATGAGAATTCTTCTGGAATTCTTCAAATGCACATATAGCGTAGGCACTCTTTCTAGTTTCCCGGTGGGAATAACTTCCATAAGAGCAAGATTGTTTTAATTCAGTACCAAATGGACAGTAATGCCTAATACAGTGAAGGAATGCTCACACAATGAAACTTCTGTAGCAAGCATGAGACAAAAAAATTAAAGCCTCTAATTCAGATGGAAACTCAACCAAAGAAGAGATTGGAGAGAACTATTGGTTATATGGAGGAATAGTTTAATGAGAGAATGAATGACTACGGAGTAATTACTCGCATGGTTTTTTGTTGCAGACCAATATACTGATCCAGAAAATAATCAGAACTTGGAAGTCATCAAAACAACACAAATTTACTGCATTCATGAAAGATAGAGCTAAGGCAAGCCAGTATCCTCATTTGAATACAGGTATAAATCAATTAGAATATTGGAAACCACATAATGGTAACAGTTCCAACTTAAGGTTGTGGCAGCTAGCAGACACGAATTCGGGGATAACTTAGTTAGTGGTAAGCAAGCTGAGTTGCCTAAAATAGGTCCACAAGGTACTCCGAATAATTTTTTATGCAGCAAATTAGGTTGGCTAAATTCATCAGAAAATTCGACCTAAGGAAAAGAGTGGATCAAAGAAAAGCAGTTATAACTGCAAATTTTCTGCATGACTGCAATGCTAAAGACAAACACACGAATTAAAAAAAGTTGTGCTCACCTTATCAAACAATACTTCACCTAGGCCACTTCTGTATAATTCGTGGACCATAGCAGCCAGTATAACTTTTCCAAATTTTGGGCAATTCTTCATTACCTGTAGTGTAAGTGAGGAGAAGTTGGTAATGTAAGGTTGGACGCGGCTAGTATTACTATTTGATCTGATTACATAAGTCAAGTACATGTGGTTACCGTAACTGAGCAAACTGTATACTACATAGCAAAGCTAACACAAAGTATGAGTTCAGATAAGAAGCAACCATTATCTCCACTTACTTGAATATGTGGTGCCTGAAAGACTTCTTGAATAGCGTCTTCTATGTCACCCATGCAAACAAAACCATTTCCTACAAGTATTGGACAAATGTTCAGTGGGCTATATATAGTTAAGAGCTTAGCATAAACCCCAAGTACCCTTGAATGAATAGGTTATTTACAATTGTAGTACAAATGTGGAGGGTTACCTGTATTTGCAGAAGAGGGAGTCTGTTCAACCTGTTGAAATTGTTTAACACGGTAGTCTGCAAACTCTGCTGCGCGTCTACAAATTTCTAAGGCCCGCCTAGCATCACCGGACATAGCAGCTACCTGCGGGAAAAAGTAATCTACTCAGATGAATGAACATGTATGTTAACAGAACACTTGCATGGTTTGACCTCATTTCACAGAACAGAAAAGCTAATTAGCTGGGAGATATGGATAAACAATTGTTTATTTTAATTCAATCTTTTTGCTCCAAAAAATCAACATCTTTCCTTGTGCTATGGAATGATGAAACTCAATGGTACAAGCAAATGTCATGCTGAATGCAGTAGCAATTGACAACTAATACTCAATGGCACCACACCGCACTGCTGAAACTCTGTTTATTCCACTGGCTCCCAGCTGTGTTGAACAGATTATGAGATGTTTCGTATCAAACTACTCAAGAAGGGAAGAGTGCAAAAATGATCAAAGCATGATTCACTCCACTGGTTCATGGGACTCTGTCTTACTTAAGTATTTATTATGAAACAACATGGAGGGTCTCCACGCAAGTAGGAGAAATTAACCTTTAAGTCAAGGACCTGGTGTTTAAATAGTTTCTGACCAAAACTCAGATTAGATGACAGAAGAACAATCATGGACAAGAAGATACAAGTATATAACAGTAAATGTGTACACATGATACTGTGATCCAAAGTTCCAAACCTTTCTAGAAGCAAACTCAATAGCTTGATCTTCAAAGGCATTGATACCCTTAAGACGGCTTGTTATGATTTCCTGCAGTTGCCGATAATTATAGGGGCCAAAACACAGCCGTTGAATACCCATCCTACTTGAGATACGAGGCAACAGTTTTTCTGGAAGATCCATTGTATTTGCTATACCTGCATTCAGTAACAACACACCAAAGAATAAATAATAGGCTAGAGATCAAAATCACAAACCAAGAAAGAGTTATAGGTACCTATAATAACTAGGTTTGAATTTGGCTTGGTGGGCCAATCAAGAATGTTATACAGCACCTGATAGAAAGATTAATCCAAATGTCAATGAACATGAATATATATCATACAGCAATCAGAAGACTAAATGATGGCAATGTTGGGCATTTTCTCAAAAATAAACTAAAAATTTGTACAGATATTTAATTACATTCAGTTAGATTAATTACCGACTGATTTCTTGTCAAAAGGAGATCAAGCTCGTCGATGAGCAAAACAATTGGCTGGTTTGCTTGCTTTCCAATTTTCTTGCCATCTGAAAAGTGCTCTGTTAAATAATGAAGAGCTTTTTTCCATCCCACCCTATGGCCACTCAATTGTTCATATATAACCTGCATATTCAATGAAGTGGACCTGTTATAAGTCTATGTTGACTGATAAGGGAATGCATATGCTATGCTTGAGTATGAATTTGCCATTTCTTAACCAACTTAGAAGTTTGTATTGTATACCTTGTAGATGTTCTCTGGAGAAGCTAATTTGAGACCATTGATTTCTATAAAACAATAGGGCCTCAGAGCTCCAGAATCAAATTCAGATCTCAACTTCCTCATGACTGCAAGTACACTCATAGTCTGCCAGTCAACAAAGCAGGTGCAGAAAATGCAGTTTAGCATTCAGCCACAGTAGAAGAAATCAATCCACCATGACGGCCATGAAATAAGGTAGGTTACCTTGCCAGTACCAGGCACACCATGAATGTAAAGGCAGCGTCCTAGACAATGGTCATTGCAAATTGCATCCTTCACAAATGTAGAGATCTCCTCCATTTCTCTGGCACAAGACTTCTACTCAGTAACAGTTTGCATAAGAAGCTGATGAAACATGCAACAAACATGAATAGACATACTTATCCCTGCAAGGCAATGACTTGGGAAGAGTAGCCAATAACAGGGTCGCCTTCGCCTTCTCCAGAGCAGTCTTTTGATGACACCGAACATGCTCAGGTATTTTTCGGATCCCAATCTTTTGCAGGCCATATATCCTCCCTTTCCATGAATTCTACAAACAAACAGGCATTTCAGTAAAGCGATGCAAAACTGTAGAGGGAAAGGGAGGAAGAGTTAGTACAGCAGCCAAAATTTTCTCATTAGATTGGTTCTTTCTGGCTGAGCAACGTGCAGCCGGTTCATCCTCCTCATCGTATTCTGAATCTTCATCGGTATCACTGTTATAATCATTAGCAGCATTGTAAGGCTCGTCACTGGGATCTTCTTTTGTCTACATAATAGAGCAAGGACAAGATTATTCACTATACCACAATGATGATCCAGATTTCTATGAAGAGAGCTTCACAGCTTTGAAGTTTCAGAAGATGTACCTCAGGTTCATCATCAATATCTGCCAGACGCTTAAAATTATGCCAATGTACATCATACTCGTATTCACAATAAAATACATCATCTCCGTCATTAGTGGCATCCCTATACTCTTTGGGGCTCATGACAAAACAATGTCTAACGATACTTTCCATCTGTAAAAGCCACAAGAAGAAAGCAAGTACAATCAATAAACATGGAAAATTTTGAGGAACCAAACATAGACAGGGAAAACACTAATCACCTCAATGTCTCCAAGAGCATTAGTACGATAGAGCTCTCTCCGCAAATTATGTGGCTGCCTTCCTGCTGCGGTCTCTTCAGGGATAGTGTACCACCTCACCTTTGCCCAGAATGCTCCATCTGGTTCCCTCCTTAAACTGTTACACGTTATTGCTATTTAGTAAATATCATTCTAACAAGAAGCATGTCTGAAAGCATATTCCCGCCTTCTTCTACCATCCCAAAACATCATTGTAGATTGAACTATTGTTTTGACGGAAGGAGGGGTCAGACCCATAACAAAACAATGTCTTACACCTAACTCGAATAAAAACTCCACAGCTAAAGTTAAGTCTATGCACCATCGCCTAGCACTTGGAAGGGATGTTCTACAGTTCCTATTCTCAGCAAATATACCAGTCAGACACACTATTCCACATCCATTTATCAGAAAACACATCAGTAGCCATCAGCCCATCACTACAGCAAACTGCCAACACGGTTCCAATTTCGCAAACTTTTCCAAATGTGACCAATTATAGCTAATTATCACGTGAATAAGGAAACCAATTCACAAAAGTTTCGCAACACAAACCTAAAAAAAAATTGGAGCGCCACTAACCTCTCAATGCGTGCAGCCCATAAATCGCTGTCGAGAAGCTTCTCCTTGGCAGTCCTCTTGATCTTCTTCCCGACAGGCGGCTTGGGCCTGTCGATCACCTTCCCTGCACGCTCTGCCTCGCAGTAGGGGCACGCCCAGTCCCCCTCCGGCACGCGGCGCAGCGGCGGGCGCACGCAGCGCAGGTGGAAGCCACCGAGGCAGGCGTCGCACTCCACCATGACCCCGCCGCCGGCGCGGAAGCAGACGCGGCAGTCCTCCGGCTCCTCGGGGTCCTCGGCGTCCGACTCGGCGCCCTCCAGCCGCTTGACGTACACGTCGTCCCCGGCAGCGAACTCCCCGCCGTCGTACACCACCTTGCGGTAGAAGGCCCGCTTCGCCGGCGCCCGCCGCTGCCGCTTGGGCTTGGGCTCGGCCCGGGCCGGGGTCTTGGGCGACGGCGACGGCGCGGCCCGCTTCCGCTTGAGGGTGGGCGCGGGCGCGGGCTTGGCGGGCGTCTCGAAGAGGGCGGCCTCGGAGAGGTCCTTGGTGGGGGTGTCGAGGAGGCGGCGCGACCTGCGGACGGCGGAGGGCGTCGCCGGAGACGCGGGCGGCGCGTAGGGCACGGGCTTGGACTTCCGCCGGGGCGTGGGCGTGGGCGCCGGCTTGGACGGGGTGGAGAAGTCCATCTGGGCGGCGGCGGCGGCGGCGGCCTTGGACGGGGAGGGTCCGGGCTTGGATTTGGATTTGGATTTGGTGGGGGTGGCGGAGAGATCCATTTCGCCGGAGGGGACGGGAGGGGAGGGGAGGCAACGGTAACACTGGCTATTTGTAGATTTGAAACAGAGGGGAGGGGTTAGGGTTTGGCGGTGTTGGGGGGAATGAGATCGGCCTGATCGGGGTCTCTGTCTGTCAGAGGAGCCGCGGTGGTGAAGGGACCCGTGTACAGCAGAAACATTCGGTTCGGTCGATCACGAGTCGTGGGGGCGGAGGAGGGGCGCCGCCGTGCCTGGAACCTGGATCCTGGGAGGCAGCGAGGCTCTCGCGCTCGCGCTCGCGCAGACGGTCGGTCGGCAGCCGGTGAGAGGGCGAGGAAAGAGATGGCGAAGGTGCCAGGCGCCGGCGGCCGTCGGGGTGCGGGAGAAGATGCGGTGGGGGCAGCTGCGTTGCGTAGAGTTTTTTTTTAATGTTTCTTTATCACAAATTCCGAAAATATATGCCCTAATAATTTGGAAGAAAAATCAAAACTATGACCTTGTCGGCCTCGGCCGAAGAGCCCGTCTTCGGTCACGCTTAGGACGGGAGGGAGAGGAAGGGAGGCGGGACAACGGTAACACTGTATGTATTTCTCTACTCCTAATGTATTTCTCTACCCCGTCGGCCTCACTTCACTGTTCCTCACGCCAGCGTAGGCGTTCGCGCACCGTCAAAGACGCTCTTTCCAACCGTACCTGGACTCTTGACATCCACGGGGCCCTTGGACCGGCCGCCCTAGTTGAACATGTCGATGTATGGCGGCTTCTTCAGCACGTGACTCTTTCGGACCAGCCACACTCCCTTCTATGGCGTTGGACGAGCTCCGGCAATTATACCGCGGCTTCCTGTTAGAATGCCCTCTTTCTGGGCAGCACTACCTCATCCTTCTGGAGGATCATCTGGAAGAGCTGGGGCCCCCTAACCGTCAAGTTCTTTCTTTGGCTTGCAGTCCAATACCGATGTTGGACCGCCGACCCGCTTGCTCGCCATGGCCTCCCTCACAACCAGGTCTGCGTTATGTGCGATCAGGAGCCGGAAACTCTTGATCATCTCCTGGTCGGTTGTGTCTTCGCTCGTGTGATTTGGCATGAGGTGTTGTCTTGGTGCTGCATCACCACTCAACCCCCTGATGGCACCGTTGGCTTCTTTGACTGGCTCTTATCGGCGCGGGAATCCTCTCCCGTGGCCTTGCGCAAAGGCCTGGCCTCACTGGCTATTCTCACAGCATGGTTCATATGGAAGCACCGGAATGCTGCCATTTTTTGATGGCCTGCAGCCCTTCTCGACGCACTTACTAGTCACCATCCAGGATGAAGCGCGCTTGTGGTAGTTGCCGGCGCGAAGGGATTGTACTTGGGGCTGGGCACCCCCACTTCTCCTACCCTCCTTGTACTCCTCTACGCCTTAGTGTCTACGTAGTCGGGTACAATCCTTGTAACTCTCACTCTCTATCAATGAAAAGAGTTGCTGATTGCTTGACAAATTATAGTCATGTAGAGTGTACCACGGCTATGTGGATGCATCTAGGACTACCATGTGTCGCGGATCTTTTGCCTCTCAACTATAACTCTATCAATTTGGAATAAAACTCCTTTTTCATCGAAAAAAAAGATCTGACTGAACAACGTTAACTTTTTGATCGCCGGCACTCTCCAGCAACCGAAAATCAGCTGAAAGATGGAAGTGTGCACACAAAGTGCAATGACTCTATTTCGCAAAAAAAGAAGGTGCAACGACTCTTTGGTACTCTTGTTTTTAAAAAAGAACCAACAGTTGCTGGCTTATATATTGATAGATAGGTAGCAATATATACATGGCTCATTTGCACGAGGCAATGAAAGAGAAGGAAGAAAGGAGAAAGAAGAAGAAGAAAAAAACCCAGATAAACCCTATATTATAGTTACAATTTCACAAAGGATCCCCGAACGGCTGCTGCATGCATGTGCTCTAACAATGTGCCATGCCATGTCCACCCGCCAAAAAAAAAACACAATGTGCCATGTCTAGATCGATCTAAGGATAGAAAGGTTTATGTTGTCTATATTGGAGATTTTCTTTCCCAGAAAAGGCGGTTGTTTTTTTCCAACCATAGATCCCCCATAGTCAAGATCATCAGCGATATGATTCTTCTTGAGATAGCTATAGTCGGTGTCGCCGAGACGATCGCATCCCACTGTCCAACATCGATATCAAAACATATGTGTAGGTGTCTCCAAGTTTCTGGTGCATAAGAGCACCGACAGCCGGGCACCCCAAATCCGTCTTAAACGCCCAGACAGTCGGCTTGGTCATTAATCGGTGAAAAAAATCAACCCACCTGGGCGCCTCAAACTGGCATTAAACGCGCGGGATGTCTAGCGTCTCTCATATCCAGTCCAAATGTAGGACAAATATGGAGCGGCCCGGGCATGTCTGGCACGTCAGCTTGGCCGACCCCGGCCCCACTCCGCCCCTACAAAATTGCTAATCAAAAAACCCTAGCGCAATTCACTCTACTCTCGCTCCGTCTCTTCTTCTCCCACTACTCCGATTTCTCCAATTCTGATCCATTCTGACGACTCGAGCGACCATGTCGAGCGCCGGCATCCGCTTCGACTCCGACCTCGATGTCGACGAGGAGTTGGCCCTCCGCATTTCACGCGAAGGTTGTGTAGTCCGTGCCTCCCCCACGCCGTCCCCTGCCCCCGCTGGCCGCTGCTCCGCAATGGTAGCGGTGGGTACTTGTGCCCACCGCGCTGGCTCGTCGCAAGAGGCAGCAGGCATGGGAGAGGAACACGACGGAGCAATCCGTGTCGCCTCCGTGGGTTGCCAACGGAGCCCAACGAGGACGAGCGGCTCCTTGCTTGGGTCTACTGCCGGTCGCTTCTGACGGCGGAGACGAACACTCGGCGGCTCTGTCAGACGAACGCTAAGGCGCTCCAGCTTGCATTGAGCAGTCGAAGGGCAAGGTGGCGGAGGCAGCGGCTCGGGCGGCAAAGCTCAAGCGGTAGCAGGACGGGGCCATCCGGCGGCTCAAAGTGCTCATCGCCCTCTCTGACTCCTTGTCCAACGACCACAACGCCTCCGACGACGATTTGGATGATCCACCACCAGGCGCCGACGCCTACAGTTGCGTCGTCGACCGGAAGGGCAAAGGGCCGGCTAGGAAGTGGTGAAGATCCACCGTCTTCACATTAATTTCAAGTTTTTAGTAATGTAGTTTAAGCTTGTCCATCGTCTATGTGCATTATGTAAACTTTGGTGATCTTTTGCAGATCCGTTGGTGATCTTTTGATGAACGGATTGTGCATTTCTATGTCCGATTCTATGTACATTGCACGATCTGCATAGTTTTATCTATGTTGCATGGTTTAGTATGGATATAAGGGATCCAATATAAGATACACGGATATGAACGACACGACTTAAGAATGGACCGGTCAGTGCCCATGGACTCGCCCGGACGCTTCGGCGGATGTTTAAGGGCCCCGATTTGGTGACCGCCTATATATAGATAGGTAGAAATATCCATTTGGCCATCCCCATCGAAGCAGCCAATTTGGCGCACTAGATGCGGTCTTCAAGCACTAGACAACTGAAGACTTGCATCATGCCAGCGCCCAGGCCTTCTAGAAAATTTTATGGAGGCTGCTGGACTGCGATAGGAAGTTGAAGCCGAAGCCGTAGTCTTCCAGATAATCTCATTGTCTTCGTCAGGTTTGAGTTTGATGTTTACAGCATGAAGCAGGTTCAAACACGGAGGTACTCAGATGTGTGTCTCATAGTGAGGATGCCTTCTAATGTCGGCAATCCACATGTTGTTCTGTAGTGCATCCTTCATGGACCCTTCCTCTTGGAGCATCTCCAGCCGTCGCCATTTGGAGGCAAACCGGCGTTAAAATCGGCCTGATGATGATCGGGTTCCTAGCCGACGCCCCCAAGGTCGGCCTAGACGTCTGTTTTAAACATTTTTTAACATTTATTTGACTAAAATTCAGCGAACGGAACAAATATTTGACAAAACAGTACATTACTTCGGCGAACTGAAATTGTTTTTTACATAGATAACAAAACACTTGGAAAAAAACAAAGAGGCCGCGATTACAGGCCGAATAACACGCTCACAGAGGCAAAGTCGCCGCCGCGCAGCTGCCGTTGCCCTCGTCGTCCTTCTCCTCCTTCACGCGGCCGTCCCTGCTGGACCCCTGGCCGGGGTCGCCCTGACGAACCGGTGGCGGCGCATCGTCGTCGCTGTCGTTGTTGAGGACGACGATGCCTCCCTCGTCGCGGCCACGGTGCCGAGCGGCGAACTGCTCAAAGGCGCGGCACTGGCGCTCCAGCTCCGTTCGCGCCCAATCTTCGCGCGCCCACTTCAAGGCCGCCGCGTCGTCGAGCCCTGGCTCCGTCTTCACACCGGCACGCCCTGGCTCCGTCTTCGGCTTGACGAAGCGGGGAGGAGCCGAGGAGGAGGCGCGCCCGCCTTTGTTGATGACGATGCCGGCGCTGCGGATGCGCCGGCCAAGCGGCGTGTCCGCGGCCTCCGCGGGCTCGGCCTTGACGTCGAACAACACCAACGGCCCGGGGGAGTGGGAGGAGGAGCGGGAGGAGGAAGAAGAGGAGCCGGCCCTCCTCGGCATCCATTGGGTGCCGCTCCGGCGGGGGACCGGGGCGGTAGGGTACGTCATCGGTGGGTGTCGTGGATTTAAGACTGATTGTAGAATGGGGGTAGGTATGAGGAGGCAAGATCCTAGCTATGACGAAGTTGTACACACGAGTTTTACGAGTTCAGGCCCTTCGCGGAGGAAGTAACAGCCCTACGTCTCGGTGTCCGGAGGCGGTCGACTGGATTATGTATGTGTGTGTTTTCAGGGGGTGCGAACCCTTGTGCCAGTGGAGGGGGTGGCTTATATAGAGTGCGTCAGGACCCCAGCCAGCCCACGTTACAAAGGGTTTAAAGTACATTAAGAAGGAGGCGTTACTGCTAACGCTAGCAATTAAGTGATATAAATGCCTATTAAGTCTATGAAGTAAACGTCCGACCGTTGCCGTGCAGAGTGACTTTAGGCCTTCTGCCGTCGAGTGATAATTGCTACGGTTGAGTGACTTTGGATCTTCCGAGTGGAACGACTTGTAGTCAAGTTGATGACGCTATCCCTTGAACGTTTCTGGTTTTAAGATGGTGTCCTAGGGGAGGGTGTCTAGGTCAGGCCTATGACCCTACCCTAGGTACATAGCTTCATCATTAGCCCCCGAATGGTTCAGGGTTTGAGTGGAGAAGGAGTTGAGAACACCTCCGATTCAATTTTCGCACTTCGGAAGCGCCTTATGGGGACCAAATGAACAACCATGATGACTTCAACTTCTTTTTCAGTCGCCTTGATCCATTCTTGGTTCTGCCGAGTGAACTTTACTGTGATGTTTTGAGTATTGATATGAAAGAAATCTTCCGTCTGACAGGTTGCCCTGCTGCTTGCGGATATCGTGGGATTCGTATTTTGGGGAAGCGTGTGGGACGGAGGAGGCCGCAGTAATCGGATGAGATTAGGCAAGGCTGCCTCGATCACCGCACCACCTTTTTTGCCACGTACCTCACGCGCGACTGTTACGGGATTTGATAGGATCGTCCAGACTTACAGGTCAGCCACTCGGAAGCGGCCTCATATAAGGTGCCAGATTGGGGTTTTGTGCACAGTGCGTCCCCATTCTCCTCCTTTCTCCTCCGCTCTCTCCGCCATACCCACCTCTACTCCCGGCGTCACTGCTCTGTTCGAGTTTCGCCCACGGCCATGGGGAAGGAGAAGACGGTGGCTCTGGAGAGCGCGGTGAAGGCGAAGGGGAAGAAGTCCAGCCGGGGCGGATCTTCGTCGAGGTCTGGCCTGCCGCGTGGCTGGATCCAGGGCGACTGGATTCGGTCGATGATAAGTCAGGACGACATCAACGATCTGGTCGAGGGGGGCTGATTCCCCACGAATCGGCGCGACTCTCGGAAGGCGAGACCGAACCGCATCCGCGAGAGGGTGAGTGCGTTCTCCTCGCCACCCATGTTGACCGTGGATTTTCTTTGCCTCCCCATCCTTTTTTCGGGGATTCTTGAACTTCTTTGGAGCACAACTCCACCACTTTACTCCCAACACCATCGTATATCTCACTGCCTATGTGTCCATGTGCGAGAACTTCTTAGGTTGTAGGCCACACTGGGGTCTTTTCAAGCACATTTTCACGTGTCGTTCCCAGTCGGTCAAGAAGGCCAACCCGAGTGACAAGAGGATGCACGTGATTCAGATGTGTGGGGGTCTTGGGATTCAAATGAGAGGTAAAAGCACTTTCCCAGCCATGATCCTTCCCGAGTCGGTCCGAGGATGGCAGTCGACCTGGTTTTATTGCAAAGACCAGCCGACTCCAGGTCAGTCGACCGAACTTCCTGCTTTCTCCATGGCTCGGGTCGAGAAGCCCTCCGCCTTGAAAGTGATCCCAGAGGAGAAGGCGCAGGTGAAGGTGTTGGTCGAGCGGGTGGTCTAGCTCGTCCGGGACGGCATGGCCGGTACGGATCTGTTGGAGGTCTTCATTAAACAACACATCCAGCCGCTCCAAGCCCGTGACCATCCGATGTGGATGTACTCAGGTATTTAGGATTCCACTTGGATCCACCCGGAGGAGGTCGACGAGGACACGGTGGAGAAGTGGCTGAAAGGCATCACTGGCAACAAGGATAACCCAAGGGGGTCCAGGAGAGTCCCTCCATTCGACAATTCGCGCCAGCCAGACTAGGTCCGACTCTGGATTGCCGAGTGTTCTCTTGATTCATCATGTAATCGCTTGTTGACAACCGACTGATTTTTTACTTCACTTGTTATCTTTCAGGCCCTTACTGAGATGTACTCGATGCCCAACGGGGAGCAGGATCCGGAGGGGGAGGCGAGCGGGGGCGAGAGCGGCGAGTGGCACTCTGACGAAGAGGAGGACGAGGAGAGTGACAATCCAAGTGATGAAGAAGAGGTCGACTCACCTCCTCGTAGGGAAAAAAGATCCAAGCACACTCACGACCCGACAAGCATCCATGACAAAGCGACCGCGCCGACTGGACAGTCGTCGAAGCGCCCTCAGACGTCTTCTCCAGTGCCGACTGAGAGGACACCGAAGCAACCGAAAGCTGCATCGTCTCCAGTGCCGACTGATAAGGTGCCGAAACAACTGAAGGCCGTGTCATCCAAACCGCCGAAGGCTTTGCCCAAGATCAAAGTGGCCATTCCTACTGTCTCTGGGTAATAATCAGACCCGATTCTTTGGTTGACTCGGTGCGATAGACGTGACTGACTGAATATTGAAATTTGCAGAGTTGCTACCTCCGGGACTTCCACCCACAAGTACGAAGATGAAGAGATGGAAGATGCAGTCACCTCCAACCCAGGTACAACTCTCGTAATCCTGTCCTTGGTTACTTGGTCGATTAAATTTTGACGACTGATCTGGGGTCGACTGATCTCTTTGCAGTCCATCCCAATATCATTGAGCTTCCAGATGATTACGAGGACATGCCGCTGAGGCCCAGGAGGAACAAGAAGATGTCAGCTGGCAAGACATCCCAATCGGAACCGGCGGCAGAGCCAGTAGTTCAACAGCTTGAAGATGTGAGCAGGGTTTCTATTACTTTTGCTGATCCAGTGTTGAGTGTACGCCCCACATCGTCGACTGTGCCAATGCTTGCTTCAACCGTGCAACTTCATACCTCAGAACTTCAAGCTGTTGTGTCTGGACTGTCAGTCCCATCCTTCACCACTCATCACGTTCCAGAAAGCCAGGCGGACGCAGCTGCGAAAGCCATTCACCAGGCTAGCATAATGATGGAGCTGGTGAAGGTGGTGCACAAAAATAGTTAGGCTGCTTACAACGTCAACGCGGCCCTTCGAGACAATGTCCAAGTAAGTTGGCTTCCGACTGAACTTGTTCTGTTAGGATATGCTACCTGAATACTTTTATCCATGTAATCTCTTGTTGTCCCGCACTTCGCATCTGCACACCCACTGGGTGTTTTGTCATCTTTGTTGTTTTCACTCTTCCACTCGGTCTAGGCGGACTGTGTCGAGTGGAATCTGAACCAGTGGGGGCACGCTAAGTGCACCCACCGGGTGTAGTCCCCGAGACCGCAGTCGACTGCTGGCAGTCGGTTGGGGTCTGAGTATTTCTTTATTTTTTTTATTCTTCTTCCACTCGGTCTAGGCGGACCGTGTCAAGTGGAGTCTGAACCAGTGGGGGCACGCTAAGTGCACCCACTGGGTGTAGTCCCCGAGACTGCTATAGAATGTTTGATTCTGCAGTAGTCTTTAAAGTTTTATTCACTCGGAAGTAAATAATCGTTGATCTTGTCCACTGACATGTCTTTTACTCATTGTAGAAATCATGTGCGCTTATCTCCAAATTCGCTAAATTCGAGGAAAAGCAAAGGCAACTCAACCTTGACTTGGAGCTGGCCCAACAGAACTTAAAAAAGGCTCAAGATGAAGTTGCTGGTACGGAAGGTAACGGCCTGTCGACTGCTTATCTCGACCATCCTTCAAGTTATCCCTTCGTTCTTCTGTTTGACCCAAATGTGTGTTTTGTAGAGAAAATGAGGCTGGCTCTAGCGAAGAAGGACATCGACCTTGCAGCTGCGCAAAAGGAGGCTCAGGAGAAGACTGCCCTTGCTGACAAAAAGCTGGCTTCAGTCGGAGCGCTAGAGGAGGAAATAAAGCTGAAGTCGTCTCTTACTGAATCCAACCGAGAGGCGACTCGTCTGAAGAAGGATAAGGTGACTCTGAATGAGCAGCTGGAAAGCATGTCTTGTAGGAGAAACGACTTGGAAGCTTATCTGAAAGCCCTCGCCAAGAAGCTCTTCCTTATGCTCAAAGGCACCCCTTTTTTTATCCGACTGTTTTACTGTTTGCAAGTCACTGCGGATCAGTCGGATCATTAACTCCTTGAATCTGCAGAATTTTGCCAAAATTTTGAAGAGGAAACTGGACGGATCGAGACGGTCTTGGATCCCATCCTTTCTCCAGTCGACGATGAGGCTGCCATGAATGTGCTTCGACTGGAATCTCGCGTTGCTAGCGTTACCAGTTATCTTGCTCGCTTGAAGGTGGAGACGTCGTGCATTGATACATCACTCTGGCCAAGGGCAACACTTCAGAATGATCTCGAGTCTCTGATGACTCGACTCAATGAGGTTCCTGGTCGAGTGCAGGAATGGAAGAAGTCTTCTGCCCGATGCGGTGCTAACGTGGCTCTGTCGCTGGTTAGGGTCCACTTCAAAGAAGCTCGAGAAGAGAAGCTGGCGGCGATCAAGGTTGCTAACACCAAAAGACACGACTTCCAATCCTTCATGGAGACTTTCATTGCTACTGTCACTCGGATCGCTGAGGGATCGATCTGGACGTGTTCGTCGAGCCTGCAAGCCCTCCTCCTGCGGAGTGAATAAACTTGATACCTTGCCTTAAATTTGCCTCGGAATGCCGAGTGATTTTGTAACCATTAAAATCCTTCGGGCCTGATGCCCGAGTACTTTTATCTTCGTCCTGAAACTTTTAATATTCTATTCGAACTTGGTTTATCTTCAGCATGTGCTTGTGTTTGCCTTCGAGTGAAACTTGTTCTTCACTCGGAATATTCTTTGAACTTGAGATGCAATTCTGAGGAAGATATCCCAATCGACCCGCACCTCGTCGTCCTTGCGGATGAGAATGGAGCGCACGTTGTACTTGTGGTGCAGCTCCGAAGAGAGGGTTGCAGTCGACCAGCACCTCGTCGTCCTTGCAGATAGGGATGGAGCGCACGTTGTACATGTGGCGCAGCTCCGAGGAGAGGGTTGTAGTCGACCTGCACCTCGTCGTCCTTGCGGATAGGGATGGAGCGCATGTTGTACTTGTGACGCAGCTCCGAAGAGAGGGTTACAGTCGACCAACTCCTCGTTGTCCTTGCGGATAGGGGTGTTTTTCAAACTTGGGTGAGTACTGGGCTGCAGTTAAGCCCACCCCCCCCCCCCCCCGAGTGTGAGGGTTGCTCTCACTTGGTAGGAGTTTTTAAACTTAGGTGAGTACTGGACTGCAACTAAGTTCCCGGGTGTGAGGGTTGCTCACACTCGGTAGGATTTTTTACACTTAGGTGAGTACTGGACTGCGGCTAAGCTTCCGAGTGTGAGGTTTGCTCATCACTTGGTGGGATTTTTTGCACTTAGGCGAGTATTGGACTGCAGCTAAGCCCCCGAGTGTGAGGTTTGCTCATCACTCGGTGGGATTTTTTGAACTTAGGCGAGCATTGGACTGCAGCTAAGCCCCCGAGTGTGAGGTTTGCTCATCACTTGGTAGGAATTTTTTGAACTTAGGCGAGTATTGGACTGCAGCTAAGCCCCCGAGTGTGAGGTTTCCTCATCACTCGGTAGGATTTTTTTTTCAACTTAGGCGAGTACTGGACTGCAGCTAAGCCTCCGAGTGAGAGGCTTGCTCACCACTCGGTAGGGTTTGTTCAACTTAGGCGAGTACTGGACTGCAGCTAAGCCTCCGAGTGAGAGGCTTGCTCACCACTTGGTAGGGTTTGTTCAACTTAGGCGAGTACTGGACTGCTGCTAAGCCTCCGAGTGAGAGGCTTGCTCACCACTCGGTAGGATTTTTTCAACTTAGGCGAGTACTGGACTGCAGCTAAGCCTCCGAGTGAGAGGCTTGCTCACCACTCGGTAGGATTTTTTCAACTTAGGTGAGTACTGGACTGCAGCTACGAGTGAGAGTCTTGCTCACCACTCGGTAGGATTTTTTTAACTTAGGCGAGTACTGGACTGCAGCTAAGCTTCCGAGTGAGAGGCTTGCTCACCACTCGGTAGGATTTTTTCAACTTAGGCGAGTACTGGACTGCAGCTAAGCCTCCGAGTGAGAGGCTTGCTCACCAGTCGGTAGGATTTTTTCAACTTAGGCGAGTACTGGACTGCAGCTAAGCCTCCGAGTGAGAGGCTTGCTCACCACTCGGTAGGATTTTTCCAACTTAGGCGAGTACTGGACTGCATCTAAGCCTCCGAGTGAGAGGCTTGCTCACCACTCAGTAGGATTTTTTCAACTTAGGCGAGTACTGGACTGCAGCTAAGCCTCCGGGTGAGAGGCTTGCTCACCACTCGCTAGGATTTTTTCAACTTAGGCGAAACGGATTCGCAGCTAAGCCCCCAAGTGAGAGACTTGCTCGTCACTCGGTAGGATTTGTTAAACTTAGGCGAAACAGATTCGCACCTAAGGCACCCACTAGGGGATTTAGAACATACAAAAAAGGAACAACGATCATTTACAAGACTATAAAACCGTGTCTTCGATAATCAAACTAAAGGGTATTTCTTATTACATCTCAACAGTCTGAATGCGTAAGTGTAAAAGGGGCGGAGCAACTCCACGTTCCAAGCGTGTGGCTCGTCTTTCTTATGCTCGACGTTGTAGAGGTGGTACGCTTCGTTGTGAAGCACTCTGGTGATGATGAAAGGACCTTCCCAAGTAGGGGCGAGCTTGTGTGGCTTCTGTTGATCCACTCGAAGAACCAAATCTCCTTCCTGAAATGCTCGACCTGTCACGTTTCTGGCGTGGAATCGACGCAGGTCTTGCTGATAAATGGTCGATCAGATCAAAGTCATCTCTCTTTCCTCTTCCAGGAGATCAACTGCGTCTTGCCGAGCCTGTTCTACTTCAGCTTCTGAGAAGAGCTTGACTCTAGGTGCATTGTGAAGCAAGTCACTCAGAAGCACAGCTTCAGCTCCATAGACCAAGAAGAATGGAGTTCGACCAGTCGACCGATTCGGAGTCGTCCTCAAACCCCAAAGTACTGACGAAAGTTCATCGACCCAGGCGCCTGCCGCATGTTTGAGATCACGCACTAGTCGGGTTTTCAGTCCTTTGAGGATCAACCCGTTTGCTCTTTCAGCTTGTCCATTCGACCGGGGGTGGGCGACTGAAGCATAGTCGACTCGAGTGCCTTGGGAAGCACAGAAGGCTCTGAACTCATCCGAATCGAAGTTCGATCCGCTGTCAGTGATGATGTTGTGCGGAACACCATATCTGAATGTTAACTCTGTGATAAAACTGACCGCAGTACTGGCTTCAAGACTTTTGATAGGTTTGGCTTCAATCCATTTGGTGAATTTATCGACTGGCACGAGTACATGAGTGAAGCCGCTCCTACCTGTTCTCAGAGGTCCAACCATGTCCAAACCCCAAACAGCAAAGGGGCAGACGAGTGGAATGGTCTTCAGGGCTGACGCGGGCTTGTGAGACATGTTGGAGTAAAACTGGCAACCTTCGCATTTGTCGACTATTTTTTATGCCATCTCATTTGCCCGTGGCCAAAAAATCCTGCTCGGTATGCTTTGAAAACATTGGTCCGAGAGGACGCATGGTGACCACAGGTCCCCGAGTGGATGTCGTTGAGGATCACTCGACCTTCCTCTGGTGTTATGCATTTCTCGCTGACTCCAGTTACACTTTCTCTGAACAACTGCCCTCTTATCACAATAAAAGCTTTGGATCGGCGGACGATCTGTCGGGCCTCTTCTTCGTCCTCTGGGAGTTCCTTCCTAAGGATGTACGCAATGTACGCCACTGTCCAGTCGGGAGTGATGACCAAAACCTCCATGATCAAGTCGACCACGGCCGGGACTTCGACTTCAGTCGGATCAGTGGTGCTCTTTGGTTGCGGGGGCTCTTCAGTGAAAGGATCTTCTTGGACTGAAGGTGTATGAATATGCTCCAAAAACATCCGCTGCTTATCTTCGCCAAATCATCCGCTGCTTATCTTCGCCAAATTACTGGGAATGGCTTCCCTCTTGGAGCCTATCTTCGCCAAATCATCCGCTGCTTGATTTTTCAGTCGGGGTATATGATGGAGTTCTAAACCTTCAAACTTCTTCTCTAACTTTCTCACCGCATTGCAGTATCCAGTCATAGCTGGGCTTCTGACGTCCCACTCCTTCATCACTTGATTCACCACCAAATCTGAGTCGCCGTAGACCATGAGGCGACGGACGCCGAGTGAAATGGCCATACGCAAACCATACAATAGTGCCTCATATTCAGCTTCGTTGTTGGAGGAATCGAAATGAATTTGGAGAACATAGCAGAGCTTGTCGCCTCGGGGGGATACCAATACCACCCTAGCACCAGAACCATTCAACATCTTAGATCCATCAAAGAACATGGTCCAGTGGTCCGAGTGAATCTGAGTCGGCAGTTGCTGTTCGATCCACTCGGCGAGGAAATCTGCTATTGCTTGGGACTTGATAGCTTTCTTTGCCTCAAACTTGATATCTAAGGGAAGGAGTTCAATCGTCCATTTTGCCACTCGACCAGTTGCATCTCTGTTGTTCAGAATTTTTGATAATGGTGCGTCGCTGACGACTGTAATGGAGTGATCAGAGAAATAATGTGCAACCTTCTTCGTGGTCATGTAAATCCCATAAACCAGTTTCTGATAATGTGGATATCTCTGCTTGGATGGAGTTAAAACTTCAGAAACAGTATACTGGGCACTGAACTTTATAGGCTTTTCCTTCTTCTTCCCGCTCGATCGTCAGCACTGTACTGACAACTTGTCTAGTGGCTGCAATGTAAAGCAGTAAAGGCTCTTTGCTGATTGGGGCAGCGAGCACTGGCTGGGTGGAAAGCGGGGCTTTGAGATCTGCAAACGCTGCATAAGCTTCAGGAGTCCACTTGAACTTGTCATATTTCTTCATCAGTCGGTAAAGAGGCAATGCCTTTTCACCGAGGCGAGAAATGAATTGACACAAGGCGGCCAAACAACCAGTAAGCTTCTGGACATCATGCACGCACACAGGGCGCTTCATCCGGAGTATGGCCCCAACTTTCTCTGGGTTCGCATCGATCCCTCGTTCGGAAACAAGGAAGCCGAGTAACTTTCCGCCAGGAACTCCGAAAGTACACTTTGATGTGTTAAGCTTGATATCATATCTTCTCAGGTTGGCAAAGGTTTCAGCAAGGTCAGTCAGTAGTTCGGAACCTTTACACGACTTGACCACAATGTCATCCATGTATGCTTCCACATTCCAACTGATTTGATTGAGCAGACACTTCTGAATCATCCTCATGAATGTGGCCCCAGCTTTCTTGAGACCAAATGGCATGGTGACATAACAAAAGCACCCGAATGGAGTGATGAAAACTGTTTTTATCTCATCGGGTCCATACAGTCGGATCTGATGGTACCCGGAATAGGCGTCTAGGAAAGACAAATGCTCACATCCCGCAGTCGAATCGACAATTTGGTCGATGCGGGGGAGAGGAAAATGATCTTTCGGGCAGACCCGATTGATATGCTTGAAGTCAATGCACATGCGAAGTGAGTCGTCCTTCTTGGGGACCATAACAACATTGGTGATCCACTTTGAGTGGTAAATCTCGCGGATGAACTCAGCTGCCAGGAGCCGAGCCACTTCCTCACCAATTGCTTTTCTCTTCTGTACGGCGGACCGTCAAAGATGTTCTTTGACTGGTTTCACTTTCGGGTCGACTCGCAAATGATGCTCAGCCAGTCCCCTGGGTACACCCGGCATGTCAGAAGATTTCCATGCAAAGATGTCCCAGTTCTCACGGAGGAACTGGGTGAGCGCTTCTTCCTATTTGCTGTCGAGTGAAGTTGAAATATGAGTAGGAGCAGCATTAGGATCGGTCGGGTGAATATGAATCGGCTTGGTTTACCGGACGACTGAAATGCAGAATCAGTGGCAGGCTTCTTGGAGCGCAGCAAATCACTCGGATCTGCATTTTTTTTTGGTATTCTTGCATTTTCGACTGCCGCCATTTGTGCATCGGCAATTTTTGAGCCCTTCTGGAAGCACTCTTCCGCTTTCTGCCGATTGCCAGTGATAGTGATCACTCCTCTGGGACCAGGCATTTTCAATTTGAGGTACACGTAACACAGTCGAGCCATGAAACGTGCATAGGCAAGCCTACCCAGAATGACATGATAAGCACTCTTGAAATCCACTACTTTAAATGTCAACTTTTCTTTGCGGTAATTCTTGGAATCACCGAAAACCACGTCAAGGACGATCTGGCCGAGTGACTCAGCCTTCTTGCTGGGCATAACAACATGGAAACTCATATTACTTTCGCTGAGCTTGGACATCGGAATCCCCATTTCCTTCAAGGTTTCAGCATAACGGATATTCAGGCCGCTACCACCATCCATCAGCACTTTAGTCAGTCGAGTACCTTCAACAACTGGGTCGACCACTAACGCTTGCCTCTTAGGGGTGGCTATACGTGTTGGATGGTCGGACTGGTCGAATGTGATGGCAGTCTGGGACCATTTCAAATAACTTGGTGTCATCGGAGCAACCATGTTCACTTCCCTGTTGATAACTTTCAATCGACTTTTGCTCTCAACATCAGCAAAAAGCATCAGAGTGGAGTTGACGTTGGGAAAACCATCATCATCCTCTTCCTTGTCCTCATCCTTGTCCGACTCTTTTTCCTTCTCCTTGAGCTGTTTCTCTCGGAATTGCTGGATCAGGAGTCGACATTGCCGAGTGGTGTGTTTAGGATAAATCAAATTACCCTCTTCATCTTTCTTGGTGTGAATGTGACACGGCAAATCCAACACATCATTTCCATCTTGATCTTTCACTTTCTTGGGATTCCAGGGCCCCTTGGGCTTCCCCTTGAACTTCCCTTGAGCCACAACTAAGGCTTCACCAGGAGCAACTGGCTCGGCCTTATGTTTCTGTTTCCGATTGGAAGTACCTCCACCGATGTCTTGGGCGACTGCTTTGTGCTTGCCACTCCGGAGTCGGTCTTCCTCTTCGCCGTTAGCGTATTTTGTGGCGATCTCCATCATCCGAGTCAGAGTCATATCTCCTGTCCGACCGAATTTCAGATTCAACTCCTGATACTTAAGGCCTTCCTTGAAGGTACAAATTGCTTGGTGATCTAACACATTCTCCACCGTATGGTGTAACGTGATCCATCTCTGGATATAGTCTCTCAAGGTTTCATTCGGTTTCTGTACACAACACTGTAATTCTGTCAACCCTGCTGGTCGCTTGCAAGTACCTTCAAAAGTTTTAACAAACACTCTGGCGAGTTCTTCCCAACTGTATATGCTACCAGGTGCCAACTGGTTCAGCCACGCCCTGGCCGAGCCTTCCAACATGAGAGGGAGGTGCTTCATTGCCACTTCATCATTGCCACCACCAATTTGCACAGCCACTCGTTAATCTTCAAGACAAGTGTCAGGATTAGACTCACTGGTGAACTTGCTGACTCCAGTCGCCAGCCTGAAGTTGGGAGGAATCACTGCGGCCCTGATGGCTCTGCTGAAACACTCGGGACCGGAGACGTGCACTCTGCTGCCAGTCGGATAATCTCTGTCATAACCTTCTCTGTGCGCTCTGTTCCTGTCGACCAGACCTTGAACGAGAATCGATCTCGCATCGAAGCCTGGCTCCCTCGGGTCGACTGGTACTCTTCGCTCACCGCTGTGGGGGTGTCTGTCATCTTGCCGCCGAGGCATGTATGACCCACTCCTCGGAGGAGGCGTGGGCACTCGACGACGGTCATCGTGGTTGAGTCGATGATCATACTGCTCGCGGTTTCTGTACTGATCCTGCCGGTTCCCACGTCCTTCACGCTGCGGAGGCGATCTTGGGCTGTGAGCCGACTGGACCGTGTCTGCCACCACAGACCTCCTATGAATCCTATTCCGCGACTGAGATACTGTTGTATTCTGTTCTCCAGCTGCTCGAAGCAAGGCCCGGATCTGCATCAAACCTCTGCCTGCCTCTGACTGGGAGGGCTGGATTGACTCTGCTATTCGGGCTGCGGCTGTGAGATTTTGGATCGGAGTGCGGTATACCTGAGTTTGAGGTGGAAAAAGCTGTCGTCGACTGGATTCGGGGATCCGCTGCCGAGCACGCTCATCGAGTGCACACTGCAGGTTCTCCAGTCGAGTGAGCTCAGCCAAGTTGGCCAGGCGCGCTTCCTCCAAGGCCCGAGCCTTGGGGGTTTCTCCGACGATAGGAGTGTGAAGTGCATCCATGTTGCGGCGGCGAAGCTCCTCCCTCCGCGACGAAGAAAGGGGCTCAGGGTGGTACTCCTCGTGGACGCCCGACGGATCGCCGCCATCATCGCCACCATCGTTGCGGGGGAAGCCAGGGGGACTGGGTGGTCCGTCGACCATCAAGACTTCTGCCGTGGGATCGCTGCTGTCGCATTCGGATGCGGTCTCGACGGAGCCAGTCGAACAGGCAGTAAAGATTTTTGTCGGGCTCGATTGCCGCGACCTGTGAGGTGGCCGACTGGCGGGCCACCGCGTGCCTCACCCACCGCTGGAGCCGTGACCGACCGGAACGCTTGTGTTGGCGAGCAGCGGGGGATGAGGACACCATAGGGACCGACCAATACTGAGTCGACAGTTGCCGAAGGAGGACGCCGCGGACGCACGTGCGAAAGTGCGTCGACCCGCGGACGGGGAGCGCGTCGACATCGAGCGGAGCTTCTAGGAGCCATGCGGAATCGTCGGCGATGAACACAAGTGCGCCGAGACGGATCTCGTGGCCCTCAACCAGTCCACCGGCGGAAACCATGATGATGACAATCGGAAAATTGCAACTCCATCAGAAAGTCGCTAAGACACCTACCCCACGGTGGGCGCCAACTGTCGTGGATCTAAGACTGCCAGTAGAATGGGCGGTAGGTATAAGGAGGCAAGATCCTAGCTATGGCGAAGTTGTACACACGAGTTTTACGAGTTCAGGTCCTTCGCGGAGGAAGTAATAGCCCTACGTCTCAGTGCCCGGAGGCGGTCGACTGGATTATGTATGTGTGTGTTTTCAGGGGGTGCGAACCCTTGTGCCAGTGGAGGGGGGTGGCTTATATAGAGTGCGCCAGGACCCCAGCCAACCCATGTTACAAAGGGTTTAAAGTACATTAAGAAGGAAGCGTTATTGGTAACGCTAGCAATTAAGTGATATAAATGCCTATTAAGTCTATGAAGTAAACGTCGGACCGTTGCCATGCAGAGTGACTTTAGGCCTTCTGTCATCGAGTGATAATTGCTGCGGTCGAGTGACTTTGAATCTTCTGAGTGGAACAACTTGTAGTCGAGTGGATGACGCTATCCCTTGAATGTTTCTGGTTTTAAGATGGTGTCCTAGGGGAGGGTGCCTAGGTCAGGCCTATGACCCTACCCTAGGTACATAGCTTCATCAGCGGGTCGTTGCCACCCTCGAGGTGCTGGAGTACGGCGTGGAGAGTGCGGCCGGGGGGCGCCCCACCACAGGCGGCGGCCGTCGTTGTTCTTGGTCCCCCACACCACCGGCGCCCTGTTGGTGGAGGCCAGCGCTCCACCTGCCGCCGCTGGAAGTACGCCGCCCACGCCTCGTGGTTGCCGGTGACGTACTACGGGAGGGCCCGCTGCTCCAACGTCAGTGACGCCCGCACGCGGTCGACCTCGTCGGCGAAGTAGTCGGCGCGCGCGGTGACGTCTAGCAGCGGGGGAATGGGGACACCACCTGCGCTGAGCTTCCACCGCCCGGCGCGCGCATGTCGGGAGGCGCCGGGATGTTGGCCTCGAACAGCAGGTAGGCTTCCCACTTGTGCAATGAGCGGCAGCCGAAGCCATTGGCCGCCGCCCCATCGCCGGGGAACCTCTCGCCTATCGTCGCGGCTGGGCACGGGGAGAGAGAGAGCTGTGGGCAGCGGCAGCGGCGACGCATGGGGAGAGAGAGAGAGTTGTGGGCGGGGTGCGGTCACATTCGAGGGGAGGCGCTGCTTATATAGCGACCGGGGGGGGGGGGGGGGCGCTGTGTGCACGCGTGGCGGGAGGTGGTGCGTCGCCGCGCCGCACCGCCCGCGCCACTCTGAGGAATCAATGGAAGGCTGACCGGTGGCAGCCTTGGCATTGATTCCCCGCGGGAAACCGAGGCGATGAGGATGACGAGGCGCGGGGGTCGCTGACTCGGCGGGCTCGCCGTTCTTTCGCGCCAAAAACGATTGCCCGGGCGCCCCCCAGCGCGCCGGGTTCGGCCTGGATCCGCCGGCGCCAGTTTCAACCCAAACCGGCGAAAAACAGGTTCCTGGGGCGCGGCTGGGCTGATTTTTGGACGCCGGCGCTAAAAAATCATCTGAGGAGGGGCATGTTGGAGGCGCGGCTGGAGATGCTCTTACTAGATATGTTATACAATGCCGGCGCAATGTTTCACAAGGGGAGGTTTTTTAAACAGGTGGACTACCCTGTTGATTTTTTCGATTTTCTGTAGATTTTTTTCAAGGTCTTTGAAGAAACCCACAGGGGCTCGGATCGCTGTCTATGCAAAAATGGTTGTATTGATTTGTAAATAAGATTGGCTCAAGAAGGTTTATGGGTCAGTTTAGTAGAAAAATGCGGAGGCTTGGAAAATGATGAAATGTTGCGTGCGAACCGAAAAAGGCCTACCACTTTTTGTGTTCGGTTGCGAACTATTTTCTACCGATAAATGGGACGACAGCCGGATTTTTTAGAACCACCTCGGATGGCTATGAGTAGATGAGGCATCGCCAAGTCTATAAACATAAGGTTCGGGCAGCAGCGGATGAAAGAAATAGTATGGGAACGGAAGAAATCTCGGAGAAATGTACCGTACTTTATTAGTAGGTATAAAATATAGATTTTAGTATTACAAACTTCAAAGAGGCAGTAGGGTCAAAAACTTCTTTGAGGGTTTCAAAAGTAATGTGCAATGAAGATGCCTCCCGCGCATTTGCCCGGAATACCGTGCGAGTTGAAAATAGAATTAAAACCCCAATCAACCGGTACACTGCTAGACATTGTCAATATTTCTTTATGCAAAATCACCTTGCATTGTACACTGCTACTCTGCTAGTGACATTTTCAATATTTCTTTATGCAAAATCTCTTTGTATTAGGAGTGTGATTTTGACTATCAACTTTACCAATAAAATAAGAATTACATGGCTTTGTAGACAGAAAAAGATGCAATAGAAGTTTCTCTTCAACCGAGCTAAGCCCATTTTCATTAATTGCTCAAGGAAAATTACATTTGTTCATTACACCAGACAGCCAAAAGAAAGGAGGAAGAAAGAGGGAAAGCGCGAGTTGGGTATATGAAGGAAACCCGCTGCAGATGCTCGGCATCGAAACATTTGCTACGGGGCAAAAACCTTCTAGTGGAAATGGTATTGGGAATTCTTATACTATATCGTATACACGCTTCAGATCTGCGTGCCTAATTGAGGTCTTACCGTCGGGGAGGCGGCTGATCGACTGCACGCCTCGCTCTGAGTTGCTGCCTATGCATGACGGCTCCTATCGCCAGCGCAAAGCCTGTCTCTACCGCAGGACGACGACGTGGCTGCGAGGAGGGAACAGCGCTACTCGAGGCTCCTCCTCCTCGTGGTTGCTGCTGCTGGAGCATCATGTTGCCATGGTTGTGTATGGTGTACAGTAGTAGTTGATGACCGGCGATACCGGCGCGACGGCAGTTTGAGGATGGCGGTCAGGAGCTTTAAGGGCGACTTCTAAGTCCTTGATGCGTCTGTCGATCGTCTCTTCGGCGTGGGCGAGCATGGCGAGGTTCCTCCTGCTTCTGTAAGGAAAAGAGATCAAGCCGCCGATGACGCCGCTCTGATTTTGGGGGCGGCAGGACCTGACAAGCCTGAGCGCGTCCTGGAGGGCGCCGCCGAAGCTGCCCAGTGTGCGGCGGCCATCGGCTTGTTGTATCTGGCCGCCTCGCAGTATGAACGAAGGATTGTTTCCAGGGCATTTGCGCGGCGGGCGAGGGCCCGGCGCTTGATCTTGATCTCTTTCGCCGTTCTCTTCAAACCGGCGAGGTAATCCGCCGCCTGCACGATCGCTCTCGCCGTGAGGAGGAACGCCTCGAACATGTTGACGGGCCTGTTGGCCGCCGAACTATCGACTAGCCGCCGCACGCATATCGATCGGCTTCTTAGCTTTGGTTCTTTGGTAGTAGGAGTACTCCCTATGGCCACTTTAAATATACAAACATGCACTGCTGCGATGGTCTCGTGCACAACCGGCAGGCCGACATTATTGTAGGAGTATTTGACTTTGATCCCTGCGCGCTGTAAGAAGATTTGACGGAACACCGATAGTTGACCCTGCCGACGAGGTGAAACGCTGAAAGCCACTTAATTTCAAAGCCATTATCCCCTCCAAATAAATTTTCAGCGAGGCCAGTTGGCTGTGCACATATGGACAAGAAAAGATGCTCCTGCAAGTAGAGGCCGGTGAGTGAAGTGGAGTTCTGCCGTACCGTTTCCGCCAAACTGAGATAGGTACGCGGTAGACCAAACGCGAGGACGTCGGAGAAAAACACGGGTTTAAACGCACCGACTAGAATAGACTCCGCTGGAGCATCGTACGGGCATCTCTAACACAGATCCGCAAACCCCCCGCGTTCGTACTGTCCGGACCACCAAAATCATCCAGCATGAACATGTATAGATCCATGAGACGGTTTGGATACGTTTCTCTCGCGATCTGGAGATAAATGTGAAGAGGTTTGCAGGAGTCCAGACATCAAACACGTAAGAGTCCGACACCTCTGACCCACCCAAAACCCTTCTCCGGACCCACGCCTTCATCATTTTTATTTTCTTTTCTTCCTTCTTTCTCTCTTACCATCACCGCTACTCCACCACCTCGGTCACCATGCCACGTATTGGCCGGAACTCTGCGTCTCCGTCACCTCCAGCACTCTAGCAGGGCTCCAACCCGCTTCTCCTCTGTCGCAGTTCAACCCGCGTCCTCCGACCGTCCCGTCAGGTACCGTCCGCTACTGCTATACTCACCATGGCTGGCAAGTGTTCGATGAATTGTCGGAGCTAAAAAAGTTTTCCCTTTTCTTTCTAGCAATGGATTCCAATTTAGAGTACATATATGAGCAGTATGTTGAGTTATTTTTGAACCATTTAATGGAATATATCATATGATATCATGTTAGAGAGGGTTTGAATAGGAGAAACTTTTGCAAGTAGAGAGTTTTTTCAAAAATTTATCGCCATTTATGAGTTGTCTTTAAAACGCCCAAATTGACGTTGGTTTTTTGTTTTTGTTTTTAGACCTTGTAAATCCTAGGTTTTAATATACTTTCAACTTATGTGTTATTTTAATTTCAACTTCACATTTTTTTAGTAAAGAATTGCTTTTGATTTTTAAATAAGCATCGAATTTGATTATTTTTTCAATTTGAACTTGGTTGATTCCTTCATAACAACGAATATCTGATTGTTTTAAAAATGGTTAAATCCTAGATTTTTTAATGAACATCGAACCACTTCGTTGTTTTAGTATGAACTTCCAGTTTTTTAAAAAATGAGGAAATCTTTTTAAATTGTTTTAGTTGTTCCTTTATTTTAATTTGAATCTCTTCATTTTATTCTTTAGTAGAGAGAAATAATCTGAGTTTATTCCAAACTTCAAACTTCTCTGTTATTTTAATTTGAAATTTTTAGTATTATTCTTAGAAAAAATATGTTTTTAAATCAAAATCAAACACTTTTCTTAATATTGAACTTCATACTTTTATTTGTCCTAGAAACAAAAAGAATTATTGGGTGTTTCGAATACATCAAACTAATTCCATTGCTTTAATTTGAATTTATTGATTTTATTTCTTTGGTAACAAGGAAAATTTGAGTTTTTTTATAATATCGAACTGCTCTATTTTTGTAATTTGCACTTCTTGGTTTATTTCTCTTAGTAACGAAAAAATGTCTAATTTTGTAATAAATATTGAACCGGCAAGCCGTTTTTGATAAAATTTTTGAACTACTCTATTTTTAATTTGAACATCTTTGTTTTGTAATAAATTGTGAACTTCTCCATTTTTTTCATTTGAACTTGTAGTTTTTATTATAAATGGGAAAACCTGTTTTTATGAACTTTTTTGAACTACTATGTTTTTTACTTTGATCTTCTTTCTTCCATAATAAACATTGAACTTCTATGTTATTTTATATTTGAACCGTTGTGTTTTTCTATAAACAGGCAAAATCCTTTTTATAAATTTTAAACTGCTCTGTTTTTTTAATTTGAACTTCTTGGTCTATTCTTTAGTAATGGGGGAGAATCCTAGGTTTTATTAAACATTGAATTGCTCTGTTATTTGAATTTGAACTTCTAGGGTTTTTTTAGAATCGGGGAAAATTCGTTATTGTAAACTTTTTAAACTATCCTATTTTTTTAATTTGACCTTCTAGGGTTTGTAATAAATGTTGAACTTCTCCGTTCTTTAAATTTGAATCTCTATATTTTTTAGAAATGGGGAAAATCCACTCTTTCTATAAATTTTGAACCTTTTCTATATTATCATTTAACTTCTCGGTTTATTATTTAGTAATGGAGGAAATACTTGTGTTGTAGTAAACATCGAACCATCCATTATTTAAATTTGAACTTCTAGGTTTTTTTGGAAACAAGGAAAATCACAAAAAAAACATCAATAGTTTTGTGCTCTTATTCGCTCACGGTTTCTCTACATGAAAATAGAAATCAAAGGATTTTTTCCACCATAAAGAAACAATATTCTCATTTTACAAAGAGCATGTCATGCGCCCATGCAATGTGTAGACTAGTCTTTGTTTTGTTTTTTTTCTTTTACTCGAAACTTCCAATTTTTACAAACAGAGAAATTCCAATTTTTACAAACACTGAACCGCTCAGTTATTTTTATTTAAACTTCTTGGTTTTATTTTTTAGAAACGAGAAAAAACTGATTTTGTTTATAAATGTTTAACTTTTCTGTTATTTCAATTTGAACTTTCTTGTTTTTATTTTTTTCTGAAACTGCAAATTTCCTTTTTCTTTAAAAATGGAGTAATGAAGTTCCTTTTTTATTTAATTTTGGATATGAACTTCTGCAATTTTCATGTGAACTTAAGTAATTTCCAAGATTTAACATTTGGCAAGCCAACAATCTTTTATACTATGTATTGTATTTACTTGGATGACTAAATCTGTACTAGTATAGTTTTTTTAATAATACTTTTTTTATTAAATATTAGAAATATTACGCCGAATTTTATTATTTCAAAAATATGACATAGTCGGTGTGTAGTAGGCTGACTGGAACTTGTGAGCCCGTAGTAGGCCGACTGGACTCTGTCCGCCACCCGCTGGTGAGTGCATATGAAGGTGCGGGTGGCTACGATCCTGGCCAGAGCAGTGAAGGGATGCAGTTATCTATGTCAAATGCTGGACATGATGGTTACGAACCAGGGCAGAGCAATCAAGTAGAAGGAGGAAATGCCGGTGGTTATGAACCAGGGCAGAGCAGTCAGGTAGAAAGAGGAAATGACGGTGGTTACGAACTAGGGCAGAGAAGGCAGGCAGAAGGAGGAAATGCCGATGGTGATTACAATGGCGAGGTGGACGATGACGAGGTAGATGGGCACATGCAGAATGTGATGGAAGAAGAAGACACCGATTTTGATAGGGGTCATGCCGATGATTCCGGTGAGTCGGATGAAGAAGATGCAGAGGAGGTCCCGAATCCTGCATCATGGAATCATGACTTCTCATCTTCGATGATCGTGAACGATGGACATGATTCTTCCTGGCAATATCACCAGAACAATATTGCGACGGGTGTTATGTTTCCCAACAAGGAAGCTCTGAAGGATGCAATAATTAATTGGGAAATGTCCACGCAAAGAGTTTTCAGAGCTCAGGTGTCAAGTCAAAAATACTTGACAATGGTATGCAAGAACGCAGATTGTCCCTCCAGGGTGCACGACTATCTCCCTAAGTATGACACAAGTTGGGTGATCAGTGACTTAGTTCATGACACTTGTCTTATTCCCTTCCCTTAAGATCATGCCAACCTTTCGAGCATGCTTATTGCTCGGTTGTTTACAAGGAGATAGTGGAAGGCAAAGCTATGGAAGTGAAGGCAATCCAGACAAAAGTCTTCGCCAGGTTGAAGTATAGGATTTCTTATGGCAAGGCTTGGAGGGATAAGCAAATGGCGCTTGAGAGGAGATTTGGTTCTTATTTCGATGCATATGACTCTGTTGTCCGGCTCCTACAGACACTGCAGCAGCGGAATCATGGCACCTATGTCAATATCCAAGAACTCTTCATGCTAGAGTTCCCCATTGTGAGGGTGCTGCATTGTCTCTTCTTCTCTTTTGATGCATGCATCGAAGCTTTCAGGCATTGCCGACCGGTGATATGTGTATATGGTACATTTCTCACTCGCAAGTACAAGGGCCAAATCCTGACAACCACTGGTCAAGACGGCCAAAATCAAGTTGTCCCACTCGCATTTTCTTTTGTGGAGAGTGAGAACATTGAAAGTTGGACATGGTTCTTCAGGCAGCTGAAAATATCAGTGGTGAAGGAGAAGCCCAATGTGTGCATCCTTCATGACAGGCATGCACATATACTAAGTGCGATAAGCACATTGACAAACCCAAGCCCCGAGGAACAAACTCCATGGCAGGACTTGCAGAGTCATTGGTGCATGCAGCATCTTGGGGCTAATTTCTTCTCGCAGTTCAGAAATAAGAGCCTAATGAATCTGTTCAAAAAACTCTGCAAGCAGAACCTGCTATGAAAGTACAATTTGATATATAACAGACTAAATGTGTGCACGCAGAGACACATTAGGGACAGGAGAGCTGCAAGAGATGTAGTGGTAAGGGAACATGTTGAAGCAGTAGCTACACAGTTGGCAATAGGATCAACGGCTGTGGAGGAGGAGTCTGTTGGGTTGTGTGACTTTCTAGGATTTGACCCACCTGGTACTAGGAGAAGGATTGGGAGGTCGATTAAAACCTTCGAGCAGTGGATAGAGCATGAGTCTGTGGAGAGGTGGTCTTTTCTGCATGACACACATGCAGCAAGGTACGGTGTCATGACAACCAACCTCGCTGAAACATACAAATTTGTTCTCGGAGGAAACCGGGCATTGCCACTTACAGCCATCGTTGAGGGTATTTTCAATGGCACCGTCAAGTACTTTAGAGATAGACGTCAAAAAGCAGAGCAACATATCTTGAACAACCCGAACACACCTTACTGTGAAAGAGTGATGAAGTACATGGACGAAAAGATGCAAAAAGCTATGTCACACACTGTAGTCGCGATCAGTAATCAAGAAATAGATTTGAGGTCCGCTTAGCTAACAACAAATTCGGATGTGCAAATGAGTTGAGGACGCATGAGGTGAAAATTGGAAATGAAGCCTGGACAATGTGTGAGTGCACATGCAACAAACCGAAATTGCTTCACTTACCTTGCTTACATGTACTTGCTACTTGCGGGCAGCTTGGAATGGACGCAATATCTTTCGTGTCTACATTTTTTCAGAAAGAGTCTGTCCTCAATACGTGGACATGTAAGTTGTTTGGTTTTCGATCAATGTGAAATTTCAACACCGTCAACCCCGCTGAAAGGCGTTACATTCCAAACCTAGAGCATATGCGTACAAGTAGAGGCAGACAACAGTGTCAGCGCATCCAAAATGATATGGATGAATTTGAAGCAGGAGGTCCGACAATTCAATGCATTCTGTTGGGGATATAACTATTGGATATGACCCTCCCAGGAGGGGCCGGGTAATCATAATGGCGGTTCAAGCCCATGAATATGTTGAAGATGGCGGTTCATGTAGTAGGTTTGTTAAAGGGACCAAAGCTCAAGGGCGGCTTAAGGCCCGTAAGTGTAAACCGCCATGTATAAGTGACTTGTATTGTAAGGCATGTAAGATAAGTCATCGGGCCGGACATGTTTGTATGAGCCGGCTAGGACTCTGTAAGCTGCGGGGCATCAACCCGTGTATATAAGGGGACGACCCGGTAGCGGCTTAGGGCAAAAAACAACATATCGAAAGCCAGGCTAAGCGTATTCGCTCCCTGGTAATCGAAACCGTAGCAATACCACCTCAAACTGGTTTAGGCTTTTACCTTCACCGTAAGGGGCCGAACCAGTATAAACTCCTCGTGTCCTTTGTCCCGTTTTAACCCCTTTAAGCTAACTACGTCGCAATGGCTCCACAACTAAGTCCTTCCACTAGGACATCTGCCGTGACAATTCCACGACACATTCGTTGCAATGAATTTGGCCATAGGGACACTAATTGTCCCACATTCGTCAATGCCATTGGGCGTGTACGAGGCAACTGCAGACGGAGAGGGGGAGAGGAGGAAGAGGAGTAAGAGGGAGAGGAAGAAGCTAAGCTAGCAGTACTAAATTTGTAGTAAGTGTGGTACTATGTTCTAAATTAGTATTAAGACTATATTCCGAATTTGTATTGAGTGTGGCACTATGTTCTAAATTTGTATTAAGTGTGGCACTATATTCTATATTTATATTAAGTGTGGCACTATGTTCTCTAGAAATTTGTATGTGCAGGAGTAGCATGAATGTGGTTGTTAAATGGGGACATTGATAGGGGTCATCGTGCTACGATATGGTATGGGCGCAAGCTTGAGCCCCCGGTCACTCGCACTCCTAAGGAGAACTGGATGATACACCCAAGATGGGTTGAGCGGTATGTGCTTTATTTATTTGCACACTGACATGCATATTAATGGGAGACACTAACTGGATTGTTCTGTCATGCAGGTTGAAATGGGCCGACCTTTTACCTTTCACGCGTCTGGTTGAGTCCATCCCAGGCTCCAAACGCCTTGCCATCGACTCCTCCTTGCTGAGCTGCTTAGTGGACCGTTGGAGGCCAGAGACACACACGTTTCACTTCCGATGGGGAGAGATGTATCTACTCTAGAGGATGTGTCACTTTTGCTGGGACTACCATTGGCAGGTTGCTACCTCTTGAGCACTGCGTTGGATTTCCCCGAAGAGGAAGGGATGATGCAGCAAAGTAGCGTAAGTATTTCCCTTAGTTTTTGAGAACCAAGGTATCAATCCAGTAGGAGGCTATGCTCGAGTCCCTCGTACCTACACAAAAACAATAGCTCAACGCAACCAACGCGCTTAGGGGTTGTCAATCCCTTCACGGTCACTTACGAAAGTGAGATCCGATAGAGATAATAAATAATATTTTTTTGGTATAGAGATGCAAAATAAATAAAGTAAAAGCAAAGCAATAATAAAGCGATGGAGATTGATATGATGAGAGAGAGACCCGGGGGCCATAGGTTAACGTTTCACTAGTGGCTTCTCTCAAGAGCACAAGTATTCTACGGTGGGTGAACAAATTACTGTTGAGAAATTGACAGAATTGAGCATAGTTATGAGAATATCTAGGTATGATCATGTATATAGGCATCACGTCCGAGACAAGTAGACTGAAACGATTCTGCATCTACTACTATTACTCCACTCATCGACCGCTATCCAACATGCATCTAGAGTATTAAGTTAAAAACAGAGTAACACCTTAAGCAAGATGACATGATGTAGAGGGATAATTTCATGCAATATGATAAAAAACCCCATCTTGTTATCCTCGATGGCAAAAATACAGTACGTGCCTTGCTGCCCCTTCTGTCACTGGGAAGGACACCACAAGATTGAACCCAAAGCTAAGCACTTCTCCCATGGCAAGAACAACCAATCTAGTAGGCCAAACCAAACTGATAATTCGAAGAGACTTGCAAAGATAACCAATCATACATAAAAGAATTCAGAGAAGATTCAAATATTATTCATAGATAGACTTGATCATAAACCCATAATTCATCGGTCTCAACAAACACACTGCAAAAAGAAGATTACATCGAATAGATCTTCACGAGAGAGGGGGAGAACATTGTATTGAGATCCAAAAAGAGATAAGAAGCCATCTAGCTACTAGCTATGGACCCGTAGGTCTGAAGTAAACTACTCACACTTCATCGGAGGGGCTTGGATGATGATGTAGAAGCCCTCCGTGATCGATGCCTCCTCCGGCGGAGCTCCGGAACAGGCCCCAAGATGGGATCTCGTGGATACAGAAAGTTTCGGCGGTGGAATTAGGTTTTTGGCTCCATCCTCGATCGTTTGGGGGTACATGGATATATATAGGAGGAAGAAGTACGTCGTTGGAGCTTCGAGGGGCCCACGAGGCAGGGGGGCGTGCCCTAGGGGGGGGGCGCCCCTACCCTCGTGAGCACCTCGTGGCTTTCTTGACGGATGGTCCAAGTCTCCTGGATCTTATCTGATGAGAAAATCACGTTTCCGAAGGTTTCATTCCGTTTGGACTCCGTTTGATATTCCTTTTCTTCGAAACCCTAAAGCAGGCAAAAACAGCAATTCTGGGCTGGGCCTCCGGTTAATAGGTTAGTCCCAAAAATAATATAAAAGTGGAAAATAAAGCCCAATAATGTCTAAAACAGTAGATAATATAGCATGGAGCAATCAAAAATTATAGATACGTTGGAGACGTATCAAGCATCCCCAAACTTAATTCCTGCTCGTTCTCGAGTAGGTAAATGATAAAAACAGAATTTTTGATGCGGAGTGTTACTTGGCATAATTTTAATGTAATTCTTCTTAATTGTGGTATGAATATTCAGATCTGAAAGATTCAAGATAAAAGTTCATATTGACATAAAAATGACTAGCAAACATGCCTGTGCGTTGCAACGGGAGGAGAAAATCACATGCCCTAGTCCAGTAGGCATGTCTCAAGACCTCCCTTCCTTAGAGCCACACTCTTTATTTTAACACGGTGGCCCATTGTATCCCACTTTCCTGCTTCATTGTGTCAAGTTGAAACAAAAGATGCTTGAAACAAAAGGTCTCCCAAAGTAGGTGTTTACCTTTTTTGCAAAGCTTAGTATAGAAAATGCAATACGTGCTTGTCCTGCTTGTTCTTCTTTGTTGCATCTTTGCAAATATAACGTTTGATGCGTCTGCATTGTTACCTTGCGATGGATGTTATCCATTGTTGGGCCTTCTCTTCTCAAGTGTCAATTCCGCATCAAAATTCTTGGCCTCCTAGTTTCCGAGAATTTCATACTTCTGTGACCCCATATCATCAATAGACTGGCCACTTGTGTATTGTTTTCCTCTCTCTATCGATCTAAAGTTCAAAGTTTGGGACCTCACACAGTACCTGTCTCCTTCACATTGGAATTGACATAAAATTCAAATATAGAATAAGATAGTTGTAGGCACACCTTGTTCATATGAATGGGCATGTCGCAGTTCCAGCACTTCGTTGCGGAAGGCGGCAGATGGCAGGCGGGAACCCTAGGCATGATTTATTTCCTCTCAAGAGAAGGGAGGCGAGAGCAAATGCATGTAGTAGGAGTGACAGGAAGGAGGGAGCTATGAGTCGAAGTGATTAAATATGCTGGATGACTAACCAACATGGAAAAAAAGTAAGAAAATTCAAAAACGAAAGAAAGAAGAGTTGTCCCATGGCTGC
Organism: Triticum urartu; assembly: GCF_003073215.2. Classification (NCBI taxonomy): domain Eukaryota; kingdom Viridiplantae; phylum Streptophyta; class Magnoliopsida; order Poales; family Poaceae; genus Triticum; species Triticum urartu. The sequence goes on along the minus strand of NC_053028.1, from coordinate 103,919,430 downwards.
TGGAATTACACCGCAAAGAAAATGTAGGAGATGGCCCGGCCGACCATGCCCCCCTAAAAAATGCCAACATGAAAGTGCACTCTTTAAAAAAGAACATGCAAGTGCACTCAAGAGAAGATGGATCGATCACACAGCTGTGTCGACAAAATTTGTTGGATTTCCGTCTTTTGAAAACGAAGATGTGTTTTATTATATTGTTATAAACTTTGTTTTGCCAGGCATCCTTGGTTAACCCCGGTCATCCTAGCCCACTTACATGGGCTGGGCTGCTACGATTGCAATTACAATTCCTTTTAATTATTATTTCTGTGAACTTTCCTTCTTATAATTGTTGATCCTTCTTTAATACACCCCACCAATTTCTTTTAACTGTTGATCCTTCCTTTATAATACACCCCACCAACACGTCCAATCCTTGCCATGTCCTTGAAATCCATCCATCCTTCCTAAGAGGCCACAATTCCTTTTAATTGTTCATGTTTCCTTTAATACACCCCCACCAAGACAACCCACATAATTTCTTTTAATTGCCGAAATGCATCCTTCCTTTAATGCCTCCGAGAGGATCCGCAATTTCTTTTCACCAGTTCTCGTCTTGCCGATATTTCATGGAACTTACAAAGTATATAAATTGATAGAAAACATTTTAAAGCAGCAAGGTGGGACAAATTAATATCCATATGTTAGCCTTGTTAGTTGCAGCTATTTGTACAACAGGGAAGATCGTGAGTTCGAGTCCCACACAACCATTTAATTTTTAGTGCTCAACCTGTGGCCCATAAACACCCCGTTCTGTCTGAAAAAAGGCCCATAAAACAAATCTATTTATCACTTGACAACGGACGGAAGAAAAAAATTGAACAAATCCCAACAAAAAAAGTTATCTTATATCAATTGATAGAAAGACGAAAAAATAATTTGATCGGGGGCTGGTGCGCACGTGGAGGCCCAACTGGGCTAGACAGATTGAACAAAAATAGAGAGGACAACTACTTTTTTACACTCAGAACAAAGCTAGCGCAGTTGGCCTGATTACTTTGTACGTATCCATTAGGTTGTGAGTTCGACACCAGTAACTGGCATTAATTTTTCCTTTTCCTTGGAAAGGCTGTGCGCAAGCGATGGGCCTGTGGCCCAAGCGATGAAATTTTAGACGAAAACTCTTTTTATTTTATTTTCTACCGGTCGAGCGCTTCAAAATTTAGTACCACCTTGAATAGAAAAAAAATCTAATATGTTTCGACGGTGAATGGATGAAAAATTTGTAGAAACGCACCTTGCTTTATTAGTAGGTATAGATAATACTTCAAGCATACTAACTAAGCAATTATGTCTTCTCAAAATAACATGGCCAAAGAAAGTTCATCCCTACAAAATCATATAATTTAGTCATGTTTCATTTTCGTCACATAAGAATGCTATCATCATGCACAACACCGATGACAAGCCAAGCAATTGTTTCATACTTTAGTAATCTCAAACCTATAAATTTTCACGCAATATATGAGCGCAAGCCATGGACATAGCACTATGGGTGGAATAGAATATAATGAAGGGGGTTATGTGGAGAAGACAAAAAGGGAGAAAGTCTCACATCAACGAGGCTAATCAATGGGCTATGGAGATGCCCACCGATTGATGTTAATGCAAGGAGTAGGGATTGCCATGCAACGGATGCACTAGAGCTATAAATGTATGAAAGCTCAACAAAAGAAACTAGTGGGTGTGCATCCAACTTGCTTGCTCACGAAGACCTAGGGCACTTGAGGAGGCCCATTGTTGGAATATACAAGCCAAGTTTTATAATGAAAAATTCCCACTAGTATATGAAAGTGATAACATGAGAGACTCTCTATTATGAAGATCATGGTGCTACTTTGAAGCACAAGTGTGGTAAAAGGATAGTAACATTGTCCCTTCTCTCTTTTTCTCTCATTTTTTTGGCCTTCTCTTTTTTATGGCCTTTCTCTCTTTTTTTGGGACTTCTCTTTTTTTATGGCCTTTTATTTATTTATTTATTTATTTCTCACTTGGGACAATGCTCTAATAATGATGATCATCACACTTCTATTTATTTACAACTGAATGATTACAACTCGATACTAGAACAAAGATGACTCTATGTGAATGCCTCCGGCGGTGTACCGGGGTATGCAATGAACCAAGAGTGACATGTATGAAATAATTATGAACGGTGGCTTTGCCACAAATACTATGTCAACTACATGATCATGCTAAGCAATATGACAATGATGAATGTGTCATGTTGAACGGAATGATGGAAAGTTGCATGGCAATATATCTCGGAATGGCTATGGAAATGCCATAATAGGTAGGTATGGTGGCTGTTTTGAGTAAGATATAAGGAGGTTTATGTGTGAAAGAGTGTATCATTTCACGGGGTTTGGATGCACCGGCGAAGTTTGCTTCAACTCTCAATGTGAGAAAGGGCAATGCACGATACCGAAGAGGCTAGCAAGGGTGGAAGGGTGAGAGTGCGTATAATCCATGGACTCAACATTAGTCATAAATAACTCACATACTTATTGCAAAAATCTACAAGTCATCAAAAACCTCGGTACTACGCGCATGCTCCTAGGGGGATAGATTGGTAGGAAAAGACCATCGCTAACGTTTACCAGACGTGCATGCTACGGGACTTGCAAACCTCAACACAAGTATTTCTCAATTTCACAACTACTCAACTAGCATGACTTTGATATCATTACCTCCATATCTCAAAACAATCATCAAGCATCAAACTTTTCTTAGTATTCAACACACTCATAAGAAAGTTTTATTATTAATCTTGGATACCGAGCATATTAGGATTTTAAGCAAATTACCATGCTATTAAGACTCTCAAAATAATCTAAGTGAAGCATGAGAGAACAATAGTTTCTACAAAACAAATCCACCGCCGTGCTCTAAAAGATATAAGTGAAGCACTAGAGCAAAATTATAAAGCTCAAAAGATATAAGTGAAGCACATAGAGTATTCTATCAAATTCCAAATCATGTATGGCTCTCTCAAAAGGTGTGTACAGCAAGGATGATTGTGGTAGACTAAAAAGCAAAGACTCAAATCATAAAAGACGCTCCAAGCAAAACACATATCATGTGGTGAATAAAAATATAGCTCCAAGTAAAGTTACCGATAGAAGTAGACGAAAAAGGGGATGCCTTCCGGGGCATCCCCAAGATTTGGCTTTTAGGTGTCCTTATATTATCTTGGGGATGCCATGGGCATCCCCAAGCTTAGGCTCTTGCCACTCCTTGTTCCATAATCCATCAGATCTTTACCCACAACTTGAAAACTTCACAACACAAAACTTAAGGTAGAAAACTCGTGAGCTCCGTTAGCGAAAGAAAACAAAAGACCACTTCAAGGTACTGTAATGAACTCATTATTTATTTATATGGGTGTTAAACCTACTGTATTCCAACTTCTCTATGGATTATAAACTATTTTACTAGCCATAGATTCATCAAAATAAGCAAACAACACACGAAAAACAGAATCTGTCAAAAACAGAACAGTCTGTAGTAATCTGTAGCTAGCGCAAGATCTGGAACCCAAAAAATTCTAAAATAAATTTCTGGACGTGAGGAATTTATCTATTAATCATCTTCAAAAAGAATTAACTAAATAGCACTTTCCAATTAAAAATTACAGCAGTTCTCGTGAGCGCTAAAGTTTTTGTTTTTTACAGCAAGTTCAATCAAGACTTTCCCCAAGTCTTCCCAACGGTTCTACTTGGCACAAACACTAATTAAACACAAAAAACACAAACAAAAAAATAGGCTAGATAATTTATTTATTACTAAACAGGAGCAAAAAGCAAGGAATAAAAATAAAATTGGGTTGCCTCCCAACAAGCGCTATCGTTTAACGCCCCTAGCTAGGCATAATCAGCAAGAATAGATCTAGGTATTGCCATCTTTGGTAGGCAATTCTTCGATGAGGCATCTATTTCCCTTAGGAATTTCTTTCTTTATAATGATTATCAAACTCTTAGGCACAAGATCGAAAAATTCATTTGTAGCAATTGGTTCCTTAATGATAGCAAAAAGATTGGGATGAATACTTATAGATTTAAGATCCGCAGTTTCCTTACAAGATGATTCACCCTTATTTTTAGGAACATACATAAGCTTGGCAATTTTAGTAGGAGGACTTGGAGTATTCTTTACGGAAGAAAAAGCGGTTCCCAAGTTTGTAATGATACCCTCAAGTTTATCAATTCTAGTAGAATCTAAGTTTATCTTCTCATTAACTATGGGTTCCTTTTCCTTAAGTCATTCCTACCTTAGATCCATATTGAGTAATTTGATTGTGGATCTTTTTATCTAGATTTTCAATTAATTCAATAGTAGAAACTTTATTTTCAATAATTTCAAGTCTTTGCATAACATGCTCCAAAGTTAACATAGTTCCATTAACCAAAAGGGGTGGTGAGCCAAATAAATCTAACATAGCATTATAAGAATCAAAAGTATGGCTACCCAAGAAATTCCCTCCGGTAATGGTATCGAGGATATATCTATACCAAGGATTAACACCTACATAAAAATTGCGGAGAAGAACTGAAGTAGATTGCTTCCTGGTAGATCTATTTTGAGCATTGCAAATTCTATACCAAGCATCTTTTAGATTTCCTCCTTCCCTTTGTTTAAAATTTAGAACTTCATTCTCGGGAGACAACGGAGAAGATATGAAACTAGCCATGACGACAAGCAAACAAACTAACACACGAGCAAACAAGAGCAAACGGGCAAAAGAGGCAAATAGAGAGGGAGGATAGAGAGAGAGAGAGGGCAAATAAAACGGCAAGCGTGAATTGGGGGGAGAGGAAAACGAGAGGCAAATGGCAAATAATGTAATGCTGGAGATAGGGATTGTGATGGGTACTTGGTATGTTGACTTTTGCGCAGACTCCCCGGCAACGGCGCCAGAAATTCTTCTTGCTACCTCTTGAGCACTGCGTTGGATTTCCCCAAAGAGGAAGGGATGATGCAGCAAAGTAGCGTAAGTATTTCCCTCAAATTTTGAGAACCAAGGTATCAATCCAGTAGGAGGCTACGCTCGAGTCCCTCGTACCTACACAAAAACAATAGCTCAACGCAACCAACGCGCTTAGGGGTTGTCAATCCCTTCACGGTCACTTACGAAAGTGAGATCTGATAGAGATAATAAATAATATTGTTTTTGGTATTTTTGGTATAGAGATGCAAAATAAATAAAGTAAAAGAAAAGCAATAATAAAGTGATGGAGATTGATATGATGAGAAAGAGACCTGGGGGCCATAGGTTTCACTAGTGGCTTCTCTCAAGTGCATAAGTATTCTACGGTGGGTGAACAAATTACTATTGCGCGATTGACAGAATTGAGCATAGTTATGAGAGTATCTAGGCATGATCATGTATATAGGCATCACGTCCGAGACAAGTAGACCGAAACGATTTTGCATCTACTACTATTACTCCACTCATCGACCGCTATCCAGCATGCATCTAGAGTATTAAGTTAAAAACAGAGTAACGCCTTAAGCAAGATGACATGATGTAGAGGGATAATTTCATGCAATATGATAAAAAAAACCATCTTGTTATCCTCGATGGCAACAATACAATACGTGCCTTGCTGCCCCTTCTGTCACTGGGAAAGGCCACCACAAGATTGAACCCAAATCTAAGCACTTCTCCCATGGCAAGAACAACCAATCTAGTAGGCCAAACCAAACTGATAATTCGAAGAGACTTGCAAAGATAACCAATCATACATAAAAGAATTCAGAGAAGATTCAAATATTATTCATAGATAGACTTGATCATAAACCCACAATTCATCGGTCTCAACAAACACACCGCAAAAAGAAGATTACATCGAATAGATCTCCACGAGAGAGGGGGAGAACATTGTATTGAGATCCAAAAAGAGAGAAGAAGCCATCTAGCTACTAGCTATGGACCCGTAGGCCTGAAGTAAACTACTCACACTTCATCGGAGGGGCTTGGATGATGATGTAGAAGCCCTCTGTGATCGATGCCTCCTCCGGCGGAGCTCCGGAACAGGCCCCAAGATGGGATCTTGTGGATACAGAAAGTTGCGGCGGTGGAATTAGGTTTTTGGCTCCGTCCCCGATCGTTTGGGGGTACGTGGATATATATAGGAGGAAGAAGTACGTCGGTGGAGCTTTGAGGGGCCCACGAGGCAGGGGGGCGCGCCCTAGGGGGGTGGCCCTATTATACGTCTCCAACGTATCTATAATTTTTGATTGCTCCATGCTATATTATCTACGGTTTTGGACTATATTGGGCTTTATTTTCCACTTTTATATTATTTTTAGGACTAACCTATTAACCGGAGGCCCAGCCAGAATTGCTGTTTTTTGCCTATTTCAGTGTTTCAAAGAAACGGAATATCAAACGGAGTCCAAACGTAATAAAATCTTCAGGAACGTGATTTTCTCACTGAACGTGATCCAGGAAACTTGGACCCTACTCCCAGGAACAAAAGAGGCGGTCACGAGGGTGGGGGGCGCCCCCCTAGGGCGCTCCCCCTGCCTTGTGGGCCCCTCGTTGCTCCTCCGGCGTACTTGTTCCTCCTATATATACACACACGTACCCCCAAACGATCAGAACAGGAGCCAAAAACCTAATTCCACTGCCGCAACTTTCGTATCCACGAGATCCCATCTTGGGGCCTGTTCCGGAGCTCCGCCGGAAGAGGGCCATCATCACGGAGGGCTTCTACATCATCATAGCCCCTCTGATGAAGTGTGAGTAGTTTACCTCAGACCTTCGGGTCCATAGTTAGTAGCTAGATGACTTCTTCTCTCTCTTTGAATCTCAATACAAAGTTCTCCCCCTCTCTTGTGGAGATCTATTCAATGTAATCTTCTTTTTGCGGTGTGTTTGTTGAGACCGATGAATTGTGGGTTTATGACCAAGTCTATCTATGAATAATATTTGAATCTTCTCTGAATTCTTTTATGTATGATTGGTTATCTTTGCAAGTCTTCTCGAATTATCCGTTTGGTTTGGCCAACTAGATTGGTAGTTCTTGCTGTCGGTGTCAAAACCGGCGGATCTCGGGTAGGGGGTCCCGAACTGTGCGTCTAGGCGGATGGTAACATGAGGCAGGGGACACAATGTTTTTACCCAGGTTCGGGCTCTCTTGATGGAAGTAAAACCCTACGTCCTGCTTGATTAATATTGATGATATGGGTAGTACAAGAATAGATCTACCACGAGATCAGAGAGGCTAAACCCTAGAAGCTAGCCTATGGTATGATTGTATGGTCATACGGACTAAAACCCTCCGGTTTATATAGACACCGGAGAGGGCTAGGGTTACACAGAGTCGGTTACAAGGGTAGGAGATCTACATATCCGTATCGCCAAGCTTGCCTTCCACGCCAAGGAAAGTCCCTTCCGGACACAGGACGAAGTCTTCAATCTTGTATCTTTATAGTCCAGGAGTCCGGCCGAGGGTATAGTCCGGTTATCCGGACACCCCCTAATCCAAGACTCCCTCAGTAGCCCCTGAACCAGGCTTCAATGACGACGAGTCCGGCGCGCAGATTGTCTTCGGCATTGCAAGGCGGGTTCCTCCTGCAAGTACTTCATAGAAGATTTTGAACACAAAGGTAGTGTCCGGCTCTGCAAAATAAGTTTCCACATATTGCCATAGAGAGAATAATATTTACACAAATCTAATCTGTTGACGTATTCCATAGCATGACATCACACCACAGCCAAGTCTTTATTCGAATCATTTTACTGTCCCACCTCAGCGCGTTTAGCGAGGCAGTTTCCTTGGCACGTCTTGTCAAAGCAGAGACCGTGTCCCCTTATTCCGGGATTCTTATCAATACGGGCATGGGTAACCCAACCGTACCCGTTGGTATGTTTTCTCGATCAAAGGCGAGTCCCAAACGGTCACGGGGAGGGCCCTTGGTATTCAACCTCTTATAAAGAGACCAGGGCCTTACTCCTTTCTTTCAATCTCAAACGAGTCCGCCCTTCACCTCGAGTTCAAACACCCAAGGCTCCAGATTTCAGGCGCTTCGGACCTTCGACAATGTCCGGTTCCGACCTTCGAGGCCGATGGATGCCCTCCTCCGTCACGGAGGAGGACGTGCTGAAGTTGAGAGAGGCCAGGTTCTTGACCGGCGAAATCTGGCATAGGCTGCCTGCTCAAGGGCAGGTCATTCCCACTCCCAAGCCTGGTGAGAGTGTGGTGTTCATGTCTCACTTCCTTCGGGGGCTAGGCTTCCCGACGGATCCCTTCGTGAGGGGGATCATTATGGGATGGAATTTCACGACTTAGCTCCGGAGTCCATCCTCCATATTTCCTCATTCATCGTCGTGTGTGAAGCCTTCCTCCGTATTACTCCTCACTTCGGACTATGGCTCAAGACCTTCAAAGTAGAGCCGAAGATGATCGAGGGATGGCACGCGGAGTGCGGAGGTGCTTTTATAAGCAAGAATGCTGGTGCTCCATGGACCGAGGGCTCTTTTCAAGGGGAGTCCAGCTTATGGCAGCGAGAGTGGTTTTATATCACAGCTCCCAGGAGCACCAAGTGGGTGGCGCTGCCTGCTTTCCGCTCGGGTCCCCTGCCACGACTGGCGTCATGGGTCAATAAGGGGCTGGACTGGGGGTCGGCAAAGGACGTGCCCCTGTTGCAGGGCCGCATCTGAGATCTCCTACAAAGAGACATCAGTCTGGTCGTGGTGACGCAGGTTATGTTAATTCGCTGAGTTCTGCCCTGCAAACATCGCCCCCTCCGCCTGTGGGAGTTCAACCCGGAGGGGCCACGAGTTCTCCAACATTTTCTTGGCATGACGCCCGTGGAGATGTACAAATTGTTCTTTGGACCACAAGTAGTGTGTCCGGATTCTACGAAGGACGAAGGTCTGAGCTGCAATCGTCCGGATACTCAAGTAAGTAGCCTTGTGCCTATCAGTATATTTATCATAAAATTGCCCCTAAAAGAGATGTCCTTTAAACAGGAGTGGATAGAGAAAGCAAAGCTAATCAGGTGTCCGGCCCCCCTCCCCGAGACCACGCCGGATCCCGTGCTAGTCAGGCTGTTCGAGGTTGTGCCTTCGGAGGAAAGCGAGGGAGGGGACAAGGAAGCTACAGCCTCCTCGAAGAAGGTTGTCTGGAAGGGAGGAATCGAAAATTCCTCTCCTCAGGGGATGAAGAGGACCGCCTCTGACGACCCGGAGACCATGGCCTCAAAGCGGGGGAAGAAATCTTCGTCAGAGGGTCCTGCGCCAGGGGATACTTCGGCCGAATTATGCCCTCAAGGGGATCAGCCCTCCACCGAGCCGTAAGTAGAGAGGAGTTTTTCTTTTTAAGAAATGAGAGAAATCCTTGCCTTATATTTGAGAAGAGTAATCGAAAATTTACCTTGTAGATCGGACCTTAGCCCTTCTCAGCAGAGCTCGTCTTCGGGGGATCTTCTTCCGGAGATGATGGAGAGCGGAACGCCTCCCCCTACCGTATCGCCTTGCGAGGCGGGCGACCCTGAGGTATCATCGCGGAGGGTTTCTCCGAATCCGGCAGGGCCGGAAGGTAGTCATATGGCCCCCCAAAGCCCTCCGCGTCCGGCCTTCGAAAAGGGCCATCGGACGAGTCCGGCACCGTCTGGTGCGCGGTCGAAGGAGCTGAAGGATCTGCTAGGGTGAGCATCTATCTCGGAGGAGCACCGTGCATTGATGGGTACGGTGATTGAGAGGATTTCATCCGCGGAGAGCGGATTGCACGAGGCCGTCAGGAGTTTACTGACAGGTTTTGAGGTACGCGAAATAATGTACCCTTTTTGGACAGCTGCGCATAAATAAGATGCGCCCTGTGTAGATAGTAGCCCCTGAGACTCTGTGCGTTGTCAAAAGTGACGGCGCTGAGGATCATAATCCCAGGTCTAATATTCCGCCTTCACATGTAGGTGGCGAAGTGTCCAGTGGCAAGCCGGACTGATGAATTTGCCGAGCTAAAGTAGCAACTTGACGTGGCAGATGCTGATATCGCGCTTGTCAACAAGCGGCTTGACGAGGCACAAGGTATGTAATTCCTCCGGCGGCACCTGGTAAGAGGAGCTTTATGCCAGTATCTTACAATGTGTGCGCTTGATGCAGATGGTGCTGCTGCCATGGAGAATCTTCGGGCGGAACTTGCCCGAGCCAAGGAGCAAGCCAGGAAAATTGATGCGGCTGCCAGAAAGGCGATTGAAGAGCTGAAAGCCGAATAGGCTGCTCACTGCCGAAGCAAGAAGGAAATGGCCGAGATGGCCGTGAAGCTGAAGAACACTGCTGACCGTTGCAAGCTTCTTGAAAAAGAAGATCGGGCGGAATAGACGGACCTGGAGAAGGCCGTTGCCGATGCCAAGGATGCTCGCTCTGCGATGAGAGCTATGAAGGAGGAGCTGCGTCAGGCCGGAGAGATCGCGACTGGAAAGCCCTTTATGCTACGGAGGAAGTTCTGTGATCCTAAACATGCTCCGTTAGACCGGATGTGGAGTACGGCAAACACCTATCTGGATCTGGCAGCGAGTGCCGCAGACGCGGCCGAACACTTCCGAGATCAAGAAGATCACGAAGTGTAAAAGCTCTTTTGGTCGCAGTTCCACAATCCGGAGCGTCCGCTGTCATTAGCCGATCGTTTGGCCGAATGGGCCGAGCTAAATAGGTTGTCCGGACTCGCCATGAAGTATGTCATGAGTCATCTGTGGCCAGAGAGGCCAGAGCCGAAAAGTTATTTCAACTTGGTGCAGCAGTTCCTTGGTGTGGCGCCGCATATCAATGCGATGAAGAGGTCAGCGTGCATAGAGGGTGCGTGGATGGCTCTTGCCCGTGTCAAGACATACTGGGCGGAAATGGAGGCCATCGCTGTTGCATCCCCAGACTCGGATGGAAGCCGAGTACCTGCCGAGCACTATTTTCAGAAAGTTCTGCAAGGCGCTCGTTTAATAGAGACGCAGTGGTCGAAGGATACTATATTCGAATAGCATATGTTATTGTAAAACAATATTTTGATAAATTGTAGAAGCTTTTTATACTTGTGCCTGCAAGTATTATAATACCTCCTGTGCGGCCGTTTAACATATATGTATATATAATCTGAAAGATGGCAGTCGTCGGCTTCAGCCCCCACGCACATAATGCGGGGGTGTTCGCAGAAGGTGCATTTTCACACTTGATCCAACGTCTTGGTCCTACAAAGGAGGTGATAGCGCAACGAACTAGGCAATCGGACTATGATGCTTTATCACTTTCACTTAGCCATAGGAGTTTGACAGTGAGGCTACTTATATAGCCCCTGGTGGCGCCTGCGCTCGCCTGAACTCGGGGCGCGTATGTGCCTGGCCGGGAAGCGGCCCTTTGTTAATGCGGAGGAATCCTAAAGATTCCGGTAAGTCATCGAGTGGTTGACCAGTCTCACGCTATATCATGACAGTTAGTTTTCGGCTTTCTCTACTGAGGTGCTCGCCTGGCCGAACCGGGGCACAATCGCAGTAGTTCTCCTGGTGCCGCCTTAGCCGATAGAGCGGAACGTAAGGTAGCAAAACATAGGAGCCGGGCAAACCCAACATTTGACCAAAGACATGATTCGGAGCTGATGCATATAAGGCCAAACTCGCGACGCCGAACACTCCCTAAGGTATTCGGTCTTTATGAGGGCGGGCGGGATAACGCCCTTAGTAATAAGCCCCTAGTGTCCAGGTACGCGCAAAACTCTGACGTGGCCACATGCCAAAACGCCAGCCTCCTCCTTGGTTATACCAAGAAACCAGGGGATGTGTATCAACAAGAGACAGTAAAAAGGTTTACGCAGGGTCTTAATCTGAAAAGAATCCTTGGAACGGGTCCCTGCTGCACGTCTGCGCCTGTGTCTCCGTTGTGTCATATCCTGGACGGGCGTAGCACGGTGTTCATCTGTAAAAGAGAGGAACTTAGTTAAAGAAAGATCGTGCCGAACATGAGTTATACTAAATAAACAAAGTATAAATCGAAATGGGTAAAATTATGCTTTATTGTCTCTTGTTTTATATGCGCGGAGCCCCTAGTACATGGGTATACGGCTATTAAGCCTTTATCAATTGTATGTTTATGCCGGACTCGTCTAGCTGTGTCCGTGGTCTTGACGACCCGTTTAGGTGCTTTGGCTGGTGAAGCCGCTTTATTGTGGGGCTGTCAAGGCAGCCACACTGTCTTCCGCACGGGAGGAACACTCAATGTTTTCCCTTTAATGAGATGATGCCTCGTGGACCGGGCATCTTAAGCGTAAGAGATGCATAATGCGGTATTGCGTTAAAGCGGGCAAAAGCTTCGCGCCCCAGCAGTGCTTGATAGCTACTTGAGAATGGGGCGATGTGGAAAGTTAGCTGTTCGCGACGGAAGTTAGGGGGGAGCCGAACATAACTTCTAGCCGGAGAGAACCCATACAACGGGCATCCGGGCCTGGCGTTACCCCTTGAAAGGAGGTTTTGCTATGGCGAATTTTTGTTGGGTCTATCCCCATGTTGCGGATTGTGTCCTCGTATAACAAGTTTAGACCACTGCCGCCGTCCATCAGGACATTTGTAAAGTGGAGTCCGTCGATTATTGGATCTAATACCAAGGCAGTCCAGCCTGCGTTCCGGATACTTCTAGAGTAATCCTAATGGTCAAAGGTGATCGGTTTTAACAACCATTGGCGAGACTCCTTTGGGATAGGTCGTATGGCGCGTGTCTCTGTTGGCGCCATTCTGTTTGTCACGTGAAGTAAGTTTACTGTTTTGACTTCTTGTGGGAAATCCTTTTGTTTCCTGGTGCTCTGCTTGTGGGGTTCGTCGCCGTCCTCACTTGGTGTGTTGAGCCCCTTGTGTTCGGCGTTGAGTTTGCCGAATTGCTTGAAAACCCAACAATCTCTGTGGGTATGGTTCGCAGACTTCCCGGGAGTACTGTGTATTTGACATATCTTGTCCAAGATTTTGTTTAAGTTGGATAGCTCGTCCCTGTTATCCTTGAGGGGCGGCTTTCTCTGATTCTGCCGCGAGCTTTTGAATCCGGCGTTGACCGCCGTGCTCTTTGGGCTGTTTCCCTTATTCCGGCGCTGGTCCTTGCTGCGTCGGGGTTTTCCGTTTCCATCCCTAACTTCGGATGTACTTGGGTCACTGGTGCTACATCTTGCCAGCCAACTGTCCTCTCCTGCGCAAAAGCGGGTCATGAGGATTGTTAATGCGGCCATTGTTCTTGGCTTTTCTTGGCCGAGGTGTCTGGCGAGCCATTCGTCTCGAACATTATGCTTAAAAGCTGCTAGGGCTTCGGCGTCCAGACAGTTGACTATCTGATTCTTTTTAGTAAGAAATCTGTTCTAGAATTTCTGGGCTGACTCTCCGGGCTATTGAGTTATGTGACTGAGATCGTCTGCATCCGGAGGGCGGACATAGGTCCCTTGAAAATTTGCCCGGAAAGCATCCTCAAGCACTTCCCAACTTCCAATGGTGTTTACGGGAAGGCTTTTGAGCCAATGCCGGGCTGGCCATTTAAGCTTGAGGGGTAAGTATTTTATGGCATGGAGGTCATCTCCTCTGGCCATGTGTATGTGGAGGATATAATCCTCGATCTAGACCCCAGGGTCTGTTGTTCCGTCGTAAGCCTCTATATTTACGGGCTTGAATCCCGCTGGGAATTCATGGTCCAGCACCTCATCGGTGAAACATAGGGGGTGTGCGGCACCCCTGTATTTGGGTGTGCCGTGATGTTCGGATATTTGTTGTGTTGCATTTCTTACTAGAGCTTGCTTTCTTGGCCCGTAGATAGATCTGGCTGGGCCATCTTTTTGATGCGGATCATTTGGTGGATCGCGTGCCGGCTTGTGTGCGGCGCCCCTTGCCGCTCCATGCTGGCCATGTGGTCGTCTATCCGACCGGGTGGCTTTCCTATTTTTTGACTGCAGGGGCTCTAAGGCCTCCTTGTTAAATTCAGGCAGTAGCTTTCGCTTTGGATAGCTTTTTGTGCGGCGAATGCTGCCATATTTGTCTGCGGTGCTGCGTACTTTACTCCATCTGATTCTGAGTGCATCTTCCGCAGTTTTGAGCTTCCGCTTCTGCTTTTTCAGGCTACGCGCAGTGGCGATGAGCCTTTTATGGAGGTTCTTTTGCTCCATGAGCTTATCCGGCGTAAGGTCATCCGGACTGTTGTTTTCGCCGGGGACGGGGTGTTCGGTTTGTTTATCCAAGTTGCCCTGTTCGGACGGTTGCTCGAAGGCATGTTCGTCGTCTGCTGGCTCATCCTGCTCTATGGCTGGGTCTGTATGGCTGCTGTCTCTGTCAAGGTGGGGCTTGGAGTGGCGCTTACGTCGCCGCTTTGATTGCTTTTCGAGTGAGAGATCCCTCGTTGCATCCCTGTGTTCCTCATTGTCGCTTCCTTTGGGCGTGTCCACCATGTATACATCATGAGATGAGGTGGCTGTCCAGTGCCTTATAGGCGTTGGTTCATGTTCATCTCCTACATCGTCGTCCATACCATCGATGTCTTCGGAGTCGAAGTCGAGCACGTCATTTAAATTATCGACAGTGGCTACGAAGTGGGCGGTGGGTGGGCATCGAATTTCTTCGTCGTCCACATCCCAATCCTCCCGATCATAGTCCGGCCAGGACTCTCCTGACAAAGGGAGAGACCTGAGTGAATTCAGAATGTCACCGAAGGGCGAGTGCTGAAAGATGTCTGCAGCGGTGAACTCCATGATCGGCGCCCAATTGGATTCGATCGGCAGGGGCGCGGAGGGCCCGGAGTCCGGAGAGGAGTCCGTCACCTTGGAGTCACGGGCTTCGCAGGGGACAAGGCCGGTGTTCGGCTTGATCGCCATAGCGATTGCAGCCCCCGAGGCGGTGTCTAACCACCCATCCTCGATTGGGGTGATCGGCTCCGAGCTAGGGGTTGGGGCGGACACAGGTGCGGCCTCCAAGGCACTGTTCGGCGGCAGAGCTAGATCATGCCCATCGTGACAGTGCGGCGCGCTCGGCTGTGGCTCGAATCTGTCGAAGATCAAGTCTCCGCGGATGTCGGCCCTGTAGTTCAAACTTCCAAATCTGACCTGATGGCCAGGGGCGTAGCTTTCGATCTGCTCCAGATGACCAAGCGAATTGGCCCGCAGTGCAAAGCCGCCGAATACGAAGATCTGTCCGGGGAGAAAGGTCTCACCCTGGATCGCATCGCTGTTGATGATCGGAGAAGCCATCGGGCCTAAAAGTGACGACACAGAGGAACTCTCAATGAAAGCACCAATGTCGGTGTCAAAACTGGCGGATCTTGGGTAGGGGGTCCCGAACTGTGCGTCTAGGCGGATGGTAACAGGAGGCAGGGGACACAATGTTTTTATCCAGGTTCGGGCCCTCTTGATGGAGGTAAAACCCTACGTCCTGCTTGATTAATATTGATGATATGGGTAGTACAAGAGTAGATCTACCATGAGATCAGAGAGGCTAAACCCTAGAAGCTAGCCTATGGTATGATTGTATGGTCCTACGGACTAAACCCTCCGGTTTATATAGACACCGGAGAGGGCTAGGGTTACACAGAGTCGGTTACAAGGGTAGGAGATCTACATATCCGTATCGCCAAGCTTGCCTTCCACGCCAAGGAAAGTCCCTTCCGGACACGGGACGAAGTCTTCAATCTTGTATCTTTATAGTCCAGGAGTCCGGCCGAAGGTATAGTCCGGCTAGCCGGACACCCCCTAATCCAGGACTCCCTCACTTGCCATGGGAGAAGTGCTTAGCTTTGTGTTCGATCTTGCGGTGTCCTTACCCAGTGACAGAAGGGGCAGCAAGGCACGTATTGTATCGTTGCCATCGAGGATAACAAGATGGGGTTTATTTCATATTGCATGAATTTATCTCTCTACATCATGTCATCTTGCTTAAGGTGTTACTCTGTTTTTAACTTAATACTCTAGATGCATGCTGGACAGCGGTCGATGAGTGGAGTAATAGTAGTAGATGTAGAATCGTTTCGATCTACTTGTCACAGACGTGATGCCTATATACATGATCATGCCTAGATATTCTCATAACTATGCTCAATTCTGTCAATTGCTCAATAGTAATTTGTTCACCCACCATAGAATACTTATGCTCTTGAGAGAAGCCACTAGTGAAACCTATGGCCCCCGGGTCTATTCTCATCATATCAATCTCCATCACTTTAATCTTGCTTTGCTTTTTACTTTGCTTTTACTTTTTACTTTGCATCTTTATACCAAAAGTACCAAAAATATTATATCTATCAGATCTCACTCTCGTAAGTGACCGTGAAGGGATTGACAACCCCTAATCGCGTTGGTTGTGAGTAGCTATCGCTTTGTGCAGGTACGAGGGACTTGAGCGTGGGCTCCTACTGGATTGATACCTTGGTTCTCAAAAACTGAGGGAAATACTTACGCTACTCTGCTGCACCATCCCTTCCTCTTCGGGAAAAACCAACGCAAACTCAACACGTAGCTAGAAGGATTTCTGGCGCCGTTGCCGGGGAGTCTACGCAAAAAGTCAACATAACAAGTACCCATCACAATCCCTATCTCTCGCATTACATTATTTGCCATTTGCCTCTCGTTTTCCTCTCCCCCCAATTCACCCTTGCCGTTTTATTCGCCCTCTCTCTCTATCCTCGCTCTCTATTTGCCTATTTTTTCCCACTTGCCTTTTTGTTTGCTCGTGTGTTAGATTGCTTGTTTGTCGCGATGGCTCAAGATACTACCAAATTGTGTGACTTCACCAATACCAATAATAATGATTTCCTTAGCACTCCGATTGCTCCTCTTACCGATGCTGAATCTTGTGAAATTAATACTGCTTTGTTGAATCTTGTTATGAAAGATCAATTCGCTGGCCTTCCTAGTGAAGATGCCGCTACTCATCTGAATAGCTTCGTTGATTTATGTGATATGCAAAAGAAAAAAGATGTCAATAATGATGTCGTTAAATTGAAGCTATTTCCTTTTTCGCTTAGAGATCGTGCTAAAGCTTGGTTTTCGTCTTTGCCTAAGAATAGTATTGATTCATGGAACAAGTGCAAAGATGCTTTTATCTCTAAGTATTTTCCTCCCGCTAAGATCATCTCTCTTAGAAACGATATTATGAACTTTAAACAACTTGATCATGAACATATTGCACAAGCTTGGGAGAGAATGAAATTAATGATACCTAATTGCCCTACTCATGGTTTGAATTTGTGGATGATTATACAAAAAATTTATGCCAGATTGAATTTTGCTTCTAGAAATCTTTTAGATTCGGCCGCGGGAGGCACTTTTATGGAAATCACTTTAGGAGATGCTACTAAACTCCTAGATAATATTATGGTTAATTATTCTCAATGGCATACTGAAAGATCTTCTAATAAAAAAGTGCATGCGATAGAAGAAATCAATGTGTTGAGTGGAAAGATGGATGAACTTATGAAATTATTTGCTACTAAGAGTGTTTCTTCTGATCCTAATGATATTCCTTTGTCTACTTTTATTGAGAATAACAATGAATCTATGGATGTGAATTTTGTTGGTAGGAATAATTTTGGTAACAACGCTTATAGAGGGAATTTTAATCCTAGGCCATATCCTAGTAATCCTTCTAATAATTATGGTAATTCCTACAACAACTCTTATGGAAATTATAATAAGATGCCCTCTGAATTTGAGAATAGTGTTAAAGAGTTTATGAATTCACAAAAGAATTTTAGTGCTTTGCTTGAGGAGAAATTGCTTAAAGTTGACGATTTGGATAGAAAAGTTGATAGAATTTCTCTTGAGGTTGATTATTTAAAGCTTATATCTATTCCTCCTAAACATGATATCAATGAGTCTCTCAAAGCCATGAGAATTTCCATTGATGAGTGCAAAGAAAGAACCACTAGGATGCGTGCTTCCAAAGATGCCTTTATTAAAGCGTGTTCCTCCAATTCCTATGAAAATCAAGATGAAGATCTAAAAGTTATTGATGTGTCCCCTATTAAATATTTATTTTGCAATATTAATCTTGATGAAACTGTATATGATCTTCCTTTACCTAGAAGGCGTTCTAAAAATTATGAGTATTTAGATCTTAATGATGAAATTGACGAAAGTGGGATTGAAAGAAATAAAAATCTAGATGTTGCTAAACCCACTATATTGGATTTCAAGGAATTTAATTATGAAAGTTGCTCTTTAATTGATTGTATTTCCTTGTTGCAATCCGTGCTAAATTCTCCACATGCTTATAGTCAAAATAAAGCCTTCACCGAACATATTGTTGATGCCTTGATGCAATCTTATGAAGAAAAACTTGAGTTGAAAGTTTCTATCCCTAGAAAACTCTATGATGAGTGGGAACCAACTATTAAAATTAAAATTAAAGATCATGAGTTTTATGCTTTGTGTGATTTGGGTGCTAGTGTCTCTACTATTCCCAAGACTTTGTGTGATTTACTAGATTTCCGTAATTTTGATGATTGCTCTCTAAACTTGCATCTTGCGGATTCCACTATTAAGAAACCTATGGGAAGGATTAATGATGTTCTTATTGTTGCAAATAGGAATTATGTGCCCGTAGATTTCATTGTTCTTGATATAGATTGCAATCCTTCTTGCCCTATTATTCTTGGTAGACCTTTCCTTAGAACGGTTGGTGCGATTATTGATATGAAGGAAGGGAATATTAGATTTCAATTTCCATTAAAAAAGGGCATGGAACACTTTCCAAGAAAGAAAATAAAATTACCATATGAAACTTGTCATGGTATTCTCACGGGGGGCTTGCGAGTCGACAGATGCCACTGTTGGGGAACGTAGTAATTTCAAAATTTTCCTACGCACACGCAAGATCATGGTGATGTATAGCAACGAGAGGGGAGAGTGTGATCTACGTACCCTTGTAGACCGACAGCGGAAGCGTTAGCACAACACGGTTGATGTAGTCGTACGTCTTCACGGCCCGACCGATCAAGCACCGAAACTACGGCACCTCTGAGCTTTAGCACACGTTCAGCTCGATGACGATCCCCGGACTCCGATCCAGCAAAGTGTCGGGGTAGAGTTCCATCAGCACGACGGCGTGGTGACGATCTTGATGTACTACCGTCGCATGGCTTCGCCTAAGCACCGCTACAATATTATCGAGGATTATGGTGGAAGGGGGCACCGCACATGGCTAAGAATATGATCACGTGGATCAACTTGTGTGTCTAGGGGTGCCCCCTGCCCCCGTATATAAAGGAGCAAGGGGAGGAGGCCGGCCGGCCCCTATTGGCGCGCCAGGAGGAGTCCTCCTCCTAGTAGGAGTAGGACTCCTACTAGGAGGGGGAAGGAAGTGGGGAGGGAGAAGGAAAGGGGGGCGCCGCCCCCCCTCTCCTAGTCCAATTCGGACCAGGGGGGAGGAGGCGCGCGACCCACCCTGGCTGCCCCTATCTCTCTCCACTAAGGCCCATATGGCCCATTACTTCTCCCGGTAGGGTTCCGGTAACCCTCCGGCTCTCCGGTTTTCTCCGAAATCACCCAGAACACTTCCGGTGTCCGAATATAGCCGTCTAATATATCAATATTTATGTCTCGACCATTTCGAGACTCCTTGTTATGTCCGTGATCACATCCGGGACTCCGAACTAACTTCGGTACATCAAAACTCATAAACTCATAATATAACTGTCATCGAAACCTTAAGCGTGCGGACCCTACGGGTTCGAGAACAATGTAGACATGACCGAGACACGTCTCCGGTCAATAACATCATTCTCCTAATAATGTGATCCCGTTAATGAAATGACAACACATGTCTATGGTTAGGAAGCATAACCATCTTTGATTAATGAGCTAGTCAAGTAGAGGCATACTAGTGACATTTGGTTTGTCTATGTATTCACACAAGTATTATGTTTCCGGATAATACAATTCTAGCATGAATAATAAACATTTATCATGATATAAGGAAATAAAATAATAACATTATTATTGCCTCTAGGGAATATTTCCTTCAGTCTCCCACTTGCACTAGAGTCAATAATCTAGATTACACAGTAATGATTCTAACACCCACGGAGCTTTGGTGCTGATCATGTTTTGCTCGTGGAAGAGGCTTAGTCAACAGGTCTGCTACATTCAAATCCGTATGTATCTTGCAAATCTCTATGTCTCCCACCTGGACTAGATCCCGGATGGAATTGAAGCGTCTCTTGATGTGCTTGGTTCTCTTGTGAAATCTGGATTCCTTTGCCAAGGCAATTGCACCAGTATTGTGACAAAAGATTTTCATTGGACCCGATGCACTAGGTATGACTCCTAGATCGGATATGAACTCCTTCATCCAGACTCCTTCGTTTGCTGCTTCCGAAGCAGCTATGTACTCCGCTTCACATGTAGATCCTGCCACAACACTTTTTTTAGAACTACACCAACTGACAGCTCCATCGTTTAATGTAAACACGTATCCGGTTTACAATTTAGAATCGTCCGGATCAGTGTCAAAGCTTGCATCAACGTAACCATTTACGATGAGCTCTTTGTCACCCCCATATATGAGAAACATATCCTTAGTCCTTTTCAGGTATTTCAGGATGTTCTTGACCGCTGTCCAGTGATCCACTCCTGGATTACTTTGGTACCTGCCTGCTAGACTTATAGCAAGACACACATCAGGTCTGGTACACAGCATTGCATACATGATAGAGCCTATGGCTGAAGCATAGGGAACATCTTTCATTTTCTCTCTATCTTATGCATTGGTCGGGCATTGAGTCTTACTCAATTTTATACCTTGGAACACAGGCAAGAATCCTTTCTTTGCTTGATCCATTTTGAACTTTTTCAAAACTTTGTCAAGGTATGTGCTTTGTGAAAGTCCAATTAAGCGTCTTGATCTGTCTCTATAGATCTTAATGCCCAATATGTAAGCAGCTTCACCGAGGTCTTTCATTGAAAAACTCTTATTCAAGTATCCCTTTATGCTATCCAGAAATTCTATATCATTTCCGATTAGTAATATGTCATCTACATATAATATCAGAAATGCTACAGAGCTTCCACTCACTTTCTTGTAAATACAGGCTTCTCCAAAAGTCTGTACAAAACCAAATGCTTTGATCACACTATTAAAGTGTTTATTCCAACTCCGAGAGGCTTGCACCAGTCCATAAATGGATCGCTGGAGCTTGCACACTTTGTTAGCTCCCTTTGGATCGACAAAACCTTCCGGTTGCATCATATAGAACTCTTCTTGCAGAAATCTATTCAGGAATGCAGTTTTGACATCCATTTGCCAAATTTCATAATCATAAAATGCGGCAATTGCTAACATGATTCGGACAGACTTAAGCATCGCTACGGGTGAGAAGGTCTCATCGTAGTCAATCCCTTGAACTTGTCGAAAACCTTTTGCGACAAGTCGAGCTTTGTAGACAGTAACATTACCGTCAGCGTCAGTCTTCTTCTTAAAGATCCATTTATTCTCAATTGCTTGCCGATCATTGGGCAAGTCAACCAAAGTCCGTACTTTGTTCTCATACATGGATCCCATCTCAGATTTCATCGATTCAAGCCATTTTGCGGAATCTGGGCTCACCATCGCTTCTCCATAGTTCATAGGTTCATCATGATCTAGTAGCATGACTTCCAGAACAGGATTACCGTACCACTCTGGTGCGGATCTTACTCTGGTTGATCTACGAGGTTCAGTAGTATCTTGTTCTGAAGCTTCATGATCATCATCATAAGCTTCCTCACTAATTGGTGTAGGTGTCACAGAAACTGGTTTCTGTGATGTACTACTTTCCAATAATGGAGCAGGTACAGTTACCTCATCAAGTTCTACTTTCCTCCCACTCACTTCTTTTGAGAGAAACTCCTTCTCTAGAAAGTTTCCGAATTTAGCAACAAAAGTTTTGCCTTCGGATCTGTGATAGAAGGTGTATCCAATAGTTTCCTTTGGATATCCTATGAAGACACATTTCTCCGATTTGGGTTCGAGCTTATCGGGTTGAAGCTTTTTCACATAAGCATCGCAACCCCAAACTTTCAGAAACGACAACTTTGGTTTCTTGCCAAACCATAGTTCATAAGGCGTCGTCTCAACGGATTTTGATGGTGCCCTATTTAACGTGAATGCGGCCGTCTCTAGAGCATAACCCCAAAACGATAGCGGCAAATCAGTAAGAGACATCATAGATCGCACCATATCTAGTAAAGTACGATTACGACATTCGGACACACCATTACGCTGTGGTGTTCCGGGTGGCGTGAGTTGCGAAACTATTCCGCGTTGTTTCAAATGTACACCAAACTTGTAACTCAAATATTCTCCTCCACGATCAGATCGCAGGAATTTTATTTTCTTGTTACGATGATTTTCAACTTCACTCTGAAATTCTTTGAACTTTTCAAATGTTTCAGACTTATGTTTCATTAAGTAGATATACCCATATCTGCTTAAGTCATCTGTGAAGGTGAGAAAATAACGATATCTGCCACGAGCCTCAACATTCATCGGACCACATACATCTGTATGTATGATTTCCAACAAATCTGTTGCTCTCTCCATAGTACCGGAGAACGGTGTTTTTGTCATCTTACCCATAAGGCACGGTTCGCAAGTACCAAGTGATTCATAATCAAGTGGTTCCAAAAGCCCATCAGTATGGAGTTTCTTCATGCGCTTTACACCGATATGACCCAAACGGCAGTGCCACAAATAAGTTGCACTATCATTATCAACTCTGCATCTTTTGGTTTCAACATTATGAATATGTGTGTCACTACTATCGAGATTTAATAAGAATAGACCACTCTTTAAGGATGCATGACCATAAAAGATATTACTCATATAAATAGAACAACCATTATTCTCTGATTTAAATGAATAACCGTCTCGCATCAAAAAAGATCCAGATATAATGTTCATGCTTAACGCTGGCACCAAATAACAATTATTTAGGTCTAATACTAATCCCAATGGTAGATGTAGAGGTAGCATGCCGACCGCGATCACATCGACTTTGGAACCATTTCCCACGCGCGTCGTCACCTCGTCCTTAGCCAATCTTTGCTTAATCTATAGTCCCTGTTTCGAGTTGCAAATGTTAGCAACAGAACCAGTATCAAATACCCAGGTGCTACTGCGAGCATTAGTAAGGTACACATCAATAACATGTATATCACATATACCTTTGTTCACCCTAGGGCGCGCCCCCCTGCCTCGTGGGACCCTCGTTGCTCCTCCGGCGTACTTCTTCCTCCTATATATACACACGCACCCCCATACGATCAAAACAGGAGCCAAAAGCCTAATTCCACCGCCGCAACTTTCCGTACCCACGAGATCCCATCTTGGGGCCTGTTCTGGAGCTCCGCCGGAAGAGGGCCGTCATCACGGAGGGCTTCTACATCATCATAGCCCCTCGATGAAGTGTGAGTAGTTTACCTCAGACCTTCGGGTCCATAGTTAGCAGCTAGATGGCTTCTTCTCTCTCTTTGAATCTCAATACAAAGTTCTCCCTCTCTCTTGTGGAGATCTATTCGATGTAATCTTCTTTTTGCGGTGTGTTTGTTGAGACCGATGAATTGTGGGTTTATGATCAAGTATATCTATGAATAATATTTGAATCTTCTCTGAATTCTTTTATGTACGATTGGTTATCTTTGCAAGTCTCTTTGAATTATCCGTTTGGTTTGGCCAACTAGATTGGTAGTTCTTGCCATGGGAGAAGTGCTTAGCTTTGGGTTCGATCTTGCGGTGTCCTTACCCAGTGACAGAAGGGGCAGCAAGGCACGTATTGTATCGTTGCCATCGAGGATAACAAGATGGGGTTTATTTCATATTGCATGAATTTATCTCTCTACATCATGTCATCTTGCTTAAGGCATTACTCTGTTTTTAACTTAATACTCTAGGTGCATGCTAGATAGCGGTCGATGAGTGGAGTAATAGTAGTAGATGCAGAATCGTTTCGATCTACTTGTCATGGACGTGATGCCTATATACATGATCATGCCTAGATATTCTCATAACTATGCTCAATTCTGTCAATTGCTCAATAGTAATTTGTTCACCCACCATAGAATACTTATGCTTTTGAGAGAAGCCACTAGTGAAATCTAAGGCCCCCGGGTCTATTCTCATCATATCAATCTCCATCACTTTAATCTTGCTTTGCTTTTTTACTTTGCTTTTACTTTTTACTTTGCATCTTTATACCAAAAATACCAAATATATTATATCTATCAGATCTCACTCTCGTAAGTGACCATGAAGGGATTGACAACCCCTAATCGCGTTGGTTGCGAGTAGCTATCGCTTTGTGTAGGTACGAGGGACTTGAGCGTGGGCTCCTACTGGATTGATACCTTGGTTCTCAAAAACTGAGGGAAATACTTACGCTACTCTGCTGCATCATCCCTTCCTCTTCGGGCAAAACCAATGCAAGCTCAAGACGTAGCACCCTACCCTCGTGAGCACCTCGTGGCTTTCTTGACGGAGGGTCCAAGTCTCTGGATCTTATCTGATGAGAAAATCACGTTTCCGAAGGTTTCATTCTGTTTGGACTACGTTTGATATTCCTTTTCTTCAAAACCCTAAAACAGGCAAAAAACAGCAATTCTGGGCTGGGCCTCCGGTTAATAGGTTAGTCCCAAAAATAATATAAAAGTGGAAAATAAAGCCCAATAATGTCTAAAACAGTAAATAATATAGCATGGAGTAATCAAAAATTATAGATACGTTGGAGATGTATCACAGGTCATGACATAGGACGGTTGGACGCATCGGCTGGTTGGGAGCTAGGTCTTACACAACATTTTCATGGTGTTTTTCCTGATGCTCCGGCTCCGGTATGGGCACATCTCGGACCTAAGTATGATTGGTTGCTCAATTTCCAGGTTAGTTCCCATACCTCATATCTTCAAGTTATATTTCTCTTTGCGCGGCTTACTAAAACTTTCTCTTTGCTTAATGCAGATCCAGAAGTTCCCGGAGCCATTGAGTGCGGCATAGATCACTCGGAGCCTAGAGGCCTACTTAATGTGGCTTTTGGGCAAGGTGATGTTCACAGAGAACCATGTCACCACTATTAGCACGCGCTGGAAATTGCGAGCGCTGAGGCGGCGGATCAGATCACACATAGGAGTTGGGGTTCGGCGGTCTTAGCGGCTACATACTGAGGTATGTGCAATGGTTGCCAGCTTACATTGAGCAAGCCCGCCCTTCTTGGATGCCCTATATTCCTACAACTATGGTCGTGGGAGAGGTTCTCTATAGGGCGACCAGATGTACGTGTTCATGAGCCTATCGACGCCCTGTTTGATGTTGGCGGCATCGACATGCCTACTTTTGGTATGTGTTGGACACGTTGCCGGGTATGTATCATGTTATAATTTAATGCATCTTATTTGTGCACATGAGATAGTTCAATGCTAGTGGCTACTAACTTTTGTTTTCTGTCAAGACGATTTGCTAGTGATCATACTAGGAAGGCATACACGGCATTGAACGAGCAGTTCGACGCGTACACCAGTGTCATTTAGCAGCCCTGCACAGAAGCAGCCATAGATGCAAGCTACCCCGGTGGTATGTCTGTGCTATGCAAAAGAGATAGGGATTACTGGATGATGAAATCGAAGATCATCTTAGATGTCTTCGTCGAGGAGATGGCAGAACAGAGGGTTATGATGTAATTTGGTTGTCTGCGGTTGGAGCTGCCTCCCCATGCAGAGAACACGGTGCCAGCATACATCCACAGGTATTAACCAGTTTTTCAATGTTGCATTATCTTTGATAGTACTCCATTCGAAGAATTAGTTAATTGTTTAACACACACCACAATTTTAGGACGACGAGGAAGGGCATTACCAGGACAACTGCTGAGTGGCTAGTTAGACTACACCCGTATGTTACAGCATGGGAGACAGCTAACACACATCTATGGCATGAGAATCACAAGTTTGATCATGATGAATTCAATATCTATTTGTGGCGCTACATGACAGGAACATGGTTACGCATCATTGAGCACTCTCATCCTGATGAAATACCTAGCCCTGGTCCATCGGATATGTACCCGAGCTATGATACTTCGGGCTCTAGGCAGTACGCAGTAAGATAAATTCTCTTTAAGTAAAGTTGTCACATACTTTGACGTGCATACTTAATAATCGTCATGAAAATTTTCAGGCTCAATTGGCACTCGGACTGTACGACGACGTGACCACCTTTGGACAGTCACTGTCATCTGGACCTCTTCTTCAGCACCGGCCTGTGCTCCAGCCCTTCTTGACACGCATGTAGAACAAGATATGAGTTGTGTACGAGGCTATCACATGCACCCAGAGAAGCGGCGTTGTTCACCACCGGCAGCAGTAGCAGCAGTCGCGTCCCTCCACACACCGACATCAACCACGTCCACGTCTAGCACATCAGCCGACGACCAGGCCACGCCCTTCGGACCAACCTGGCAGCTTGACGTGGCAGCACCCACAACACTATGGTCCCACGTCAAGCTTCATCTTTCCTCCACAACCACAACAGCAGGGTCCCACGTCGAGCACATCAGTCGACGACCAGGCCACCCCCTCCGGACCAACCTGGCAGTTTGACGTGGCAGCACCCACAACACTATGGTCCCATGTCAAGCTTCATCTTTACTCCACAACCACAGCAGCAGGGTGCCACGTCGAGCTTTGTGTTTCAGCTAGAGCAGCAGTCACAACCACCAGGTATGTCTCTTCATATTTATTGTTTTCAATATCAATTGAGGCGACCTCAGTCTTCATGACTTAACGTTCCCTCCTGCAGGAGCCTACGGATATCAAGCTTCTATGTCGACATCCACATGGGGGAGTGATCAACATCCTGAGGAGAACATACAGGATCAGATGTCACAGCACACCCAGTGGATGAATATGTTTTTGACTCCTCCACCTGGCCCCACACAAGATACACAGTATGACCAGGGCGAGTCGGAGATTCCTCCTCGTAATATTAGGCCACCCCACAAGTTGGGGTGGTCGATGCCTCAAGCACCACCTGCGCACCATGGCAGACGTCGTCAGTGATGCTTCTATCTATCAGTAGAAGACATGACCATCTAGTTATATATGAGACTATTGTCTATTCTGTGTATGAGACAAATGACTATGTACTTATGTATGAGACATGTGCCTACTATGTTTTAGTACTCTGTTATCCAAACTACAACATCATATTTAGATAGAACATAATGCTCCTACAATAAGACAATACAAACAACTAGATACAACTACATCTAAACTAAACGGTAGGTAGGACTGAACTTACAACATACAACTTAAAAACTACATGAAGTCATCATCGTCATCCTCCATCGATGCAGAACTCTTGCCCTTCGACGATAAAAGAACTCTTGCCCTTCGAGATGAAGAACTCTTGCCACGAGGCATGAAGATATCGTCTTCATCCTCGCTGTCAGCACTCCATAAAAAAGTATGTTTTGCTGCAAACTTTAGGTTCCTTTCACCCTTTGATTGTTGATTCATCCATCTTCCATGCAACCTAAGAAGTTCTTTCATTATCTCCTCAAAGGTCCTGGAAGGCCACCCGCACCTACTTAATGCGTGAGCCAGCTCATTCAGTAGGGTGTCACTACTGATGAGTTCGTCCCACGGAACTAATATGATGTCAACCCTGAAATCGGCGGCTAAACACAAAAGACATTCGGACATACCAGTGTGAAAACTATGATCAAACGGATATCCAGACATCTTGACGAGACTATGAGACTACACTACAATGCTTACCCACGCTAGTGCCGAGGGTGATTTATAGGTAGAGAAAGGCGGGAACTCGGAAGCGGGAAAATATGATGGGAACTAGAGAGCGGGAAAATATGGCAGGAACTAACAAAGCGAGAAAATATGGCGGGAGATACTGATGGGAACTAGAGAGCGGGAAAATATGACGGGAACTATCGAGAAGGAAAATATGGCGGAAAATGGTGGTCCAAGATATAAGTGGGAAACGTATGAAGGAAGGAAATGGTAGCATGCACCTGTCGGCCTACAGGAAGTAGATTGGACCTAATCGGCCTACAGGTGGCCAATTAGCTCTAATCGGCATACAGGTAGCCAATTAGCCTAGTCGGCCAACAGGAGTCTGACAGGATCTACATCTACTGACCTATCGGCCTATCGGCCATCCCAAGGCTGATAGGAAACCAACCAGCCACCTCAAAGCTGACTGGGAGCCAATCGGCTTCCCACGGGCTGACTGGATCCTGTCAGCCAGCAGCAGGCTGATGATGTATTATTTTTAAGAAATATAAATCTGGCGTAATATTTTTGATATTTAATTAAAAATTATTATTTAAAAAAATTGTAAGAATATAGCAATCTGTGAAAGACAGATGACTCTGTTACAGTTTTCCTCTATTCCTCTGCTAAACTGAAGAGAAATTGATCCACAACACAACATTTTGTATAGCCTCTTTGTAACAGAACTCCATTTCATCTAGCCAACACTCATGCCTCACCAAGAAATCTGTGTGAATATACTAGTAGCCTGGTACTACATGGATGTCACCGATAATGGCTATTTTTTAAATTAATACATTTCTTATTAATTTTCAGAAATAATACACCGTTTTGATATTTTTCACAAATAATACGGCATCATCTTCCTCGAGGACAATTGGACCTAATCGTCTTCCTGGTGGACGATTAGGGTCTAGTCGTCCACCAGGAAGCCGACTGGGCAATCGTCTATAGGGTTGGGCACCAGTCGTCTTGCAAGAAGATGATAAGTTGCAGTCGTCTTGCAGGAAGATTATTAGTTGTAGTCGTCCACAAGAAAGATTATTATTACTAATCTGTTGGATGGACGAACATAAGTAATGATGAAATACATAGGCCCAATTGATATTCACAAGAATAGATATGAAGAAACATACCTGTAGGCGAAGGTCGTGGCCGAAACACGTAGGCAGACGTGGGATCCGGCTGGTGCTGCCACGCTGAACTACCGGCCTGGTCAGGAGGTGGTGGCCTGGCCGTCCACTGCTCTGCTAGACGTGGACGCGGATCATGTCGGTGATGCGTGGGTTCGAGCTGACCAGTCGAGTGACGCGGCGGCTGCTGGTGCATGGAGTGGCGGGGGGATGATGGTGAAGTACATCCGAAGTGCGTGTGCACGTAATAGACCGATACACAGATTGTACTTTCTCCTCAATGCGCGACATCCAGGTCTAGACCTGAGCCCGAGGAAGCATTAGAGGTGCAGACGACAGTGAACGCTGAAAGGTGGACACCTCCTCGCCAAGTCCGCGAGTCAACTCAGCCTGAAATTGTGAGGACAATTATTACGTGCGCACAGCAAAGTATGTATGGACTACTTGCATTATATAAATATAATATATCTTACCACTTGCTGCCTAGAGTCCAAAGTATCATAGCTCGGGTACATATCCGCCGTATTAGGGGCAGGTATCTCATCTAGGTGATTGTGATGAATGATCCATGGCCGTGTTCCGGTCATGTACCGCTACAAATACAGATTGAATTCGTCCATATCAAAGTTGTGATTCTCGTGACACAGATGTGTGCTCACAGTCTCCCATTGTGTAACGTACGGCCGAACCCTATCTAGCCACTCAGTAGCAGTCCTGTTGATCCCCTTCTTTGTGATCCTAAAATTTTGGTGTTCGTTGAACAATTAACTAACAGCTTAACTATGGACAATTTTGAAGGACAGTGCAATATTAATAACTAGACAGTACCTATGGATGTCTCTGTGCAGCGGGGCCTCTATAGGGGGAGGTGTCTCCAATTGCAGAAGACCAAATTGCCTCATAACCCTCTGTTGGGCCATCTCCTCGACGAAGACATCAAAGATTATCTTCGATTTTGTCATCCAATAATCGACATCTCTTGTGCACAGCACGGACAAACCGCCGGGGTATCTTGCATCTATGGCTTCTTGCGTGTACGGCTCCCAGATCACCCCAGTGTACACATCAAACTGCTCGTTTAATGCCGTGTAAGCTCGTCTGGTCTGATCAGCAGCAAAGCGTCTCTGCGGAAAACATGTTAGAGTTGTGTCGAATATTGTGTACAAGGTAGGTTACAGTTGGACTAGAAGTTGTATTGTGTTTACATAGGATGTGAAGTCGTGTCCTAATAGGACACTTGTATCCTAGGCCTCTCATATATAACGGGGGTAGACACACGATGTAACCTATGCCAACATAATAGCACCGGAACGTAGGAGATGCCGGCGGCATGTGCTGGTGTCCAGGGCAACCAGGTGCGGTATTGTAACGGTGTCACGGGGAGGAGCGCCCGTAGTCAGGCCCCGGGGATGTAGCCATATCGGTGAACCTTGTTAACAAATCTCAGTGTTGTGCTTGTGTGATTGCTTGGTCCTCGGATGATCAATGGTATGCCTCAGATTTATTCTAACAAGTGGTATCAGAGCAAGGTTCGATTTAAGGTGCGGATGTTTATTTAGAGGAAGGATTGAGTTGAGATGCAGCCGATGCGGCGTGATTCTTAGCGAAATCGGAAAAGGCCGAATATGTAAAAGAGATCAGTTGGATTTAAGCTACAGTTGAAGGATCGCGAGCAACGAAGCTCGGAAGAGGTTAAAGTCGACGGGAGGCATGTAAATCTACAAGAACTTCGAAAGCATATCGGATCGAACAAAAAGCAATCGAAGCTGACGGTGGCGTGTGTTCAGGAGGACTCGGCGAGATTGGATCACGTCCAGGTGTAGCGTGCGGCAAGAGGAGTCCCAAGCGTGGGCGTGTGCAGCCAGGTGTGGCCGGTGCAGCAGCAGGTTACAGGCAGCGGCCCAGGGGACCCTTAGTCAGGAGGCGGCCCATACAGCAGTGTCTTCGAGGCACACGTTGGGCTGATGTGCTACGCGAGCAGGGTTGACACAATTGGGGGCTGAAGTCTAGGAGCACAACATGAGATTTGTTTTGGTGAAAAAAAGGATGATGTTCCGCTACAGTCAAGGGTGTTGCTTTGGTGTTTGTCTTGTCACTGGAGCATTGACTTGACGGCTACCAAATTGGATTGATTAAGTACGTGTGCAAAGGAAGAAAAGAATAGTTCGGGAGAGCTAAGGTGGTTTGCTACAGGCAAATAAGAAGGCTCCGGTGCTATTTTTTTGGAGTTCTTTGCTTTGTATGTGGATCGTGTATGGTACGGATGCAGCGACGCGTTGTTTGGCATGATGGTCCAACAGAAATCAAGACAAATGATGTGCGCATAAGGGTTGTGGAGTCTGAAGCATGTCGTGCAGTCGGATTAGTTCGGCTGGGTCGGACTAGTCAGTCTGACGGATCGACGCAAGTCGGTTGGTACAGAAGACGGTAGTGGGATCGGCGACGACATAGGAGCGTGCTGCTGATGGTGACCGACTTCTGGGGCATGGAAACACGTGGCGCAGGCCCCGAGGGCTTGTGTGGCTTCAACAAGACTATGGCGCGGGGTTGATTCAAGGTGATGTACACAGAGAGCTTGAAGTCGACGGGGCGTGAGGGTGGACTGATCATCTACCATAGAGTCATGCTGAAGGTGGAGCTGGATTGAGGGGCTACGATGTAAGGATCCATGGAATCAAAGCCTATTCAGCAGGGGGAAAAGCGAGTGACACGTAGTTCAGAATGGAGCCCAGTGGTCTGATGGAAGCGTGAAACTTGTCATCGGTCGATGATGATCGGTGGTACTCTGTAGTGGGGTTGAGTGGTGTGGGTTCGCGACCCTTGAGAGTCGACCAGGACAGCTTGAGGCTCGACGCGGTAATAGCGGCGAGGCGTGCGGTACGCACGGGACATGGAGACGGGCCAGGGCTCTGGTGGTCATACATGTGGTGAGACAACTGCGAATTTGACTCGGGATGACTACAAGCAATGGTGAAATTCCTTCAAGTTTCAGACAGGCGGTCAAGAAAGGAGCGGTGATGTTGAGTTCAGGTAACTCTTATGTGTGACACCCAATATGTGAGTTTTTCACTTTCACGCAGGTCAGTGATCGGTGTGTGATGATGTTGACGGATACTCTGGAAGTTGGGAGCACAGACTAGAGTAAAGAGGAACTTAATTTTGCTCGAGTGTTGACTGTGGTCAGGAAAAGGAGGGACTACAAGTTGCAGGTGGAGTCACATGGAGTCTTTGAAGTAGCAGCGGTACTCATGGGATAAGCTCAAGTCCAATGTACATGGAAATTTGACACATTGACGAATTCAAGGCGGTGGAGAATATTCGCCAAGGTGGAGTTTGTTAGAGTTGCGTCGAATATTGTGTACAAGGTAAGTTACAATTGGACTAGAAGTTGTATTGTGTTTACATAGGATGTGAAGTCGTGTCCTAATAGGACACTTGTATCCTAGGCCTCTCATATATAACGGGGGTAGACACACGATGTAACTTATGCCAACATAATAGCACCGGAACACAGGGAAAGCCGGCGGCATGTGCCGGTGTCCAGGGCAACCGGGTGCGGTATTGTAACGGTGTCACGGGGAGGAGCGCCCGTAGTCAGGCCCCGGGGATGCAGCCATATCGGTGAACCTCGTTAACAAATCTCAGTGTTGTGCTCGTGTGATTGCTTGGTCCTCGGATGATCAACGGCATGCCTCGGATTTATTCTAACAAAACAAAAGTTAGATTGAACCCTAGTGTACAAAACGAACAAAAGTTAGATTGTGACATACCCTGCGGCGTGTCCAACTCAGACCGAAGGTAGGCATGTTGATGTCGTCAGCATCGAACATGATATCCATAGGCTCATCAACACGTACGTCTGGTCGTCCTACGGAGAACCTCTCCCACGACCACAGTTGCAGAAATAGAGGGCATCCAAGAAGGGCGGATGTGGGTGACGTAAGCTGGCAGGCGTTGCACATAGCTCGGTATGTATACGCTAAGACAGCTGAACCCCAACTCCTCTGTGTGATCTGATTCGGCATATCAGCGCTCATGATCTCAAGTGCAATAGGGATGTAGCTCACGCTAATAGTGTTGTCATGGTTCTCTGTGAACATCACCTTCTCGAGAAGCCACAGTATATATGCCTCCAGACTTCTAGTGATCTGTGTCGCATTCAACGCGACCCTTGGATACCCCGGGAACTTTTGGATTTGTTTTGAGCAAAGAGAGTATTAGTACATAGTGAAGGTATGTTCTGTAAGAACAATTGCAAGACAAATGAAACTTAAGCGGCAGGGGAACTAACCTGAAAATGGAGCAACCACTCGTACTTAGGTCCGTGATTATCCGATGTCAGCGCCGGAGCTCGGTCATAAATATCCACGAAACGTTGTGCAATACCAAGCTGCCCATCAGCCGGTGCCTCCAACGGTCCTATGGCATGACCTGCCAACGGTAGTCCCAATAAAAAGGACACATCCTGGAGAGTAGGATCCATCTCTCCCCAGCAGAAGTGAAACGTGTGGGTCTCAGGTCTCCACCGGCCCACTAAGCGTGTGAGCAAAGAGGCGTCGATGACGAGGCGTTTGGAGGTCTGCATGGACTCAACCAGACGCGTGAAACATAAAAGGCTAGCCCATTTCAA
The DNA here is from genome assembly GCF_003073215.2 of Triticum urartu. Lineage (NCBI taxonomy): Eukaryota > Viridiplantae > Streptophyta > Magnoliopsida > Poales > Poaceae > Triticum > Triticum urartu. The sequence continues at coordinate 103,885,870 of NC_053028.1, read as the reverse complement.
CCTACATGTGAGGACAAATCAGTAGGTGTGTCTCATCCATATATTCTTGAAGGAAATAAGTAAAGCACGTACCGCTTAACCCATCCCTCGTGTATTTTCCAATCTTCCTTTTGAGTGCGAGTGACCAGCGCATCAAGCTTGCGCTCAGAATCTATCGCAGCACGATGCTTTCTATCAATGTCCACACTAAGAAACCCCATTCCCGTCATTCCTGCATATACAAATTTCAAACGTAGTGTCAGACTTAATACAAATTTCAAACGTAGTGCCAGACTTAATACAAATTTCAAACATAGTGCCAGACTTAAATTCAAACATAGTGCCAGACTTAATACAAATTTCAAACGTAGTGCCAGACTTAACACAAATTTCAAACATAGTGCCAGAATTAATACAAATTGCAAATATAGTGCCACACTTAATACAAATTTATAACTTAGTGCCTAGCTTCTGCCTCGACCTCTTCATCCTCTTGCTCTTGCTCCTCGTCCCCGGTTCCCTCGTCCACGCCTAGTGACGGAAGTGGGACAATTAGTGTCCCTATGGCCAAATTCATTGCACAATTAGTGTCCCTAGCTTCTTTCTTGATTACCAATGGGGACTATAGTGTGTGACCTAGGTTTTTGCATCTTTTCTTCCATGTACTTCATAATTCTTTCACAGTAACATGTGCTTGGGTTGTTCAAGATATGATGCTATGCTTTTTGACGTCTATCTCTGAAATACTTCACGGTGCCATAGAAAATACCCTCAACGATGGCCGTAAGTGGCAATGCCCTGTTTCCTCTGAGGACAAAGTTGTATGTTTCTGTGAGATTGGTAGTCATGACACCATACCTTGCTCCATGTGTGTCATGCAACAAAGACCACCTCTCCAGAGACTCATGCTCTATCCACTGCTCGAAGGTTTTAATGGACCTCTTGAGCCTTCTCCTAGTACCAGGTGGGTCAAATCCTGGCAAGTCACAAAGCCCAACAGGCTCCTCCTCCATAGCCGCTGTTCCAGTTGCTAACTGTGCTGCTACTGCTTCCACATGTGCTCTGACAGCTGCATCTTTTGCAGCTTTCCTGTCCCTAACGTGTCTCTACGTGCACACATTAAGTCTGTCACGTATCAAATTGTACTTCCATAGCTGGTTCTGTTTACAGAGTTTTTTGAACAAATTCATCAGGTTCTTATTTATGAACTACGAGAAGAAATTAGCCCCCAGATGGCGCATGCACCAACGGCTCTGCAAGTCCTGCCATGGAGTTTGTTCCTCAGGACTAGGGTTTGTCAGTGTCTTTATCGCACTGAGTATACTTGCATGCCTGTCATGAAGGATGCAGACATTGGGCTTATCCTTCACAACTGCTACTTTCAATTGCCTGAAGAACCATGTCCAACTTTCAATGTTCTCACTCTCCACAAATGCAAAAGCGGGTGGTACTACTTGATTTTGTCCGTCTTGACCAATGGATGTCAGGATCTGACCCTTGTACTTGCCAGTGAGAAAAGTGTCATCTACAAATATGACCGGTCGGCAATGCCTGAAGGCTTCGATGCATACACCGAAAGAGAAGAACAGTCGATGCAGCACCCTCACAGTTGGGAACTCTGGCATGAAGAGGTCTTGGATGTCGACATAGGTGCCAGGATTGCGGGCTTGTAGCGTCTGGAGGAGCCGGACAACAGAGTCATATGCATCGAAAAGGAACCAAATCTGGTCTCAAGCGCCCTATGCTTAGCCCTCCAAGCCTTGCCTTAAGAAATTATGTATTTGAACCTGACGAATACTTTTGTCTGGATAGCCTTAACTTCCATCGCTTTGCACTGCACTATCTCGCTGTAAAGCAACCAAGAAATAAGCATGGACGAAAGGTTGGCATGATCTTGAGGGATGCAGGGAATATGACATGTGTGATGAACTAGGTCACTGATCACCCAACTTGTGCCATACTTAGGGAGATAGCCATGCACCCTGGCGGGGCAATCTTCGTTATTGCATACCATTGTCAAGTATTTCTGACTTGACACCTCAGTTGTGAAAACCCTTTGTGTGGACATTGCCCATTCAATGATTGCGTCCTTCAGAGTGTTCTTGTTGGGATTCATAGCACCCGTCGCAATGTTATTCTAGTGATATTGCCAGGCAGAATCATGCCCATTGTTCACGATCATTGCTGATGAGAAGTCATGATTCCATGATGCAGGATTCAGCACATCCTCTAGGTTCTCTTCTTCATCAGACTCGTTGGAATCATCGGCATGACCAATGTCAACATCACTATTCTCATCTTCCATCTGGTTCTGCATGTGCACATCTACCTCGTCACCGTCCACCTCCCCACTGTAATAATCATCAGCATTTCCTCCGTGTACCTGACTACTCTGTCCTTGTTTGTAACCATCATCTCCAGCATTTGACATTGAGTGATGCATCACATCACTGCTTTGCCCAGGATTGTAACCACCCTCGCCTTCAGGTGAAATTATCTCCTTCACAACGGGAAGCACTAAGGCACAAGGATTGCATCCCCTGGTTTCGCAACCTTGTAACCACCACACCCACTAAGAGTCCCGCTCTATTGGCCTCAAATAGAATAAAACGTTTGTACTTGATCGGGTCCACAATGCATGAACACCCACGGTGTGCGTTTCAGTATTCAGCCCTAAACATGATGTCATCCATTCTTTCAACTGACTAAGAGACCAGGTTTGAGGTGCGGTCAGTGGCACCTCTATATTCTCAAATTCACTCAGATCAACCCCAATCTCATTTGTTTGGACAGTACCAGGACCATAGAAAAATATGAACGTCACTAGTGGAAAAAGGGCCTGTTGTCCCGGTTCGTAAGGGCCTTTTGTCCTGGTTCCTGAACCGGGACTAAAGGGTCGGTACTAATGCCCTGTCCCTTTAGTCCCGGTTCAATCTAGAACCGGGACAGATGGGCCTCCATGTGGCCTGTGCACGGAGCCCAGGCAGGAGACCCTTTGGTCCCGGTTGGTGGCACCAACCGGGACCAATAGGCATCCACGCGGCAGCATTTCTGTGGTTGGGTTTTTTGTTTTTTTAAAGGGGGGGTTTGGGGGTTTTGGGGGGTTAATTTAGGTGTTTCATATATTGTGTTAGCTAGCTATAATTAATAGAGAGAAGTGTCCTCTCTTATGTCCGTGCTTGGTCGACGCTACGTACTATACATACGTATAGAGAGGACTAGACACGCTAGCTAGCTAGTAAGCAAACGAAGGAAACAGAAGATCGTCATGAACATATATGCATATAGAGAGAAGTGATATCGACCACCTCTCCTTCTCCGAGAGATTGGTCGAACAACAAGTTCTCGTATATCTATCCGACACTACCGGCTACATATATACAATAATTATCTCTTACAAATGTAATCTCCTAACATACGAACTCATGGTCCACATAGTATTCTCCGTCTTCAGCAATCACGTGGTCAAGAAAGAATGCCGCCAATTCCTCTTGAATTGCTCGCATGCGAGCTGGTGCTAGGAGTTCATCCCGCTTCTGAAACATCTAATTTGAAGAAGGGGGTCAATACATTATATATATATGAATGAATGAAACTCAACACAAATGATGGTAATAAAATAAAATTGTGAATGTTGTTATTTACGCACTTCATATTGTTCGTCAGAGTAGCCCCGCTCACAGGTCGTGTGGCGGATGGACTCGCAAATGTAGTATCCACAGAAATTATTCCCTTGTTCCTGCCACAACCACTTTACAAGAAATAGAGGTCAATCAAACTGATAAGCAAGAATGCCAAATGGTATTGATGAAACTAGCACTTGAATCAATAGGAGATGCGCGGAACATGCTACTATAGTACTTACTTTTGGGTGTCTACATTGCAGCTTCTTCGGGAGTCCCGGAGCTTTTTTGGTGAATTTTTTCCAAACCCTGCCAGACAAAGAAAACAATTACTTGATATATCAGGAAATGAACAAAGTTGCTGATGTGGTGGATAATGATCGATTTAACTTACTTCTCGAGCATTTGAGTCATGTCCGCATAGTCCTGGGGATCTTTTCGTCTTGAGTCTAAGACGGTTACTAGTCCCTGCTCAAGCTTAATCTCTAGGAGAATATAGTGGAAACTGCACACGCATGCATAACTCATCAATTACATTACTATAACCTTGACTAATATATAAGGGAGACCGAATACGCACAAGACAGTAACACTCACTTGAAGTTGTAAGGAAAGAGTATTATATCTTTGTTTTCATTTATTACCAACGATCGTAGCAAGTTGGCCTCGGTATCTGCAGGATGAAATTTAACCTCAGTTTCATCTATGAGATATGTGTTAATGAACCCAATATCACCGACTTGTCTTTTCTTCAATTCGGCGATCTTCAATCTGCATAATATAGTGAGGATAATTATAAATACATGCAATGAAAGAGTTGAGCTATATAGAGAGACTTAATGATAGAAGTAGTACTACTTACAGACAGTAGCAGGTGACCGTTGCTTTATCGAGGGCCAATTGATTGAAAAACTGAAAGAACTCCTCAAATGGAACAGGCAACAGATCAATTCCAACGAGGTCATGCTCCTTTTTAACTCTCACATACAAGGTACTCCTCCCCCCAGACTCTCTGCAGATTTTCAAGTACCAATCATGCAATCTTCGCATCATCGTTGATAGAGATGTTTCATCTTTGACGAGAGGCTTCCCGTACTCGTATCTTTGTATCTTCACCTCCATGAAATCATAATGTACATCGTCGGGAAGGTAATCTCCAATATTGCTATAACCGGGCACCATCCTCGGATCATTAGCGACGATGTCGCTAGGCACCTTGAGCGGTTTGCACGATTGCTTCGCTTGTTCGTCGAGCTATGCAATTTGTTTCCCAGCTCGTCGTTCTTTCAGCCTTTGATCACTGACAGTACTTCCCGACTGCTCCGCTTCGACAAATTCCTTTCCAATAATGCGCTCATAGTTTCCTTTCGGCGGAGACTTGGGTGGTTTTGTCAGGGCAGCCAGAGTGCGCTTCGCTTTCACCGGATCTACCTTCTTCTCCGAAGGTGGATGTTTCTTTGCTTTCACCCCTTCAAAGTAGTTCCTCACTTCTTCTCGCGCGATCTCGGCATTCTCCTCCGGGGTCCTCTCGTATGGTAACTTCTCCGGAGTCTTCAGAGAAGGACCGAATCTGTATGTCCTCCCGCCTCTGGCTGTACTGCTAGACGCCGGCAGAGCAGACAGAGCGGTTGTCTCCTTTACTTGCTTACGAGGCGGAGGAGAAGGGCTACGACGCGCCGGAGCGGCGGCAGGTCTCTTCCGCCCTTGCTGACGAGGCGGAGAAGGAGGAGGCTGGCTGCTCGGGCGCGCTGGCGCAGGCGGAGAAGGAGGCGGAGTGCCGCCACGCGCCGGAGAAGGAGCCGGCCGAGTGCCCTGATCGTCACTCGCCGGAGGAGGAGGCGGAGTCCCTGACTCGCCGAAGGAGGAGGCGGTGGAGGAGGCGGAGTGCCCTGACTTGTCGAAGGAGGAGGAGGCGGAGGCGTCCAGTTCGGAAGGTTGATGAGCTCCTTCCGCCATAGGCATGGAGTCTTCAGAGCAGAACCCAGCCTAGTCTCCCCTTCACCGGTAGGGTGGTCAAGCTGGAGGTCCTCAAATCCCTTCGTTATCTCATCCACCATCACCCTAGCATATCCTTCTGGAATCGGCCGGCAGTGAAAAGTTGCGCTGGGTTTAGTAGGATAAACAGAGCCAACAGCCGCCTTGACCTTCAAATTCATCCATTGCGTCATAAGGTGGCAATTTTGAGACTCTGTGATAGCATCCACGGGATAGCTGGCAGGAGCCGTCAAGGCATGCTCCGGCTGAAGCAGGTTGGTGGAAGCCACGCTGCTTCTCCGCTGAGATGGCGGGGTAGCTTCGGGGGAAGCTTCGGTAGTTCGTTTGCTGCGATTTGCTTCTCGTTCCTCTATCGCTTGTACCCTTGCTTGCAGCGCCTGCATTTGGGTCTGCTGCACTTTTTTCCTCCTCTCCTGGCATTTGTAACCGCCTGCGTCCGGAAACCCAACCTTCCACGGAATGGAGCCTGGCGTGCCTCATGTCCGTCCAGGGTGCTCAGGATTCCCGAGGGCCATTGTGAGCTCGTCGTTCTCTCTGTCTGGAAAGAACGTCCCTTGCTGCGCTGCTTCGATATACTGCTGAAGCTTCTTGACTGGTATGTCCATTTGATCGTTCGTCCAAATGCACTTCCCTGTTACAGGGTCCAAGGTTCCGCCTGCCCCGAAGAACCAAGTCCGGCAACGGTCTGGCCAGTTTATTGTCTTTGGTTCGATCCCTTTATCAACCAGATCATTCTCAGTCTTGGCCCACTTAGGCCGGGCTACGTGGTAGCCACCTGACCCCGTGCGATGGTGATGCTTCTTCTTCACCGCATTTTGCTTATTTGTCGCCGACATCTTCTTACTCTTTTCCGATGTCTTGTGGCCCACAAATGCGGGCCAGTTGTAACGCCCCAGACACACCCGCCGGTGGTCGTTACTCCTGGCGGGATCTAGACTGGCCCCACGGATCAATACTAGTCTTTTCTGCACACTTTGTCCTCACCCGTGCGCACCCGGGAGCAACTTCCCGATCGGTCACCCATCCTGACACTACTCCAAGCTGAGCACGCTTAACTTTGGAGTTCTGTCCGAATGGGCTCCCGGAAAAGAAGGAATTCCTTATGGATATGAGTAGTCTATCATCCCTAATAAGCCAGGTCATCACATACACCCCCACTCAGAGGAACCGACGTCCTCGTCGGGCCACAGGAACGTTCCCTCTTGGCACATACGTCAGTGCTTCCAGTCTGGTACATGTACCATGCCATGTGCCACGACGGGTCACAGACGTCATGAACAACATGACCGCGCACCTGTCCGCAAACATCCATGTAACCGCGAGGATCGGCTCTGATACCAACTTGTAACGCCCTGGACACACCCGCCGGTGGTCGTTACTCCTAGCGGGATCTAGACTGGCCCCACAGATCAATACTAGTCTTTTCTGCACACTTTGTCCTCACTCGTGCGCACCCGGGAGCAACTTCCCGGTCGGTCACCCATCCTGACACTACTCCAAGCTGAGCACGCTTAACTTTGGAGTTCTGTCCGAATGGGCTCCCGGAAAAGAAGGAATTCCTTATGGATATGAGTAGTCTATCATCCCTAATAAGCCAGGTCATCACACCAGTGATCTCTGATCTTCTCATATCTGCCCTTGAATTCTGGTGTCTCTTTATTTTCGACAAACTTATTCAGCTCTTTCTTCCACCTCCTGAATAGTTCTGCCATCCTCTTAAGAGCAAAAGACTTGATTAATTGCTCTTTAACTGGCTTCTCTGGATCATCCTCTGGCGGTAGGGTGAAATTTGACTTCAGCTCAGTCCAAAGATCATTTTTCTGCATATCATTGACATAAGACACCTCAGGGTCTTCTGTAGCCGGCTTTAACCATTGCTGGATGCTGATCGGGATCTTGTCCCTAACCAAAACCCCGCACTGAGCAACAAATGCGCTCTTTGTCCGGAGGGGTTCAATCGGTTGGTCGTCGGGCGCGATTGCTATGATCTCAAACTTTTCATCCGAGCTCAACTTTTTCTTCGGGCCTCGTCTCTTTACCGAAGTTGTGCTCGATCCGGAGGGCTAGAAAAAAGAACAAAGACTTAATTAATATGTGTACATACCAAAACAATGAATGCATCAATTAGCTAGTCAGCAGAAGCTTAACTAATATATATACCTGGCCGGACTCGGTTCGGTCACCGGAGACGTCATCACGGTCTCCTTCTTGCACCGGCATTGGGTCACCGGAGCCGTCCCTCGGTCTCCTTCTTGCACCGGCATTAGGTCACCGGAGCCATCATAATCATAGCCAGCTTTTTCCAGACCATCGGTGTCGTTGAGAAACAACAAGCAGACGGCATCACTTCCTCGTGCGATTATGTCCCCCAACAACTCTTCTTGTACTTCGTCTTGGGCGGTGTCCATAGTTTCTACAAATATTGACTACATGGCAATTATTATTCAAACATGACAGATGGATATATTAGTGGCAAACGTAGAACTAATATTAATTAGTGGCCTCGACGCTGCTTCTCTAGGGTTTGGGGTGGCCTCGATGCTGCTTCTATAGGGTTTGGGGTGGCCTCGACAACGCTTCAAGGATAAAAAAGAAGAGGAACAAGAAAAAAAGAGGAGAAGAAAGAATAGAGGAGTAAGAACTCCTCTATTCTTTCTTCTCCTCTTTTTTTTCTTCTTCTTCCTCTTTATTTTATCGGGAACGAGGGTCGTTCTTCTCCTCTTTTTTTCTTCTTCTTCCTCTTCTTTTTTTATCCTCTTCTTCCTCTCATGTTCGACGACCCTCGACCCCTCGGTGACCCTAGACCCCCTCTCGACCCCCTCATGTCGAAGTTATCGGGTAGGGGGTATATCAACAACGACATACCTGATACATACATACATACATACATACATATCACATGCATCCATACATATATGAACAAAATTAATATCTACTAATTAACAACCTAAATAAAAAAACTAATACATATAAGAAGAAGAAAAAAGAAGAGAAGAAAGAATAGAGGAGAAGACTTCCTCTTCTTCCTCTCCTCTTCTTCTCCCTCTTCTTCGCCTTCTTCCTCGCCTCTCTCATGAATGTCCGACGTTCTCGACCCTTGACCCCCTAAACTAGTTCTCAACCCTTGACCCCCTAAACTAGTTCTCGACCCCCCCCTCATGTCGAAGTTATCAGGGAGGGGGTATATCGACCCCCCCTCATGTCGAAGTTATCGGGGAGGGTTATATCGACCCCCCCTCCTGTCGAAGTTAACGGGGAGGGGGTATATCGACAATAACATGCATACATGGAAAAAAAATGCTATCCATCTATACATACATAGCCACATACATATATACATGGAAATAATGCTATGAAAAAAATATGAACAAAAAATGCTATGAACAAGAAAATAATACACATAAACAAAAAAATACATATATGAACAAAAAATGCTCTGAACAAAAAAAATAATACACATATATGAACATCTATACATACATATATACATTATATATACGAACAAAAAATGAAAAAAAATGATAAACCGGGGTGGCGGCGGCTCAAAGCAGTGAGGTTGACCGGCGAGGGCGACGGTGGGGGCGGCGAGGGCATCGGCGAGGGCATCGACGAGGGCGGCGGATGGCTCGGGGAGGAGGGCGGCGAGGGCGGCACGGCCTCGGGGAAAACGACGGGCTCGGGGGCGGCGCGGGCTTTGGGACGACGGTGAGCTCGAGGGGCGGCGTGAGCTCGGGGAGGAGGGCTCGGGGACGACGGCGAGCTCCGGGGCGGCGCGGGCTTGAGGGCGGCGCGGGCTCGAGGGCGGCAAGGGCTCGAGGGCGACGCGGGCTCGAGGAGCGGGCGGCGGCGACGACGAGGAGCGGGCGGTGACGGCGACGGCGACCTCGGGGCGGCGACGGCGAGCACGGGCAGCCTGGCGGCGTCGTCGGGGCGGGATCGAAGAACTGAACCAAAATTTTCACAAGGGTGGCTTATATAGACAGAGCATTGGTCACGGTTCATGGCACAAACCGTGACCAATGCCCCCCTTTAGTCCTGGTTGGTGCCACCAACCGGGACCAAAGGCCTCTTTTCAGCAGCCCAAAGGGCGGGAAGCGGCGGCCTTTGGTCCCGGTTGGTGGCACCAACCGGGACTAAAGGGGGGCATTGGTCACGGTTTGTGCCACGAACCGTGACCAATGCACCCTTTAGTCCCGGTCGGTGCCACCAACCGGGACCAAAGGCCCTGTGCGGCTACGGCATCGAAAGTTTAGTCCCACCTCGCTAGTTGAGAGGGGTGCGCAGTGGTTTATAAGCCCCACTGCCGCACCCCTCTCGACCTTCTCTCCATTGCAGGCTTACGGGCCTAATTGTCACTATTATGCCTGTGGGCCTACTGGGCCTCCTGCGGGCCTGAATCCTGGCCCTTGGATGGGTTTCTAGTCGTATTCAGGCCATGGGGGCCCAGTAGGTGGCACTTTTTTTGTTTTTTTGTTGCTTTATTTATTTTATTTTCTTTTGTTTTTTGCTTTATTTTTTAATTCTTTATGCTTTTAGTTTTAGAAAAATTATAAACTTTTTGTTAATGCCATTAGTTTTCAAATTTGAAAACACTTTTTTTGTTTTTTTGTTTTCTTTGTTGCTTTATTTATTTTGTTTTGTTTCTACTTACAACAAAATACTGATTGTTGCTATTTTTTCCAGTTTTTTTGTTTTGTTTTCTGCATTATTTATTTTCTTTTGTTTTTTGCTTTATTTTTTTATTCTTTTTGCTTTTAGTTTTAGAAAAATTATAAACTTTCTGTTAGTGCCATTAGTTTTCAAATTTGAAAACACTTTTTTAGTTTTTTTGTTTTCTTTGTTGCTTTATTTATTTTATTTTGTTTCTATTTACAAAAAAATACTTATTGTTGCTATTTTTTGTTTTCCAGATTTTTTTTGTTTTCTACATTATTTATTTTCTTTTGTTTTTTGCTTTATTTTTTATTTCTTTTTGCTTTTAGGTCAGCAAAATTATAAACTTTCTGTTAGTGCCATTAGTTTTAGAAAAATTATAAACTTTTTGTTAGTGCCATTAGTTTTCAAATTTGAATAGTTAAAATTTGAATTCTTTGAAATTTGTGTGAATCACAAGTTTGTAATTAACTTTACTAAAAAATGAACATAGATGCACCTATATAGAAAATTCGACCTAAATTCATAGTTTTCAAATGAACTCTGAAAAAGTTGGCATAGCATACTCGTGTGTTACAAAGTTGGCATGGTATCATCATAATAGTTGCGGGAGAAAGTCTTCACTTTTTCTTCGCTTGTGTCATTTGCTTATTGCGCCGTAACCATGGATAATCTTTATCGTTTATCAGGATGCTTGGGTCAGCCTTGACATTAAAGGGAGGAATTTCATGAAACTTTTCATAATCTTCAGACATGTCTGTCTTGCCGTCCACTCCCAGGATGTCCCTTTTTACTGAAAGAACTATGTGGCGCTTTGGCTCATCGTATGATGTATTCGCTTCCTTATCTTTTCTTTTTCTCAGTTTGGTAGACATGTCCTTCACATAGATAACCTGTGCCACATCATTGGCTAGGACGAACGGTTCGTCAGTGTACCCAAGATTTTTCAGATCCACTGTTGTCATTCCATATTGTGGGCCTACCTGTACCCCGCCGCCTGACAGATTGATCCATTTGCACTTAAACAAAGGGACCTTAAAATCAGGTCCATAGTCAAGTTCCCATATGTCCACTATGTAACCATAATATGTGTCCTTTCCGCTCTCGGTTGCTGCATCAAAGCGGACACCACTGTTTTGGTTGGTGCTCTTTTGATCTTGGGAGATCGTGTAAAATGTATTCCCGTTTATCTCGTATCCTTTGTAAGTCAATACAATCAAAGATGGTCCCCTGGACAACAAGTACAACTCATCACAAACAGTGTTGTCACCTCTGAGACGTGTTTCCAACCAACTGCTGAAAGTCCTGATGTGTTCACATGTAATCCAGTCGTCGCACTGCTCCGGGTGTTTGGAGCGCAGACTGTTCTTGTGTTCATCGACATACGGGGTCACCAAGGTAGAGTTCTGTAGAACTATGTAGTGTGCTTGAGACCAAGAATATCCGTCCCTGCATATTATTGAGTCACTTCCAAGAGTGCCTTTTCCAGTCAGTCTCCCCTCATACCGCGATTTAGGGAGACCTATCTTTTTAAGGCCAGGAATGAAGTCAACACAAAACCCGATAACATCCTCTGTTTGATGGCCCATGGAGATGCTTCCTTCTGGCCTAGCGCGGTTATGGACATATTTCTTTAGGACTCCCATGAACCTATCAAAGGGGAACATATTGTGTAGAAATACGGGCCCCAGGATGACAATCTCATCGACTAGATGAATTAGGACGTGCGTCATGATATTGAAGAAGGATGGTGGGAACACCAGCTCGAAACTGACAAGACATTGCGCCACATCACTCCTTAGCCTTGGTACGATTTCTGGATCGATCACCTTCTGAGAGATTGCATTGAGGAATGCACATAGCTTCACAATGGCTAATCGGACGTTTTCCGGTAGAAGCCCCCTCAATGCAACTGGAAGCAGTTGCGTCATAATCACGTGACAGTCATGAGACTTTAGGTTCTGAAACTTTTTCCCTGGCATATTTATTATTCCCTTTATATTTGACGAGAAGCCAGTCGTGACCTTCATACTGAGCAGGCATTCAAAGAAGATTTCTTTCTCTTCTTTCGTAAGAGCGTAGCTGGCAGGACCTTTATACTGCTCCGGAGGCATGCCGTCTTTTTCGTGCAAACTTGCATGTCCTCCCGTGCCTCAGGTGTATCTTTTGTCTTCTCATACACGCCCAAGAAGCCTAGCAGGTTCACGCAAAGGTTCTTTGTCACGTGCATCACGTTGATTGAAGAGCGGACCTTTAGGTCTTTCCAGTAGGGTAGGTCCCAAAATATAGATTTCTTCTTCCACATGGGTGCGTGTCCCTCAGCGTCATTCGGAACAGCTAGTCCACCGGGACCCTTTCCAAAGATTACGTAGTGTAAATCATTGACCATAGCAAGTACGTGATCACCGGTACGCATGGCGGGCTTCTTCCGGTGATCTGCGTCGCCTTTGAAATGCTTGCCTTTCTTTCGACATTGATGGTTGGTTGGAAGAAATCGACGATGGCCCAGGTACACATTCTTCCTGCATTTGTCCAGGTATATACTTTCAGTGTCATCTAAACAGTGCGTGCATGCGTGGTATCCTTTGTTTGTCTGTCCTGAAAAGTTACTGAGAGCGGGCCAATCGTTGATGGTCACGAACAGCAACGCCTTAAGGTTAAATTCCTCCTGTCTGTGCTCATCCCACGTACGTACACCGTTTCCAATCCACAGCTGTAAAAGTTCTTCAACTAATGGCCTTAGGTACACATCAATGTCGTTGTCGGGTTGCTTAGGGCCTTGGATGAGAACTGGCATCATAATGAACTTCCGCTTCATGCACATCCAAGGAGGAAGGTTATACATACATAGAGTCACGGGCCAGGTGCTGTGATTGCTGCTCTGCTCCCCGAAAGGATTAATGCCATCCGCGCTTAAAGCAAACCATACATTCCTTGGGTCCTTTGCAAACTCATCCTAGTACTTTCTCTCGATTTTTCTCCACTGCGACCCATCAGCGGGTGCTCTCAACTTCCCATCTTTCTTTCGGTTCTCACTGTGCCATCGCATCAACTTGGCATGCTCTTCGTTTCTGAACAGACGTTTCAACCGTGGTATTATAGGAGCATACCACACCACCTTCGTAGGAACCCTCTTCCTGGGGGGCTCGCCGTCAACATCACCAGGGTCATCTCGTCTGATCTTATACCGTAATGCACCGCATACCGGGCATGCGTTCAGATCCTTGTATGCACCGCGGTAGAGGATGCAGTCATTACGGCATGCATGTATCTTCTCCACCTCCAATCCTAGAGGGCATACGACCTTCTTTGCTGCGTATGTACTGTCGGGCAATTCGTTATCCTTTGGAAGGTTCTTCTTCAATATTTTCAGTAGCTTCTCAAATCCTTTGTTAGCCACAGCATTTTCTGCCTTCCACTGCAGCAATTCCAGCACGGTACCGAGCTTTGTGTTGCCATCTTCGCAATTGGGGTACAACCCTTTTTTGTGATCCTCTAACATGCGATCGAACTTCAGCTTCTCCTTTTGACTTTCGCATTGCGTCCTTGCATCGACAATGACCCGGTGGAGATCATCATCATCGGGCACATCGTCTGGTTCCTCTTGATCTTCAACAGTTTCACCCGTTGCAGCATCATTGGGCACATCGCCTGGTTCCTCTTGATCTTCACCAGCTCCCCCCGTTGCAGCATCACCGTATTCAGGGGGCACATAGTTGCCATCGTACTCTTCTTCTTTGCCATCTTCCATCATAACCCCTATTTCTCCGTGCCTCGTCCAAAAATTATAGTATGGCATGAAACCCTTGTAAAGCAGCTGGGAGTGAAGGATTTTCCGCTTAGAGCAAGACCTTGTATTCCCACATTCAGTGCATGAACAACACATGAAACCATTCTACTTGTTTGCCTCAGCCGCATCGAGAAACTCATGCACGCCCTTAATGTACTCGCAGGTGTGTCTGTCACCGTACATCCATTGCCGGTTCATCTGCGTGCATTATATATAATTAAGTGTCCAAATTAATAGAAGTTCATCATCACATTAAAACCAAAGTACATACATAGTTCTCATCTAACAACATATAGCTCTCCAGAGCATCTAATTAATTAAATCATACATTGAAACTATGTAAAACATTTCAATGCGAAAACAAATGCGATCATAATCGCAACCAAGGTAACAATTGATCCAACGGCATAATGATACCAAGCCTCGGTATGAATGGCATATTTTCTAATCTTTCTAATCTTCAAGCGCATTGCATCCATCTTGATCTTGTGATCATCGACGACATCCGCAACATGCAACTCCAATATCATCTTCTCCTCCTCAATTTTTTTATTTTTTCCTTCAACAAATTGTTTTCTTCTTCAACTAAATTTAACCTCTCGACAATAGGGTCGGTTGGCATTTCCGATTCACATACATCCTACATAAATAAAATCTATGTCACGTTGGTCGGCATAATTTTCATAAATAATAAATGAACCAATAGTTATAAAGATAATATATATACCACATCCGAATCATAGACAGGACGAGGGCCGACGGGGGCGGATACCAAAACCATCGCACTATATAAGATGCAATAATAAAAGTAAGAAAATAATACAAGTATCTATGTAAACATACAAGTAAGAATATTTTTCCTTTCAGAAAGAAGATAAGAACAAGAGGCTCACCACGGTGGTGCCGGCGATGAGCTCGGCGCGGGTGATCGACGGCGGTGAAGACGGGAACGGGGCGTGACGGACCGCTAAACCTAGACAAATATTGTGGAAAATGGAGCTTGGAGGTCGAGCTTGGAGAGGAGAAAGCTTAAGTAGTGTGGCTCGGGCATTCCATCGAACACCTTGTGTGCATAGGAGGTGAGCTAGAGCACCAGCAAGCCCTCTCCACCTCGGCCGAAAAAAACAGAGCAGTGTGCTCTGCTCTTACGCGAGGGGGTATATATAGGCACCTCATTGGTCCCGGTTGGTGGCGTGAACCGGGACTAAAGGGGAGCCTTTGGTCCCAATTCAAGCCACCAACCGGGACCAATGGTGGTGGGCCAGGAGCTAGGCCCATTGGTCCCGGTTCGTCCCACCAACCGGGACCAAAAGGTCCAGATGAACCGGGACCAATGGCCCACGTGGCCCGGCCGGTCCCCTGGGCTCACGAACCGCGACCAATGCCCCCATTGGTCCTGGTTCTGGACTGAACCGGGACTAATGGGCTGACCCGGCCTGGACCAAAGCCATGTTTTCTACTAGTGCGTCACTACATCAGACATCTCGGGTCACCTATAAAATTATTTAACATGGACAGACAACTGTTAAACATCATGACAAACTAAACATATTCACATTCCTAATTGACACACCTAAAATTATTACGTAATATTAATGGATCAACTAAAATTATTCACACACCTAAAAATATTTAAGTACTAAATATTTTCAGGATATTACCGGAACAACTTCAAAAATTGATACAACATGTTTGACATCTATATATAGTACATATAGTACTGCACCAACTAAAATAAACTGACATCCTTTTTTTGTGGGAAAACTGACATCCACATTCGCATATAATACGCCATATTATTGGAGCAACTGAATATATTCACACATCTAAATATTAGACATCCAAAAATATATCGGTTACTACCTGAGCAAATACCAATATTCGCACACCTAATACAAAATATTAGTGAAGCAAATAACATCTACAATATTCGCACAACATCTACCGGAGAAAATGTCTGTAAAATTATACCCTTGAAGCGTGCGAAGCAACGCCGACGAACAGCGGCCTTCAATCATCGGAGCCGGAGCTTCACGTCCACCACACTGCCGCAGCTTCATCAGTTCATCTCCACCTTCACAAAATTGCTCACCACTATCTCCACCACCTCCACAAAAATGTTCACCGCGACCACCACGAGCTACCCCATCAGTAGATCGAGGTCTCCCTTGCCTCCCCCAACTATCTACAATGTATTTACAGTGGCAAATCGGGAAGAAAATGGCTCACTTTGAAGTATAAATGGGTTAGTTTTAAGTTGGAAGAGAGAAGAAAGAAGAACAGAAAGAAGAACACAGAAGAGCAAGGGGATAAGGTCGCGCGAGGGAAGGAGTCGGGCGACCCAGGGCTGGGGACCCTGTCGTCCTCCTTGTGGACGATCATCCTGCAGCAGGACATCTGGGCCCTGTCGTCTGGGCCCCAGCCACCGACAACCCATGTAGGGACGAGTAGGTGCGCTGCGACGTGGCGGGGCCAATCGCCGGCCGCCACGTGGAGTACGGGCTACTTGTCGTCCTCCTATAGGCCGACTGGACTCAGTCGTCCAGCAGTAGGACGAGAGCCTGCAGTCGTCCTCTAGCGGGACAAGGCCGTATTATTTTTAGAAAATAAAATTTCGGTATATTATTTCTGAAAATTAATAATAAAAATGTATTATTTAAAAAAATAGCCTGATAATGATAGGAAGCGAGTAATCAGACATCAAGTATAGTACTAGTAATTCATTGATCGATCAAAGTACAGCAGGTTTTCCGGCTGAAAAAAGTACTGACTAGTTCAGTTGTACAGACGGAGCAAACAAGGTGGCACAAACAGACCGCTTTTACAGCTCTTGTGATGCGCAAGAAAGTCTGACGATGACGACAACGACAGACAAGCTCGCCGGGAGTAGTATGCGATGTAGACAACACACTGAGATTCAGAGATGGCGACGAACTCACGGCCGTCGTTAGAGTATCTCTAACAGACCCTGCATAACGCGCGAACCCGTATAATTTCAATGAGTATACGGGCTCGGTCTAATTTTCTGGTCAGAACAGAGTCCGTATACTTGCCTGGCCCGTAAATTTTTTTACCGCGGCCCACAAACGTTACCCCAAAGCTGTATAACTACGGGTTTGCGATGCAGATGCGGGTCAAAACCCTATCCCCGCAGCTGCCCGCCGCCGCGTTTTCCCTTGATTCCCCACCGCCCCGCTCGATTTCTCGCCGCCGGCGAGCCTGCGAAAGCCATGGACGGCTATGGTAGCTCCGGGGATGAGGCGGAGCGCCGATGCCGCGGCAGATCTGACGCCGCGTGCAAGCGGGGGTGCGTTGGTGGCTCAACCGCGGTGGCTGGCCACCGCCGATGTTCGACCGCCGCGAGCTAGACGAGTTCGATCGCGAGCTCGTCCGTCGCCGCCACGCCTCCTCCGGCTCCTGGTCCGCGGGGAGATCATCCGCGGGCGCATCGAGCTCGTGGCTCATTCCGGTGAAGAGGAAGCCGGAGGAGGAGCTCTCGCCTCGCGCCGCCGTGCCGAGGCGTCATCGGACCCGAGGACTACCTCCCCCCGGGGCACGAGGAACTCCTCGAGCGCGTCGTCCTCGAGCGGTCGGCAAGGGAGCAGGAGGAGATGGAAGAGTGCATCCGCCGCGAGCTCGAGTACGAGCAGCTCTTCCTCCAGACGGGCGTCGCCGCGTCGCAGGCGCACGCGTCCAAGGAGGCTGACTTGCGACCGATGAAGGCGGAGCAGGCGAAGTTCTACATCGACCTCAACTCTTCCGACTCCGATTGAGCGCCGCCGTTGGCCAGCTACTGCACGAGCTACGGTGAGCTCAATTTTGTGTAGTGGTACGGTAGCGTAGGCCCGTCAAAGAAGGCTCTGGCGTAGTTATATGTAATATATGCATGCTGTGTGAAGAAGAACTATCTACGTGAGCAAGCTCTGGCGAGATTTTGCTTAAATTTCTCATGCGAAACAAAATTTTTAATTGTTACAAGTTAGGGTACAATTTTTGTTTTGCCGCGCTATTTTGAGCCTGCATAAACGCTCCCGTACGAACTGTAAACACATAGTTTCACGGAATGAAGGGTCTGCTAGAGTTGCTCTTAACGCAGCAAGCAGAGAGCAACGCATCACAGCAGTTCCGTTAAAGAAAATTTGAATGCGAGGTTTCCAAAAAAAATGGGTGTGCATGCCATCGAAACGGAGCAGCGGGGGCGAGTTTGATTCCTGCACAGCAACGGCCAACCTCCCCTGTGGAGAATTAACCGCTACATTCCGTTTGAAATTGTGTTTTAATAACTGGTTGTGCGATTTCTGCTCCGGTGAGTTCAAGGCTGGGTGCACAAACCTTTTTTTAGAGAGTCTTGGTGAGAGGAGCATGCATCCGCCAGTCGTCATCACGCATTGGGCCCATCCATCAGCCGGTCGTCACCCAGACACACGGGCTGCTTTGTTTGCCTTGGTGCACGTGCCGGTCCGGTCCGGTCAACCACGAGAGTGGAGGCTGCAAACGTGGAGCATATGGCGCAAGGGACGTGGCATGTGATACTCATTCTTTCGTGGACTGGACTGAACCGAACCTCCTTGTGATTAGGCCACGAAAGGCAGGTTCATCCCACAGGTGAAAGCTAGTGATGCAATCCTATTTCTCGGTTAATTTCTCTTTCAAACACTATACAAGACGCCACACTCATTTCGAAAAACGGAGTAAATTGCAAAAAACCATCATAATTCAGGACCCTAATTCAGAAAACCGCCATCATTCAGTTTTTTTTTCAAAAAACCATCAACATTGTGGTGGCAGTTTTCAAAAAACACTAATAACATGATAAGCAACGTTTGATACAGAATCTAACGGATGGGTCCCACGTGTAAGTGATGACATGGACAAAAAATCGAGGCCGTTTTGCCTGGACCGTTAAGTTGGTATATGGCCCACCTGTCAGTATCTCCACTCCTCACTCTCTCGTGCATTTTATCAAGCACCCTATGCGCACAGCCACGCCCACGCCATGGCCGTCACTACCTCGCCGGCGCGACTCCTCCAGCGCCGCCACCTTTAGCTCCCCTGCGCGCTTCCCCTCCTCCTCCTCCTCCTCCCGTCACCAGCTCCACCCCGCGCTCGCCGCCAGCAGCAGAACGAGCAGCGCGCGCCGGACAACCGGCTGCTGACCAAGCCGCGCGTGCCCGAGTGCATCCTCGGCAAGGGAACAAGCACGCCGGCCAGCCGGCTGTGAACCGAACCGTGCGCCGCCACCTCCAGCTCCTCCCCGCGCGCTTGCCCTCTCCTCCTGTTTCCTGCCCCACGCCATGCTCGCCGCCCGCCGCGGACCGGCAAGCTGCAGCAGCAGATACTCCCGACCACGCCGGGCACGCATCCCCCTCTGGTTTAGCCCTGGCCCCATGCTCGCTTCCCTTTGCTCTGTGGCGGCCGCGAGTTCCGGGCGCATCTGAAGCTGGTCGGTGGCTGCCTGCGGGAGGCGAGTCGGGCACGGCGAAGGCGGAGCTCGCCGGGACGCGGCACTGCGAGGTAGGCCTGCCGGCGGCCAACTAGCGTGCGAGGCGACGGGCGGCAGTGCTTCGAGGCAGGCCTGCCGGCGGCCGGTGCGGGCGCGGGCTCGCTGGGCACGGCGATGGACTTTTTTTAAGAACGATGGATGCGAACTGGTCAAACCTAACAAAGTTAGCACTGTTAGTACATGCGTGACGGGCGGCGTCTTCACCCTCGCCACGTGGCACATTATACTGGGACTCATCCGTCAGATTTTGCATCAAGCTGCTATAATCAGTCAATTAGCGTTTTTTGAAAACTGTCACCGCAATATTGGTGGTTTTTTGAAAAAAAAAACTGAATGATGGTGGTTTTCTGAATTAGGGTCCCCAATTGTGGTGGTTTTTTGCAATTTACTCCGAGGAACTGAACCGTCATATCATCTTAGAGCATCTACAACCGAACCTCTCAAACCCGTCTTAAACGTCTGGACAGGCCGCCTGGTCACTGTCTGGTCACGATTTTTTGACTCAGACGGGCCTCTTAAACGGCTCGCAAACGCTCGGGCAGAGTGCCCCCCCACCCCCCCCCCCCCAATCCAGCCTAAATATCCGCGGAAACAGTTTGAGATGTTCGGATGCAAGAAGTGAAATTTAAAGCGTGCCCGAACACTACCCGCGGACGCACCCGGGCGCGTCCGCGGACATTTGAGGGGCCATATTTGTAATATGTGGTCAACCAGGACGTCTTCTCCTGTTGAATGCACATCACCAAAAGAAATGAAATAAATCAAAAAATGAAAACACCAATGTCAAGTTTATAACTTAAACGCTGATGTACTGAACATATCACTATACACCTAACCATCCAACTATCGGTTGGTTCACTATTTCTCGGTTAATTGCTCGTAACAATAACCATTCCTCTGTTTTGAAATATAATATGGGCGAATTTTGGTTCATTAAAAATAATTTTAATCAATAATTACCAGATTGCTGATTTGTATTTTCTATGATATATTATCAAGTGGCGTATGAGGTGAGCAATCAAAACTTTAGTTCAAATAAAATAAAATAAAGAACCCTTCAGAAAGAAACTTATATAAAGAAATGTGATGATCTACTGAAGTGAATTTTAATATCGGTTCTCAGCACAGCGGAAGCTTCTCCAGCACCAGCAGATTATTATAATTCATTACTCCCTGCGGTCCTTTTTACTTTGCATATAAGAATTGTCTGAAGTCAAACTTCACAAAATTTGATCATATTTATAAGAAAAAAAATATCAACATCTACTATGCTAAAGTTATACAATATGAAACTTTAAGTCATGACGCATCTACTGGTATTGATTTCACATTGTGAATGTTGATATTCTTGTCTATAAAGTTGGTTAAAGTTTACGAGGCTTGACTTTAGACAAATCTTATATGCGAATTAAAAAAGATCGGAGGGAGTACATTATAGTACACGAACGGTACCTGCAAGGCTGCAAACATACTCCTGCATGCACACAGCAGGTTCGGTACGTCCATGTACAAAAATATCACTAAGCTTGCTAGTAACAAAGCCAGTTTTATACAGTACTCTATCATCACTAAGCTTGCTAGCACTCGTCGGCCCATGCCAAGCAGTCGTGGTGCAGCTGAGCCAGCGTCCGCTGCTCCACGCTGCTGCCAGCGCCACTCCTGCCCTTCGTCGCCTCCACCGCCATTGCCGCGCCCCGGTCCGCACCGCCGTTGCCGCCAGAATGCCCATGGACAGGCGGGGGAGCCTCGGCGCCGGTGAGCTGCTGCACGACGGCGCGGAACTGGTCGGGGTGGACGAGGTACACCGCCGTGGCCGACCGGTCCCGGTGCCTCCAGTGCGGCCTCCTCGGCGCCTCCGCCGCGCCGCCGCCACAGCCGTTCCCGACCTTCGCGTTGTTGCTGTTATTGCCGTTGCCGTTGCTCTCCATTGGTTGCTAGCTTGAGCTTGACTGGTCGAGGTAAGGAAAGAGGCGGCGAAAGGAGGCCGGAGGGAGAGGATGGGTGGATGGATGATGATGGTGGATTAGTCGTGGACGCGGCCGGCGGGTTTTTATACTCGGTCAAGCGCGTGGAAAAGCGTAAACGATTAAGTATTCGTGCCGAGCACGGCGAGCGGCGCGCAGGTAGGACTGACGACTACCTGGCGAGGTGGACGGGTGGTCAGCACGCCATCACACCTCCACCTTGTGGAAAAAGCAGGCTATGCTCGTACAGGACGAGCTGCTGATGCCTCCGCCTGCGTCACTGTCGAACCTTCTTGCTAGCGGAAATGCTTCCCTGAGGACGAATTGCTGGTGCCTACATGTGCGTCACTATCGCCTCACTGGCTCACGTTGTTAAATGTTAATTCTTCAAAATCCCGGGCCTCTCGCCTTAGGTCACACGCGTAAATACGCGTACGGTGGATCAGGAACATGTGCAGCGATGTAAAAAAAGGAACATGTGCTAACTCCCTCAAGCTTAGCTAATTTAATAGTGTCATCTGCACGCCCTCGTTGACGCCATCATTAGATCTCATTTTAATTATCTGATGGTGCATTTAGCGATGTGGGAGGATATGTGGAGGTGTGTCTCCGGTGAAGTTCGCCTGATTCGATGGGTGGTTCTCTTTGGTGGCGGATTTGCTCGGATCCGGTATTCGTTCGTATATACGTGTGTCTTCAGGTTGGATTGCGGTTGTTGTTATGATGCACTGGTGCTATGGGCCCTTGTCACAACCAAGATTTTTGGTTACAGGTCAAAATTTCAAGATTTTCTATGATTACCGCGTATTTTCGTGCCCCTCGGTAAATCGCCATGTCAAACAAAAAATACCATTTTTAAATTTTTTTGAATTTAAACACTCGATTGATAGTAAAGTACGTAGGATCTAATTAATGCCATGAGAGTTGGTTCTGGCGTGTTGGTAGCAACCTAGTTCCTATTCTGAGAGGTATTTGGTTCGAATATTCGTTCATTCACTTATTTGAATTCAAAATTCAACTATAAAATTCGCACGAAATATTCTCGGTATTTCTCGGTAACCATGATAACCACATTTATTAGTGCCCCTCGGTAAAATTGCCTCATTTGGTAACCAAAACCTTGGTCACAACGACATTCTGATTGTCTATTGTTTGACATGAAAAAGAAAAGATGATGCTCTCATACAAAAGGATAGGAGGGGGTTTCGTATAGGCGTCTCCCTTGACCCGGGGTACAAAGTGTTGCGGGCGTGCCAGTGTACACAGTACACAAATGCAAAGAAGAAGAAAGGAAAAAAGATGAGGCCTGCTGGCGCGGCCAAGGGATCAAGCGATCATGGTCTCCTAGTTCCCGGGGGCCTCAGAAAGCCCCCGGTTAATTACTCCCGCGGATAGTACCGCGGGACACCTCTAATTTAGCTGTGCAGTCGTTGTCTTCGGTCTTTGCTTCGCGTTCCTCATGCATGGTGGTGGTGTGTGTATGGCGGCGGCAGAGTCCGTGTACTAAGTCGTACACGCGCCATCGAAAACGTGGCCTTTGCTCTGGCCACGCTCGCCTACGCCGTCTTGCCTCGTCGGCCTTGAGCGGCGTCGGTGTGGTTGTTGAAGTAGCCACTAGTGCAGAACCGGGTTTTAGCGTCGGTTCGTAAGGGCCTTTAGTGTCGGTTCCACAGTGGGGACTAAAGGTTCCCCCTTTAGTACCGGTTCATCACGAACGGCACTAAAGTGCCACCACGTGGCACGAGCCAGGCCCGGGTGTGTGTATGACATTAGTACCGATTGGTAACACCAACCGGCACTAAATGTTTGGGGTGGTTTTGGTTTTATTTTTTATTTTTTCGTTAATTTTGTGTTTTTCATTTAATTCTTTTTTGTTTGCTGGTATTTTACGATACTACGTATTGTACACGTTATGCATATATATAAATAGATTTTCTCGTAGAACTGATCGTGTATATATATATATACACACACACACAATTTCTCCTATATGTTGCCTTGGTGTCTTTGGAGCACGATAACAAGTGGTCCATGGGGGCGGTAACTGGTAATAGTATTCTCCTTTGGGATCTATGACCTAGTCGAGCAAAAATCCCGCTATTTCCTCTTGAAGTGCTAGTATGCGCTCCGTTGTTAGGAGCTTCTCCCGCACCTCTTTGAACTGTTAAGAAGGAGATCAATATGCATGTGTATTAGTTGTGTGACTACATATCGATAATGATGTAAATATTGTGAATAGTATTCTGGCAAACGTACCCATTCCTGTCTTTGAGATTTGCTCCTTTCAGACGCCATCATGCGAATGTTCTTGCAAACGTAGTATGCACACAGATTATTCCCTGGAGCCTGCCTCAGGGCCTTTACAAGAATGTAATTTAATCAGATAATAATTAATCAAGCATGATAATTAATTAATGGTATTGAAACAAGAATTAAAGAGATGGTAAGCTAGCTAGTAATACTTAATTACTTACCTTGGGTCGATACCAATGCAGCTTTTGTCGCCATTTGCCTGGAGTCACCTTGATAAACTTTGCCCAAGCCTTGCCCGGCAGCAAAGAAAATGAATAAAGGGGTTATTAATAATGATATCTGGAAATGACGACCTAATTAAATAGGCCGAGATATTGTTAATAATGATTGAAATTACCTGCCGACTATCCCCTTCACGATGGCGAAGTCACTTTCTGCCTTAAGTAGTGAGTCCAGTACTTCAACTGTTCCTTTATCAACTTTAATGATTAACAAGATCCAGTGGAAACTACATGCGCACACGTTTGCATGTCTTAATTAAGCGGGCATGTGCACAACACTAATCAACTAGCCTAAACCATATACACTTAATTATTAACATCTAGCTAGCTAGTAAGCAAAAACAGAATTTGTAGTACAAGACAGTGTGACTCACAGGAAGTTGTAAGGAAGTAGTATATCTTCATTTCTATTGAGGCGCTTGAAAAACTTTAGCATGATTTCCTCTAAACTTGCTCGACAACTTGGAATATTCCATGTGTACTCATTAACAGTATTAGGGTCAATGAACCCAATGCCATAGCGTATAGATTTTTTCATTTCATACTTCTTCATCCTGCATAATACCACAGAAAAGAATATAGTAAGGATAATTACAGGTAATGATTGATCAAAATGATCACTACAGCTAGCTTGAGACTTAAATTACAGAGAGAAATCGCTTACAGACAATAGCAACTGACGAGAGATTTGTCGAGTGCGTCTTGATTGTATAACTGAAATAGTTTTGAATACTCAACAGACAGAGCTTTCTCATTGTAGTAATGCTCCTCATTGACATTCATCATGAGGGACGCTCGATTGGAAATCTTGGTAATGTTCATGTACCACTGATGCAATTCATACATTCTCGTTGGGAGGTTCTTGACCTCCTCTGGCTTGACCAAAGGTTGGTCGCGGCCATATTGCTGTTTTATTTCCTCCTCTCTAAGAGGAGACATGGGCTCGATGTCGAGGAGTTGTCCAACACTGATACCGAGCATTTGAGCCTGGCTTATATGCTCCTCGGTTATTACTAGATTGTTTAACTGGGGAACGGTTTGCCCACAATAATATACGGCGTGCGTACTCTCATGTGTTGTTGGCACAACAAGCGGGGGGGGGGGGGGGGGGTCGATTGCGCCGCCTATTCTACCAGCTGGGGAACGCTTTTCCCACATTTTTTGGCAGCTTCTTGTTGGCTCGAGCTCGAGCTCGCTTCCCTCTGTAGTCGTGCTCGATGTGCCTTCCTGAGTTGGCACTCATAGTCAGAGTCAACAGGCTTGGAAGCTGGTTCTCTAGCCATATGAATGAAGTGGTCAATCTTTTCCTCAGGCACTTTCTCCCTTGGCGGCGGTGCCGGTTTCGGTCCAAAATGGGCGTCCACTTGGGCCTTCACTATGGCTTTGTTTTGCTCCTCGGTCATGTAGTAAGGCCTCTGAGGAAGAGGAGCGAGGCTGCTTGGACCATATTTATATCGCTTGCCTCCGCCTGTACCTCCTGTACTACCTCGACTCGTACCGCTACGCACCATAGTTGCGGCGTGTCTCTTCTGCGATTGCTGAGGCGGCGGAGACAGCTGATGTGCCTGAGTTGGAGCAGGAGTCTGCTCACGCATTGGTGGACTTGGAGGAGCGAGAGTCTGCTGACACGGTGGCGGACTTCGAGGAGGAGTCGGCTCAAGCGTTCGTGGACTTGGAGGAGCGGGAGTCTGCAGACACGGTGGCGGACTTCGAGGAGGAGTCTGCTCACGCGTTCGTGGACTTGGAGAAGCGGGAATCTGCTGACACGGTGGCGGACTTCGAGGAGGAGTCGGCAGACGCGGTGTCGGTGGACTTCAAAAGATGATGCAATCCTTTCTCCATAGGATGATACGATGTATGGCCTCTCCCAGTGTGTGCTCGTCGTCACCTCTAGGAATGTCAAGCTGTAGCCCCGAATATGGGTCCACCACCTCATCAACCAAGACACAAGTATAGCCCGCTGGAATCGGGGCGCAATGGAAGGTTGCTTCGGGGGTAATTGTAAAAGCAATGGCGTCCGCCACCTTCATGAATATGTTCTTCATTCTGAAGTGTAGCTCACAGTTAGTGTTCTCTATGATGTCATCCACAGGGTATGTATCCAGCAGTGCGTCGCCCGGGGTGGAACCAACGCTGCTTCTCGGCATGGATGGGACGGTGCTATCCAATACTGGACGATCATCCGCTTGCTGCTGCCGCTGCTGAGACCCCCTTTCCTAGCTAAGTGAGTCGATCTGCTGCTGCTGCTGGAATTTGAGTGCCAAGTCCGCGTGCCTTGCTTCTAGGCCTTGAAGGCGTTCTGCGTCCTGCTTCCTCTGCTCCTCCTCCAGCTTCCTCTTCTTCTCCTCCTCCCTTTTCTTTCTTGCACGGGTCCTGTAGTCGTCGTTCCATTCTGAAAAGCCCTCATACCAGGGAATAACGCCCTTGCCACGTGTTCTTCTCGGGTGTTCAGGATTTCCCAGGGCGCGTATAAGCTCATCGTTCTCTCTGTTGGGCATGAACACGCCCTTTCGAGAATCTTCTATTGCGTCAAGTAACTTTTGTTCGGCTCCTTTTAGACTTGCCTTCTTCGAAACCTCGCCTGTCTTCGGGTCCAACTCCCACCATGCGCATAGAACCAAGTTCTGCACCTGGGGGGGGGGGGGAGCTCCTAGTAACCGGAGTGACCCCTGCACCCTCCATATCTTGCTCAGACTTATCCCACTTAGGCATTGCCACCGCGTAGCCACCTGGCCCCAGCTTATGGAACTGCGTTTTTTTGCGGCATTGGCCTTGTTTTTCCTCGATCGTTCCTTAGATAATTCTGATTCCTTGAATTCCATGAAAGCGGGCCAGTGTTCTCTTTGCTTCTCCAGTGTTCCCGTGAATTCAGGAGTCTTCCTGCTTGCAGCGAGGTAGTTGGCCCATACCGTTTTCTTGTGGGTGTTGAATGCAATTGCCATCTTCTTAAGAGCAGCGTCCTTGACTTTCTGCACATCTGCATCAGTGAAATAATCTGGTAGGGTGAAATGTTCCATCAGAGATTTCCAAAGATTGACTTTTACTCTGTCGTTGACCCAAGTAACATCTGGACGTTTAGTTTTTGGCTCTTTCCATTCTTGAATGGAGATTGGGAGTTGGTCCTTCACAAGAACTCCGCACTGACGAACAAACTTGTTCGCAATGTTCTTAGGCGTGAGGGGTTCGCCACCCGCTTTGATGGAATCGATGTTGTACTTTACACCCTCCTTCAACTTTTTGACTGGGCCTCGCTTTGTCCTGCTGTCTGTAGAAGCAGATTTTCTCGATCCGGAGGGCTGAAAGAAGAAAGATCGATTCGTTAATATATCTTCAAATCAAAAAACATGTGATGATCACTAGATGCCTGCTTATATAAATATACCTCATCGGTAGTCTTTGTTATTTCAAGATCAACATTGTCTGTGTCATCATAATCATAATCATAATCATAGTTCATGACTTCATCAGCTCGGTCGTCCTGATCGAATATCTAATCATCACCCTCCCCGGTATTGTTCAGATATTGGGAGCCGTCATCTGCTTCATTCAGATCACCTGGCCTGGTAGGGCTGCGTATGATCTCGAACATGGCCTCTTCTCCCTCTCTGCCGGTATTGTCCGCCATAGCTTTTATTTAACACTAATCCGAAAGAAATATAAAACAATTTAGTATTCAAATTACAATGCATGGATGCAATCAATAAGGAAAAACTGAATCATATAGTACATAATATGCATCGTCTCGAATAATATATAATCTCGAATACATCGTCTCGAATAATATATAATCTCGAATACATCACTGGCTATGTAGCTAATAAAGATAGAATACTACAAAAGAATCTAGGCCACTCGCGGTTCCTGGGGCGCGGGCGGTGGACACCCAAAGACAAGGAACCATCACAGGATCATATCTCCGGTCATCTGCCCAAAGAACGTGCCAGGTATTGGAGAACCTGACGTCCATAGCATCCATGTAGCGATGGACGTGCTCGTCCTCCTCCCTGACACGATGACGCACCACCTCCGGTGGGGCCGTCTCCCTCTGCACCGAATGTGGCCCACGCGAACGCCACCAAAGGAGATCAGGGTCGACGACGGGACCCGAGGCCGGGTTCCTCACCAAGCGGCGCGCCCCTCTAGGTAGAACCTCCCAATGCCAGCCCGGCGGAGCCCAGTCCCGGACATGGGTCAGCCGGACGTCGTGGCGAACGGGTCGACGACGAGGATGCGGGCCGGGCATCGTCGAGAACAAATACTATATGCCCGCAAAAAGTAACATTTTTTAAATGATTGGATTGTGATAACTAAAATTTTATATGCAAATTCTAACAATTTGACATTAATCTAATTCATCTAGCTAAAACTAACTCTAAAATTTCTAACATTTCTATATATATAACTAACATTTCTAATATTTCTATAACTAAAAAACAGAAAAATTGCTAACATTTCTATAACAATGTGTGTGTGTGTGTGTGGACATAGCGGCCGGGGCAGGAGCTCACCGGCGAGGCGCGGCGACGGGGGGCGGCGACGGGGACGGAGACGGGCGGTGACGATGGGGATGGGGATGGGGCAGCGACGACGGGGACGGGGACGGGTCGGGCGGGGACGACGGGAGGACGGGGCGGGGCGCGGCGACGGGGACGAGGACGGCGACGGGGACGGCGACGAGGGGCGGCGGCGATGGGGCAGAGGAGAAAGAAGCAGAGGGAGAGATGAGAAATTGATTTTTTTTGAGGTGTTTTCTTATATAGAACAACCTTTAGTACCGGTTGAAGCCACCAACCGGAACTAAAGGTCTGTTTTGGCTAGGCCAAGCGGCGGGAAGCGCACCCCCTTTAGTACCGGGTGGTGACTCCAATCGATACTAAAACCCCTCCTTTATTACCGGTTTGAGCCACCACCCGGTACTAAAGGGGGTGCGCTGGCGCAGGTGCGATGCGTCATGTTTAGTCCCACCTCGCTAGTCGGGGGGCGTCCGCACTGGTT
Organism: Triticum urartu; assembly: GCF_003073215.2. NCBI lineage: Eukaryota > Viridiplantae > Streptophyta > Magnoliopsida > Poales > Poaceae > Triticum > Triticum urartu. The sequence continues at coordinate 103,856,834 of NC_053028.1, read as the reverse complement.
TATAAGCCCTAGTACGGTAGCTCTCTCGAGCTCCTCTCCAAACCAGGCCTACTCGGCCTAAATGTTCTGTGCTGCCCTGTGGTCTTACTGGCCCAACAACACATTGGGTTTCTAGTCGTATGCAGGCCGCTGTGGCGCAGTAGGCGGGCTTTTTTTTCTTCTTTTTTTTGCTTTATTTATTTTTGTTTATTTATTTTTGAGTTGTTTTTTTGCTGTATTTAGAGTTTCTTTGTGAATATTTTTGCTTTAGGTACAAAAAATTACAAACTTTCTATTAGTGTCGGTAGTTTACAAATTTGAATAGTTTACATTTTGAATTATTTGAAATTTATGTGAATCACTAGTTTGTGAATAACTTAACTTTGAAAATAGATTTTTCAGTGATTCTTTTTTTTATGTTTAATATTAGTGTGTTTTTATCATTATATTCAATTTGGTAATGCTTAGGTTATTTAAAAAATGAAATACCTTTGTAACGGATGAATTTACGTCCGAAACCCTGATACTTCGAAAGAGATTATCCATTTTGTACACGAAGTGCATCTAGTTTTTCACGGTAACCATCTCTACTTTTTTGCACATACTATGTGGGTGAAATTATGATACCATGCCAACTTTCAACCTTTTCTGAGTTCATTTGAAATGCTTTTCAATTTCAGGGTCATTTAGCTGAAAAAATCAGTAAATGCATGAAAGAATTTGTTTGCACATAAAATTTCTTCGTGTTTCAAATGCCAAATTACATAACTACCCTAACTATTACAGAGATTCCCTCCTGGGTATGAAACACAGAAGAAAGTGATGATAGTGAAGCCGATCACATCCCAGATCTTTGGGTGTGAAACTTTTTCTTCGCGTGTGTCCCTTTGTGCCGTAGCCATGGAAAATCTTCATCATTTAACCGGATGCTCGGGTCAATATTCACTATGAATGGAGCAATTTCATCAAACTTTTCATAATCTTCTGACATGTCTGCCTTGTCATCCACTCCCACGATGTTTCTCTTCCCAGAAAGAACTATGTGGCGCTTTGGCTCATCATATGATGCATTTGCTTCCTTATCTTTTCTTTTTCCCGGCTTGGTAGACATCCTTCACATAGAAAATCTGTGCCACATCATTAGCTAGGACGAATGGTTCGTCTGCATACGCAAGATTGTTGAGATCCACTGTTCTCATTCCATATTGCGGGTCTTCCGTTACCCCGCCTCGTGTCATATTGACCCATTTGCACCAAAACAAAGGGACCTTCAAACCACGTCCATAGTCAAGTTCCCATATCTCCTCTATGTAACCATAATATGTTTCCTTTTCCGTCTTGATTGTTGCATCAAAGCGGACACCACTGTTTTGGTTGGTGCTCTTCTTATCTTGAGCGATCGTGTAAAATGTATTACCATTTATCTCGTACCCTTTGAAAGTCATTATATTCGAAGACGGTAACTGGGACAGCGAGTACATGTCATCTTCAATAGAGGCGTCATGCATGATACTTGTCTGCAACCAGCCAGCGAAACTCCTGGTTTGTTCACGTGTAATCCAGTTATCAGACCGCTCCGGGTGTTTGGAGCGTAGAAAATTCTTATGTTCGTCCATATATGAAGCCACCAAGGCGGAATTCTGTAGAACTGTGTAGTGTGCTTCAATGAGAGAATGTCCGTCCATACATATTTTTTGATTCCCTCCTAGCGTGCCTTTTCCATCCAGTCTGCCCTTATGCCGCGATTCAGGAACACCAATCGGCTTAAGGTCAGGAATAAAGTCAATACAAAACTCAATGACCTCCTCATTTTCATGGCCCTTGGAGATGCTTCCTTCTGGCCTAGCACGGTTATGAACATATTTCTTTAAGACTCCCATGAACCTCTCAAAGGGGAACATATTATGTAGAAATACAGGACCCAAAACGTTAATCTCTTCGCATAGGTGAACTAGGACGTGCGTCATGATGTTGAAGAAGGATGGTGGGAACACCAACTCGAAACTGACAAGACATTGACCAAATCATTCTCTAACCTTGGTATAATTTCTGGATCGATTACCTTCTGAGAGATTGCATTGAGGAATGCACATAGCTTCACAATGGCTAATCGAACGTTATCCGGTAGAAGTCCCCCTCAATGCAACCGGAAGAAGTCGGTATCATCCAAACAGTGTGTGCATGCACGATATCCCTTGTTTGTCTGTCCTGAAAGGTTACTGAGAGCAGGCCAATCATTGATGGTCACGAACAGCAAGTCCTTTAGGTCAAATTCTTCCCCCATGTGCTCATCCCACGCACGTACACATGTTCCATTTCACATTGCGGCTAAGGCAAACAAGCGGGCTCATCTGATGCCTCTTCTTCAGCTTCTTCCCACATTGCCGTCTCAGCTTCTTCCCCCATTGTTGTATCATCGTATTCAGAAAACCCATCATGGCCAGGATAGCTGTCGTCGTCCTCTTCTTCTTCATTGTCTTCCATCATAACCCCTCTTTCTCCATACTTGGTACAAACATTATAGCGGGGCATGAAACCGGACTCAAACAAGTGGACATGAATGGTTCTTGACTTAAGAGTAATTGTTATCATTCTTACAACCAACACATGGATAAGGCATAAAACTATCCGCCCGCTTGTTTGCCTCAGCTGCAAGCAGAAAAGTTTGCACGCCATTAATGAACTCGGGAGAGCATCGGTCATCGTACATCCATTGTCGGCTCATCTTCATTACACAACACCGAAAAGACCAAATTAATACAAGTTCATACAACACTTAAATGCAACAAACAAATAACTCTCTAGCTAAAGAATTTAAATGCAACAACAAATGTGATCAAGATCGCAACTAAGGTAACAATTGATCCAACAGCATAATGATACCAAGCCTCACTATGAATGATATATTTTCTAATCTTTCTAATCTTCAAGCGCATTTTCTCCATCTTAATCTTGTGATCATCGACGACATCGGCAACATGCAACTCCAATTCCATCTTCTCCCCCTCAATTCTTTTCAATTTTTTTTTTCAAATCCTCATTTTCTGTTTCAACTAAATTTAACCTCTCGATAATAGGGTCGGTTGGAATTTTCGGTTCACATACCTCCTACATACAAATATCTATGTCAGCTTGATGGGCATAATTTGTCAAAAACATGAAATGCAACAAATAGTTTTAAAAGAGAATATACCACATCCGAATCATAACCCGGACAAGGGCCGACGGGGACGGATATCAAAACCATGGCACTATGTATAACAAACAACGTACGGGTAAGATAATTATACGAGTAACTATATATCCAAATCACACAAACATCAATTTTTTATATAAACATTCATGAACAAGAGGCTTACCACAAGGTGGTGCCGGCGACGGGACGGTGCGGGCGATCGATGGTGGTTACGACGAAGATTTAGAAGGCACTAAGTAAACCACACCTACATATGCAAACTAAGTGTTATTTTTGACCTCAAATTGCATATAAATCAAATACTAGCACATATATATAATTCCTTCCAAATTACTAAACTCACAAATCAATCACTATATAAAGCATTGCAAGAGCTAATCTAGCAATGAGAGATGAAAGGACAAAGTTGCTAACCTTTGTGATCATTTGAATGGATGGGGGCCTTCAAATCTTGACAAATTTTGGGCAAAGTGTGTGATGAACTTGAGAGGAAGAGGGGAAAAACAAAGAGGAGAGGGGAAAGAGAAAGAATAGAGCGAGCCCGGGTGGACGAAGGGTGTATGTAGGACGACCTTTAGTACCGGTTCGTGATACGACCCGGTACTAAAGGTGCTGGAGGGGCCCCGGACTGACAACATCCTGCCACCACTCCCTTTAGTACCGGTTCATGACACGAACTGGTGCTAAAGGTTCGCCACGAACCGGTATTAATGAGAGCGGTCGGGTAGCCGTTGGAACCGGCACTAATGCACACATTAGTGCCGGCTCAAAACCAAACCGGCATTAATGTGCTTCACATTTGACCCTTTTTCTACTAGTGAGCATGCATATTTGGGTTTGCTTGGACGTCGTTGATGACATTGTAGATTCGTCAGGAGTGCGAGGGGTATGCCCCGTGGGAGTAGATGTCGAAAGGAGAAGAAGGAATGGATGGACGTGTGACACATGGTGTGCACACGTCCGTCGATGACCGCATACACCGCCGCCATTAGCAGAGGAAGTCGCCGCCTTGCACCGCTCGGCACGTGTGACACGTGTTCGTGCCGACAAAAAGAGAGGCCGCAAGATGCACCTAAGCGTGTCCCGGCCCAAACCGGGTGATGTCTCCGCCGCCATAGTTATGACGAATCATCGTGACTCGTCGAGAGCCGCGCCGCCTCCATAGTTGCGACAAGTCTTCATGACTCGTCGAGCGCCACGCCGCTGCCGCCGCGTCGAGCGAACAACGTCGCCGAGTCCTGGCCAGCCCATGGCGCCTCCATGGACCAGCGAGACAGCGGCGAAGGAGACCTCGTGATGCAACGGAGCCTCGCCCAGGCGCCGCCGATGGTGTATGTAGAAGGGGTGGCGCACTATATGGCGCCGAGTCGAATGATGCTTGTCGACGAGTCCCAACCAGCCCATGGCGCCTCCATGGACCGGCGAGACAACAGTAAGTGCGACGTTGTGATGCAGCGGGGCCTCACCCAGGCACCACCGATGGTGTAGGTAGAAGGGGGCGGCACTCTAGGTCGCACCGAGTCAAACGACGCATGTCGCCAGGGGTCGCTCATAGGCGGCAGCCCCGAGGCATCGCCATCTTGCATGGAGGGTGCGTCGAGGGTCGCTTATAGGCGGCAGCCCCGGCACGTCGCGGCCGATGGTGAATCCGGCATGAAGGAGTCATCGGGGGCTGCACACAAAGGGCAACCCCGGCACGTCGTCACCGGTGATGGATCCGGCGTGAAGGATCGTCGGGGCTGCACACAAAACTTCAACCCCGGTGCGTCGTCGCCGTCAGTGGGTAGTGCACCAGGGTCCGCGTACGGGCGGCAGCCCCGACACGTCATCATCTTGCGTGGAAGGTGCGCCGAGGGCGCCCAGCCCCAGAACGTCATTGTCGTGAGTGGCGGGCGTTCCGAAGGCCGTGCAAACACAATGGTCCCGGCTCGTCGGCGCCGGTGGAGATAGCGCCGGGGTCGCTTAGGCGGCAGCCCCGATGCCGCGTCACCGTCTTCAATGAGATGAGATGAGGGCGACGGCCCGCCCCGAGTCCGGCCGTCCGGACGCAACTCCGGTCACCGCCATCAAGAGAGATGCAGAGAGAAGAAAGAGATGGCACGAGAGGGAGAGATTAGTTCAGGTCCTCACCTTGAGAGAAGATGATCGGCATGATGACGACCTTCTCGCCGGTGCACACGCTCCTCGGTACGTTGTCTGCTGGATCCTCCCGGTTGCCCGCCCGGCAAGGCAGCCGAGCTCTTCTCCTGAAGCCTGGATGTATTGTGGTTTTAATGGATGGATGGCGTCTGGACCAAGGCCGGCCTCTCCTTCCATGCGTGCGTGAGTCGTGAGTTCCCCTTACGTTCTTCCGAGACCTGTATATTTATAGGCCACGGGAGGGGCTGGACCTGTGAAGCCTTGATCGTTTGGCTCCTCCGATCTTCACGTACAAGAACGTGTTTAAGTTATGCATATCCTCCTCTTGGCGCTTATCTCATCGATTCTTTTTCTTGACGCACACGGCTGCACACAAAAGAAGAAGAAAAAAAATCATCACGCACGTACCTGGGCGTATGGTTGCCTACGGGCCCAGCCAAGACATAGTGTACGGCGTATTTGGGTATATACGCTTTCCTGTCGGCTGGTATGCAAGTATCGGGTATGTAGACCACCAACGGCATGACGTACATGTATTTCTGCCATATACGGGTCCGGCCATGACTTGTACACGTATTGGCTGTATCAAGAGTTGATACATATGCATAGGCTAGTATTACGTAGCTTCACCAAGACCTTTATGCATACAAAAGTCTTTATTTTATGCATGTCATTGCTAGTACGTGGTTTTGCCACTTACAAAAAATATTTCGACATGCACAAAAACTTATCAAACATCTATTACAACAAGTTTTGTCCAACTCCAACATCGGAGGACGATGACAGCTGCTTGCGTTCGGCTCGCTTCAGTCCTCCTAATTGTCACTAGGTGGTCTACGGATCTGAATGCAATTTTGTTAGTACTTGTGTTCATTGAAATGCCATGATTAAACATATATAAATCAAAAGTTTCCAAAAAAAGGTATATTTATACAAGTATGCGAAGCATCAATACGACCTTTTTTTTGCATCGCATCAATACGACCTTGATTTACGACTTCATACATCTGATTTGTTAGTACTTTTAAATTGCTGGCCCATCAAGGTGAAGGTGGAGCTATAGGGACAAAGATTGAAAAAGACGTACGAGGCAGAAGACCCAGCCACCGCCCCCGCGTCGCCCGCATCCGGCGACTCGGGGGAAAACACCGGCCGCCTCCGCCCGTCCCCGCTTCCTCTGCCTCGCGCCACGTCGCAGCCGGAGAGCCGGCCGGCGAAGCCGCGCCGCGTTCCGAGATGGTGGCGGCGGGGCGGTTTTTCCCCTCACACCGTCATACCTTCATCCCGAGCAACGCCGGCGGCGGCTCATCGAGTGCTTTGGTCCGGTGGCCAGTCTCGCGCGAGTGGTCTCGTGGACGCGATAGGCACGTGCTACTCTCCACCATGGTGGATCTGGCCGGCGTGCTTTGATCCGTGCGCAGGCACCGCGTTGCGATGATGCCTTGGCCGGGCTCGGCTCCGGCGCATCGCACAGGCATCTGGCATGCCTGCTGCTCTCTGCCAGATGCGGGCGGAGGTGATGGCCATGGATCTCGATTATCGTCCAGATCTGACGTCGGCTACGGTGGCGCGGTTGGGGGCCTGACGGCGCCGGGTTGGCACCGTGGTGGTGCCGATGGTGGCCGGCCAGGTGGCGGCAGGCTGGTTCGGGGCGGCGTGGGGGCCCTGCCGTGAATAAAGGTGGTGGTCCTTGTACTCTACTCGCGTCACGACAACGTTTGGCACGATCGGCCCTCCTTAATTAGGTCATCGACGGGTTCCGGAACTACTGAAGATGGTCTTGCCCAGGAGATCTAGATCGGGCAGTATCCGGTTGTGCGCGTTCAGATCGGCCTACGAGGTTATGAGGGCGCGGCACGAAGCTATGGAGTTTGTTGATACCATGGGACATGTCGGCCTCTCAATTTCCATGAAATAGACAGCGATAGAGAAGGTCATGGTGGCTGAGATCGGAGGATCAGTTAGTCGAACGGGGCCTTGGTGGCTATGGAGTCAGCCCCGTCTTTGATAACTCTCGGAAGCAGCACTGATAAGTGGGGTGGCAGCATTGCAGGATTTCACTTTTGGGGGTGCTCTTTGGGTGCCGAGTTGTGACTTTCAGGGTAAAGACCTAAGGTCTAAGAGCATCTCTAGCCGTTCAGCCCCTCAGGGCGTCGAAAAAGAGCGGCCTGGGGGTGAACCGGCGCTAAGTTGGCCCCTGGGGGCGACCTAGCTCCCAGCCACGCCCCCAGCCGCCGCCCCTCAGCCGCGGCAAATTCAAACATAGATCATTCCCGCTCACAAAATAGACGCCACAAATCCAGCGATCACACGCAGCCACAAGTTCGGCGTACAAAAAACAGAAAGGACGCGCATGCGCATCAGACGGCGAGGTCGGCCTCCGGCGCCGGTGGAGTCGGCGTGCGCGGGCTTGGCGGGGTCTCTGCGCTGGACGGCGTCGGCGTGGCTTCTGTGTTGTGGGTGTTCTCGGTGGCCTCATCAGTCGGGCTTGGCGTCGGCGTGGGCGTTGGCGTCGGCGTGGGCGTCGTCGTCGATGGAAGCTGGTTCAGGATGAGGCCACGCTCCGCCAAGTACCACGCCTTGACCACCTCGTCGGTGCTCTGGAGCATGGCCGCCCCGCCCAGCAGGAAAGCCAGGTCGGTGTTTCTCTTCTTCGCGGCGACGTTGGTCCGGAGTAGGTCGAGCTTGATGGCGCTGCTCGACATCAACACCGACCACCGCGCCTCAATCTTCTCTTCACGAAGGATGGCCCGGGCTTGCGCGTCGGCGAGGCAGTGCTCGATGGACTCCTGCACTCGAGCGGTGGCCGAGTCGGCGTGTTTCCCCTTCTTGGCACCTTTATTGCCGTCCGGCCGCCCTTCTGACGCGCCCACAGTCGGCGCGTCTGGCTTGCAGGTCTCCTTGGCCTTGTCGAGGGTGCGTTGGACTTCCGCCCATTTCTCGCACATGTCTATGCGCTTGTAGACGTGGAGGTACTTGAATTCGGCGTTGTTATTGCCCTGCCGATACAAGGCGAACATGCGCAACAACTGCGTGGAGGAACAAACAGTTGGCGGTCGCACACGGCGAGGAGAGGCGGGAGACCGGCGTGGCATACCTGATCCTCAACGCTGGCGCCGCTCTCTGGGCGAGCGCGACCTCCTCGACGATCCCATGCCATTTGTTGCACGCCCCCTGGATAAGTCCCCAATGGTTCGCCATCGCCTTCGACCCGCGTTGCATGTAGACGCCTTTGAAGTAGGGGTCGCCGAGCTTGCGCTCGTCGAACTCGGCCTTGATGCGCTCCCAGTACGTCTCGATGCTCTGGTTCGTGCCGGTGGTCGGGTCGAGGCAGACGACTTTCCATGCTTTAGCGAGGCATTCCTCCTCCTTGGACGCCCACTTGATGCGCGGCTCGTCGGACCTGGCCGCCCGCTTCTTCTTCTTGCTCCTCCTCGCCGGAACAGTCGCCTCCTCCTCCTCTTCGTCCTCCTCCTCCTGCTCCTCCTCGCCGTAGACGTAGCCGAGCTCGCCTTCCATGCCGCCGCTCAGATCCACGGTGTCATCCGGGGTGGCGAACCCGGGAGACGAGGCGGCTGTGGCCGAGCCTGTCGCAATGATGTCATCCATGTTGGCCTCGGTCTCGTCGGTGTCGCCGAGGTGCGAGAAGGGCAGCGCGCTGTCGGGGAGGACGCGTAGGCGGGCTGCGAGTAGTTGTATGAAGGGTACTGCACGCTGGAGAAGGCGGACGAGGGCGTCCGCTGGGCCGGGTGTCCATGGGGGAAGGTGACGTTGGGGTTGAACCCACCGTGCGCGTCCCTGTCGGCGTAGCCCGGTGAGGGTGTGCATCCCCATGGCCGCGGCGACGGAGAACCAACGCCATGCTGGCCCCAGGGCGCGTACTAGGCGTGGTTGCTGGGTGGGTTCATCATCCCTGCGCGAGTCGCGTCGGCCTCGGCTTGGTCCGCTGAAGCCACCGCCGCCGCCCGCTCCGCATTGTCACGGGCCTTCTTGGCGATCGCCCGGTTCCGCCGGTCGGCGGTGACCGCCTCTCGTCGCTGAACTTCCACCCTCCACTCGGCGTTCGTCATGCTCGGTGGCTTGGACGGTGGCGCCCTCGCCTTCCTCTGCTTCGGTTGGGCGACGGGGGCGGTCGCGGTTGCCGCGGCGCGGGGGGTGACGTACTTCTTCGGTGGCATGGCGGCGGATGCGGGCGGGAGATTGGCAGGAGGAATGGAGAGAATGGGAGGGAAGTGGGGAAAAAGCGGGATGAAACTGCGGGAAGAGGCGCTCGACTCGCCGACAGGGCGGACCCACGCGACCTTTCGCTTGTGCCGGCGCCCCCAGGCGCCCCGCAGGGCGCCGGGTTCGGCCTGGGTCCGCCGACACCAGTTTCGGCCCGAGCCGGCGAAAAACGGGTTTCTGGGGACGCGACTGGGCCTTTTTTCGGTGCCGGTGCGGCAAAAACGCATGGGGAGGGCCTGTTGGGGGCGCTGCTGGAGATGCTCTAACCTTCATTGGTTGTGCCTGGCAATTGCCTTACTGAAGGAATTGTATTGAGAGCTCGGACGGTGCTTGTGTACTATTCCCTTCTTGAAGGCATTGCTTTTGGAGACCTCTTATGTTTTCTGGGTGTTTTATTTGGTGATGGTTGGTGTGCTACTCCTGAGAGGAGTTGATTGTTGTGGCGGGACCTTTACTTTTCCTTTCTTTTTTTGTTTTTCTTCTTTGGCTGTGTGCATCGTGGATGTCTTGTGACATCTTGTAGGTGCAGAGTGTGACGCCCGACTTAATCATGCATTAATTATACATGTAAATGCGCACGATCAAAATCAGAGACTCGGAAAAGATAACACAACACAACTCTAAACATAAATTTAAGTCATACAAGCTTTATATTACAAGCCAGAGGGTTCGAATACATAAGCTCGAATACAAACGAGTCAGCGAAAGCAACAATATCTGAATACAGACATAACTAAACAAGTCCGCTTTAAGAAGGTTAGCACAAACATCTACAATGATCGAAAAGGCAAGGCCTCCTGCTCGGGAGCCTCCTAACTACTCCTGCTCATCGGTGGCCTCCATGTATAGTAGTAGGCACCCTCAAGGTAGTAGTAGTAGTCGGTAGTGGCATCTGGCTTCTGGGATCGATCATCTGATCACGGCAATCAGGTATAGGGGAAAAGAAGTAGCAAATTAACAGTGAGTACTCATGCGAAGTACTCGCGAAATTTACATCAGAACTATGCTAAGTATGCATCAGTATCAAAGGAATGGAACTATATCTTTTGACTGGACTGCAAAAATGCCAAAGGAGAAGGAAAAGTCTAACCTATCGAAAGACTAGCATCTTGCAGCATTAGAAGAGTATAGATTATCATAATATAAATTAGGCCTTATACAGTGGGAGGTGCTTAGAAAAATAAACCGAGTTTTTCTGAAGCACCGGTGCCTATTTATATAGAAGAGACACTTAGTTAAGCGTCTACTCTATACAAATAAGCACCGGTGCTTAAAGAAAGTCTGATTTATTTTTCTAAGCACCTCCCCTAAGCACTTCCCATTGTATAAGGCCTTAGTAGCAAGTTATAGTAATACCCAGAGATCCTTTCTCGACTTCTTAAAAGAAAGAAATCCCGTGCTGCTCCACCTTGCGTCACACCTCCACCTTGGTGGGAAAAGCAGGCTATGCTCGTACAGGACGAACTGCTGATGCCTCCGCCTGCGTCACTGTCGAACCTTCTTGCTAGCGGAAATGCTTCCGTGAGGGCGAATTGCTGGTGCCTACATGTGCGTCACTATCGCCTCACTCGCTCACGTTGTTAATTCTCCAAAATTCCGGGGCTCTCGTCTCAGGTCACACGCGTAAATACGCGTACTATGGATCAGGAACATGTGCAGGCTTGATGTAAAAAAAAAAAAGAGGAACATATGCAAACTCCGTCAAGCTTAGCTAATTTAATAGTGTCATCTGCACACCCTGGTTGACGCCATCATTAGAGCTCATTTAAATATCCGATGATGCGTCTAGCAACATCGGAGGTTGTAGGATGTGTAGAGGTGGTCTTTGATGGACTCGTGAAATTCAATTGATCATTCTACTTTCTCGCGGAATTCGATCAGTGGTTTTTTTTGGTGGATCTGCTCGGATCCGATCTTCATTCGCATATGTTCGTGTGTGTTCGGGTTGGATCCTTTCAATCTAATCTTCTCTCCATTGGCAGCGGTTGCTATTTTGATGCATTTGTGCTATGAGCCCTTAACACGACGATTTTTCGATTGTCTACTACAACAAGTTTTGTCCAGCTTCAACAACAGAGGGGCGATGACAACGACGCACCTTCGGCTCACTTCGGTGTTTGTAGTCGTCTTTAGATGATCTATGAATCTGGATGCATTTTTATTAGTTCTTGTGTTCATTAAAATATCATGATTAAAGATGAATAAATCAAAAGTTTGCAAAAAAAAGAGAGAAATAGTTATACAGGTACGCAAAGCATCAATATGGCCTTGATTTACGTCTTCCTACATCCGATTACTATCAGTACTTTTGAACTGCTGGCCCACCAAGGTGAAGGTGGAGCTACGGGGACAAAAATCGTCTCACTGCTAAGAACATCTCCGGCAAAATCCTTATCCTATAACTTCTTTTCTTTTATAAAGAACACAAGAAATAACAAAAATTATATTCATATTCATAGATCACCTCATGATGACTACAAGTATTGGGACAAGCTAAAGGCACGCCGTCATCATACCTCTCGGAGCCAGACAAAATCTTGTTGTAATAAATAGTTGGAGAATCATCGTGCTAAGGCCCGAACGACCAGCGAACCAGAACAACAACCGGCCTCAATGAAAAAAATGTAGATCGGACGAATGCAACATGTGTATGCATGAACACAGATGACAGATGAATGATGACTCGAGACAAACATATCAACCGAAGACAAAAACCTACTGAATCCCGCGTGGTCCTCTGAGGCACACCTTCAAACACCCTCTGACAACACTAGATGCACCGCCCATACGGGGGCTAGGTGGGATGTATTACATCTTTAGGGAGTTGTCGTCACATTGCCTTCCTGAGCAGAACACAAGACCTAAATAAACTCAAAAACACCTAAAACGGAGTAGGTGCCCTCCCACCGGCAAGGCCCTTGATCCACCACGCCTCCATGACCCTAAGGCCATAGGAGTCGAGGCAGATCGGCGGCGTGAAATGTTAAAAGTTACAATTAAGCTCTTAAACCTTAATTCATCAATATGAGGAGTTAAGAGAGTGCTCGGGCCTAATCGAACCCTCAAATTTTACTCCTCAAACAAACTACACCCCACATGGAAGTCTCTCTTCCTCTTCTTCTTTTTTCTTCCTTCTCCCTCCTCCCTCCTACCGGCGCACCCAATAGGAGCAGCATCTCGGTCGCGCACAACTCTGGCATGTCACCCAACCCCGAACCCGTTGCCTCGCCGCCGGCCTCTGCCACCGACGCGAGGTCTGACACGACCGTGCCCAGGCTGCCTAGCTCCACGACATGAGGAATGGCTCATTGGACTACTGAAACAAACCCACATATAGACCAAGTGTCAGTGATTCCAGTGCGTTGCTGCACCGTCTCCTGTCAACAACGCCTGTCCCGAGATGTTTCTTGGGCGCCAAGGAGTTCCTCTATGATATGCGTGCAGTCAAGCTTGACGGAGATAGGGAGAGTCCCCGCCATGGCTATTGCGCTCTGCGCTCCGTGGTGAAGCGCTCATTGTTCCAACGACATCATGTGCCCAGTGGAGAGAAAGAAGCATGGGTGGCGTGCTCGTGCATGGATCAATGTGTGGTCCGACGAGCTCGGCCTGGCCGGCTAATGCATACTAGCCTCCTCGCCACGGATCCGAGCAATGTGAAGGACACGACCGAAGTGTTGAGCGTGTCGCACATCGGGGATGTTTCCTTCTCTCACCGATGAACCACAAGAAAACAAGTGAAAACTTCGTCGAAATCTTGTTGGTATTCAACCGAAGGCCAACGGAGTGCACAGGCATGGCCTAGGGAAGAGGGGCTTCCGGTGGCGACAACAGGAAGAGCAGGCGCTACGGAGTGGAGAAGAGCAAAGGGAATCTTTTGTTGAAATTTGTGAGGGCCTCCGAAAATTGGGAGTGTGGGAGGGGGTGAGGCTTAACTCCTCACATTTTTGAGGATTAACCATTAGAGGGTTTGATTAGCTATGACTTAACTCATCAAAACAAAAACTTATGAGTTAAGCATTTTAAGAGTACGGTTAGAGATGCTCTAAGTTAGCCAGCTAAAGTTAGGTGACGTAAGTCATAGGGTATTTGTTCGCACTATGAAACCTCACACAGACATGTGGAAGTGTTGGGTTTGATGTTTTCCTTTTCTTTTCCAAATAAAGGTTTCATGTGCACTAGATTGCGTCGAAATAATAAACACATATACAAATACTTTTTAGGTAAAACATACCTGTAAACAAAGACGTGCTTACAAATTTTCTTCGCAAGGATTCGTAGAAACCAAAATAAGCAATCAGGTCAACGTCGATGAGGGGAAGAAGACTTCCACATATCAAACTCCAAGACAACACATTTCGGACTGCGATGACATATACAATTTTGCAGGTGATAGTACACAAGGCACACTCCCGCAGTTGCCCAAGGCAGAGAAGGTGCATGAATAAACTAATTTGGTTTTTGGGGCTCCCGATTTTGCTGTCGATTTGGTTATCGGTGTGTGTGATTGGGAAGGTTGATCTTCTTCCATGGTGCATCGAATAGCAATTTCTTTGGCCTACACCTGTGATACTCCTCCTACACGGAGGCAGCCATGACTGATATAGCTCGTCAGAGACGGCCGGCCGACAATTGAACTTATACCACATGGGACAATGCCTTCCGAGGGGTAATGGAAAAATCTCGAAGTCCAAAACCACTATTGTGGTGTTGGAGGTGCGTGTGCCAGTGCTAGTCAGAGCCCCTAGACAATATTAGGCCGAATTCTCTCAGCCAATTGAAAGTTGTCGCTTTTAAGTTCAGTCGGATCCTGAGCTGATCATTCAGTTCCTCTAAATCGTATGAAAAAAGCATGTAAACAATCATACTTTTATCTTGCTTATATATTCGGCCACCTATCCCACCAACCGACCCGTGGATTCATTTAACATCCACCTAAGTCTAAGAGTTTCAAGTCTTGTGTTGAGTTGAAAGTGCAATCTACTTCAACATTTATGCTATACATTTGAATCAATCTTCTCCTCTTTGCTTTCAAGCCTATCATCCAAACACCATCAACTCCAATCCAAATATTCATCTTATGGGAGTTCGAGTGTGGAGACGATTCATCACCACACTACCTTACACAGTTAATTTTTAGGATTTGCATGGTTAGGTTGCTTGGGAGCCTTTGAGATGTGAAGGAATCAAGAAGTTTGTCAGAGCTTGGTGGTCAACAACTTCATGATGATCTACCCTGAGTGAGGCTAGACTTTTGTGGCTGTAAGCCATAGTTTAATAGGTTGGTTGCTCCTGCGTGAACCCTTCGTGGATTTTGTCCTCTGTGGACCTTGGAATTGGGACCATGGGATCCTAGAATCAATGTGATTTAAAGTGACCATCAACATGGGGCAGGGTAGCACCAACTATCAAACCACATGATTAACGAGCCTCCCGTATTTTGTAATCTCATAACCTTACTCCTTAAATGTGCAAGTTTTTTTCCTGCCCCTTACTTCCGTATACTTGCATCTGTAGGTTGTTTTGGTAAATCGCTAGCTAATTAAGATTACAATTTTCCAATAAATAAAATTTGGAAAACCTCATTAGGGTGTGCTAAGAAAAGTTTTAGTAGTGTATTCACCCTCCCTCTAGCCCCCATCGATCCTAAATTTAGGCAACAAAATGATTGGGCATGTGAAAGGATCGATATAGTTGACTAGAGGGGGGTGAATAGGCAACTAACAATTTTAGCTTTTCTTTACCAATTTAAACTTTGCATCAAAGTAGGTTTTCTAGATATGCAACTAGGTGAGCAACCTATATGATGCAACAAAAACAAGTACACAAGCAAGCAAGGGAATTAACACAAATAAGCTTGTATAAGTAAATGCACGAGATAACCAAGAGTGGAGCCGGTAAAGACGAGGATGTGTTAACGAAGTTCCTTCCTTTTAAGGGGAAGTACGTCTCCGTTGGAACGGTGTGGAGGTACAATGCTCCCCAAGAAGCCACTAGGGCCACCGTATTCTCCTCACGCCCTCACACAATGCTAGATGTCGTGATTCCACTATTAATGCCCTTGGAGGCGACGACCGGACCTTTACAAACAAGGTTGGGGCTATCACCACAACTTAATTGGAGGCTCCCAATGATACCACAAAGCTTCACCACAATGGAATATGGCTCCGTGATGACCTCAACCGTCTAGGATGCTCAAACACCCAAGATTAATAAGATCCGCAAGGGATGAGTGAGGGGAATCAAATTTCTCTTGGTGGAAGTGTAGATCTAGGCCTTCTCAACCAATCCCTAGAGAATCAACAAGTTTGATTGTCTAGGGAGAGAGATTGGGCGAAAATGGACCTTGGAGCAACAATCAAGTTTGGGGATGGAAGAGATAGTCAACTCAGAGAAGAAGACACCCCTTATATAGTGAAAGAACAAATCCAACCGTTATCCACCAACTCAGCCTGTGTAGCACGGTACTACCGCGCCGGGGACGCGGTACTACCGCAAAGGAACACGGTACTACCGCAGGGCCCCGCGGTACTACCGCCCGAGCAGCAGAAAACAGAACAGCCCAGATGCAATGAAGCAGAGGGCGGTAAAACCGCTGGCGCGGTACTACCGCTCCCCCTTGCGGTACTACCGCAAGGCATGGATAGTCCAGATTTTGGGAAGGCATGGACATATAAAAATACATCCGTGGTAACTTCCGCTGAGTTGAGATCTATGCAAAAATCCGACACGGTGGTAGAGCAAGCCAGGAGCCGTACTACCGCGCAGGGTGTGGATGTAAAAGAATTACATCCGCTCCTACTTCCGCGCAAGCTGCTGAGCCTGGCCAGAGCGCACAGTACTACCGCGCACCTGGCGTGGTACTACCACGTAGGGCGCGGATGTAAAAAATTACATCCGCCCCTACTACCGCAATAGCGGCAGCGCCTGGCCTGAGGCCACAGTACTACCGCTCCAAGGAAGCGGTACTACTGTGGGCACTTGCGGTACTACCGCACCAGAGGCCGGTACTACCGCAAGGGCCTGCGGTACTACCGCTCCTAGGAGCAGTACTACCGCATGCCCCAGTTTAGCAAACACGACATTTTGCATAGACACGAAAAGATGGAGGATGCTCCAAAGTGACAAAGGAAAGGCGATGCAAAGGAGTAGACGTGTACGTGATGATTCCACCCAAACCTTTCCAAAGCGGACCCCCTCTTAATAGTACGGCTTTCCTACGACTCAAATCCACCGAAAAGAAACATAGAGAAATGTTGTCTTCAATAGTCTTCGAGGGGCACCAAATCGTCTTGTGCCTAGTGATGAAAAGTCAGAAACACTCAATGCACACGATTAGTCCGCAAAAGCATTGTCATCAATCACCAAAACAACTAAGGGATAAATATGCCCTTTCAATCTCCCCCTTTTGATGGATTGATGACAATACGAGATTTGCATAAAGGGAGATAACATAGAACATGGGAAAACCCCACACCTATAAAATATAGATGGGCTCCCCCTAGATGTGTGCTATCTAGATGAGTGCTTTGAACTGCACGACACACATACTAGGATCAACACTCCCCCTATATTTTATAGACAAGGCATATCTTGCAAAAAAAAAGGCTAACACTAAGCAAGATAGTACATATGAGCATAATGTAAATAGCACAAGATAGCATAAGCTCAATAAGGTATGATAGAGTGTATATGTGTCTTACACCATATGATAGAAAGGTCTCACAAGCGCAAACCAAACCAAAGCAAACGAGGTTCAACGACAAAGCAAATGAAACAAACAAGCAAACACGACACACGGCTCGCAAATCCTACACTCTCTCCCCCTTTGGCATCGAGACGCCAAAAAGGCAGAGAGGACACCTACGACACAAGTGGTGGCTCAAGCGGAGTAATCACTTGCATGCTCCTCGTCAGACTCGACAGCTGGGACGGTCTCCTCCTTGTCCTCCTCAGAATCGGTCCACTTGTAGCCCTACTTCGCCATTCAGGCTGCCTCTGGCGTGATGACCCTCTCAGATCTGCTGGATATCTTCTCGCCAAACATCCTCAAGATCCGCTTGTCGCGGCGACGACTCTCCTTCTGAGCAACATGAGACCGGTACTGCCCCTTGGCCTGCATGCAGAACAGAGCCTTCATCTTTTTCTTCAGCTTCTTAGCCCAAGAGGGCTCAGAAGATGAAGGCGAGTAGACAGCAGAGTTGTCCTCATCAGCATCCTCCTCCTCAATCTCATCTGCATCCACATCCATCTGAGCAGCCGCTGCCTCAGCACGGGTAGTAGTGTTGGCCCACTAGGGCTTGACACGGAGCTTGATGGGCTCATGACGAATCAGTCAAGGGCAAGAAACTCATCATTGGGATAGAGCTTCTCCAGAGTCCTCGAGATGAACAGAAATAGGTAAGGTCCATAGATGGGTACCTTACGGGTGAACACCGCAAACCGAAGCTCACACCACATGATATGTGAGACATCAAGTGGTTGAGTCTGAGAGAGACGCGCCTCCTCACAGATGAGCATCATATCAACAAGATAGGCATGCACTTTGTCCTTGTCACCAATGCGGGGAAAAAGAGAGTTGCGGAAGACGTGATACATGATGTAGAGGAAGGGGTTCAACACCCACGCCTTCTTGCCATTGGGAAGCAACTTCTCAACATAGTAGGGCTGAAGCTTGTTCTTGTTGGCTGACTCAGAATTGGCATGAGGGCGTACACCAATGGGTGTGTTGAGCCCCTCATCATGAACCTGAAGCAAATCCATGAAATCCTTCCATGTAGCAGTCATCCGCTGTTCGTTGGTCATCCAGGTCATGTTCCGTTCCTCATCAGTATGGAAGTGGACCGAGGTAAAGAACTGGGCCACAATCTCAGGGTCATAATCCAAATGGAATGAGATCATGTGCTCAATGCCAAACTGCTCCACGAGGTCCAGAGCCTCACCAAAGTAAGCACGGTGCCTATCATCCCTCATGTGATGCATGTCAATCCAGTGCACGTCCACATAGATGTTCTGCTTGGCCTTGATCACATCCACATAAATGAGATACTGCTGCTTGTCTAGAACATATCATTCCCTTTGAAGTTGGCACAAGGATTCACATAGGGGTTGATCTTCCTTCGAGTGGCAAACTCAGCAAGTGGTATATCATACATGCCCTTGGTGGGCTCCTTGAGCTTGGTGGCAGTGGTCTTGGTCCTGCGTTGGGGGGCATTGGAGCCCTCTGGAGCTTCATCTTGGTTGCGCAAACGCTTGGAGCCCGTGTCACGGTTGGGATTGGAACGGTGTGCATGGGCACCGGAGCCACCACCTAAGACACAAGACACAAAAACACACACGAGAAGCGAGAAGGATCAATGCAAAGACCACAGCAAAACAGGTGAAACAAGTAGAACTCGCAGTTGGTAATTGTCACTTGGGAGATTTGACTACAACGATAGTACCGCATGACTGCATGGTACTAAAATTTTAGTGCTGCTCCTAGCCACGGTAGTACCGTGTCTCAGAGCGGCAGTAAAATTTTAGTTCCGCGCCTCGCGCGGTAGTACCGCTCCTGAGGAGCGGTAGTACCGCACCAGAGATGCAGTAGTACTGCATGGTGTCAGATCCGAAACCTCAACTGGATCCGAGCACAACCATGACAACGAAGCGGTACTACGGTTG
This sequence comes from Triticum urartu, assembly GCF_003073215.2. NCBI lineage: Eukaryota > Viridiplantae > Streptophyta > Magnoliopsida > Poales > Poaceae > Triticum > Triticum urartu. The sequence continues at coordinate 103,837,636 of NC_053028.1, read as the reverse complement.
ATCAAATCTACCATGGGGCAACATATCAAGTACCAAGTCTACGCATTACTACTCTCCTACATCCTACTCTTGCAAAGATTTGGCCTAAAATCTCAAGAACAACATGCATCTCCCCAAAAAACTAGAAACGAAAGAACGAACCAAGGAGAGAGGGATTTGGGGAGAAACCTTATTCCATGGCAAGAGAAAGTGGTGGGGAACAATCCCACCGGACGGAATCCGAGGAGAGCGGCCGGAGACGGAGATCCGGCGAGGGTCTTCGGCGTCGTTCTTGGGCAGGAGAGAGAGAGAGAGAGACGTGGGGAGAAAGAGTGAATGGGTATGGGGGAGTTGGAACTCCCCCTGCCCGCTCTTAACCCCCACGCGCTCTCGACTGCACGGTAGTACCGCGTGTCATCATGGTAGTACTGCCTGGGCGGAAGTACCACACCGAGGGCGATAGTACCGCTCCCCCAGGCGGCAGTAAAAAATTATTGTCGTGTTGGGTGCGGTAGTACAGTGCGCAGCTCCTGCGGTAGTACCGTGGCATTTCGCAGTAGTACCGTGTGCCCAAGAAAATGCAAGTTTCAAAATAGAGAAGACCAAAGGGCCTTTGCAAAGCAACCTTCAAGCGAACGGACGCACCAAAACACTGACATACGAGACAACACACACAAGCTTGGCACGAAGAAAGAGAGACAAGAGACAACAAGGACTAAACATGCTACACAACCTCTCCAAAGAGAGGGTGGTGGCCGGAGCCACCTATGTTTGAGTCAATTGGTATGGCACCGCGAAGAATTATCCTTGGGCCCATGTCCAAAACTCGTCTTTGAAGCACAAGTACCATCAACAATGGATAATGTGAAAGAGTTGATCAATTTATGCATAATGGGGGGAGTAAGAGTTCATTGAGAGACCAACACTCCCCTATGTCCATGCCTACACCTAAACAAGATAACAAGTTGAGTATGGTGGGGTGTGCAAGGGTTCAAGCAACATTGCTCGAATCAATGATATTTAGCTCATGCCTTAACTCGCGAAATCTTGCTTCATCCAAGGGATTCATGAAGATATCTGCAAGGTTATCAAGAGTGTTGACATAGTTAAGCTCAATCTCCCCTCGCCTAATGTGATCCCGGATGAAGTGATACCGAATCTCAATATGCTTCGTCTTGAAGTGTTGCACCGGGTTGAGAGAAATTTTGATGGCACTTTCATTGTCACACCAAAGAGGCACTTTGTCACAAATGACACCGTAATCCTTTAAAGTTTGCCTCATCCAATGAAGTTGAGCACAACAACTACCGGCAGCCACATACTCCGCTTCCATGGACGAGAGAGACACACAACTTTGCTTCTTGGAAGACCAACTCACCAAAGAGCAACCAAGAAATTGGCACCCTCCGGAAGTTGACTTCCTATCCACTTTGTCTCCCGCCCAATTGGAGTCCAAAAAGCCCACAAGGTTGAAGTTAGATCATCTTGGATACCATAAACCAAAGTTTGGGGTATGAGCCAAATATCGAAAGATTTGCTTGACCGCCACATAGTGGTTTTCCTTAGGTGTGACTTGAAACCGTGCACAAATTACCACACTCAACATGATATCCGGTCTAGATGCACAAAGGTAAAGCAAGGAGCCAATCATGGAGCGATATACATTTTGATCCACCGCTTTACCATTGGGATCTATGTCAAGTTGGCATTTGACAGACATTGGAGTGGAAGCCGGCTTGACATCACTTAGCTTGAATCTCTTGAGCATGTCTTGAGTGTATTTGGCTTGGTTGATGAAGGATCCTTCTCTTCGTTGCTTGACTTCGAACCCGAGAAAGAACTTCAACTCTCCCATCATGGACATCTTGAACTTGGAGGTCATGAGTGTGGCAAATTCCTCATTGAAAGCTTTGTTAGGGAACCAAAGATAATATCAACAACATATAGTTGGCACATAAACAACTCCCCTTTGACCTTCTTAGTAAAAAGAGTGGGGTCGATTTTCCCAATTTCGAAACCACGATCTTGCAACAACTCGGTAAGGTGGTCATAGCATGCACGTGGGGCTTGCTTAAGGCCATAGAGTTCCTTATCGAGTTGGTACACATGATCGGGAAAATAGGGATCCTCGAACCCGGGGGGTTGCTTGACATATACCAACTCATTAATAGGACCATTAAGAAAAGCACTCTTCACATCCATTTGTTGTAACTTAAAGTTACGATGAGAAGCATAAGCAATCAACATGCGAATGGATTCAAGGCGAGCAACGGGAGCAAAGGTTTCACCATAGTCGATACCCTAGACTTGGGAGTAGCCTTGAGCTACCAGACGAGCCTTGTTGCGAATGATAATCCCATGAGCATCTTGCTTATTCTTGAATATCCATTTGGTTCCAATGACAATATGGTTCCCCGTTGGCCTTGGCACCAATCTCCACACCTTGTTGTGCTTGAAGTTGTTGAGTTCTTCATGCATGGAATTAAGCCAATCCGGATCCTCGAGCGCCTCATAGACCTTTTGGAGTTCAACACAAGAGACAAACGCGTGATGTTCACAATAGTTTGATAATTGTCTACGAGTGCTTACCCCCTTTCTTAAGCTTCCAAGCACATTTGTCATGAGATGATCTTTGGTGGATAGCTTGGATGCGATCTTGGCGGCACGATGCTCTAATTCCTCCTCCGGAGAGAGTTAAGGAGCGGTTACTTGATCATATTGAGCGTCGTCTTGAGCTCGTTCTTGATCTTGAGCTTGCTCTTGATCTTGAACTTGCTTGGATGAGAGAACTTGACCTTGGGCATCACTTGGTGATTCAACACCATCTTGAGGTTGATCTTGCCCTTGGTCTTGTTCATGAGGTTGAGGGCCTTCACTTTGTTCTTCGGAAGCGTGTGGGCCTTGGGTTGGTGATGGCTCCACGTGAGTGGAACATTGTCCTTCTCCTTCGGCCACAAGGGGATCCTCAATGGGTAGGATAAAACCAACACCCATTCTTCTTATGGCTTGGGGAGGAATTTCATCACCTACATCACAAGCGCCACTTTGCTCCACTTGGGAGCTGTTATTCCCATCAAACTCCACGTTACATGTCTATAAGTCCCGTGGACTTATTGAGGACACGGTAAGCATGAGAGTTTGTAGCATAACCAACAAATATGCTCTCATGAGCTCTAGCCTCAAATTTAGACAAATGAACACCTTTCTTGAGAATGAAGCACTTACACCCGAACACCCGGAAGTACTTGAGGTTGGGCTTGTTAACGGTGAGTATCTCATATGGAGTCTTGTTCAAGCCTTTGCGGAGGTAGAGCCGATTGGATGCATGACACACGATGTTGATGGCTTCAGCCCAAAAGCTGTATGGAGACTTGAACTCTGCCATCATGGTCCTTGCCGCATCCATCAACGTCCGGTTCTTCCTCTCCGCTACACCATTTTGTTAAGGGGTGTAAGGTGCGGAATATTGATGCTTGATCCCCTCATCACTAAGAAACTCATTCAAGGTGTATTTTTTGAACTCGGTGTCGTTGTGACTTCTTATTGTCAAGATCTTTGCATTGTGTTGACGTTGAGCTTCATTTGCAAAGTCAATGACGGTTTGTTGGGTCTCGCTCTTCCTCTTGAAGAAATATACCCAAGTGTATCTTGAATAATCATCCACAATCACCAAGCAATAATTTCTACCCCCAAGACTATCAAAGAATGGAGGCCCAAAGAGATCCATGTGAAGGAGCTCCAAAGGCCTCTTCGAGTAAATGATAGTCGTGGAGGGTGAGCCTTTTCATGTAGCTTTCCTTCGATACAAGCACTGCAAGCACGATCTTTAGCAAAACTAACATTTGTTAGTCCACAGACATGGTCCCCCTTGAGAAGACTTTGCAAAGATCTCATATTGACATGGGCTAAACGGCAATGCCAAAGCCATCCCACGTCAACTTTAGCCATTAGGCATATCGCGGTCTTAGTGGGTCGCTCCAAAAAGTTAATCACATAGAGACCATTCTCGACATGCCCAACAAAGGCTACTTTAAGAGTCTTGCTCCACAAGAGGGCCACGGTACCAACATCAAAGAAAGTGGCAAAGCCCATGAGTGCGAGTTGATGAACGGAAACTAAATTGTATGCAAGGGACCCAACAAGCATGACCTTCTCGATTGTGAGATCATGAGAAATGACAACCTTGCCAAGTCCCAGTACCTTAGAGGACGAGGCATGACCCCACTCGACATTGGTGGGCATAGATGGAATCTTGTGAACGTCCACCACCAAGTCCTTACTTCCAGTCATATGATTAGTGGCTCCACTATCGAGCAACCATGATCCCCCACCGGAAGCAAACATCTACAAGAGATCAATGCTTGGTTTTAGGTACGCATTTTGTAATGGGTCCTTTGAGGTTAGTAACAAGGGTCTTAGGAACCCCAATAGACCATTCAATGTACTCATAGGAGAAACCAACAAATTTGGCATAAACATGTCCATCACTAGCACGACATAACACATAAGAAGGGTTAAAGTCGCCGACTTTGTTGGGAGGGGTAGCATTGCCCTTCTTGGCATCACTACCCTTCACAATGTTCTTCTTCTTCTCCTTGGAAGCACCCTCTCCCTCCTTCACAAAAGTTTGCTTGAGAGGGGGAGGTTGTTTGGCCTTGTCTTCCTTCTTCTTGTTCTTGGACTTGGGTGTGAACCCAATTCCTTCCTTGCCCACAACCTCATTTTGATTGCTCAAAAGGTCGTTGAGGTTCTTCTCACCTTGTATGTATGACACAAGGCCTTTCTCAAGTTGCTTCTTAAACTTTGCATTCTCCTCAACAAGATGCACATGCTCACAACAAGGGTTAGTAGCATTTGCATTATCAATTAAAACCATGTGAGGAAAAGTGGCTTTCTCCTTGGTTAGCTTCACTTGGAGTTGATCATGAGACTCCTTGAGGCTAGCATGAACACCTTTCAAGGCCTTGTGAGCCTTGTCAAGTATATCAAACTCCTCCTTGAGTTTAGCAAGATCAACCCCAAGCTTGGCCTTCTCGGAGTTTAGCACATGAGATACAACAAGTGTATGATCAAGATCTTTCTTTAATTTAGCGTGGTTGTTGTTGTATGACTCCTCAAGAGCCAAACGAAAACCTCGCTCTTCCTCAAGAGCATTGGAAAGATCCGAAATCTCATCGGCATAGTCACGACTATGCCCCTCTATCTTAGAGATGGTATTTTCATGAGCCTCGATCATGTCATTGGCTTCACCAAGTTGTTCCAAGAGAGCAACGAAGTGCTTCTTGGATTTCCCTTTGAGTTTACTCATAAATGACTCAAATTCATTCTCCTCCACATTGGACCCCTCATGTTCATCAATGCAATCTGTCAACGAAGGATTATTAATGATGGTAGTTTTGATGTTGGGAGTTACCTTGTTGGTGGCTTTAGCCATGAGGCACTTGGCGGTGATGTTCTCATTGGGTGAGTCGAAGAGAGACACCCATGGAGTTGTCGCAATGGCAACGGAGGCCATGGCAACTGACTCACTATCTTCATCATCATCATCCTCATGGTACTCTTCTTGTGCCACCAACCCCTTGGGAGGAGTCTTCTTGATGAAGTTGCTCTTGTTGGGGAAAGACTTGGCCTTGTCTTTTCGGATGAGCTTGCCACCATTGTCTTCCCTTTTCTCATAAGGACATTCCGCAACAAAGTGGCTCACATTGCCACAATTATAGCAAGTCCTCATTTGTTGCTTGACCTTTGCGCCACTTGAGTTATTCTTGTTGAAGTTGGGCCTTGTGTTCTTCTTGCTCCAAAATTGCCTTGAAGTAAGAGCCATGTGTTCATGATAAGCATACTTTGTATCTTCGGGATTGCTCTCCTCTTCTTCCTCTTCTTCCACACTAACCTTGGCCTTCAAGGAAAGGTTGGGCTTCTTTGCTCTTTGAGAGCATAACACCGCATTGTCGGCGGTCTTGTCCAAGATGCTCATAGCTACAAACTCATCCAGCACTTCACTTGAGGACAAGGTGTGGAAGTCCAACCTTTGACGAATGACGAAGGACATGGCCTTGTGGTAAGGCATCATGGCCTTGAGGAATTTGCGCTTGATCCAATTGTCATCTGTATCCTTGCTCCCATGATCTCGGAGTGAGACCTCGAGAGTAGTTAATCTCCGATAGAGCTCACAGGGTTCTTCATCTTCTTTCATTGCAAACTCATCAGCTTCATCTTGCACCACTTCATAGTTGGAGCGTTGAATGCTTGCGCTTCCCCGGTAGAGGGACACAACATGGCGCCATGCATCCTTGGCCATGGTGAATGGCCAGAGGTGAGCAAGATCTTCGGGTGGAATTGCATCTTGGATGATGAAGAGAGCATTCTCATTGAATTGATTGTCCGCGGCTTCTCTAGGGGTGAAGTTGTTTCGGTCATGCGGATAAAAACCTTCTTCAATGATTCTCCAAAGGTTAGTATTAACATGGTTCAAATGACGCTTAAAGCAATAAACCCAAGAATCAAAGTCCTCATTTTTTACAATCTTAAGGGGAGGACCGACATGATTCAAATGAGTGGAAGGAATCGGTCCACCATAAGTAAGTGGACGTTCCACATGGGCAAAGATGTCGTTGCCAATTTTACCACTAGAAGAAGGAACCTTTTCACTAGTAGCTTCCCCCTTATCGGAGTTAGCATCCGTCACCTTGTTAGTGGGATCACCCATTTTCACCGGCGCGGTAGATAGCTTAGGCCCTTCTAAGAATTTATTAAACATGCTTTCAACCTCGGTCGTCATGGAGGTTTTCAATGTGTCCAAAGCCACATTGAATTCCTCACGAGAGACCGTGGTTCCCCCATCGGCCGTAGACGAGATCGGATTCGCATCGGAGTGCTCCTCCTCACCGTCTACGGTGTCAACCATACTCTTCGGACGGTAAAGTCCTTAAGAAAGAGACAATGATCTAATACCAATTGAAAGGATTGATATAGTTGACTAGAGGGGGGTGAATAGCCAACTAACAATTTTAGCTTTTTTACCAATTTAAACTTTGCATCAAAGTAGGTTGTCTAGATATGCAACTAGGTGAGCAACCTATATGATGCAACAAGAACAAGTACACAAGCAAGCAAGGGAATTAACACAAATAAGCTTGCACAAGTAAAGGCACGAGATAACCAAGAGTGGAGCCGGTGAAGACGAGTATGTGTTACCGAAGTTCCTTCCTTTTGAGGGGAAGTACGTCTCCGTTGGAGAGGTGTGGAGGCACAATGCTCCCCAAGAAGCCACTAGGGCCACCGTATTTTCCTCATGCCCTCACACAATGTGATATGCCGTGATTCCACTATTGGTGCCCTTGGAGGTGGCGACCGGACCTTTACAAACAAGGTTGGGGCTATCTCCACAACTTAATTGGAGGCTCCCAACGATACCACAAAGCTTCACCACAATGGAATATGGCTCCGTGGTGACCTCAACTATCTAGGGTGCTCAAACACCCAAGAGTAACAAGATCCGCAAGGGATGAGTGGGGGGAATCAAATTTCTCTTGGTGGAAGTGTAGATCTAGGCCTTCTCAACCAATCCGTAGAGAATCAACAAGTTTGATTGGCTAGGGAGAGAGATCGGGCTAAAATGGAGCTTGGAGCAACAATGGAGCTTGGGGGTGGAAGAGATAGTTAACTCGGAGAAGAAGACACCCCTTACATAGTGGAAGAACAAATCCAACCGTTATCCACCAACTCAGCATGCGTAGCACGGTACTACCGCACCGGGAACGCGGTACTACCGCAAGGAAACACGGTACTACCGCCCGAGCAGCAGAAAACAAAACAGCCCAGATGCAATGAAGCAGAGGGCGGTAGAACCGCTGGCGCGGTACTACCATTCCCCCTTGCGGTACTACCGCAAGGCAGAAATAGTCCAGATTTTGGAAAGGCACGGACATATAAAAATACATCCGTGGTAACTTCCGCTGAGTTGGGATCTATGCAAAAATACGACACGGTAGTACAGCAAGCCATGAGCGGTATTACCGCGCGAGGTGCGGATGTAAAAAATTACATCCGCTCCTACTGTCGCGCAAACTTCTGAGCCTGGCCAGAGCGCACGGTACTACCACGCACCTGGCGCGGCACTACCGCGTAGGGCGCGGATGTAAAAAATTACATCCGCCCTACTACCGTAATAGCGGTAGCGCCTGGCCTGAGGCCACAGTACTACCGCTCCAAGGAAGCGGTACTACCGTGGGCACTTGCGGTACTACCGCACCAGAGGCCGGTACTACCGCATGCCCCTGTTCAGCAAACACGACATTTTGCATAGACATGAAAAGACGAGGATGCTCCAAAGTGCCAAAGGAAAGGCGGTGCAAAGGAGTAGACGTGTACGTGATGATTCCACCCAAACCTTTCCAAAGCGGACTCCCTCTTAATAGTATGGCTTTCCTATGACTCAAATCCACCGAAAAGAAATGTAGAGAAACGCCGTCTTCAATAGTCTTCGAGGGGCACCAAATCGTCTTGTGCCTAGTGATAAAAAGTCTGAAACACTCAATGCACACGATTAGTCCGCAAAAGCATTGTCATCAATCACCAAAACAACTAAGGGATAAATATGCCCTTACAGCGTGGCTGAGAAAACACTCAACCAGACAGGCAACACTCCACTTGGGTAACTATAGCAATCATGGGAGCACCATTGCAAGATCTGAAGCAGTGGAGCAATGGACAGATTTTGAAATTTGAGAATGGAAATGATGGATATTAGGGAGAAGGGGCGCTAGCAGGACGAGGTTGCGGAGGGGCAACAACCAAAGGATCGGTATTTGGGAGGTGCGGTGGTCAGACAAAAATCAATTGATGGATTAACTAATTGGTTATTGTTACAGTACAACAATTGCGAACACAAGTGATGTCATGGCTTGTTGATTTGATTGAGCTATACGTAGAGACGACTATGAAGATCAAGTCTCTACAGTTAGGTTTGATGAGTCATGAATGGATGATGGAGACAGGGATGGAGTAAGGGAGTGAACTCATACCATCACCACCAACTTCAATTTGTAACTCACTGGAAAAAATGTGGCATCCCTATCAAAAATAAAATGTTGCGTCTTTTCTGTGTGGGGATGACGCATGCCCGAGGAACCTTCACCGCGTTCCCCGAGGAGAGCCTAATTATTTGTTGTTTGCAAACTCATTGCGTAAGTCATATCACAGAGTACTCTCTTTTTCCCTTCTATCCCTGTTGAGAGTCGACTCCCACACCCCTACTTCGTCCCTCTTTTCTTTGGTGGTCTCGCTGCTCGAAGTGGGGATGGATGAGGAGATCAGATCTCAGTTGTAGATAGTATAGGTTAGATCCAGGTCTAGGTTGGGATTTTCCTTAAGGGCAATTATTGTTAATGCCATTTTGGAACTTCTCACCAACGCCCGCCATCCTCATCTCGTAGTCGTGCTTTTCTTCCTATAGTTGCCTTCCATGTGTAGTAGGCGTGCGGTAGGTTGCCAACGGTGAAGAACTAGGTGAGTCCTTCCTTAATAAGCTATTGGTGGAGTACCATAGTCTATTGAGAACATGTGCGGTTACACATGAGAATAAGTGCAACCAACACACCCCGCGTTTTGGGGGGCGCCTGATGAAAAACCGATGGATGTGGTTTGGCTTGAAATGGGTTCCTCCCGCATTTGCCAAAACATACCTTGTATTTTGACCAAAATCAACATGCGGTCCACCCATGTAGTACGGCATATTCACAATAAGTCCTCACATTTCATCCAAATAAAACCACCTGTGACGAAACCACGGTGGAAAACCGGAGTGCGGTTGAGTTTGATTATAAACACAAGGTTTGTTTTGCAACGCCTGTTCACATCTTCGTTTCTGTTTTAATCCTGTCCACCAATTCCTCATCCAACAGTCCAAAATCGTAAGGTGCATTAGGCGCACGTAATCTCCCGTTTCGCTGGATATGTTTTCCACGCCCTATCGCGCGCAAAACCGAGGAACACGCAGGCTCAATTAACTCCCTAACATGCACACCCACTGCCAAGTGGCCCCTCGTTGGCTGCCCCACCCTACAGCGACAGGGACCTAGCTTAGCGCTAGTCAGCAAGCATAATCAAATAATTAAAGACAAGAAAGAGGTCAAACGGCTATCCTCACGCCCCCCTCACAAATCCCAAAGGATTCCTCCATTTTCTAGGACTTCCGCTTCCGCCCACGATCCATTTCTTTTCTCAGCTCTTCTTGTTTTACTCACCAGTCTCCGATGTTCGCAGGCCACTAGCATTCGCATCTGGCTGCTCAATTCGGTATTTTTTCTTTGTTGTGTGAAAGCAATTGGCCACCACTCTGCTGCAATCCAATTTCTTGCCCGTCCCTGTGCACCAATTTCCTCATTTTTGTGCTTGTCCCTCCCTGAAAGGCTCAGGCGGCCTTCGATTTGATGTTCTTGTCCAAGCGCTGAATTTCTTGGGGTTTCTGAGGCTTTAGAAGCTTGTTAGATCGACGGAGATGCACCTAGCTCCCAGCTCCGATCATTCAGCTGTCTCGCCGGCGCTCAGGATTCAAGAAACCCCGCCGAATCTGCCGTTCTTGGGCGTCCAGGCTCCAGATCCAGCCCGGAGCTGCTCGTCGAGAGGCAGTGCGGGATCCAAGCTCTAGCGCGCGATCTCCGAGCGGCGGCACACCCATTGGAGATCTCGCGCGGGAGCAGCCAAGCCAAGAAGATGTCGCCTCAGCCGCCCCACGACTTCCCCGAGGACAAGGGGGAGGCCAATGTGCTCATCGAGGAGGCCCGGGGGTCGCCGCCGGCCAAGGAGGCAGGGGCGGGCGGCGCCGTGGGCTGGGTGCTGTCACCGGTGGCGTGGTTCCGGATGCTGGTCAGGGAGCTGCACTGGAGCTTCGTGCTCGGCGTGGTGGCCACCTACGGCATCAGCCAGGGGCTCGGGGGCGGCATCTCGCGCGTCGCCTCCGACTACTACTGGAAGGACGTGCAGAAGGTGCAGCCGTCGGCGGCGCAGGTGTACCACGGCGTCACGTCCATCCCCTGGCTGGTCAAGCCGGTCTGGGGCCTGCTCACCGACGTGCTCCCCGTCGCCGGCTACCGGCGCCGGCCCTACTTCGTCCTTGCAGGTGAGCAAGCATAGTGTTTTGGGCTTTTGGTTACACTTGTGTACTGACGAGCTGTAAACTGAAACTCTGGACTGAATTGTAGACTTGTGGTAGTTTTTGAACATTTGGTGCTGGTGAAGTATAGTGATTAGTGACTAGTGACGAACCAAATTGACGGCGTCGATTACGCCTGTGGCTCAGATAGGACTGCCATTCCTTTGCTGCTATGCACTACGGCGCTATGCATCCGAATGATGATGAGCCACAACAGGAAACAAATTTATTTTGCCATTGGGATATCCATATTTCACTTCTGAATAACTGAATTGCATATAGGGAAATGCTAAATGTGACCAACGATTAGGAAGGAACCAGTGGAGCTGTTTACTTGCATATATTCAAAGCAAAAATGTGGCATATGTGAAATACATCGGCTATTCCCCGTAGCAGTGTTATTTTTACTGCCGTTCTCTTGATTAAATGTAACTATTATATTTGGTAACAGGCTATGGATTTTCTTTATTAATTTTGCCCCCTCCCTGTTTTCCGAGGAATACACAGGCATAATGGGAGTGATTGCTATGCTTATAGTCTCTCTACACAGCAAGCTTCATGTGATGTTCGCATTATTGGCATTGATGTCTGGGAGTGCAAGTGTAGCAATAGCTGATGTAACTATAGATGCCTGTGTGGCCGAAAACAGTCTAATACACCCTCATCTCGCAGCTGACATGATGAGCTTAAATGGCTTCTGTTCATCTGTTGGAGGTCTTATTGGATTCTCAATAAGTGGTTTTCTTGTTCATGCAATTGGATCACAGGTGAGCATCACCAGCTCATAACACTCGATATTTTAGTGCTCTGTACTTCCCAATCATTGATCATCTCTAATCAAATGAGCTAGATAACTTCCTCATAAATCCAATCCAGAGTATTTTATCCACATACAGCAAGCTTGTGCTCCTCTATTTTGCCGTGTAGAATGTAAATTATCTATTATTACTACTTTGTATGGTACTGGTTTCTGGAATCTGATAGTAGATAAATCTTGTCTTTCTCAAGGGAACCCTTGGCATTTTAACTATACCTTCTGCCCTAGTAATTTTAGCTGGAATACTGCTAAAGGATGTCCATATCCCCAACTTCCCATACGGGCAGGTTAGTAGAATGTTTTCTTCGTGGTGTTTGAGATCAGATATAAGTAATTGTTTGCATGCACTGATTTTTCTGTCTGAAACCACACACTAGGCTCATAAGAAGTTTGTAGAAGCCAGTGGAAAAATGTTAAGGACCTTAAAATGCCCTGAAGTATGGCGGCCATGTTTTTACATGTACATGTCGCTTGCTCTCAGTGTGGATATTCAAGAAGGAATGTTCTACTGGTACACAGATCCAAGTGCAGGGCCATCTTTCTCTGAGGTACACCTTACATCTTTATGCATTTTTGTGCTATAATATAGTTCGTAATTTCTTTGGACCTTTGGCTCCTTTTTTCATGACACTACAGTTTGCTTGAAGTTAAATTCTATTATTCTTTTTTTCCCGGGGAAAATTCATCTGTACTTGACATATCTGAAATGACTCCCATGTGTTCCTTTTCACTTCATGTTATAGACTTTTCATAGTTTCGAAGATGCAATTTTGACTACAATATATTTTCAAGATGTTCCATATCTTCAAATTAACATGTTTTGTAAAATTATGATATCAATAAATTACTTTTGAAGAAAAATCCAATATATATATTTATATGCAATATATAGATAGTTTTGGATATATTCCCGAACAAATGTTAGAAAGTTTGCTTCTTATTCTAAAGCATCAAATAAAAAAGGGGCACTGTGGGTACATCTGATGCAAATATAACATTTCTTTTGGGAATTTAACAATCTTTGACGCATGACTGAAATAAGACTTTTTTTCTACTTTACCAGGGATTCATTGGGTTTATCTTCGCAATTGGTTCGGTGGGATCTCTTGTTGGAGTTATACTTTATCAAAATATTCTTAGGGATCACTCTTTTCGCAGTGTTCTTTGTTCAAGTCAGTTGCTACTAAGCCTGTCAGGAATGCTTGATCTGATTTTGGTACTTCGTCTAAATCTAAAACTTGGGATACCTGATTACTACTTCGCTGTGATCGACGAGGGGGTCGCCAAAATGATCAACCGCATCAAGTGGATGCCTCTTTTGGTGCTCAGCTCAAAGCTTTGCCCACCTGGCATCGAGGGCACATTCTTCGCGCTGCTCATGTCCATTGACAATATTGGCGTGCTGACAGCATCTTGGATCGGTGGGCTACTCCTTCATTTGTTAAGGATCACAAGGACAGAGTTCAAAAACCTCTGGGCCGCGATCTTGATCCGAAATGTGATGAGGCTACTACCGTTGGCACTGCTATTCTTGGTGCCAAGAAGTGACCCGAATTCTAACATCCTTCCTGCTGATCTGCTGGCTGAGTATGACTGTGCTGAGGCTCGACGAATAGAGAACGTCGAGCTAACCTCTCTTACCGTTGACAAGAATCCGAGCGCCGATGCCTCGCTCCAGGAATGCAAAACCCAGGAGCATCTTGATATAGGGCAAGATGACGACGAGGCTTCGTTACTCGCCAACAGGAGCTGATGGACCATACACATGTTTTTTTTCCCTCATTACACAGACATATAGTTGAAAAGGATCATAAAAATCACATTGTGTTGTTTTTAGTTGTTCACATGCTGTTGTATTCATTCATTTTACATTAGGTTAGCAAATCATCAAATGCCAGATAGTACTTTGAAATTTGATGCTCCCTCCTATCCATATTACTTGTCGCCGCTTTAGTAAAACATCAGTTTCTTCTTTTTAACTCTCACTGTGTTGTCTGATCTTGACTCAAAGTTGTATTATTTACCTTCCTTGCAAGTCTTGTATGCGACGTGTCTATTTTCCTTCTGCCCTGGCTTAACCTGGCCAGTTCACACTTCACAATCTACATGATTTGACCTTTCAAAGCCTGAATTGATGCCACGAAGGGCCATGTGCAGTGGACCAGATTCTCTGCAACTCATTTTCATCAGCAGATGGAGGAGAACGATATGGTAATAGCGATGTTGCTGTTAGGTGCACGCTAGCAGTGATGATTTCATTCTTGACAGCAACAAATTTAAATGATTGATTCCCAATTATTAGAGTGATCCCTTTGGCGAGACACAAGGCGAATTAGGGTGTCATGCCTCAGAAATCACAGGAGGTGGAAAAATTAGCATGAAAATCCCATTGAAAATAAATATGATATTTTTCTGGGGGGAAATGTTGCTCGAAGGGAGATCGTGGAGGTGGACATAGAGAGACCGTCTACCCTTCTCGAAAAATTCTCAAAGGGAGCTTGTGAGGGGTGTGCTCTTATGGATTTGGGTGACCGTTTTTCACGAAATTTGGGTGACCATATTTCATGAGTTCGCAATGTTTTTTTCCCAAGAAAAAGGCGTTTCAGGAACGATAATAGGGGTTCCCTCACCGATACAAGAACAACTAAATCTATGTCCCACCATAATAGGTGGGTTTTCAATGACCAATACTCTTAGGAGGTGGTTCAAGTTTGCGCATGATCTTTTTCTTTACTGAGAAAAGGCATTTTATTCATTCTTTAGGTGGACAATATCAGATTGCACTAAGGCAAACCATAAAGTCAAGGACTACATCAAGAGTAAGAGCACTAGAGACTACAAAAATACCTTCTTTTAGCGCACCGATGAGCAACTTCATTCGCATCTCTTCATTCAAATTGAACTTCAAAACCCTGAAAGCTTGAGAGATAGGAGTGAATCTCTCTGAGTATATGACATGCCACTAAGCGAAAATCATCACCCCGTCAGTCATCACGAAGAGATTGACAGGCAGTTTTTGGTGCGATGTTTTGCCACACCACCTCCATTGCAAGCAACATTGCATCCCTACGTGCTAGTAGCTCAATCGTGTAGGGGTTGACTATCATTGGATATTTAGAACACCTGGCCGCGACGAAGTTTCCCATGTGATCATGGGCCACAACTCCCACCACAAAACATCCCCTGGGCACATCTACAACCCATGCTTGTTGATCTTTGTCCATTCCATCTTTGGTGCCCTACACTTTGCCACAACCCCTTCCTCTACGTCGGCAGCACTAGACACTACTACACCGACGACCAAGGCCCATCCCAGACCGACTTAGGCTCACAAGGGAAGTGGGTGTTACCCGGCCCACGGCTGGATCACACACTGACAGAGAGAGTTAAGTAGCAGCCGGCGTGTGAGAGGGAGGGCAGGCTGGAACTAGACAAAAGCGGCGGTTGGCTCTCCTATCCCCGACCTGCTTTCTTCCTCCAAGAACCCTAGCTTGCATCTCCAATTCGGCTTGTAATCGACGAACCACCACTGATTCTTGCATCAGCGTAAAATTTGGTATCAGTAGCCTTTTCCACCTACCATCAAAGGCTGGCAAGCTAATTCCCCGCCATTATATAGTCCATGGCAAAGCCGCAACCATGGAAGAAATCAAAAAAGCCATGGTTGATCTGACGACAGCCATCAATGCCATGTCAGCTAAGATAAGTGAGATCCACCCCGTCGTCCTCAAACTCCAAGGGTGGTGACTGGAGATCGAGTGCTTGGTGGAGGATTTGCGCACCGAGGTAGGCAAGTTACGGTGTCAAGCGCGGTTGGGATGCCTAGGGAGATGCACCCCAGTATGTTCCACCACCTCAGCAACACTATGGCTATGGTGGTGATTATGTGTCTAGGATAGAGTTTCAGCAGCTGCAATAGCGGCTCGGAGGGATCCGCACGGACCTCCGGAGACTAATGCTAACATACACCTGCTCAATGGGAACAGGTTGTCCATGTTTGGTTTCTGGCAGCCTTGCACAGCCCCATCATCCTCCAATGGTCCATCATAGATGAAGTGGCCTCATACTGCACCTAGTGACTGCGATGGAGAAGACATGGACCAGAGAGAGTTAGGCCAAGAGTCTAAACTTGGGGGAGCTCATCCCCTAGTTATCCATGCATCCGTGCATATTTCATTCTCTTCTTTCTATTTGTTTTCTTTTACTTCTCATCATGATTATTTTTAGTTTTGCATAATAAATTTCCAAAGAGAACTTTGTTCTTGTTTGTTGGAATTTTCATATGTCCTTTGTTCGAGCCCATAGATTTGTTCACCACTAGCAACTTGGAAATGAAGATAACGAAGGGGGAAGTGACTCGAGGAAAGAGCAAACCAGTGCGAGAAGGTAAAATATATTCATGCTCACTTTTCTTGCAAGCTTAATTAAGTTAATGCCTTTATTTGGCTGGTTGCACTAAAGCTTCGTTCACCATGGTAGTTGAATATCATTTAGTCATAACTCTCAACTTTGAATCCTGCTAGTGAAACTTTGATGTAAATCATGGTTTTGCTCCTAAAGAAAAGAAAGAAAATTCAAAAAGAAACTTAGGGGCTCAGATTTTTGAAGAGAACTAGCACTTAAGTAGTTCAACCCCATAGCACTGAATTTGATTGTCTCGATGATACCTACCGATAGAGTTGTTTAGAGGAATGAATATTTGAGGTGATCGAGGTTATGACAAAACTTGTCTGCGATACAAAAATCATGGAGCTTCGGCTTCTCGCTAGTTTCATGTATTGTTGGTGTATGTTGTGATAATGCGCATAAATGCGTCTTTGTTAGCAATTTGGAGCTTGAGGTGAAATTGACCGGCTTTCTCCTAAGAGGTGTGTATGTGGTAAATGCGAACATTGATCATTGAGCTCGAAAGAGACAACCTTAATGATCCATAGTGAACAAAATTAAGCCATAGTGCAAACCCCATTGCAACTAGCAAATGTTGGCATAACCATGTCACCAAAGATTGAAGTTCCAACGAATAACGATTGAAGGAAGTATTTGAGAGTCATGACTTGGAGGTACTAGTGGGTGTTAATGAAATACTTGAGCACTATGTTTTCTTCTCTTCCGAAACTCCTTTGTGAAATTTGTTTTCAATAGAGCTTCAAAGAAAAACCCATTCTCTTAAGAGAACAAAAGTTTTTACTTACCTAGCACTTAGTTAACTATGGAAGATTTGACTTGAGAAATTCTAACTAGTGATATGACTATGAGACTAGACGTGGCTAAGCAGCGAGCTTAAGGTGCAACCATTCAAATGCAAGTATTCTCTTAACTAAGATGGTAGGATTTGTGAGAAGGGAAATATTACACCTTCACGAGCCGGTAAACTTCTTTCTACTCAATTTTCAAACTCCCTCTCATTCTCATAATTTCTTAGTTGCCCGAGGATGAGTAAGTCTTGAGCTTGGGGGAGTTGATGGCTCGAGAATTTATGAATTTTTACAAGGAGTTTTCATTTGGTTTTCATAGGGTTTCCGTTATTTCTCGGTTATTTCTAACACTAATCCTTTGAGAGAGAGAAGAAAAGCCGTTCTCCGTTGTTGGCAGGAAAAAGTATATATGGAAGGAAACCAAAGTGAATTACTGCAAATCAAACCAAATTAAGCAACTTTCATGTTGTGAGTTTGCTCACCAAGCGCGTCAGAGCGCAAGACTGCCTTTATACCAGCACACGCGCTCCTATGGCCGATTGCATGAAGTGCCAGGGGCACCCTCTCATCTACAGAAAACACTTTCGTGAAGGCACAACATACATTGGAGAAATCTAACCGCTGCCACACCATCTAGAACACAGAGAGAAGAGATCCGGAGAAGAAGAACCACCAGAGATCCTTGTAGTTTTGTTCCTCCATCTCCATATTCATATTCATTTCACCTTCACCATTGTAAGAGGAATTCCAAGATGTAAGATGAGGGTGTGTAAACCCTATTCATACTCAGCTGGAGATCAAGACTTGTTTAATCATTCATCTTATTATGGATCTCTAGGGTATTATCGTTATGATTTTCATAGATTTATTCTCCGAGATGATTGTCTATTCTCTTTCAATGTGTGAGTAATTCCCCTTAGGCGCGGAAGATGTAGAAGGGTGGTAAGATTCATTTGTGCTTATCCTATAGGTCGTTAGTTGTGTTTGTAGTCTTATGATATGTTTAGTAAGTTGTTATTCTGTGGCGAACTCTATGCGTGTTGTTCAATTTAAGGGCCCGGGCGACATGATCTCAAGACCTACACAGGTAATACATATTGTTTAAGAAATTCGCGACCTCGGAGCAACAGGTAGAGACATCTATAAGGACCGAACACAATACGAGATAACGATGATTCATTGAAATTAATGCATGATTCTAGTTTAATGACCTTAATTGTGGAGACGATCATAGTGTAGAATATAATCCCGTGAGGCGTTCCATAACCCTATGGTGATCCACCTACTGAATAAGCAAATCAAATACTAAATTCATGATACAAGGTGACTAGATGTATACCATGATCCGAAGTCTCTACGCACCTAACCTCTCCATTGCATAAAAACACTTTTATTTTTATTTATGTTATTTACCATCAAGCTATTATTATTCTCGCCGCAACCAACTCATCATATTCACTATTTTAGTTCATTTGACTCCTGGAGCACCAACAACTTTTGCAGAATCATAAGCAGTTACTTCACATAAGAACCACGACAACTTGCATGTGACAGAAACGTCACTCATAAATACTCTACTCCGCTCTTTGTTGGGATACTATTGGGATACTTACACGAAGGTGATACACTACCTTGTGTGTTTTGCAGGCCATCACACGCCGTCCGTCAGATGGCCAACATCATTTCCTCGTCCCACGACTCCGACGATGCCCCTCCTGCCATCGACGCCTACACGAATGGCTACGACCACAGGGGCAAGGGGCCAACGATGAAATGGTGATTTCCGACACCCCTATCCGTCTCATTTTAGTTTTTAGTCATTCTTAGTTTTAACCTATGACCGTTTACCGGCGATGAACTGCCTATTTTGATCCAACGGACGGAGTATGATGCTATGCCGTATGAAATTTGTTGGAAATATGCCCTAGAGGCAATAATAAAAGGATTATTATTATATTTCCTTGTTCATGATAATTGTCTTTTATTCATGCTATAATTGTGTTATCCGGAAATCGTAATACATGTGTGAATACTTAGACACCAACATGTCCCTAGTAAGCCTCTAGTTGACTAGCTCGTTGATCAACAGATAGTCATGGTTTCCTGACTATGGACATTGGATGTCATTGATAATGAGATCACATCATTAGGAGAATGATGTGATGGACAAGACCCAATCCTAAACATAGCACAAGATCGTATAGTTCGTTTGCTAGAGTTTTCCAATGTCAAGTATCTTTTCCTTAGACCATGAGATCGTGTAACTCCCGGATACCGTAGGAGTGCTTTGGGTGTACCAAACGTCACAACGTAACTGGGTGACTATAAAGGTATACTACAGGTATCTCCGAAAGTGTCTGTTGGGTTGACACGGATCAAGACTGGGATTTGTCACTCCGTATGACGGAGAGGTATCTCTTGGGCCCACTCGGTAATGCATCATCACAATGAGCTCAAAGTGACCAAGTGTCTGGTCACGGGATCATGCATTACGGTACGAGTAAAGTGACTTGCCGGTAACGAGATTGAATGAGGTATTGGGATACAGACGATCGAATCTCGGGCAAGTAATTTACCGATTGACAAAGGGAATTGTATACGGGGTTGCTTGAATCCTCGACATCGTGGTTCATCCGATGAGATCATCGAGGAGCATGTGGGATCCAACATGGGTATCCAGACCCCGCTGTTGGTTATTGACCGGAGAGCCATCTCGGTCATGTCTACATGTCTCCCGAACCCGTAGGGTCTACACACTTAAGGTTCGGTGACGCTAGGGTTGTAGGGATATGTATATGCAGTAACCCGAAAGTTGTTCGGAGTCCCGGATGAGATCCCGGACGTCACGAGGAGTACCGGAATGGTTCGGAGGTAAAGAATTATATATAGGAAGTGCTATTTCGGCCATCGGGACAAGTTTCGAGGTCACCGGTATTATACCGGGACCACCGGAAGGGTCCCGGGGGTCCACCGGGTGGGGCCACCTATCCCGGAGGGCCCCATGGGCTGAAGTGGGAAGGGATCCAGCCAAAAGTGGGCTGGGGCGCCACTTCCCCCTAGGGCCCATGCGCCTAGGGTGGGGAAACCCTAAAGGGGGCGCCCCCTTGCTTGGGGGGCAAGTCCCCCACCCCTTGGCCGCCGCCCCCCTAGGAGATTGCATCTCCTAGGGCCGCCGCCCCCCTAGGCCTCCCTATATATAGTGGGAGGATGGAGGACCTCTCACCTACGCCTTTGGTGCCTCCCTCTCCCTCTCCATCACCTCCTCCTCCTCCTCCATAGAGCTTGGCGAAGCCCTGCCGGAGTACTGCAGCTTCACCATCACCACGCCGTCGTGCTGCTGCTGGAGCCATCTTCCTCAACCTCTCCTTTCCCCTTGCTGGATCAAGAAGGAGGAGACGTCACGCTGACCGTACGTGTGTTGAACGCGGAGGTGCCGTCCGTCCGGCACTAGGATCTCCGGTGATTTGGATCACGTCGAGTACGACTTCCTCATCCCCGTTCTTTGAACGCTTCCGCGCGTGATCTAAAAAGGTATGTAGATGCAATCCGATCACTCGTTGCTAGATGAACTCCTAGATGGATCTTGGTGAAACCGTAGGAATTTTTTTGTTTTCTGCAACGTTCCCCAACAGTGGCATCATGAGCTAGGTCTTTGCGTAGTTCTCTATGCACGAGTAGAACACAATTTGTTGTGGGCATTGATGTTGTCAACTTTCTTGCCGCTACTAGTCTTATCTTGCTTCAACGGTATTGTGGGATGAAGCGGCCCGGACCAACCTTACACGTACGCTTACGTGAGACCGGTTCCATCGACTTGTTGGGGAACGTAGCAACAATTCAAAATTTTCCTACGTGTCACCAAGATCAATCTATGGAGTCATCTAGCAACGAGGGAGGAGTGGAACTACATACCCTTGTAGATCACGCGCGGAAGCGTTCAAGAGAACGGGGTTGATGGAGTCGTACTCGTCGTGATCCAAATCACCGATGATCCTAGCGCCGAACGGACGGCACCTCCGCGTTCAACACACGTACGGAGCAGCAACGTCTCCTCCTTCTTGATCCAGCAAGGGGGGAGGAGAGGTTGATGGAGATCCAGCAGCACGACGGCGTGGTGGTGGAAGTAGCGGGATTCCAACAGGGCTTCGCCAAGCGCTGCGGGAGGAGGGAGATGTGTCATGGGAGGGAGAGGGAGGCGCCAGGGCTTCGGTGAGGCTGCCCTCCCTTCCCCCCACTATATATAGGGCCAAGAGAGAGGGGGGGCGCAGCCTTGGCCCTTCCTCCAAGGAAGGGTGCGGCCAGGGAGGAGTCCATCCTCCCCAAGGCACCTAGGAGGTGCCTTCCCCCTTTAGGACTCTTCCTTTCCCTTATCTCTTGGCGCATGGGCCTCTTGGGGCTGGTGCCCTTGGCCCATATAGGCCAAGGCGCACACCCCTACAGCCCATGTGGCCCCCCGGGGCAGGTGGACCCCCTTGGTGGACCCCCGGACCCCTTTCGGCACTCCCGGTACAATACCGATAATGCACGAAACTTTTCCGGCGACCAAAACAAGACTTCCCATATATAAATCTTTACCTCCGGAACTCCTCGTGACGTCCGGGATCTCATCCGGGACTCCGAACAACTTTTGGGTTACCGCATACTAATATCTCTATAACCCTAGCGTCACCGAACCTTAAGTGTGTAGACCCTACGGGTTCGGGAGACACGTAGACATGACCGAGATGACTCTTCGGCCAATAACCAACAGTGGGATCTGGATACCCATGTTGGCTCCCACATGCTCCTTGATGATCTCATCGGATGAACCACGATGTCGAGGATTCGATCAATCCCGTATTTAATTCCCTTTGTCTATCGGTATGTTACTTGCCCGAGATTCGATCGTCAGTATCCCGATACCTTGTTCAATCTCGTTACCGGCAAGTCTCTTTACTCGTTCCGTAACACATCATCCCGTGATCAACTCCTTGATCACATTGTGCACATTATGATGATGTCCTACCGAGTGGGCCCAGAGATACCTCTCCGTCACACGGAGTGACAAATCCCAGTCTCGATTCGTGCCAACCCAACAGACACTTTCGGAGATACCCGTAGTGCACCTTTATAGTCACCCAGTTACGTTGTGACGTTTGGCACACCCAAAGTATTCCTACGGTATCCGGGAGTTGCACAATCTCATGGTATAAGGAAATGATACTTGACATTAGAAAAGCTTTAGCAAACGAACTACATGATCTTGTGCTAGGCTTAGGATTGGGTCTTGTTCATCACATCATTCTTCTAATGATGTGATCCCGTTATCAATGACATTCAATGTCCATGGTCAGGAAACCGTAACCATCTATTGATCAACGAGCTAGTCAACCAGAGGCTTACTAGGGACATGGTGTTGTCTATGTATCCACACATGTATCTGAGTTTCCTATCAATACAATTCTAGCATGGATAATAAACGATTATCATGAACAAGGAAATATAATAATAACCAATTTATTTATCGCCTCTAGGGCATATTTCCAACACGACTGACATGCACTAGTTGCATAAGGTGGCTGGCGGGTGTCTGTCTCTCCCAGTTTAGTTGGAGCGGATTCGATGAAAAGGGTCCTTATGAAGGGTAAATAGAAGTTGACAAATCACGTTGTGGCTTTCACGTAGGTAAGAAAACGTTCTTGCTAGAACCCTTTTGCAGCCACGTAAAACTTGCAACAACAATTAGAGGACGTCTAACTTGTTTTTGCAGCAAGTGTTTTGTGATGTGATATGGCCAAAGTTGTGATGAATGATGAATGATATATATGTGATGTATGAGATGTTCATGCTATTGTAATAGGAATCACGACTTGCATGTCGATGAGTATGACAACCGGCAGGAGCCATAGGAGTTGTCTTTATTTTTTGCATGACCTGCGTGTCATTGAGAAACGCCATGTAAATTACTTTACTTTATTGCTAAACGTGTTAGCCATAGTAGTAGAAGTAATAGTTGGCGAGAAACTTCATAGATATACAATGATGGAGATCATGATGATGGAGATCATGGTGTCAAGTCGGTGACAAGATGATCATGGAGCCCCAAGATGGAGATCAAAGGAGCTATGTGATATTGGCCATATCATGTCACTATTATTATTTGATTGCATATGATGTTTATCATGTTTTTGCATCTTGTTTACTTAGAACGACGGTAGTAAATAAGATGATCCCTCATAATAATTTCAAGAAAGTGTTCCCCCTAACTGTGCACCGTTGCGACAGTTCGTTGTTTCGAAGCACCACGTGATGATCAGGTGTGATAGATTCCAACGTTCACATACAACGGGTGTAAGACAAATTTACACATGCAAACACTTAGGTTGACTTGACGAGCCTAGCATGTACAGACATGGCCTCGGAACACAGAAGACCGAAAGGTCAAGCATGAGTCGTATAGAAGATACGATCAACATGAAGATGTTCACCGATGTTGACTAGTCCGTCTCACGTGATGATCGGACACGGCCTAGTTAACTCAGATCATGTTATACTTAGATGACTGGAGGGATGTCTATCTGAGTGGGAGTTCATTAAATAGATGAACTTAATTATTATGAACTTGGTCTAAAATCTTTACAATATGTCTTGTAGATCAAATGGCCCACGTTGTCCTCAACTTCAACGCGTTCCTAGAGAAAACCAAGCTGAAAGACGATGGCAGCAATTATACGGACTGGGTACGGAACCTGAGGATCATCCTCATAGCTGCCAAGAAAGATTATGTCCTACAAGCACCGCTAGGTGATGCACCCATCCCACAAAACCAAGACGTTATGAACGCTTGGCAGACACGTGCTGATGATTACTCCCTCGTTCAGTGTGGCATGCTTTACAGCTTAGAACCGGGGCTCCAAAAGCGTTTTGAGAGACACGGAGCATATGAGATGTTCGAAGAGCTGAAAATGGTTTTTCAAGCTCATGCCCGGGTCGAGAGATATGAAGTCTCCGACAAGTTCTTCAGCTGTAAGATGGAGAAAAATAGTTCTGTCAGTGAACGCATACTCACTATGTCTGGATTACATAACCGCTTGACTCAGCTGGGAGTTAATCTCCCGGATGACGCGGTCATTGACAGAATCCTTCAGTCGCTTCCACCGAGCTACAAGAGCTTTGTGATGAACTTCAATATGCAGGGGATGGAAAAGACCATCCCTGAAGTATTTGCAATGCTGAAATCAGCAGAGGTAGAAGTCAAAAAGGAACATCAAGTGTTGATGGTGAATAAAACCACTAAGTTCAAGAAAGGCAAGGGTAAGAAGAACTTCAAGAAGGACGGCAAGGGAGTTGCCGCGCCCAGCAAGCAAGCTGCCGGGAAGAAGCCAAAGAATGGACCCAAGCCCGAGACTGAGTGCTTTTATTGCAAGGGAAATGGTCACTGGAAGCGGAACTGCCCCAAATACTTAGCGGATAAGAAGGCCGGCAAAACGAAAGGTATATGTGATATACATGTAATTGATGTGTACCTTACCAGTACTCGTAGTAGCTCCTGGGTATTTGATATCGGTGCAGTTGCTCACATTTGTAACTCAAAGCAAGAGCTGCGGAATAAGCGGAGACTGGCGAAGGACGAGGTGACGATGCGCGTCGGGAATGGTTCCAAGGTCGATGTGATCGCCATCGGCACGCTACCTCTACATTTACCTACGGGATTAGTTTTAAACCTCAATAATTGTTATTTAGTGCCAGCTTTGAGCATGAACATTGTATCAGGATCTCGTTTAATTCGAGATGGCTACTCATTTAAATCTGAGAATAATGGTTGTTCTATTTATATGAGAGATATGTTTTATGGTCATGCTCCGATGGTGAATGTTTTATTCTTAATGAATCTCGAGCGTAATGCTATACATATTCATAGTGTGAGTACCAAAAGATGTAAGGTTGATAATGATAGTCCCACATACTTGTGGCACTGCCGCCTTGGTCACATAGGTGTCAAACGCATGAGGAAGCTCCATGCAGATGGACTTTTAGAGTCTCTTGATTACGAATCATTTGACACGTGCGAACCATGCCTCATGGGTAAAATGACCAAGACTCCGTTCTCAGACTCAATGCCCGACCACTGCAGAAGATAGAGAGAATATGAAAGATGTTCCCTATGCATCAGCCATAGGATCTATCATGTATGCGATGCTGTGTACCAGACCTGATGTGTGCCTTGCTATAAGTTTAGTAGGGAGGTACCAAAGTAATCCAGGAGTGGATCACTGGACAGCGGTCAAGAACATCCTTAGATACCTGAAAAGGACTAAGGATATGTTTCTCGTATATGGAGGTGACAAAGAGCTCACCGTAAAAGGTTACGTTGATGCAAGCTTTGACACTGATCCGGACGATTCTAAATCACAAACCGGATACGTGTTTACATTAAACGGTGGAGCTGTCAGTTGGTGCAGTTCTAAACAAAGCGTCGTAGCGGGATCTACATGTGAAGCGGAGTACATAGCTGCTTCGGAAGCAGCAAACGAAGGAGTCTGGATGAAGGAGTTCATATCCGATCTAGGTGTCATACCTAATGCATCGGGTCCGATGAAAATCTTTTGTGACAATACTGGTGCAATTGCCTTGGCAAAGGAATCCAGATTTCACAAAAAAGGACCAAACACATCAAGAGACGCTTCAACTCCATCCGGGATCTAGTCCAGGTGGGAGACATAGAGATTTGCAAGATACATACGGATCTGAATGTTGCAGACCCGTTGACTAAGCCTCTTCCACGAGCAAAACATGATCAGCACCAAAGCTCCATGGGTGTTAGAATCATTACAGTGTAATCTAGATTATTGACTCTAGTGCAAGTGGGAGACTGAAGGAAATATGCCCTAGAGGCGATAATAAAGTTATTATTTATTTCCTTATAATCATGATAAATGTTTATTATTCATGCTAGAATTGTATTAACCGGAAACATAATACATGTGTGAATACATAGACAAACAAAGTGTCACTAGTATGCCTCTACTTGACTAGCTCGTTAATCAAAGATGGTTATGTTTCCTAACCATGAACAATGAGTTGTTATTTGATTAACGAGGTCACATCATTAGTTGAATGATCTGATTGACATGACCTATTCCATTAGCTTAGCACACGATCGTTTAGTATGTTGCTACTGCTTTCTTCATGACTTATACATGTTCCTATGACTATGAGATTATGCAACTCCCGTTTGCCTGAGGAACACTTTGGGTGCTACCAAACGTCACAACGTAACTGAGTGATTATAAAGGAGCATTACAGGTGTCTCCAAAGTTAAATGTTGGGTTGGCGTATTTCGAGATTAGGATTTGTCACTCCGATTGTCGGAGAGGTATCTCTGGGCCCTCTCGGTAATACACATCACATAAGCCTTGCAAGCATTGCAACTAATATGTTAGTTGTGAGATGATGTATTACAGAACGAGTAAAGAGACTTGCCGGTAACGAGATTGAACTAGGTATTGGATACCGACGATCGAATCTCGGGCAAGTAACATACCGATGACAAAGGGAACAACGTATGTTGTTATGCGGTCTGACCAATAAAGATCTTCGTAGAATATGTAGGAGCCAATATGGGCATCCAGGTCCCGCTATTGGTTATTGACCGGAGACGTGTCTCGGTCATGTCTACATTGTTCTCGAACCCGTAGGGTCCGCACGCTTAAGGTTACGATGACAGTTATATTATGAGTTTATGCATTTTGATGTACCGAAGGTTGTTCGGAGTCCCGGATGTGATCACGGACATGACGAGGAGTCTCGAAATGGTCGAGACGTAAAGATTGATATATTGGAAGCCTATGTTTGGACATCGGAAGTGTTCCGGGTGAAGTCGGGATTTTACCGGGTTACCGGGAGGGTTACCGGAACCCCCCGGGAGCCATATGGGCCTTCATGGGCCTTAGTGGAAAGGAGAAAGGGGCAGCCCAAGGTGGCTGCGCCTCTTCCCACTCCCCTAGTCCTATTAGGACTAGGAGAAGGTGGCCGGCCCCCCCTCTCTCCCTTCCCCTCCGAGGAATCCTAGTTGGACTAGGATTGGAGGGGGAATCCTACTCCCAGAGGGAGTAGGACTCTCCTGCGCCTCCTCCCTTGGCCGGCCAGCCTCCCCTCCTCTCCTCCTTTATATACGGAGGCAGGGGACACCTCTAGACACACAAGTTGATCCACGTGATCTATTCCTTAGCCGTGTGCGGTGCCCCCTGCCACCATATACCTCGATAATACTGTAGCGGAGTTTAGGCGAAGCCCTGCTGCTGTAGTTCATCAAGATCGTCACCACGCCATCGTGCTGACGGAACTCTTCCCCGACACTTTGCTGGATCGGAGTCCGGGGATCGTCATCGAGCTGAACGTGTGCTCGAACTCGGAGGTGCCGTAGTTTCGGTGCTTGATCGGTTGGATCGTGAAGACGTACGACTACTTCCTCTACGTCGTGTCATCGCTTCCGCAGTCGGTCTACGTTGGGTACGTAGACAACACTCTCCCCCTCGTTGCTATGCATCACATGATCTTGCGTGAGCGTAGGAAATTTTTGAAATTACTACGAAACCCAATAGTGGCATCCGAGCCTAGGTTATTTATGTTGATGTTATATGCACGAGTAGAACACAAGTGAGTTGTGGACGATACAAGTCATACTGCCTACCAGCATGTCATACTTTGGTTCGGCGGTATTGTTGGACGAGACGACCGGGACCAACCTTACGCGTACGCTTACGCGAGACCGGTTCCCTCGACGTGCTTTGCACATAGATGGCTTGCGGGCGACTGTCTCTCCAACTTTAGTTGAACCAAGTATGGCTACGCCCGGTCCTTGAGAAGGTTAAAACGGAGTCTATTTGACAAACTATCGTTGTGGTTTTGATGCGTAGGTGAGATTGGTTCTTACTTAAGCCCGTAGCAGCCACGTAAAACATGCAACAACAAAGTAGAGGACGTCTAACTTGTTTTTGCAGGGCATGTTGTGATGTGATATGGTCAAGGCATGATGCTGAATTTTATTGTATGAGATGATCATGTTTTGTAACCAAATTATCGGCAACTGGCAGGAGCCATATGGTTGTCATTTTATTGTATGCAATGCAATCGCGATGTAATATTACTAAACGGTAGTGATAGTCGTGGAAGCATAAGATTGGCAAGACGACAACGATGCTACGATGGAGATCAAGGTGTCGCGCCGGTGACGATGGTGATCATGACGGTGCTTCGGAGATGGAGATCACAAGCACAAGATGATGATGGCCATATCATATCACTTATATTGATTGCATGTGATGTTTATCTTTTTATGCATCTTATCTTGCTTTGTTTGACGGTAGCATTATAAGATGATCTCTCACTAAATTATCAAGAAGTGTTCTCCCTGAGTATGCACCGTTGCCAAAGTTCGTCGTGCCCAGACACCACGTGATGATCGGGTGTGATGAGCTCTACGTCCATCTACAACGGGTGCAAGCCAGGTTTTGCACACGCAGAATACTCAGGTTAAACTTGACGAGCCTAGCATATGCAGATATGGCCTCGGAACACGGAGACCGAAAGGTCGAGCGTGAATCATATAGTAGATATGATCAACATAAACGATGTTCACCATTGAAAACTACTCCATCTCACGTGATGATCGGTCATGGTTTAGTTGATTTGGATCACGTAATCACTTAGAAGATTAGAGGGATGTCTATCTAAGTGGGAGTTCTTAAGTAATATGATTAATTGAACTTAAATTTATCATGAACTTAGTACCTGATAGTATCTTGCTTGTTTATATTGATTGTAGATAGATGGCTCGTGCTGTTATTCCGTTGAATTTTAATGCGTTCCTTGAGAAAGCAAAGTTGAAAGATGATGGTAGCAATTACACGGACTGGGTCCGTAACTTGAGGATTATCCTCATTGCTGCTCAGAAGAATTACGTCCTGAAAGCACCGCTGGGTGCCAGGCCTGCTGCTGGAGCAACGCCAGATGTTATGAACGTCTGGCAGAGCAAAGCTGATGACTACTCGATAGTTCAGTGTGCCATGCTTTACGGCTTAGAATCGGGACTTCAACGACGTTTTGAACGTCATGGAGCATATGAGATGTTCCAGGAGTTGAAGTTAATATTTCAAGCAAATGCCCGGATTGAGAGATATGAAGTCTCCAATAAGTTCTATAGCTGCAAGATGGAGGAGAACAGTTCTGTCAGTGAGCATATACTCAAAATGTCTGGGTATAATAATCACTTGATTCAATTGGGAGTTAATCTTCCGGATGATTGCGTCATCGACAGAATTCTCCAATCACTGCCACCAAGCTACAAGAGCTTCGTGATGAACTATAATATGCAAGGGATGAACAAGACTATTCCCGAGCTCTTCGCAATGCTGAAAGCTGCGGAGGTAGAAATCAAGAAGGAGCATCAAGTGTTGATGGTTAACAAAACCACTAGTTTCAAGAAAAAGGGCAAAGGGAAGAAGAAGGGGAACTTCAAGAAGAACGGCAAGCAAGTTGCTGCTCAAGAGAAGAAACCCAAGTCTAGACCTAAGCCTGAAACTGAGTGCTTCTACTGCAAGCAGACTGGTCACTGGAAGCGGAACTGCCCCAAGTATTTGGCGGATAAGAAGGATGGCAAGGTGAACAAAGGTATATGTGATATACATGTTATTGATGTGTACCTTACTAGAGCTCGCAGTAGCACCTGGGTATTTGATACTGGTTCTGTTGCTAATATTTGCAACTCGAAACAGGGACTACGGAATAAGCGGGCACTGGCAAAGGACGAGGTGACGATGCGCGTGGGAAACGGTTCCAAAGTCGATGTGATCGCAGTCGGCACGCTACCTCTACATCTACCTTCGGGATTAATATTAGACCTAAATAATTGTTATTTGGTGCCAGTGTTGAGCATGAACATTATATCTGGATCTTGTTTAATGCGAGACGGTTATTCATTTAAATCAGAGAATAATGGTTGTTCTATTTATATGAGTAATATCTTTTATGGTCATGCACCCTTGAAGAGTGGTCTATTCTTATTGGATCTCGATAGTAGTAATACACATATTCATAATGTTGAAACCAAAAGATGCAGAGTTGATAATGAAAGTGCAACTTATTTGTGGCACTGTCGTTTAGGTCATATCGGTGTAAAGCGCATGAAGAAACTCCATACTGATGGACTTTTGGAACCACTTGATTATGAATCGCTTGGTACTTGCGAACCGTGCCTCATGGGCAAGATGACCAAAACACCGTTCTCCGGGACTATGGAGAGAGCAACAGATTTGTTGGAAATCATACATACCGATGTGTGCGGTCCGATGAATATTGAGGCTCGTGGCGGATATCGTTATTTTCTCACCTTCACAGATGATTTAAGCAGATATGGGTATGTCTACTTAATGAAACATAAGTCTGAAACATTTGAAAAGTTCAAAGAATTTCAGAGTGAAGTTGAAAATCATCGTAACAAGAAAATAAAGTTTCTACGATCTGATCGTGGAGGAGAATATTTGAGTTACGAGTTTGGTGTACATTTAAAAAACTGTCGAATAGTTCCGCAACTCACGCCACCCGGAACACCACAGCGTAATGGTGTGTCCGAACGTCGTAATCGTACTTTACTAGATATGGTGCGATCTATGATGTCGCTTACTGATTTACCCTATCGTTTTGGGGTTATGCTCTAGAGACGGCCGCATTCACGTTAAATAGGGCACCATCAAAATCCGTTGAGACGACGCCTTATGAACTGTGGTTTGGCAAGAAACCAAAGTTGTCGTTTCTTAAAGTTTGGGGCTGCGATGCTTATGTGAAAAAGCTTCAACCTGATAAGCTCGAACCCAAATCGGAGAAATGTGTCTTCATAGGATACCCAAAGGAAACTGTTGGGTACACCTTCTATCACAGATCCGAAGGCAAGACATTCGTTGCTAAGAATGGATCCTTTCTAGAGAAGGAGTTTCTCTCGAAAGAAGTGAGTGGGAGGAAAGTAGAACTTGACGAGGTAACTATACCTGCTCCCTTACAGGAAAGTAGTTCATCACAGAAAACTGTTTCGGTGACACCTACACCAGTCAGTGAGGAAGCCAGTGATAATGATCATGAAACTTCAGATCAAGAAACTACTGAACCTCGTAGATCAACCAGAGTAAGATCCGCACCAGAGTGGTACGGTAATCCTGTTCTGGAAGTCATGCTACTAGATCATGATGAACCTACGAACTATGAAGAAGCAATGGTGAGCCCAGATTCCGCAAAGTGGCTTGAAGCCATGAAATCTGAGATGGGATCCATGTATGAGAACAAAGTATGGACTTTGGTTGACTTGCCCGATGATCGGCAAGCAATTGAAAATAAATGGATCTTTAAGAAGAAGACTGACGCTGATGGTAATGTTACTGTCTACAAAGCTCGACTTGTCGCAAAAGGTTTTCGGCAAGTTCAAGGGATTGACTACGATGAGACCTTCTCACCCGTAGCGATGCTTAAGTCCGTCCGAATCATGTTAGCGATTGCCGCATTTTATGATTATGAAATTTGGCAGATGGATGTCAAAACTGCATTCCTGAATGGATTTCTGGAAGAAGAGTTGTATATGATGCAACCGGAAGGTTTTGTCGATCCAAAGGGAGCTAACAAAGTGTGCAAGCTCCAGCGATCCATTTATGGACTGGTGCAAGCCTCTCGGAGTTGGAATAAACGCTTTGATAGTGTGATCAAAGCATTTGGTTTTATACAGACTTTCGGAGAAGCCTGTATTTACAAGAAAGTGAGTGGGAGCTCTGTAGCATTTCTGATATTATATGTGGATGACATATTGCTGATTGGAAATGATATAGAATTTCTGGATAGCATAAAGGGATACTTGAATAAAAGTTTTTCAATGAAAGACCTCGGTGAAGCTGCTTACATATTAGGCATTAAGATCTATAGAGATAGATCAAGACGCTTAATTGGACTTTCACAAAGCACATACCTTGACAAAATTTTGAAGAAGTTCAAAATGGATCAAGCAAAGAAAGGGTTCTTGCCTGTGTTACAAGGTGTGAAGTTGAGTAAGACTCAATGCCCGACCACTGCAGAAGATAGAGAGAATATGAAAGATGTTCCCTATGCATCAGCCATAGGATCTATCATGTATGCGATGCTGTGTACCAGACCTGATGTGTGCCTTGCTATAAGTTTAGCAGGGAGGTACCAAAGTAATCCAGGAGTGGATCACTGGACAGCGGTCAAGAACATCCTTAGATACCTGAAAAGGACTAAGGATATGTTTCTCGTATATGGAGGTGACAAAGAGCTCACCGTAAAAGGTTACGTTGATGCAAGCTTTGACACTGATCCGGACGATTCTAAATCGCAAACCGGATACGTGTTTACATTAAACGGTGGAGCTGTCAGTTGGTGCAGTTCTAAACAAAGCGTCGTAGCGGGATCTACATGTGAAGCGGAGTACATAGCTGCTTCGGAAGCAGCAAACGAAGGAGTCTGGATGAAGGAGTTCATATCCGAATCTAGGTGTCATACCTAGTGCATCGGGTCCAATGAAAATCTTTTGTGACAATACTGGTGCAATTGCCTTGGCAAAGGAATCCAGATTTCACAAGAGAACCAAGCACATCAAGAGATGCTTCAATTCCATCGGGATTTAGTCAGGTGGGAGACATAGAAATTTGCAAGATACATACGGATCTGAATGTTGCAGACCCATTGACTAAGCCTCTTCCACGAGCAAAACATGATCAGCACCAAGGCTCCATGGGTGTTAGAATCATTACTGTGTAATCTAGATTATTGACTCTAGTGCAAGTGGGAGACTGAAGGAAATATGCCCTAGAGGCAATAATAAAGTTATTATTTATT
Organism: Triticum urartu; assembly: GCF_003073215.2. Classification (NCBI taxonomy): domain Eukaryota; kingdom Viridiplantae; phylum Streptophyta; class Magnoliopsida; order Poales; family Poaceae; genus Triticum; species Triticum urartu. The sequence continues at coordinate 103,804,617 of NC_053028.1, read as the reverse complement.
TCCTTATATCATGATAAATGTTTATTATTCATGCTAGAATTGTATTAACCGGAAACATAATACATGTGTGAATACATAGACAAACAAAGTGTCACTAGTATGCCTCTACTTGACTAGCTCGTTAATCAAAGATGGTTATGTTTCCTAACCATGAACAATGAGTTGTTATTTGATTAACGGGATCACATCATATAGGTGAATGATCTGATTGACATGACCCATTCCATTAGCTTAGCACCCGATCGTTTAAGTATGTTCCTATTGCTTTCTTTCATGACTATACATGTTCTATGACTATGAGATTATGCAACTCTCGTTTGCCGGAGGAACACTTTGTGTGCTACCAAACGTCACAACGTAAATGGGTGATTATAAAGGTGCTCTACAGGTGTCTCCAAAGGTACATGTTGGGTTGGTGTATTTCGAGATTAGGATTTGTCACTCCGATTGTCGGAGAGGTATCTCTGGGCCCTCTCGGTAATGCACATCACATAAGCCTTGCAAGCATTGCAACTAATGAGTTAGTTGTGAGATGATGTATTACAGGAACGAGTAAAGAGACTTGCCGGTAACGAGATTGAACTAGGTATTGAGATACCGACGATCGAATCTCGGGCAAGTAACATACCGATGACAAAGGGAACAACGTATGTTGTTATGCGGTCTGACCGATAAAGATCTTCGTAGAATATGTAGGAGCCAATATGGCATCCAGGTCCGCTATTGGTTATTGACCGGAGACGTGTCTCGGTCATGTCTACATTGTTCTCGAACCCGTAGGGTCCGCACGCTTAAGGTTACGATGACAGTTATATTATGAGTTTATATGTTTTGATGTACCGAAGGTTGTTCAGAGTCCCGGATGTGATCACGGACATGACGAGGAGTCTCAAAATGGTCGAGACATGAAGATTGATATATTGGAAGCCTATGTTTGGATATCGGAAGTGTTCCGGGTGAAATCGGGATTTTACCGGAGTACCGGGAGGTTACCGGAACCCCCGGGGGACTTAATGGGCCTTAGTGGAAGGAGAAAGGGGCAGCCCAAGGTGGCTGCGCCTCTTCCCCCTCCCCTAGTCCTATTAGGACTAGGAGAAGGTGGCCGGCCCCCCTCTCTCCCTTCCCCTCCGAGGAATCCTAGTTGGACTAGGATTGGGGGGGAATCCTACTCCCAGAGGGAGTAGGACTCTCCTGCGCCTCCTCCCTTGGCCGGCCAGCCTCCCCTCCTCTCCTCCTTTATATACGGAGGCAGGGGACACCTCTAGACACACAAGTTGATCCACGTGATCTATTCCTTAGCCGTGTGCGGTGCCCCCTGCCACCATATACCTCGATAATACTGTAGCGGAGTTTAGGCGAAGCCCTGCTGCTGTAGTTCATCAAGATCGTCACCACGCCGTCGTGCTGACGGAACTCTTCCCCGACACTTTGCTGGATCGGAGTCCGGGGATCGTCATCGAGCTGAACGTGTGCTCGAACTCGGAGGTGCCGTAGTTTCGGTGCTTGATCGGTTGGATCGTGAAGACGTACGACTACTTCCTCTACGTCGTGTCATCGCTTCCGCAGTCGGTCTGCGTTGGGTACGTAGACAACACTCTCCCCCTCGTTGCTATGCATCACATGATCTTGCGTGAGCGTAGGAAATTTTTGAAATTACTACGAAACCCAACAGTGACGAAGAGCTCGTCGTAAAAGGTTATGTCGACGCTAGCTTCGACACAGATCTGGATGACTCTAAGTCACAAACCGGATACGTGTATATTTTGAATGGTGGGGCAGTAAGCTGGTGCAGTTGCAAGCAGAGCGTCGTGGCGAGATCTACATGTGAAGCGGAGTACATGGCAGCCTCGGAGGCAGCACATGAAGCAATTTGGCTGAAGGAGTTCATCACCGACCTAGGAGTCATACCCAATGCGTCGGGGCCGATCAAGCTCTTCTGTGACAACACTGGAGCTATTGCACTTGTCAAGGAGCCCAGATTTCACAAGAAGACAAGGCACATCAAGCGTCGCTTCAACTCCATCCGTGAAAATGTTCAAGATGGAGACATAGAAATTTGTAAAGTACATATGGACCTGAATGTAGCAGATCCGTTGACTAAACCTCTCCCTAGAGCAAAACATGATCAACACCAGAATTCCATGGGTGTTCGATTCATCACAATGTAACTAGATTATTGACTCTAGTGCAAGTGGGAGACTGTTGGAAATATGCCCTAGAGGCAATAATAAAAGGATTATTATTATATTTCCTTGTTCATGATAATTGTCTTTTATTCATGCTATAATTGTGTTATCCGGAAATCGTAATACATGTGTGAATACTTAGACACCAACATGTCCCTAGTAAGCCTCTAGTTGACTAGCTCGTTGATCAACAGATAGTCATGGTTTCCTGACTATGGACATTGGATGTCATTGATAATGAGATCACATCATTAGGAGAATGATGTGATGGACAAGACCCAATCCTAAACATAGCACAAGATTGTATAGTTCGTTTGCTAGAGTTTTCCAATGTCAAGTATCTTTTCCTTAGACCATGAGATCGTGTAACTCCCGGATACCGTAGGAGTGCTTTGGGTGTACCAAACGTCACAACGTAACTGGGTGACTATAAAGGTATACTACGGGTATCTCCGAAAGTGTCTGTTGGGTTGACACGGATCAAGACTGGGATTTGTCACTCCGTATGATGGAGAGGTATCTCTTGGGCCCACTCGGTAATGCATCATCACAATGAGCTCAAAGTGACCAAGTGTCTGGTCACGGGATCATGCATTACGGTACGAGTAAAGTGACTTGCCGGTAACGAGATTGAACGAGGTATTGGGATACCGACGATCGAATCTCGGGCAAGTAACGTACCGATTGACAAAGGGAATTGTATACGGGGTTGCTTGAATCCTCGACATCGTGGTTCATCCGATGAGATCATCGAGGAGCATGTGGGAGCCAACATGGGTATCCAGACCCCGCTGTTGGTTATTGACCGGAGAGCCATCTCGGTCATGTCTACATGTCTCCCGAACCCGTAGGGTCTACACACTTAAGGTTCGGTGACGCTAGGGTTGTAGGGATATGTATATGCAGTAACCCGAAAGTTGTTTGGAGTCCCGGATGAGATCCCGGACGTCACGAGGAGTTCCGGAATGGTCTGGAGATAAAGAATTATATATAGAAAGTGCTATTTCGGCCATCGGGACAAGTTTCGGGGTCACCGGTATTATACCGGGACCACCGGAAGGGTCCCGGGGGTCCACCGGGTGGGGCCACCTATCCCGGAGGGCCCCATGGGCCGAAGTGGGAAGGGATCCAGCCCAAAGTGGGCTGGGGCGCCACTTCCCCCTAGGGCCCATGCACCTAGGGTGAGGAAACCCTAAAGGGGGGCGCCCCCTTGCTTGGGGGGCAAGTCCCCCACCCCTTGGCCGCCGCTCCCCTAGGAGATTGCATCTCCTAGGGCCAGCGCCCCCCCTAGGCCCCCCTATATATAGTGGGAGGATGGAGGACCTCTCACCTACGCCTTTGGTGCCTCCCTGTCCCTCTCCAACACCTCCTCCTCCTCCATAGAGCTTGGCGAAGCCCTGCCGGAGTACTGCAGCTCCACCATCACCACGCCGTCGTGCTGCTGCTGGAGCCATCTTCCTCAACCTCTCCTTTCCCCTTACTGGATCAAGAAGGAGGAGACGTCACGCTGACCGTACGTGTGTTGAACGCGGAGGTGCCGTCCGTTCGGCGCTAGGATCTCCGGTGATTTGGATCACGTCGAGTACGACTTCCTTATCCCCGTTCTTTGAACGCTTCCGCACGTGATCTACAAAGGTATGTAGATGCAATCCGATCACTCGTTGCTAGATGAACTCCTAGATGGATCTTGGTGAAACCGTAGAATTTTTTTTTGTTTTCTGCAACGTTCCCCAACAAAATTATCATGTTGATCTATGTCCGTTTGTTGCTTTGTTTGATAATGATCATCTATGTAGTTTCTCTTATGCTGGATTTGAGGGAGTGAAGTACATGGTTGTGGACGCGGGTATTTGAGAAGTCACCGGTCGCTGATTAGACTAGTCATAATGGGAGTAACTTAACTAGTAACATCACACATTTCAATACAAGATTGCTTATGTGGCAGCTAATTAATGAGGAAAGAGAGGTTTCTGGTAACTTAGATAGTTACTGTAACATCACATATTTCAAGGCATAATGAGTCTATATGCTAATAAATGAATTCTTTCATGATACCACTCATATGTTACTACCTAATATCGGCAAATTACTACTCTATGTTACTTCCCACTGTGAGCAGTCTTATAGATGGATGCGTCCGTGGATGCTTGTAGGGCCAAGCATTGGGTAGATCCCGCCGCTCTTAGAGCAACTCCAATGGGGCGACCCATTTCGTCCGCGGCCGTCCGTTTGGGTCGGCGCGGACAAAAAAGCCGGCCCAACGCGCCGACCCAAACGGACGTGCGTCCGCTTTTGTCCGCTTGCCGACCCATTCCTGACCCATTTTTGAGGCTGATTTGCATCGGCGCGGACACAAGACGGACGCGCGTGCGCTCGCCCTCTTTCCTCATCGGGCCCGCTGGTCGGTGGCACATTGGATTCACACACTCGCCCGCCTGCTATGTCGCCGATGCCGCCGGCCATTTTTTCAGATTAAAATGGATACATAGATAATTCTAGTGTAAACAGATAAAAGAAAAAGACCACTTTTCGTCGCTTTCTGACCCCGACTCGGTAATGTCTTCCTCCGACGTTTGAAGGTAGGCGTCAGCAAGCTGCTCGTCTTCAAAGTCCCAACCCGACGTTTCTTGTAGCTTCAGTTTCAATTGAGCTGTCTGCTTCCGCGAACGCTTGTCCTCCCGATAGGCGGCTCGCTCCCTCCTCCTCGCGTCCCTCTCCGATCTCAATTGCTTATAGAACTGGCGCTCGTCGACGATGTCCTGCGGGTAGCCTCCTCGCCGCAGCACCAATGCTTCCACGTCCTTCTCTGTGATGGCGAAGCGACGCTGCCGCCTCCGATGGACACGACGATCCTCGTCGGTGAAGAGCCGTGGGAGAGACGTCAAATCCTGCGCCCGCTGACTCGACACGTTGGGAAAATTCATATCCCGACGAGGCCTCAGGAGGCGCCACGCCGCCGCGTCGTGCGCGCGGGCCGCCTCCTCTGCGGTGTCGAAGGTGCCGAGGACGAGACTTTCTCGCGAAACCAGATCTCGGCGGAGAAGGCGCTGGAGCGGCGCTCGCGGACTCCGCGAAAATCCGAAGCGCGTAGGCGGCGGATCGACATGGTGACGCAGAGGCGGCGAGAGTGGACGGCCGACAGAGTGTGGAGGGAGCGCCTGCCGCAGCGCGCGCGCGAACCTTTCCCGCGCGCTGAAGCGCCAAAACTAGCGCGCGCGAACCTTTCCCGCGTGCTGGAGCGTCAAAATCAGGGCGACGACACGATATTAAACGCGCACGGTCATGAAAATGGGTCGGCCCGTTGGGCACACTGCCGACCGGGCGGCTGATCCAAACAGACAAAAAGCGGACAAAAACGCCGTCCGATCGGCCCGTCGGAGTTGCTCTTACGGCGCGTGCGCGTTTGCAGTAGCACCGCCGGCGAAGGAAAACGTTTTCCACGTGAAGGCAGCGAGCAAACGGCAAACGGCAAACGGCAAACGCGACCACACACACGCCATCCATCGGCCACGCCGTAACCGTGCGCCCGAATGCGGCCAGGCTCCACCTGTCACGCGACCCGACGCGGCTGACAGCCGTGCTCCCGCGGCCCCGCCACTTTATCCACACCCGGGCGGCCCCCACCGCCCCCGCCGACGCGCGGGCCCCGTCCCCGGCCCCCACCCGTCATCGTCACGCTCCCGCTCGCGAGCCCGGCGACTATTTCTGGAAGGACCCTTCTCTCCCCCCAAAGGCCACCCAGAGCTCCCCCCTCTCCGTCTTCCTCATTCGCGCCGCCCCTCTCTCGAATCATTCGCCCCGCCGCGCCGCCCGCCGGCCGCCGATCCGATCCGATTCGACTCGACCAGCGCGCCGCCGTGGCAGGGCCGGGGTTCCGCCGATCGACCCCCATGGTGCAGCTCCCGGCCATGGGGAAGCGCCAGCACCCGGAGGCGGCCGAGCCGCCCTTGGCGTCGCCGGCCGCCGCTGTGAAGATGGAGGCGGACGAGCTCCGGGACTTCGACTACGGCCCGCTCGGCAAGCGCGCCCGCCCGGCCCAGCCCTCGCCGCCCCCGCCCCCGCCCCCGCACCAGGTAGATCCGCGCTCGCCGTGCTCCAGGTCTTCCCTTTCGCGCGCCCGTTCGCGGCCGTGCTGGATTCCGCGCTGGGGTTGCTCCTGCTGGGCGTCGAGCAGGAGAGCTTTCATGCGAGCTCGTGGCGGTTTTCTGTGCTATCGGGAGCTGTCGAGCCCTTTCGCGTGGCGTTACGCGTTTGATTTTGACCATCGCTGTTGATTCAGCAATAGAGGTGGCTGCAGTGGGGAGTGGTCTGCGTGGATTAACTCAGTGGTGTGGATTGCAGTGGCCAAGCTGCTGTTATAGAGGGATTTCCTTTTTGTGAGAACAATGGGCATTCACGTTAGTATTCATTCTCGAATCATCGGGGTTGATGGATGCAAGTTAGATCCTGTTGATGTCCCTATGGTTCGGTAGGTTCACAGTCTGCTTCTAGGTGGCGCAGCGCTTATTGAATGGCTGGACGTGTATCTCCATGGGATTCTATGTAGAGGCTGGTATTACCGTTTGACTTGGAGGCCACCTAGCAATCTCAAGGTTTACATAGGTTTGCTGTGGATGGCTGACGGGTTGAGTCGACTTTGTATGGTTGGTCGATTTGGTTTGGTTTTTTGGATGTTGGAAACTGCTTGGTTCCTTAGGAGATTGGGGAAATGTTTCGAGACAATTAGAAATGTAATTAGGGAAAGAGGTGATACCTGTCGCCCCATTGGAAGTGGATGCTGCAGTTGCTGGTCAATTATCTGCTTAACATGCAAGGTGCTAAGCAAAATCCTTCATAGAGTTTCATGGGATACAGTAGGAGTTGCTACTGTTCAAGGTAGATGACGTCAGTGTGCAAGTCAAGAAAAAATGTGAATATCTATGAGCCAAAATAAATGGATCAATATTTGTTCTCTCGAAATTTACCGGGGTGCATTCTTGTTTGTTGTTACTATAGCTCTTTTGAGGTGTTTGTGATATCTAGTCTCGGTAGTTTACTGTTTAAAGTTTGTTAATAAAGTAGATTAATTAGGATTTTTTTTATGATCGACATATTTGGGATTCATAGTTTGTATGCGTACATGAATTGCAGGACATGTATCACAATGTACTTGATGAACCTAGCCCATTGGGTCTTCGGCTGAAAAAAAGTCCATCTCTGTTGGATCTCATTCAGATGAGGCTTTCTCAAGCAAATTCCGATGCAGGACAGTCCTCTACGGACAATGCTGAGCCTTCCAAGAAGAAAGACCTTAAATCTGGTACATCATCAGCTGGTGAACGGTTGAAAGCATCAAACTTTCCTGCAAGTGTATTGAAAATAGGCAAATGGGAGGTAAGGAAATCTATGTTAGCTGAAATATACTTATTTATGACAATTCTGCCAGCATCTGTCTTTTGGTACTTTGGTGTATTCTGTTTGGCCTTCTTTAGGTTTGATGCTGGTGATGCTTTATTGAGGTACAGTTGGTATATGAAACACTTATGGTCTTGTAAATTGTTGCTGTGACGATTCTATATATCTGTAAAACTTTTAAGCTCATACACAGAGAATTGAAATGTTGGTTCTTGTTTGTAGTGTCGAGTCTTAGTGGAACTTCGATGTATTCCTGTCCAATTTGCTAGTATTTTTGCTCGAGCAGTCAGTCAGTTGCCCAAAATTCAGTATCTGTATGTTAATGATTACTGCAGTACTCCCTCCGTTCGAAAAAACTTGTCCCAAGCTTGTCCCTCAAATGGATGTATCTAGCACTAACTTGGTGTTAGATACATCCATTTGAGGGACAAGCTTTTTCGGACGGAGGGAGTACATATTAACTAGTGTTCAGTTGCATATATAACAGCCTGCCTGGACAATCTTTGGCCTTAACTGTCTTAATTTGATTTTATCTCTGAGCAGTACACATCCAAATATGAAGGTGATTTGGTAGCAAAATGTTACTTCGCGAAGCATAAACTTGTATGGGAAGTTCTGGAAGGTGGTCTCAAGAGTAAAATTGAAATTCAGTGGTCAGATATAACTGCTTTGAAGGTAACTTTGCCTGAAATTGGAGATGGATCCTTGGATGTGATGGTAAGTTTATCCAGAAGATGCATATGCTTATTAGTCTTATTTTTTTAATTGTTCTCTTATTATTTTACTACCTCGTTTTCTGAGGAGTTCCCATTTTTTTATGCTTATACAGCTGGCTCGACCACCTCTCTTTTTCAAAGAGACGGATCCTCAACCAAGAAAGCATACATTGTGGCAGGCTACTTCAGATTTCACTTGTGGCCAAGCAAGTATGAACAGGTAAATGATTATTCAGTGTTTTGCATTATGTACTGAGAGTGAAGCTTCATGCAAAGTGTTCTTTTTTGGGGGGGGGGGGGGGGGGATGAAATCTGCATGTTACAGTATTGTAGTGATTATTACTAATTAGTTTTGACTTCAATCCACATTTTGGAAGCCTTGTTGCATTTGCAGGACATGCTTTATGCTTACCAGGACTGGACTTTTGTACCAGACGGCCTGATATTTGTTCAAGACCACCTCTGTAGTTTCGTACTCCCTCCGTCCGGAAATACTTGTCATCAAGATGAATAAAAGGGGATGTATCTAGATGTATTTTAGTTCTAGATACACCCATTTTTATCCATTTTGATGACAAGTATTTCCGGACGGAGGGGTTATCATTAGAGGAACAGAAGGAACTGTTCAGTTTTTTTAGATCTCTGAAAGGTTGATAGAATCTGTTTAATAGCCTGCAGCTACATAGCTTTAAAACCAACGTGGATATCATGATAGCTCTTTAAATATCAGCCAGCTAGATAGCCACAGTACTTGGGTTTATGAGCAAATTGCCAATACGTGGGTACGGATAATCACATGACACATCACATCGAGTTGTTGTCATGGGCTTGGCTTGCTTCATGCCCTTGGCTCAACTGTTATGCTTGGCTGAGACGCACTGGTTGCTGTCCTGCCTCCGTTGTCATTGGTCTTGGCCTGCTCTGTGCCCTTGTCTCCACTGTCGTGCTTGGCTGAGCTGTGCACCGGTCGGTGTCATGCCTCTGTTGTCATGCTCAGGCTTCACCATGCCCTGTACTCTGCCATTATGTAGATCATGCTTTTGTTGTGACATGCGTCATGAAAGATTTGTGAGGAAGTTGGGTAAGTTAATTCGTTAGTACTCCCTCCGTTCCTAAATATAGATCTTTCTAGTGATTTCAACAGGTGACTACATACGGAGTAAAATGAGTGAATCTATAATCTAAAATATGTCTATATACATCCGTATGTGGTAATCTATTTGAAATCTCTAAAAAGACTTATATTTAGGAACGGAGGGAGTAGATTAGTTGTGTTTTAAGTTGATTTGTTTGTTTGTTGGGAGGTGTTTTTTCCTACTTGTGTTTATTAAAGAAGTTTATTCATTGATGTGGAACAGGGGTGGGAGGGGTGAATGAATTGCTGCCACCAACTTCTTTTGTAGAAATATAAAGATAAACCAAAGTACTTTCTATTATTACTACTTGCTTAGCTCCTAGCTTTTGATGCCTTCATCTAATACCATGTCTCTTTAAAAAATTTCAGGCATCATTTCTTGCAGTGCCCTACAACCTCGTTAGGCAAGAATTTTGAAAAGCTTGTCCAGTGTGATCAGAGGCTACATCAGTTGAGTCAACAAACGGACGTCATCTTGGACTCTTCAGTTTTTGAACCCAGATATTCTATATTTGAGGATCCGGTGGAATCGAAGTGCCATGACTTTGCTAATTTAAAAGATGAACGTGAAGATCTGCCTGGGTTTTCAGGGTCCGTGTCACCATGTGCTGGTTCATCTATGTCTACCAGGAATGATACAAACGATTGTTTTGGGAAGCAACCAGAATTTGTCGCGCAGCCAATGCACCCAGGTACGTGAAAGCCAATGACCTCCCTCCTGCTCCTGCACCGCCTGGTGTTACATTGATGTACTGCTTGCAGAACAGAAGCATCAATAACTTGAATATATGTGGGCAATCATGTGCATAGTCTTAAAATTCCTCATGATTAGCACATGCTTTAGTTATTATTGATTAATGCATCTCAACCTCTTCCCGATTTAGTTGCAATATATAATAAGGGAGATACGCCAACTTGTACACATTTGCAACTTTCTATTGTTGCTCACTGGATCACTTGGCAGATACAAGGGCTTCACATGAAACATCCACCTGAATCTTTCTAATCCTTTTTGTGTTCAATTTTACCAGGGGCTAGTGCTGTAAATGCACAACCAGTCAGCAGAAACGTAAATGGTGTAGCTCAAGAATTCAATATCCCGAACTGGTGGAGTCAGCTGAAAGTGCCTGGGCTTAGACCATCAATGTCAGTCGATGATCTGGTCAGCCACCTAGGAAATTGCATCAGCGAGCAGATCACCTCAGGCAATCCTTCGATGGCCAACAATGAGGTGCCTACAAAAGAATCGCTGGAGGAGATTGCGCAGTACCTTCTTGGTGATGCGCAGGGCCCACAGGCGCCGGCCTCTGATGAGCGACTGATGGCACGGGTGGACTCACTTTGCTGCCTGCTTCAGAAAGACACAGCGCCGACAGCCCAGCCAAAGCCCGAGCCGAACGACAGCGGTAGCATCGGCGGGGTGGACTCCGAAGGATCAGACGATGAATTCAGCTCAGCATCAACGAGGAAAACTGCAGATGCTAACCAGCCGCCACCAGCTATGTCCCGAAAGGACTCATTCGGAGACCTGCTCATGAACCTCCCCCGCATCGCCTCGATACCGCAGTTCCTGTTCAAGATACCAGAGGATTCCGAGAACTGAAGCTGCACCCCAGATGAACCAAGTCAGTCGCTGTAAAAATTGTACCTGAGCAATAAGTAAGCCCCCCTCGCTTGTTCCGATTCAGCAAGCCGATTCCCCGCCCTGTAAATGTGACCCATTTAGGTTCCTTCTTCAGCCGTGTGATGATTCGGATGGGTAGTCGAAGATTGTTCCTTGGTTCTTTTTAACTCGAGACTTGTGATTTCGTTGTGCAAGATCAAGTGCCAAATTGTTTATAATAACGTTGTCAAAAGTGTCTGTGATGCAACCGTATTGGTTTCCAGTAATGATATCAGATCGAAGTTTGTTTTGTCGGGGTCGTTGCGAACTTGTGGCTTCTGGTCTGCTGAGTCAGACTAGGCCACCTCACCTTCTCAGCGGTCGAACTGCTTTATCTTTCCCTCGATGAACTTACTGATGTCCTCCGACAACTCATCAAAGTTATATCGTTTTAGGTGTAGCAATACGGGTCATCTGGGATTATTTCCATCTACAAACAATACAAACTTCAGTTAAGAAAAACACACGTGCTTAGGTCATCTGATTACATGATCACCGAGGGCAAGTTGGTGCACAGTGCACCGATGGCCCAGGAGCTGTTGGATTGAAAAGGGAGGGACAGGATGATGCAACCGAGAGAGGGGCTCATGGTACATTTGGCAAAACGGACCTCGAGCTGTAGCAAAATCAACTGAATCGACCTAATGGATGTGCGCGTCGTCAATTACGACCGCCGTCGGAAGAATGAGAAGGAGCGGGCGCGGCGGCGATGGGCCGCACGGGCAGAAATGCACGAGGGAGATAGGCAACGGTGGCGGTGAGCAGCTGACGAGCATAATGGGGGAAAATGAAAATGACAGAGCTCGTCCCACCCTCCTGACTGGAGCCACACAAAAGAGGGGATGTGCAGGATGTAAAAACGCATCAAGATTCATGCGGGGATCAAGCGGCCGATTCAAGCGGGCCCATCCAATTTCTGCGCGAACGTTGGCTCTATCACAACATGGCAAAACCAGAAGTAAAATTTTCATAGAAAAGAAAGAGGTAAGTTTTTTTTTGCCATGTTGTTATAGCTAAAATTGCCATGGTAAAATAAAAGAAATTTTTGCCATCTTCTTTTTTGCATTACTAATAATTTGCCATGGCAAATCTGACGGCGTTTTCGTTATAATTTGCCATGGTTTGCATGAGCTAGTATGTGCAAAATAAAAAGATGGCTCCCCTGAGCTGTGCACATATTTAAACTTTGCCATGGTTTAAAAGAGTAAATTTTCCATGGAAACATTGGCCATGGGAGTATGAATTTGCCATGATCATGATTGTGCAGTGAAAAAATGCCGTGTTTTCATGACAAAAATATATGTGAAGGTGCCCATGGCAAAAAAGAAGACTATATTGCCATTGCAATTTATAGATTGTAAATTAGGGTGGTGGTCTAAAAATATTTTATGTAAAATTGCCATGATTAATAGAAATGTATTCTGCAATAGATCAAGACCTAAGATTGCCATGGTCCATGCACTAAGTTTGCCATGATATGTTGACTAGATTTGCCATGTTGGATTTTTTTTGCCATGCTTATGACAAAAATACATAGTGAATTGCCATGTCAATTTTGGAGAATGTGAAAAATGGGTGAAATTTGCCATCACAGCACACAAATCATCACTATATTGCCACCACAGTACACAAATCCATCACAACACACAAATCAACATGGCCAACAAAAAAAAATGTCAAAGGTACCCATGGCAAAAAAGAAGACTATATTGCCATGGTGATACGTCCATTTTGCATCATGCTTTTATATCGATATTTATTGCATTATGGGCTGTTATTACACATTATGTCACAATACTTATGCCTTTTCTCTCTTATTTTACAAGGTTTATATAAAGAGGGAGAATGCCGACAGCTGGGATTCTGGTCTAGAAAAGGAGCAAATATTAGAGACCCATTCTGCACAGCTCCATAAGTCCTGAAACTTCACGGAAGACGTTTTCAGAATATATAAAAAATACTCCGCGGAAGAAATTCACCAGGGGGGCCACACCCTGCCCACGAGGGTGGGGGCCCGCCCTACCCCCCTGGGCGCGCCCCCTACCTCGTGGGCCCCTGGTGGCCCTCCGGTGGCCATCTTCTTCTATATGAAGTCTTTCGATGGGAAAAAATCATAAGCCATCTTCTCGGACGAAACTCCGCCGCCACGAGGCAGAACCTTGGCGGAACCAATCTAGGGCTTTGGCGGGGCTGTTCTGCCGGGGAAACTTTCCTCCGGGAGGGGGAAATCATCGCCATCGTCATCACCAATGCTCCTCTCATCGGGAGAGGGCAATCTCCATCAACATCTTCATCAGCACCATCTCCTCTCAAAACCCTAGTTCATCTCTTGTATTCAATTCTTGTCTTCAAGTCCAGGATTGGTGCTAGTAGGTTGCTAGTAGTGTTAATTACTCCTTGTAGTTGATGCTAGTTGGTTTATTTGGTGGAAGATCATATGTTCAGATCCTATATGCATATTAATACCTCTCTGACTATGAACATGTTTATGCTTTATGAGTAGTTACGTTTGTTCCTGAGGACATGGGAGAAGTCTTGCTATTAGTAGTCATGTGAATTTGGTATTCGTTTGATATTTTGATGAGATGTATGTTGTCTCTCCTCTAGTGGTGTTATGTGAACGTCGACTACATGACACTTCACCATTATTTGGGCCTAGAGGAAGGCATTGGGGGGTAATAAGTAGATGATGGGTTGCTAGAGTGACAGAAGCTTAAACCCTAGTTTATGCGTTGCTTCGTAAGGAGCTGATTTGGATCCATATATTGCATGCTATGGTTAGGTTTACCTTAATACTTTTGTTGTAGTTGGGAATGCTTGCAATAGAGGTTAATCATAAGTGGGATGCTTGTCCAAGTAAGGACAACACCCAAGCACCGGTCCACCCACATACCAAATTATCAAAGTACCGAACGCGAATCATTGGATCGTGATGAAAACTAGCTTGACGATATTCCCATATGTCCTCGGGAGCGCTTTTCTCTATATAAGAGTTTGTCCAGGCTTGTCCTTTGCTACAAAAAGGATTGGGCCACCTTGCCGCACTTTATTTACTTTTGTCACTTGTTGCTCGTTACAAATTATCCTATCACAAAACTATCTGTTACCACTTATTTCAGTACTTGCAGAGAATACCTTGCTGGAAACCGCTTATCATTTCCTTCTGCTCCTCGTTGGGTTTGACACTCTTACTTATTGAAAGGACTATGATAGATCCCCTATACTTGTGGGTCATCAAGACTCTTTTCTGGCGGCGTTGCTGGGGAGTGAAGCTGTAACGCCCCAGATACACTTTCCATATTTGTATCCAACTCTTGCCGTTTCCGGCGCTAACTTATATTTATTTCTCGGGTTCGGGTCTTTGTCTCCGTGTGTTGTTTTCGTTTTTGTGCATCTCATATCATGTCATCTCGTGCATTGCATTTGCATACATGTTCATCTCATGCATCCGAGCATTTTCCCCGTTGTCCGTTTTGCATTCCGGCGCTTCGTTCTCCTCCGGTGGCCATTTCTAGCTTTCTTTTGTGTGTGGGGTTCAAACATTTCCGGATTGGACCGGGACTTGCCATGCGGCCTTGGTTTACTACCGGTAGACCGCCTGTCAAGTTTCGGATCATTTGGACTTCGTTTGATACTCCAACGGTTAACCGAGGGACCGAAAAGGCCTCGTGTGTGTTGCAGCCCAACACCCCTCCAATTTGGCCCAAAACCCACCAAACTCTGCTCCATCGTCTCGGTCGTTCGATCACGATCGTGTGGGCGAAAACCGCACCTCATTTGGACTCTCCTAGCTCCCTCTATGCCTATATATAGACCCCCTCCTTCAAATCCCGGATCCCCTCGTCTCAAACCCTAGCTAAAAAAAAACAGCTCCCAGCCACCGACGGACATGTCCGCCGCCTGACCGGACACGTCCGCCGGCGCCCCCGACCACTTCGGTGCCGCCACATGGCAGGCGCACCTCCTCGCCGCCGCCGGCCCGCAAGGCCCGCCGCGGGCCCTCCGCGCCGCCTCCCGGCCCACGTCGCCCGCCGCCCGCGTCCCGGCGCCCGCCGCTTCCTTCTCCGGCTCCGGCAGCCCGCGCCACCGCGAGCGCCATCGCCGGAGCTCGCCGCTCCACCGCGCCCGACCTCGCCTCCGGCCGCATCGCCGCCCCGCGCCACGCCGCGACTCCGCCGGGGCTCCTCATCGCCGGCCGCGCCGCCCCGACGTCCTCCCCGCGCCGCCCCGGCGTCCTTCTCCGGTCTCCTTCCTCCACGCCGGCCGCCGCCGCGGCCATTTCCGGCGACCTCGGACCAGACTGCTACAGTAACCGCGCCCGGTGAACAGTTTTTGCTACAGTAGCCGGATCTAGATCTGGGTTGACCCCTCTCCCCCGAAACCCTAATTCCCAGTTTTTTTTGCATTCTTTGTCGCATCATAACTTTGCATCCGTGGCTCCGTTTTGGGCATATGATATATCAAAATCTTCGTCTCGACATGTACATCATTTCATTCCATTTCATCATTTGCATTTGAGGTCATCTTGTTGCCCAAAATG
This sequence comes from Triticum urartu, assembly GCF_003073215.2. Classification (NCBI taxonomy): domain Eukaryota; kingdom Viridiplantae; phylum Streptophyta; class Magnoliopsida; order Poales; family Poaceae; genus Triticum; species Triticum urartu. Next base: position 103,788,983 of record NC_053028.1, on the reverse strand, counting down.
CTGTTAGAAGGAGGCTTCGTGAGTTAAATTGCAGATCCGTTAGTTCATCATGCACTTTTGTCGTTTTTGCCATGTTTAATTCGTGCATGATATGCCTGTGCCCCTTTGGGATGAATTGTTAAGCATTTTGTCTTCTTTCCAGAGGTGCCACCCATGCATTTTTAGGATGTGTGTGTTGTCTTGTGCAAGCTTGCGAAGAGAGGTACCTGAGATTGCTGATTTCAGGGACTTAGTGATTTTCACTAAGTCTGGGATATTTTAGTTCATGGTGCTATATGTCCAGCTTGTTTCCTAGTGATCCGTGCCTCTTTTGAGGATGATCAGTAGGGGAGTTTTGATATTTATGTTATGCTCTATCCATCCATGTCTTTTTTTGCATATGTGGAGTGCTCTAGGTTGACTCAATCGAGCTCAACTTTTGCTTCGTTGTTAATCTGGGCAGATCGTCAACTTGTTTGCGATTTTGCCGATGCTATTGTTAGTGATCCATGCATGCTATGCCATTGTTCTTGCCATGTGTAGCTAGAATATTGTGCCTTCTTGCTGGATATATGCTTGCCTTGCCATGACTTGCACCGTAGTGAGTGCATCGAGCTCGTTTACATGCCTTCGTGAGTTAAATTTCTGCATGTCTCAGTTTTCACTAAGTCTGAAAACTGATTGTGTTCGAGCTATGTTCGTGAGCTCGGTAGAGTATTTTGTGAACCCTTTTGGCCCCAGGTCACTTTGGGTGTTTTGTTAAGCTTGTTGAGTAGCTCCATGCCATGTTCTTACTTGTCATGTTCAGGTTTCGTTTCATGTTGTTTTGCTGCTCCGAAGAGGGCTTCGTGATCTGAAATTTCAGGCTAGTGTTAATTTCACTAAGTCTGGAATCTGTTTTGCGTTTGCGTTTTTGCCATGCTTGTTTGAACCTCTTAATGGATGAATTTGCCTATGGCTCAGTGCTAGTGTTTTGTTAACCATCTTGTGTACATCACTTCCAATTATTTTGTTTTCATGATTGGTGGCCGTAGCATGTTCATTTCGTTGCATTTAGGAGCCTACTTGCTGTATATCGCAGATCGGTTCGTTTCGTAAAACGCTCGCCATTTCCAAACCGTAGCTCCGATTCCTATGATCTTTATATCGTTTTCAGGTGATTTCTTCCCCTCCATCCAGTGGCACACTTGGTTTTCCAAGTTGAGTCCAAATTCATGCATTTTCTGTAACGTCTTGCATTTTGCATCCCGCATCGCATCCCGCATAGCATACCGTCTTTGCATATTATTGTTGCCCTTGCACGTGGTTGATTGTATTCTTGTTGCTTGTTTGTGTTGTTGGGTAGAGCCGGGAGACGAGTTTGCTAACGAGGAGCCCGTTGAGTGTGCTTTTGAGGATCCAGTCAACACTGACAGCTTTGCAGGCAAGATGATCATACCCTCGAAATCACTACTATCTTTGCTATGCTAGTTTGCTCGCTCTTTTGCTTTGCCACTGCTATGATGCCTACCACTTGCTTGTCAGCCTCCCAATTGCATGATTGAACCTCTAACCTACCATTGTCCTAGCAAACCGTTGATTGGCTATGTTACCGCTTTGCTCAGCCCTTCTTATAGCGTTGTTAGTTGCAGGTGAAGATTGGAGCCGTTCCTTGTTGGAACATTTATTTACTTGTTGGGATATCATTATATTGCTATGTTATCTTAATGTATCTATATACTTGGTAAAGGGTGGAAGGCTCGGCCTCTCGCCTAGTGTTTTTTTCCACTCTTGCCGCCCTAATTTCCGTCATATCGGTGTTATGATCCCGGATTGTTGCGTCCCTTACGTGGTTAGGCTATAATGGGAACCCCTTGATAGTTCGCCTTGATTAAAGCTTTTCCAGCAATGCCCAACATTGATTTTATCATTTGCCGCCTACCCCCTTTTCCCTTGGGTTTCCGGAGCCCGAGGGTCATCTTTATTTTAGCCCCCACGGGCCAGTGCTTCTTTGAGTGTTGGTCCGAACTAGAGCCCTGTGCAGCGCCACCTCGGGGAAACTCAAGGGCTGGTTTTAGTTGTACGGATTGCTCATCTGAGTGTGCTCTGAGAAAGAGATATGTGCAGCTCCTATCGGGATTTGTCGGCACATTCGGGCGGTGTTGTTGGACTTGTTTTAACCTGTCGAATCATCTTGTTGTACCGAGATACCGAGTCTGATCGGTGTGTCTTGGGTGGAGGTCTATTCCTTCGTTGACCGTGAGAGCTTGTTATGGGCTAAGTTGGGACTCCCCTGCAGGGATTGATCTTTCGAAAGCCGTGCCCGCGGTTATGGGCAGATGGGAATTTGTTAATGTCCGGTTGTAGATAACTTTAACTAAACTTAATTAAAATGAATCAACCGTGTGTGTTACCGTGATGGCCCCTTCTCGGCGGAGTCCGGGAAGTGGACACGGTGTTGGAGTTATGCTTGCGCAGGATGTTCCTTTAGCTTCTCGCTCGTGCTACGCCTTCTCTTCTCGCTCTCATTTGCGTATAAGTTAGCCACCATATATGCTAGTCGCTTGCTGCAGCTCCACTTATATTGCCGTACCTGTCCTATAAGCTTAAATAGTCTTGATCGCGTGGGTGTGAGATTGCTGAGTCCCTGTGGCTCACAGATACTACAACTCCAGATGCAGGTCCAGGTGTTTCTGCTCCGGTTGACGATTACGAGCTCAAGTGGGAGTTCGACGAGGACTCTCAGCGATACTACGTGTCTTTTCCGGATGATCAGTAGTGGTGCCTAGTTGGGGTTATCGATTCAGGGCCTTGTCGCATGTTGGGGGTCTTTTCTATTTTGGCACCGTAGTCGGGCCATGAGTGATTTGTATGATGGATGTTATTTATGTACTTTGATGTGACGTGGCGAGTGTAAGCCAACTACGTTTCTCCCCTTTATATTATTTATGTACATGGGATGTGTAATGATTTCCCGACTTGCGACATTGCTTTCAATGCGGTTATGCCTCTAAGTCGTGCCTCGACACGTGGGAGATATAGCCGCATCGAGGGCGTTATAGAAGCGCCTTTGGTAGGTGGAATTTGGTAAGGAAAAATTTATATAGTGTGCTGAAATTTACTGTCACTTGTTACTATGGAAAGTAATCCTCTGAGGAGCTTGTTCGGGGTATCTTCACCCCGACCAGTAGAGCAAAGAGTTGCTCCTCAACCTACTGAACCTATTGAAAATGAAAATGTCTACTTTGAAATTCCTTCGGGTATGATAGAAAAACTGCTAGCTAATCCTTTTTTTAGGAGATGGAACAAAGCATCCTGATGAGCATCTAATATATGTGGATGAAGTTTGTGGATTATTTAAGCTTGCAGGTGTACCCGGAGATGTTGTTAAGAAGAAGGTCTTCCCTTTATCTTTGAAGGGAGATGCATCGACATGGTATAGACTATGTGATGATATGGGGTCTTGGAATTACAAATGATTGAAATTGGAATTTCATTAGAAGTTTTATCCTATGCATCTTGTTCATCATGATCGCAATTATATATATAATTTTTGGCCTCGCAAAGGAGAAAGCATCGCTCAAGCTTGGGGGAGGCTTAAATCAATGTTATATTCATGCCCCAATCATGAGCTCTCAAGAGGAATGATTATTCAAAAAATTTATGCTCGACTTTCTGATAGCAATCGCACCATGCTTGATACTTCTTGTGCTGGCTCTTTTATGATGAAGACTATTGAATTCAAATGGGATTTATTGGAAAGAATTAAACACAACTCTGAAGATTGGGACCTCGACAAAGGTAAGGAGTCAGGTATGACACCTAGGTTTGATTGTGTTAAATATTTTATGGATACCGATGTTTTCCGTAAATTTAGCACTAAATATGGACTTGACTCTGAGATAGTAGCTTCTTTCTGTGAATCTTTTGTTACTCATGTTGATCTCCCGAAGGAGAAGTGGTTTAAATATCATCCTCCCATAGAAGTAAAAGTAGCTGCACCTATTAAAGTTGAAGAAAAGTCTATCACTTATAATGATTCTATTGTTCCTACTTCTTATGTTGAGAAACCACCCTTCCCTGTCAGGATAAAGGATCATGCTAAAGCTTCAACTGTGGTTCGTAAAAGCAATATTAAAACTTATACACCTCCTGAGCAAATTAAAGTTGAAACTAATACTGCTCTTGTTAAAGATCTCTTGTCTGATAATATTGATGGGCATGTTATTTATTTCTGTGATGAAACTGCTAGAATTGCTAAACCTTGTGCTAAAGATAAACCTAGACCCGTGGTAGGCATGCCTGTTATTTCTATTAAAATAGGAGATCATTGTTATCATGACTTATGTGATATGGGTGCCAGTGCTAGTGCAATACCTATTAGCCTATATAGAGAAATTATGCATGATATCGCACCTGTTGAGTTAGAAGATATTGATGTCACAATTAAACTTGCCAATAGAGATACTATTTCACCAATGGGAATTGTTAGAGATGTTGAAGTCTTGTGTGGGAAAACTAAATATCTTGCTGATTTTCTTGTTCTTGGTTCCCCACAAGATAGCTTTTGTCCCATTATATTTGCTAGACCCTTCTTAAACACTGTTAATGCTACCATAGATTGCCAAAGGGATGTTGTTACTATCGGTTTAGATGATATGTCTCATGAATTTAATTTCTCTAAATTTAGTAGACAACACCGTGAAGAAGAATTACCTAGTAAGGATGAAATTATTGGTCTTGCTTCTATTGCCGTACCTCCTAGTGATCCTTTAGAACAATATTTGCTAGACCATGAGAATGATATGTTTATGAATGAAAGAAGGGAAATAGATGAAGTATTCTTTAAACAGGAACCTATTCTGAAACACAATTTGCCTGTTGAAATCCTAGGGGATCCTCCTCCACCCAAGGGTGATCCTGTGTTTGAGCTTAAACCGTTGCCTGATACTCTTAAATATGCTTATCTTGATGAGAAAAAGATATGTCCTGTTATTATTAGTGCTAACCTTTCAGAGCGTGAGGAAGAGAGATTATTGAAAACTCTGAAGAAGCACCATGCTGCTATTGGGTATACTCTTGATGATCTTAAGGGCATTAATCCCACTCTATGTCAACATAAAATAAATTTGGAAGAAGATGCTAAACCAGTTCGTGATCATCAACGACGGCTGAATCCTAAAATGAAAGAAGTGGTAAGAAAGGAAATACTAAAGCTCCTTGAGGCAGGTATAATCTATCCCGTTGCTGATAGTCAGTGGGTAAGTCCTGTCCATTGTGTCCCTAAGAAGGGAGGTATTACTGTCGTCCCTAATGATAAAGATGAATTGATTCCTCAAAGAATTATTACAGGTTATAGGATGGTAATTGATTTCCGCAAATTAAATAAGGCCACTAAAAAGGATCATACCCCTTACCTTTTATCGATCAAATGCTAGAAAGATTATCCAAACATACTCATTTTTTCTTTATAGATGGTTATTCTGGTTTCTCTCAAATACCTGTGTCAGCCAAAGATCAATCGAAGACTACTTTTACTTGCCCTTTTGGTACTTTTGCTTATAGACGTATGCCTTTTAGTTTATGTAATGCACCTGCTACCTTTCAAAGATGCATGATGACTATATTCTCTGACTTTTGTGAAAAGATTTATGAGGTTTTCATGGACGATTTCTCCGTCTATGGATCTTCTTTTGATGATTGCTTGAGCAACCTTGATCGAGTTTTGCAGATATGTGAAGAAACTAATCTTGTCTTGAATTGGGAAAAGTGCCACTTTATGGTTAATGAAGGTATTGTCTTGGGGCACAAAGTTTCTGAAAGAGGTATTGAGGTTGATAAAGCCAAGGTTGATGCTATTGAGAAGATGCCATGTCCCAAGGACATCAAAGGTATAAGAAGTTTCCTTGGTCATGTCGGGTTTTATAGGAGGTTCATTAAGGACTTCTCAAAAATTTCTCGGCCTCTGACTAATTTATTGCAAAAAGCTATACTATTTGTCTTTGATGATGATTGTGTAGAAGCATTTGAAATACTTAAGAAAGAATTAATCTCTGCACCTATTGTTCATCCACCTGATTGGAATTTTCCCTTTGAAATTATGTGTGATGCTAGTGATTATGCTGTAGGTGCTGTTCTAGGGCAAAGAGTTGATAAGAAATTAAATGTTATTCAATATGCTAGTAAAACCCTAGACAATGCTCAAAGAAATTATGCTACTACTGAAAAAGAATTCTTAGCAGTTGTATTTGCTTGTGATAAGTTCAGACCTTATATTGTTGATTCTAAAGTAACTATTCACTCTGATCATGCTGCTATTAAATATCTTATGGAAAAGAAAGATGCTAAACCTAGACTTATTAGATGGATTCTCTTGCTACAAGAATTTGACTTACATATTGTTGATAGAAAGGGAGCTAAGAACCCCGTTGCAGACAACTTGTCTAGGTTAGAAAATGTGCTTGATGACCCACTACCTATTGACGATAGCTTTCCTGATGAGCAATTAAATGTTATAAATGCTTCTCATACTGCTCCATGGTATGCTGATTATGCTAATTACATTGTTGCTAAGTTTATACCACCTAGTTTCACATACCAACAAAAGAAAAAGTTCTTCTATGATTTGAGACATTACTTTTGGGATGACCCACATCTTTATAAAGAAGGAGTAGATGGTGTTATTAGACGTTGTGTACCTGAGCATGAACAGGAACAGATCCTACGCAAGTGTCACTCCGAAGCTTATGGAGGACACCATGCTGGAGATAAAACTGCACATAAGGTATTGCAATCTGGTTTTATTGGCCTACTCTCTTCAAGGATGCCCGTAAGTTTGTCTTATCTTGTGATGAATGTCAAAGAATTGGCAATATTAGTAGACGTCAAGAAATGCCTATGAACTATTCACTCGTTATTGAACCATTTGATGTTTGGGGCTTTGACTATATGGGGCCTTTTCCTTCCTCTAATGGATATACACATATTTTAGTTGCTGTTGATTACGTTACTAAGTGGGTAGAAGCTATTCCAACTAGTAGTGCTGATCATAACACTTCTATTAAAATGCTTACAGAAGTTATTTTTCCAAGGTTTGGAGTCCCTAGATATTTAATGGCTGATGGTGGTTCACATTTTATTCATGGTGCTTTCCATAAAATGCTTGCTAAGTATGATGTTAATCATAGAATTGCATCCCCTTATCACCCTCAGTCTAGTGGTCAAGTAGAATTGAGTAATAGAGAGCTCAAATTAATTTTGCGAAAGACTGTCAATAGGTCTAGAAAGAATTGGTCCAAGAAACTTGATGATGCATTATGGGCCTATAGAATTGCATATAAAAATCCTATGGGTATGTCTCCGTATAAAATGGTTTATGGAAAAAGCATGTCACTTACCTCTTGAACTAGAACACAAGGCATATTGGGCTATTAAAGAGCTCAATTATGATTTTAAACTTGCCGGTGAGAAGAGGTTATTCGATATTAGCTTACTCGATGAATGGAGAACCCAAGCCTACGAAAATGCCAAGTTGTTTAAAGAAAAAGTTAAAAGATGGCATGATAAAAGGATACAAAAGCGTGAGTTTAAGGTAGGTGATTATGTATTGTTATACAACTCTCGTTTAAGATTTTTTGCAGGAAAACTTCTCTCTAAATGCGAAGGTCCTTACGTTATCGAGGAGGTCTATCGTTCCGGTGCCATAAAAATCAACAACTTCGAAGGCACAAATCCGAAGGTGGTGAACGATCAAAGAATCAAACATTATATCTCAGGTAATCCCATAAAATGTTGAAACCAATGTTATTGAAACCGTAACCCTGGAGGAATACATAAGGGACACTTTCAGGAACGTTTCAGACTCCGAAAAGGAATAGGTATGTGGCACGGTAAGTAAACCGACTCCAAAACAGTTTTTAAGGCAATATTTCTCCGTTTTGGAATATTTAGAAAAATAGAAAAATAAGAAGCAGTCCGGGAAGGGCACGAGGGCTCCACGAGGGTGGAGGGCGCGCCCTACCCCGCTAGGCGCGCCCCCTACCTCGTGGGCACCTCGTGTGCTCTCCGGACTCTGTTTTCGTACACGACACATATTTTGGTCGGTAAAAATTAATTATATAATCTCCCGGGGGTTTTGACTCCCGTATCACATAATTATCTTCTGTTTGTGTTTCGAGCTGTTTCTGCTGCAGATTGGAGTAAGATGTCTTCGCAAGAGTCAGTCGGGGAGAGTCGGGTGTCTCAGCCAGCACCGAGATCAATGAAAAACAACAATGTTGACCCCTTTGGGCCGGCAACAGAGGAAGAGATGGAGGCTGAATTGAAGAGGATAGATGCCATGGAAGAGGATCAAGAAGTCACTTCCCGCTTCCGAGCTGGATTCACAATGGGAGAACTTCAGAGCTCGACTATTCCAAATTCGGTTATCCCTTCCAATGTTAGATTTCTTTCTTATGAGAATATGAAAAAGAGTGTCACTGGTTCTCCCGCAGCTATGCAGCACCCTTGGGTGCAGGGAGCTTTGGCTGTTACAGGAAAACTCCGAAAGGAAATAATGGACCTCAAGTAGCAAGTCAATAAGGTCGAGGAGGAGAATCGTATCCCGAGGGGCATCATCGCCAAGAATATCACATCACCATCCCCAAAAAGAGAAAAATAATCACATGGGTATGGGCAATCCCTTTGGCAACTGCCAAGCTTGGGGGAGTGCCCCGGTATCGTATCACCATCACTTTTATCTTTACCGTTTTTCTTAGTTTGATCCTTTTGGTAATATCTTGATCTAGTAGAATAAAAGTCTTAGTATGATCTAGTTGTGAGTTTTGCTTTATAATTCTTCTATGTAATCAAGTCCGTGAGCTATATAATAAAGATTAGTGTTGAGTCAAGGGCTCGATTATTTTGCCATGATCCTAAGGGAATAAAAGAAAAGAGAAAGAAATAAAAAGAAACAGAAAGATCATGTGAGTCTTATGGAGAGTAATGAGCTCACATAGAAAAAGTATGATGAATAAAAGTTGTTGAGAGTTGACAAGCATAGTTTTGGTCATCGTTGTAATTAATAGGAAGTAATAAAGAAAGAGAGGTCTTCACATATAAATATACTATCTTGGACATCTTTTATGATTGTGAGCACTCATTAAAATATGACATGCTAAAGAGTTGATGTTGGACAAGGAAGACAATGTAATGGGTTATGTTTTCTTACATCTGAGATAAATTATAATGTCATAGATCATCCAACATGGTTGAGCTTGCCTTTCCCCCTCATGCTAGCCAAATTCATCGCACCAAGTAGAAATACTACTTGTGCTTCCAAATACCCTTAAAACCAGTTTTATCATGAGAGTCCACTATACCTACCTATGGATTGAGTAAGATCCTCCAAGTAAGTTGTCATCGGTGCAAGCAATAAAAATTGCTTTCTAAATATGTATGACTTATTAGTGTGGGAGAAAATAAGCTTTATATGATCGTGTGATATGGAAGAAATAAAAGCGACAGACTGCATAATAAAGGTCCATATCACAAGTGGCAATATAAAGTGACGTTCTTTCACATTAAGATTTTGTGCATCCAACCATAAAAGCACATGGAAACCTCTGCTTCCCTCTGCGAAGGGCCTATCTTTTACTTTTATGTCTTACCTTGCATAAGAGTCAGATCTTCACCCTTCCTTTTTATATTTTATCTTTTGGCAAGCACAGTATGTTGGAAAGATCCTGGTATATATATGGTTAATTGGATGTGAGTTTTCATGAACTATAATTGTTGACATTACCCTTGAGGTAAAACATTGGGAGGCAAAACTATAAGCCCCTATCTTTCTTTGTGTCTGATTAAAACTCCATACCCATAAGTATTGCGTGAGTGTCAGCAGTTGTGAAAGACTATATGATAGTTGAGTATGTGGACTTGCTGAAAAGCTCTTATACATTGACTCTTTCCTATGTTATGATAAATTGCAATTGCTCCAATGACCGAGATTATAGTTTGTTAGTTTTCAATGAAGTTTATGATTCATACTTGAAATTGTGATTGAATTGTTACTCTAGCATAAGAAATTATATGACAGGGATTATATAAGTTGTTGTTCTAAGAATGATCATGATGCCCTCATGTCCGTATTTTATTTTTATCGACACCTCTATCTCCAAACATGTGGACATATTTTTCTATTCCGGCTTTCGCTTGACGACAAGCGAGGTGTAAGCTTGGGGGAGTTGATACGTCCATTTTGCATCATGCTTTTATATCGATATTTTTTGCATTATGGGCTGTTATTACACATTATGTCACAATACTTATGCCTTTTCTCTTATTTTACAAGCTTTATATAAAGAGGGAGAATGCCGGCAGCTGGGATTCTGGTCTGGAAAAGGAGCAAATATTAGAGACCCATTCTGCACAGCTCCAAAAGTCCTGAAACTTCACGGAAGACGTTTTCAGAATATATAAAAAATACACAGCGGAAGAAATTCACTGGGGGCCACACCCTGCCCACGAGGGTGGGGGGTGCGCCCTACCCCCCTGGGCGCGCCCCCTACCTCGTGGGCCCCCTGGTGGCCCTCCGGTGGCCATCTTATGCTATATGAAGTCTTTCGATGGAAAAAAATCATAAGCCATCTTCTCGGACGAAACTCCGCCGCCACGAGGCGGAACCTTGGTGGAACCACCTAGGGCTCTGGCGGAGCTGTTCTGCCGGGGACACTTCCCTCCGGGAGGGGGGAATCATCGCCATCGTCATCACCAACGCTCCTCTCATCGAGAGAGGGCAATCTCCATCAACATCTTCATCAGCACCATCTCCTCTCAAAACCCTAGGTCATCTCTTGTATTCAATTCTTGTCTTCAAGTCCGGGATTGGTGCTAGTAGGTTGCTAGTAGTGTTAATTACTCCTTGTAGTTGATGCTAGTTGGTTTATTTGGTGGAAGAACATATGTTCAGATCCTATATGGATGTTAATACCCATCTGATTATGAACATGTTTATGCTTTGTGAGTAGTTACATTTGTTCCTGAGGACATGGGAGAAGTCTTGCTATTAGTAGTCATGTGAATTTGGTATTCGTTCGATATTTTGATGAGATGTATGTTGTCTCTCCTCTAGTGGTGTTATGTGAACGTCGACTACATGACACTTCACCATTATTTGGGCCTAGAGGAAGGCATTGGGGGGTAATAAGTAGATGATGGGTTGCTAGAGTGACAGAAGCTTAAACCCTAGTTTATGCATTGCTTCGTAAGGGGCTAATTTGGATCCATATGTTTCATGCTATGGTTAGGTTTACCTTAATACTTTTGTTGTAGTTGCGAATGCTTGCAATAGAGGTTAATCATAAGTGGGATGCTTGTCCAAGTAAGGACAGCACCCAAGCACCGGTCTACCCACATACCAAATTATCAAAGTACCGAACACGAATCATTGGGTCGTGATGAAAACTAGTTTGACGATATTCCCATGTGCCCTCGGGAGTGCTTTTCTCTATATAAGAGTTTGTCCAGGCTTGTCCTTTGCTACAAAAAGGATTGAGCCACCTTGATGTACTTTATTTACTTTTGTCACTTGTTGCTCGTTACAAATTATCCTATCACAAAACTATCGGTTACCACTTATTTCAGTACTTGCAGAGAATACCTTGCTGGAAACCGCTTATCATTTCCTTCTGCTCCTTGTTGGGTTCGACACTCTTACTTATCGAAAGGACTACGATAGATCCCCTATACTTGTGGGTCATCACATGGCAATTTTACAAATTGTAAATTAGGTGGTGGTCCAAAAAACATTTTATGTAAATTGCCATGATCAATAAAAATGTATTTTGCTATAGATGAAGACCTAAGATTGCCATGGTCCATGCGCTAAGTTTGCCATCATATGTTGACTAGATTTGCCATGGTTACAAAGAAAGGAAATTTTGCCATGTTGGAAAAGAAGAAGAATTTTTTCCATGCTCATGGCAAAAAATCATTCTAATTGGCCATGGCAATTTACAAATTGTAAATTAGGGTGGTGCCCTAAAAACATTTTATGCAAAATTGCCATGATCAAATAAAAATGCATTTAGCAAGAGATATGACCTAAGATTGCATGGTGCATGCACTAAGTTTGTGTGACGCCCCGATTTGACCGTACACTAATTATACACGCAAATGTGTACGACCAAGATCAGGGGCTCACAGGGAGATATCACAACACAACTCTAGACACAAATTAAAATAATACAAGCTTTATATTTCAAGCCAGGGGCCTCGAGGGCTCGAATACATAAGCTCGAAAACACAAGAGTCAGCGGAAGCAAAAATATCTGAGTGCAGACATAAGTTAAACAAGTTTGCCTTAAGAAGGATAGCACAAAAGTAGCAACGATCAAAAAGGCAAGGCCTCCTGCCTGAGACCTCCTAACTACTCCTCGAAGTCGAACTCCACCTAGAATCATCCTTGGGATCCCTCTAGCTCCTGGACTCCATCATATGATCGCAATAACTGGGAAAGAGGGAAAAAGAAGTAGCAAAACAACCGTGAGTACTCATCCAAAATACTCGCAAGCAAGGATCTACACTACATATGCATTGGTATCAATGAAATGGATAATATCTGTGGACTGAACTGCAGAATGCCAGAATAAGAGGGGGATAGCTAGTCCTATCGAGGACTATGCTTCTGGCAGCCTCCGTCTTGAAGCAGTAGAAGAGAGTAGATGGTAAGTTAACCAAGTATCATCGCATAGCATAAATCCTACCCAATGATCCTCCCCTCGTCGCCCTGTGAGAGAGCGATCACCGGGTTGTATCTGGCACTTGGAAGGGTGTACTTTATTAAGTATCCGGTTCTAGTTGTCATAAGGTCAAGGTAAAACTCCGGGTCATCCTTTTACCGAGGGACACGGTTATTCAAATAGATAAACTTCCCTGCAGGGGTGCACCACATTTCCCAACACGCTCGATATCATTTGGCCGGACACACTTTCCTGGGTCATGCCCGGCCTCGGAAGATCAATACGTCGCAGCCCTACCTAGGCACAACAGAGAGGTGAGCACGCCGGTCTAAATCCTATGGTGCAGGGGTCTTGGCCCATCGCCCATTACACACCTGCACATTGCATACGCGGCCGGTAAGCAGACCTAGCTGTTGGAAATATGCCCTAGAGGCAATAATAAAAGGATTATTATTATATTTCCTTGTTCATGATAATTGTCTTTTATTCATGCTATAATTGTGTTATCCGGAAATCGTAATACATGTGTGAATACATAGACACCAACATGTCCCTAGTAAGCCTCTAGTTGACTAGCTCGTTGATCAACAGATAGTCATGGTTTCCTGACTATGGACATTGGATGTCATTGATAACGAGATCACATCATTAGGAGAATGATGTGATGGACAAGACCCAATCCTAAACATAGCACAAGATCGTATAGTTCGTTTGCTAGAGTTTTTCCAATGTCAAGTATCTTTTCCTTAGACCATGAGATCGTGTAACTCCCGGATACCGTAGGAGTGCTTTGGGTGTACCAAACGTCACAACGTAACTGGGGTGACTATAAAGGTATACTACGGGTATCTCCGAAAGTGTCTGTTGGGTTGACACGGATCAAGACTGGGATTTGTCACTCCGTATAACGGAGAGGTATCTCTGGGCCCACTCGGTAATGCATCATCATAATGAGCTCAAAGTGACCAAGTGTCTGGTCACGGGATCATGCATTACGGTACGAGTAAAGTGACTTGCCGGTAACGAGATTGAACGAGGTATTGGGATACCGACGATCGAATCTCGGGCAAGTAACGTACCGATTGACAAAGGGAATTGTATACGGGGTTGCTTGAATCCTCGACATCGTGGTTCATCCGATGAGATCATCGAGGAGCATGTGGGAGCCAACATGGGTATCCAGATCCCGCTGTTGGTTATTGACCGGAGAGCCATCTCGGTCATGTCTACATGTCTCCCGAACCCGTAGGGTCTACACACTTAAGGTTCGGTGACGCTAGGGTTGTAGAGATATGAATATGCAGTAACCCAAAAGTTGTTCGGAGTCCCAGATGAGATTCCGGACATCACGAGGAGTTCCGGAATGGTCCGGAGGTGAAGAATTATATATAGGAAGTGCAGTTTCGGCCATCGGGAGAGTTTCGGGGGTCACCGGTATTGTACCGGGACCACCGGAAGGGTCCCGGGGGTCCACCGGGTGGGGCCACCCATCCCGGAGGGCCCCATGGGCTAAAGTGGGGAGGGGAACCAGCCCATAGTGGGCTGGTGCGCCCCCCTTGGCCCACCCCATGCGCCTAGGGTTGGGAACCCTAGGGTGGGGGGGCGCCCCACCTGGCTTGGGGGGCACTCCACCCCTTGGCCGCCGCCCCCCTAGGAGATCCCATCTCCTAGGGCCGGCGCACCCCCTAGGGGGCCTATATAAAGGGGGAGGGAGGGGCAGCGCACCCTTGAGTCTTGGCGCCTCCCTCTCCCCTGCTACACCTCTCCCTCTCGTAGTAGAACGGCGAAGCCCTGCTGCGGTGACCCCTGCATCCACCACCACACCGTCGTGCTGCTGGATCTTCATCAACCTCTCCTTCCCCTTGCTGGATCAAGAAGGAGGAGACGTCACGCTGACCGTACGTGTGTTGAACGCGGAGGTGCCGTCCGTTCGGCGCTAGGATCATCGGTGATTTGGATCACGACGAGTACGACTCCATCAACCCCGTTCTCTTGAACGCTTCCGCGCGTGATCTACAAGGGTATGTAGATCCACTCCTCCCTCGTTGCTAGATGACTCCATAGATTGATCTTGGTGACACGTAGAAAATTTTTGAATTATTGCTACGTTCCCCAACAGTGGCATCATGAGCTAGGTCTATGCGTAGTTTCTATGCACGAGTAGAACACAAAGTAGTTGTGGGCGTTGATTTTGTTCAATATGCTTACCGTTACTAGTCCAATCTTGATTCGGCGGCATTGTGGGATGAAGCGGCCCGGACCGACCTTACACGTACTCTTACGTGAGACTGGTTCCACCGACTGACATGCACTAGTTGCATAAGGTGGCTAGCGGGTGTTTGTCTCTCCCACTTTAGTCGGATCGGATTCGATGAAAAGGGTCCTTATGAAGGGTAAATAACAATTGGCATATCACGTTGTGGTTTTTGCGTAGGTAAGAAACGTTCTTGCTAGAAACCCATAGCAGCCACGTAAAACATGCAAACAAAAATTAGAGGACGTCTAACTTGTTTTTGCAGGGTATGCTATGTGATGTGATATGGCCAAGAAGAATGTGATGAATGATATGTGATGTATGAGATTGATCATGTTCTTGTAATAGGAATCACGACTTGCATGTCGATGAGTATGACAACCGGCAGGAGCCATAGGAGTTGTCTTTATTTATTATATGACCTGCGTGTCATTGAACAACGCCATGTAATTACTTTACTTTATTGCTAACCGTTAGCTGTAGTAGTAGAAGTAATAGTTGGCGAGACAACTTCATGAAGACACGATGATGGAGATCATGATGATGGAGATCATGGTGTCATGCCGGTGACGATGATGATCATGGAGCCCCGAAGATGGAGATCAAAAGGAGCAAAGTGATGATGGCCATATCATGTCACTATTTGATTGCATGTGATGTTTATCATGTTTATACATCTTATTTGCTTAGAACGACGGTAGTAAATAAGATGATCCCTCATTAAAATTTCAAGAAAGTGTTCCCCCTAACTATGCACCATTGCGAAAGTTCGTCGTTTCGAAGCACCACGTGATGATCGGGTGTGATAGATTCTTACGTTCGAATACAACGGGTGTTGACGAGCCTAGCATGTACAGACATGGCCTCGGAACACATGCAAAACACTTAGGTTGACTTGACGAGCCTAGCATGTACAGACATGGCCACGGAACACAAGAGACCGAAAGGTCGAACATGAGTCGTATAGTTGATACGATCAACATGGAGATGTTCACCGTTGATGACTAGTCCGTCTCACATGATGATCGGACATGGCCTAGTCGATTCGGATCATGTATCACTTAGATGACTAGAGGGATGTCTATCTGAGTGGGAGTTCATTGAATAATTTGATTAGATGAACTTAATTATCATGAACATAGTCTAAATTGTCTTTGCAAATTATGTTGTGGATTAATAGCTCGCACTTTAGCTCTTTGTTTTAATACGTTCCTAGAGAAAGACTAAGTTGAAAGATATTGTAAGCAATTGTGCGGACTAGGGCCGTAGTCTGAGGATTGTCCTCACTGCTACACAGAAGGCTTCTGTCCTTGATGCACCGCTCGGTGTGCCAACCCCTCTGGCGTCGTCTGTGGATGTTGTGAACATCTGGTAGACACGTTCTGATGACTACCTGATAGTTTAGTGCGCCATGCTTTACGGCTTAGAGTCGGGGCTCCAAAAGCGTTTTGAACACCATAGAACATATGCGATGTTCGAATAGCTGAAATTGGTGTTTCAGGCTCATGCCCGTGTTGACAGGTTTGAGACCTCTGACAAGACCTTTGCCTACAAGATGGAGGAGAATAGATCATCCAATGAGCATGTGCTCAGAATCTCTAGGTACTTCAATCACTTGAATCAAGTGGGAGTTAATCTTCCAGATAAGAGAGTGATTGACAAAAGTTCTCCAGTCGCTATCACCAAGCTACTAGAGTTTCGTGATGAACTATAACATGCAAGGGAAGATAATCCCAGAGCTGTTCATCGTGCTTAAGACCGTAAAGGTAGAAATCAAGAAGGAGCATCAAGTGTTGATGGTTAACAAGAGCACTGGTTTCAAAGAAGGGCAAGGGCAAGAATGGAAACTTCTTGAATGGCAAGCCAGTTGCCACTCCAGTGAAGAAACCCAAGAACCCAAACCCGAGACAAAGTGCTTCAATTAGGGGAACGGTCACTGGTAGCAGAACTTCCTCAAATACTTGGTAGATAAGAAGGCTGTCAACTTCAACAAAAGTATATTTGATATATGTGTGTTATTGATGTGTACCTTACTAGTACTCCTAGTAGCACCTGGGTACCGGTTCAGTTGCTAATATTGGTAACTTGAAACAAAAGCTACGGAATTAACGGACACTAGCTAAGGGCGAGGTGACGATGTGTGTTGGAAGTGTTTCCAAGGTTGATGTGATCACCATCGCACGCTCCCTCTACCTTCGGGATTAGTGTTGAACCTAGATAAATGTTGTTTGCATTGGTGTCTGCGTTGAGCATGAACATGATTAGATCATGTTTATTGCAATACGGTTATTCATTTAAGTCAGAGAATAATGGTTATTCTGTTTACATGAATAATACCTTCTATGATCATGCACCCAATGTGAATGGTTTATTGAATCCTGGTCATAGTTATACACATGTTCATAACATTGATGCCAAAAGATGTAGAGTTGATAATGATAGTACCACTTTCATGTGGCACTACCGCTTAGGTCATATTGGTGTAAAGCGCATGAAAGAACCTCCATGCTAATGGACTTTTGAAGTCACTTGATTTCGAATCACTTGACACATGTGAACCATGCCTCTTTGGCAAGATGACTAAAACCCCGTTCTTTGGAACAATGGAACGGGCAAGTGACTTGTTGGAAATCATACATGCTGATGTGCGCGGTCCGATGAGTGTTGACGCACGCAGTGGATATCGTTATTTTCTCACCTTCACCGGAGAATTGAATAGATATGGGTATATTTACTTAATGAAGCATAAGTCTGAAATGTTTGAAAAGTTCAAGCAATTTCAGAGTGAAGTTGAGAATCATCGTAACAAGAAGATCAAGTTCCTTCGATCTAATCAAAGGGAAAGTATCTGAGTTATGAGTTTGGTAATCACTAAAGACAAGGTGGAATCGTTTCACAGTTGACGCCGTCTGAAACACCATAGCATGATGGTGTGTTCGAATGTCGTAATTGAACCTTATTGGATATGGTGTATGATGTCTCTTACCAATCTACTGCTATTTTGGGGGGTTATGCATTAAAGACAATTACATTCACTTTAAATAGGGCACCATCTAAGTCCGTGGAGACGACACCGTATGAACTATGGTTTGGCAAGAAACCAAAGTTGTTGTTTCTTAAGGTTTGGGGCTATGATGCTTATGTCGATAGGCTTCAGTCAGAAAAGCTCGAACCCAAAGAAGAAAATTGTATCTTCATAGAATACCCAAACAAGATGATTGGGTATACCTTCTATCTCAGATCTGAGGGCAAAGTGTTTGTCGCTAAGAACAGGTCCTTTCTCGAGAAAGAGTTTCTCTCGAAAGAATTGAATGGGAGGAAGATAGAACTTGATGGGGTTGTTGAACCTTCACTTCAACCAGAGAGTAGCGTGTCACAGAAAGATGTTTATGTGGCACTTACGTCAGTTGAGGAGAAAGCTAATGATGATGATCATGAAGTTTCAGATCAAATTACTATCAAACATCGTAGGTCGACAAGGGTGTGTACAACTTCTGAGTGGTAACCCTGTCTTAAAGGTCATGTTGTTGGACAACGATGAACCTATGAGCTATGAAGAAGCGATAGTAGGCCCGGATTCCAACAAATGGCTAGAAGCCATGAAATCCGAGATAGGATCCATGTATGAGAATAAAGTATGGACTTTGGTGGACTTGCCCGATGAACGGCAAGCCATTGAGAATAAATGGATCTTTAAGAAGAAGACAGCCGTTGATGGTAATGTCACCATTTGTGAAGCTCAACTTGTCTCAAAGAAGTTTCCAACAAGTTCAAGGAGTTGACTATGATGAGACTCTCTCAATCATAGCGATGCTAAAGTCTGTTAGAACTATGTTAGCAGTTGCTGCATTTTCATTTACGAAATCAGGCAGATGGATGTCAAAACAAAGTTCCCTTGACGGTTTCCGTGAGGAAAGGTTGTATGTGATGCAACCAAAAGGTTTTTGTCAATCCTAAGGATGCTAAAAGGTATGCAAACTCCAGGGACCATTCTATGGACTGGAGCAAGCATCTCGGAGTTGGAACATACGCTTTGATGAGGCGATCAAAGCATTTGGGTTTATACGAAGTTTGCAAGAAACTTGTATTTGCAAGAAAGTGAGTGGGAGCACTATACCATTTCTGATAGGTATATATGGATGACATATTGTTGATCGGAAATGATGTAGAATTTCTAGAAAGCATAAAGGGTTGTTTGAGTGTAGTTTTTCAAAGGAAGACCTGTGTAAAACTGCTTACATGTTGGGTATCAAGATCTATGGAGATAGATCAAGACGCCTGATAAGACTTTCACATAGCACCCTTGACATGATCTTGAAGGAGTTCAAGATGGATCAGTCAAAGAAGGAGTTCTTGCCTGAGTTGTGAGGTGTGAAGTTAAGACTTGAAGCTCGACCATGGCAGAAGAAAGAGAAAGGACGAAAGTCGTCCCCTATGCCTTAGCCATAGGCTCTATACGATATGCCATGATGTGTACCGTGATGTGCCTTGCCACGTGTCTGGCAAGGGGGTACAGGAGTGATCCAGGAGTGGATCATTGGATAGTGGTCAAAATTGTCCTTAGGAATAAGGAAATGTTTCTTGTTTATGGAGGTGATAAAGAGTTCGGTGTAAAGGGTTATGTCGATGCAAGCTTTAACACATATCCGGATGACTCTGAGTAGCAAACCGGATACGTATAGTGGAGCAACCATTTGGAATAGCTCCAAGTGGAGCATAGTAGCAACATCTACAATATGAAATCGAGATTTGTGAAGAACACACGGATCTGAATGTTGCAGACCCATTGACTGACACTTCTCTCGTAAGCATACCATGATCAAACCCTAGAACTCATTGAGTGTTAATCACATGATTATGTGAACTAGATTAGTGACTCTAGTAAACTCTTCGGGTGTTAGTCACATGGCGATGTGAACTATGAGTGTTAATCACATAATGATGTGAACTAGATTATTGACTCTAGTGCAAGTGGGAGACTGTTGGAAATATGCCCTAGAGGCAATAATAAAATGGTTATTATTATATTTCCTTGTTCATGATAATTGTCTATTGTTCATGCTATAATTGTATTAACCGGAAACCGTAATACATGTGTGAATACATAGATCGTAATATGTCCCTAGTAAGCCTCTAGTTGACTAGCTCGTTGATCAATGGATGGTCATGGTTTCCTGACCATGGACACTGGATGTCATTGATAACGGGATCACATCATTAGGAGAATGATGTGATGGACAAGACCCAATCTTAAGCGTAACACAAGATCGTGTAGTTCGTTTGCTAAAGCTTTTCTAATGTCAAGTATCATTTCCTTAGACCATGAGATTGTGAAAATCCCGGATACCGTAGGAATGCTTTGGGTGTACCAAACGTCACAACGTAACTGGGTGGCCATAAAGGTACACTAGAGGTATCTCCGAAAGTGTCTGTTGGGTTGGCACGAATCGAGACTGGGATTTGTCACTCCGTATGACGGAGAGGTATCTCTGGGCCCACTCGATAATGCATCATCATAATGAGCTCAATGTGACTAAGGAGTTAGCCACGGGATCATGCATTACGGAACGAGTAAAGTGACTTGCCGGTAACGAGATTGAACGAGGTATTGGGATACCGACGATCGAATATCGGGCAAGTAACATACCGATAGATAAGGGAATTTTATACGGGATTGATTGAATCCCCGACATCGTGGTTCATCCGATGAGATCATTGTGGAACATGTGGGAGCCAATATGGGTATCCAGATCCCGCTATTGGTTATTGGCCGGAGAGATGTCTCGGTCATGTCTGCATGGTTCCCGAACCCGTAGGGTCTACACACTTAAGGTTCGGTGATGCTAGAGTTGTTATGGGAAATAGTATGTGGTTACCGAAGGTTGTTCGGGGTCCCGGATGAGACCCGGACGTGACGAGGAGTTCCGGAATGGTCCGGAGGTGAAGATCGATATATTGGAAGAAGGGTATTGGAGTCTGGAATTGTTCCGGGGGTACCGGGTGACGACCAGCGTGTCCGAAAGGGGTTTCAGAGGCCCCGGCAAGCGTTGGGGGGCCTTATGGGCCAAGGGGAGGGGGCACATCAGCCCACTAAGGGGCTGAGCGCCCCTCCCACCCCATCTCACGTAACCTAGAGATGGGGGCGCCTCCCCTAGGTCAGCCACCCCTCCCGGCTTGGGAGGCAAGTTTCCTAGGGGTGGGGGTGCCCAAACCCATCTAGGGTTTCCCCTGTGGCCGCCGCCCCTCCCCTAGGGAAACCCTAGGGCGCCTCCTCCTCCCCCTTCCCCTATATATAGTGAGGGAGAGAGAGGGCAGCCGCACCCTTCCCCTGGCGCAACCCTCCCCCTCTCGTACACCTCCTCCTCCGTAGCGCTTGGCGAAGCCCTGCCGGAGAACCACGAGCTCCATCACCACCACGCCATCGTGATGTCAGAGTTCTCCCTCAACTTCTCCTCTCCCCTTACTGGATCAAGAAGGAGGAGACGTCCCCGGGCTGTACGTGTGTTGAACGCGGAGGCGCCGTTGTTCGACGCTTAGATCGGAATCGACCGCGATCTGAATCGCTGCGTGTACGACTCCACCAACCACATTCTTGTAACGCTTCCGCTCAACGATCTTCAAGGGTATGAAGATGCACTCCCTCTCTCTCATTGCTAGTATCTCCTAGATTGATCTTGGTGACACGTAGGAAAATTTTGAATTATTGCTACGTTCCCCAACACTTTGTTTCGATAACTAATAGATTTTTGCAATAAGTATGTGAGTTCTTTATGACTAATGTTGAGTCCATGGATTATATGCACCCTCACCCTTCCACCATTGCTAGCCTCTATAGTACCGCACAACTTTCGCCGGTACCATAAACCCACCATATACCTTCCTCAAAACAGCCACCATACCTACCTATTATGGCATTTCCATAGCCATTCCGAGATATATTGCCATGCAACTTTCCACCGTTCCATTATTATGACATGCTTCATCATTGTCATATTGCTTTGCATGATCATGTAGTTGACATCCTATTTGTGGCAAAGCCACCGTTCATAATTCTTTCATACATGTCACTCTTGATTCATTGCATATCCTGGTACATCGCCGGAGGCATTCACATAGAGTCATATTTTGTTCTAAGTATTGAGTTGTAATTCTTGAGTTGTAAGTAAAAAAGAAGTGTGATGATCATCATTATTAGATCATTGTCGACTATGATTCCCCCACAAGTGGGATGAGACTCTGGATGAAAAAAAAGAGTCCAAAAAAAAGAAAGAAGGCCCAAATAAAAAATTGAGAGAAAAAGAGAGAAGGGACAATGTTACTATCCTTTTTCCACACTTGTGCTTCAAAGTAGCACCATGATCTTCATGATAGAGAGTCTCCTATGTTGTCACTTTCATAAACTAGTGGGAATTTTACGTTATAGAACTTGGCTTGTATATTCCAATGATGGGCTTCCTCAAATTGCCCTAGGTCTTCGTGAGCAAGCAAGTTGGATGCACACCCACTTAGTTTCTTTTGTTGAGCTTTCATACACTTATAGCTCTAGTGCATCCGTTGCATGGCAATCCATACTCACTCACATTGATATCTATTAATGGGCATCTCCATAGCCCGTTGATACGCCTAGTTGATGTGAGACTATCTTCTCCTTTTTGTCTTCTCCACAACCACCATTCTATTCCACAATAGTGTTATATCCATGGCTCACGCTCATATATTGCGTGAAGATTGAAAAAGTTTGAGAACATCAAAAGTATGAAACAATTGCTTGTCTTGTC